>NC_050447.1:40718262-41400762 GCF_903995425.1 Onychomys torridus
ACCTTTATTATAATGGAGTGGACATCATTGGCTTGGCCAAGCAACACAGCCCTCAGATCATCACCATGGTAAGTGTTTCAATATGAAGGGATGAGTAAGATGTACCTTTTCCAAATAAAATTGCTCCATATGAGGGTCTTACCTATAGTGTTTTAGACATGGCTCTTATTTAAAAATTCTCTCTGGTTGACAGTATACATGTAGGAGATTAGTTCTATTTAGGGGAATTATAATTCATAAAATAACTATTTTTCATATATGAAGTAAATGTGTGATAGATTTTACCTGGGGAGACACAACACACACACACACACACACACACACACACACACACACACACACACACACACACATCTCCTCACTCTAGAAAGGGAACCCATAACAGATCAAAGTAATGATTGCACCAAATTCCAACTTGGTGAGCCAATGAGTTTCTGTTGGGGTCACTAGTAGGAGTATGGGCACCAGTTTACCTACAGAAGCCAACCTGACTCAAAAGCAGCTGCATTGTGGAAGAGGCCATCCAAGCACAGGTGATGACTCACAAAGCTGCTGTTCTAGAGCTCCCTCCCTATAGGAGATAGCAGTTGTTTGTGACTTTTACAAAGCTGTGGAGGGACCTTCCAGAATTTTCTAAGTTTCAGCTTTCTAAGACATGTGATGTTTTGTTTACCTCCTTAATCTCATGAGCCTGCCCCTCCCTCTAGGTGGAATGTTTTAATTTGGAAATAACTGTCATACAAGAGTAAATAAAAAAAATAGTATGGGAATTATTTTAAAATTTTGTTGTGATTTCATTTTTAATTTTGTCATGGATGTTTCAGTTTTGTTGAGATAGTATTGCTCTCAGTAGATTAACTATTATTTTGTTTTATTTCTTTAAGAAGTTGTTCCCTGACAAGCTCATTGGATGAGCACAGTCTCTGGAATCGGGGAGCATTCTGGTGTGTTAACAAGAAACTAGAAACACTTGTATTTGCCATGGCCATTCATAACAAATAAAACAACAAAGTGATGGCCATTTACAACAAATAAAAATATACTGATTATTACAACATTGCCATGGCCATTCATAACAAATAAAAAAACTTATAAGTTGTTACATTATTGCAGCTGCCAGGCTGTCTAAATAGGAATATTGTCTGGGCTCCTTTGTACCCCAAGTCCATGGAACCCTGGCAGCATTTAGCTCTAACTGTTGGTCATGGTTCAGTCAGAGTGTTACAAACAGGGCACCTTTCTCTGAACATGGAACTTAGGAGTTAGCACAGGAACCAGGAAGTGAAGGCCTGCCACGGGAAGGTTGAATATCAGATGAGTCACTGTCTGATGCTGCACTGTGAATGGACTTGGCAGAGCATTGTGGCTTATGCAGGCAGCTTTCTGAGGTGAGGGTTCTACAGGAGATGCTGCCTCTGGGTAGCTTTTGTCCATGACACACATCTGGGATGGGCATCAGGTTGGCTTGTTGTTGCCCAGAAGGACCAGATATCTTGATAAATAGGTGGTACAGAGTTGAGGAGAGCAGAACTGTGGGAGAAACCAGCATCACTCTGTACTCATCATCATGTCCACATGTGTGTGATGGTGGTGGTCATATGAAAGCTTTGTGTGGATATGCAGATGTGCGCAAGTAGAGGTTGGAGGCTGCTATTCAGAATCATCCTTAATCACTATTCCATGTTATTTATTGAAGATGTATCTGTCCATCAAACTCAGAGCTTGCCTGTCTGTTGCTAGCCAGCTTGCTCTGGGGATCTCCCTATCTCTGCCTGCTGAGGCTGGAATTATAGGTGGCCTCCCCACCCACCCAGTATCTGTGTGGGTTTCTGAGTATCCAAACTCCAGTAGTCAAGTTTGTATGACAAGTGCCTTGACCATTGGTCATCTTTCCAGTCTTAAGCCTGGCTTTTTGGCATGAGTTCTGGAAGATGGAATTCTGGTCTTCTTGCTAGCAAGCAAGCAGTGGCTATCACCACAGGTCTGTGCTCATCCTTCACTGTAGACAATTCTCAACACCTTTGGGGGAAGATGGCTGGTGCTCTACTTCTGAGAGTCAGGCATTGTTCTAGGTTTTCAGGGACCTTTTACCTAGAATCAGTCAATGATTGAAATTCTGGGAAGCACTGTTTTCAGCTTTACTACTATGATAATAAAATGCAGATGTAAATAGATTTTCATTAATTTCTCTCATTGCTTAGAATTCAAAATATGTAAACTGAATCTCACATTGTGCAGAAAATCCCAAAGAGCATCACAGGAATATTTATTATGGAGAAGATTTCATTTCTAATTCTCTGTGAATTCATGTTCTTTGTACGTTACTAATGTCCAGTAAGGTTTTATTTTCATTATTTTTTATTAAAGGGAGATAATTCAAAAGGAAGTATAGACAAATGTGTGTGTCTCATCCAAAATAATGTTTTATACAGCACTTGTTCATGGACAAGAGGGGCTGTGTGGGGCAGGAGACAGCTCCCAAATAAAGCATAGACTCATAGCTGCTCTTAAAATCACCCTCCTTTTATAAATTAGTGTACACTTTAATTTTGTGCTCTTAAGCTTTTAACATTTCACCCAACACACAACATAATAGTTGTATAAAGTAAAAGTTCAAATTTTAACAGATTCATTTTTATTTGTTTGTTTGACTAAGATTTCCTCCCACTGTTTATTCTTCTCCATAACGTTGGTTTTATTGACTTTGCGAGTCTACACCAAGGTTGAAGTAGGGGAGGAAACCTGGGAACACACTTCAAGAACTTGTAAGATAAACGACAAAAATTTGGACCTTCATGGTATAGCAAATTGTTTTCAGGCTAGAATAATATGGGATTGATAATCAGACTTCACGAGCATTTAAATTCCATTCCATGTGGTCTGTAACAAGCTGAATGCCTGTTCTTGTCCTCTATCCTCAGGGAAATACATCATTTTCTTGCTCACAACCACAGTCTGTGCCTCTGACTTTCCTGAGCACTAGGAGTTACTTGGTACTCCCAGCATCTTCCAAAGAGGAAGCCATCTCAGCCAGTTTTCAGTTTCGAACCTGGAATAAGGTGGGCCTTCTGCTCTTCAGTGAACTCCAATTGGTTTCGGGCAGTCTTCTCCTCTTGCTCAGTGATGGAAAACTTAAACTGAATCTCTACCAGCCAGGAAAGTCACCCAGTAACATCACAGCAGGTAATAAATGTATTCCTGCAGGCAAAGCATATGGATTTGAAAGATTGCATATCTCTGTGTCCCTTCTCTGTAAATTTCATGCATAACCAAAAATTAATATTTGTTTAATAAATGGATACCTGAGTTAATAAGATTATCGCTACCCTTCCTTAGAGAAACTTGGTTCCAATTTTTCTTCTAAATATGATTCCAGTGTTCTTATTAACATAGTTGATAATGATGAGGGAATAGAAATTTCTATGCATGACCCTTCCTCTAATTCAGACAAGTCATCAACAGAGCACGAGGAAATGGGAGAAAAGTGAATGGCCCTGAAACAGGCCAGTAAATTAACTGAATGTTCTTCAGTGAGGAATTAGACTGCTCAATAGCTATTTTTCACCTTGGTGTGAGAGCATGGTAGAGGCCACACTGGTACCTATATCTGTGCACATTATACTAATATTCAAATGTACCTTGTCATGGTTGGATTTTTTTTTCTTTTGGTTTTTCGAGACAGGGTTTCTTTGTGTAGCTTTGCATCTTTCCTAGAACTCATTCTGTAGCCCAGGCTGGCCTTGAACTCATAGAGCTCCACCTGCCTCTGCCTCCAGAGTGCTGGGATTAAAGGCATGCACCACCACTGCCCAGCCCAGTTGGATATATTTTTAAACAGGCAACAATTTGTGCAAATTTTGCCATTTGGGCACCAACTGGTTCTCTGCATTCGTGTATAATGTGGCATCCTTTTATCAATTAGAGGTAATATAATTAAGGTAACTTTATATGTGTCTCAAAAATGAATGTTCAATCTAGGTCAGAGCTGTGGGTGAGGGATGTATTTGTCTCTTCATTAAAATTATATAGCTCTCTACAATGAATCCCCATCACAGTTTTTCATATACAGAATACCATGCACTCTTGGCAGCTAGAAGTCACATTGGGATAAATTGCTACATTAATTTAATAAATGATCTTTAAAAACAATTTATAGATGTTATTGTACTACTCTTCTGTATTAACTATGACCAACATTTAGAGAATATGACTGGGGAAAGAAAGATGAGAAAAGTTACAATAGTGTCTGAAATTAGAAAAAAAAAAAAACCATGTATACAAATTGGTCTTAACATGGTGAAGAGTTAGGCTTTTTATGGCTGTGATAAAACACCATGACAATAAGGAACCAGGAGAGGAGAAGGTTTACTTCACTTACACATCCATATTACATTCCATCCTTGGAGGAAGTCAGGGCAGGAACCTGGAGGCAGGAACTGATGGAGAGGCCATGGGGGAGAGCTGCTTACAGCTTTCTCCTCATGCCTTCCTCAGCCTTCTTTCAGAGAGCACCCAGGACCACTAGCCAAGGAATGGCTCTGCCTACAGTGAGGTTGGCCCTCACACATCAGTCACCAATCAAGAAAATGTAACACAGATTTGTCCACAGCCAATCTGGTAGGAGCAGTTTTTCAACTGAGGTTCCCTCTTCCAAAACGGCTGAAGCTTGTGTCAAGTTGACATAAAGTCAGCCAGCACAGGGGCCAATTGTGTGTGTATTTTTATTGCCATTTGTGTCCCTGTGTCGCTACCGTTTAAGTTAGAGTGCTAGAAAGTCAGCATTAATTCTAATTTTTGAGAAGTATTGTGTTGTGACTTTTTATGTAATGTTCAATGTAGTAGATTTGTAGTCTGGACAAAGGGAAATAAATTAATCAGTGTCATATGAATAATTAAGAGGCTCCTAAAATGAGAGTCTAAAAATGTAAGCTTGTCATTAGTGTGTAGTGTATTGTGATGTATTTTACATCCTCTGAAGTGGTTACAGCCATAGCCTAATTTTCAACATCTTAAAGAAACTGTTAGAGAACAACATTACTGTAGTGAGCTGCATGAAACTAGCTCACTTCCAACCTCTTTATAGGAATGTGTGGTTAATAAATTACTAGGTATAGTTCTACATAGAATACCCTAAGCAACTTTAAAATCTCTAAATGAATGTTTGAATACAGACACGGCATAATCCATTATGATATCATGTGACTTTATATGATTATTTTCATAGCTTATAATAAGGAATCTAACTATGAGTGTCAGGGTGGTAAAATAAATTATACTAAAAATAGCAAGCATTGGCTACTAATTCTCCCCACTCTTTTTTCCAGTTTCTTTCAAAATTATATATCTAACAACTATGAAACTTTAAGCCATCCTTATATAATGAAAAGATTTAGTATATTTAGTATAATATAATACCTACCAATCCAACAGTTATTTATGGCTTTATCTGAGTCATTATAATATATCAATTGATTTGATTGTAAAACATTATCAAGTGAACCCCAAGTAGGTTATAGTACATATGTTAATTTTTGTGAATTTCAGCGAAGCAATTTTTTTTTATTTACAAATAAATTACTTTAATGGTAGCTGAGTGACAGGTCAGTTTCTTTTCCCTTAGGAAATGGCCTTTCACTAGGGGTCATTTGAGGTACTGTACAAAATCTTTTCATTATATAAGAATGGCTTAAACTTTCATAGTTATTAGACATATAAATTACCAATCTTAAGGGTTTGAAATATTCAAAATATTTTTACCCTTTATAGTAAAAAAAGACCTAAATTATATGGAAAAAGAACTGAATTATGCAAATATTTGAATGATCAGGATAAATTTGTAATGGAGTGTACCATTGGCAAATTGTCATTTGAAATTATTTGAAAATAATATGTGAACCTAAGCCATCCTTGAAATATTAATGATAGTATATTAGCCTAAATCATGAAGCATTTTTAGCAGTGCTCTGCAGTCCCTGACACAAAGTATTTTCAGCCCTTGTCACTGCTCAAGATGTCAAAAATCTAAACCCATCCAGATGACAAGGCCCTAATGTAAAAATGCAGTTACATTTTCTTGTTGAAAAGGAAATTCTTTGTTGTCAAGTTTGAAGTTCCGACAATGGTTTTAGTATTTTGCATAGTGGTGAAAGTAAGTCTCATGGACAAGCTTTTGGGTCCCACAACAGCACCTGCCTTGGTAAGCCTGCATGTGCTGTGTGAGGTGTGTCTTCTGTTTTAGTAGACATGGGCAAGCCTTGTGTTCCTCGCAATGGTACAGCCTTCTTGGTGTGTCTTGCCCAGAAAAAAAAAGCCATTTTTTAGTTCCACCTCATCCCCTCTCTTTGTTAAGCCCTTCCTCTCTTCATACTGTAAACCTGTCACCTTAAACTCCTGCTCTCCACTGAAGTGATAGTCACCAATGACCCTCGTATTTTCACCTTGACATGAGCTATCTAGTGATCTGGGTCCTTAATTCTGGCTAGTGACGATAGTTAGTAATTGTAGGATTCTTGGTGAGTTCAGAGCGCTGAGATATATTTGGGAATGGGCACCACTCTTCAGTGGCTCCTTGAGTGATGGTGTACATGTAATTGCCTTCTGCACCTTTGCAGAGGATCTACCCTAAGTGGCAGGCTTAGTGTTTTTCTTTATCCATCTTCCCTTCTAGATGCCTGTTACAGTCTTAGCAGAGGCTGAGGGCAGCTGAATTGTCTGACTGTTTCTATAGTAATTTACGATAGCTCTGCAGATTACACAGGGCAAAGCAGATAAAAAACTTCTTACTTCCTGCTATAATTTGTGTAATGGTTATGCAGTTTGAGCCAAAGACAAGGGTGGAGGAGTTGGGTTGAGGAAGAGAAGGGCCTAGAACAATTCTATTTTCTCCACCACCTGCAATTGCAAATCCTACCATTTATTATTCAGTTTTGATATTTGTAATGCACAGTGTCCCCCAGCCTAAGATCACTTTGAACACATTTGGAGTTTGAACACATTGAGTCTGTTGCCTGTGGCAGGAAGAGAAATGTACACTGAGACTCACATGAGCAGCTTGATGCAAAAGTGTTAAGAATGACATAAAATTTTGGGTTGCATTCATTGGCTGGTGCATCTACAAAGCAAACATTTGCTCCAGATTAAATGCTCTTGGGAAGTAAGGGTAATTCTGTGATTTGGTATTTTTGTAATCTCAATCTAGAAGGATGGAAGAATGAAATAACACTGAGGTAATTGACTAAAGAGAAATTAATAATTGCAATAGCCATTTTAGTGTATGTTGCTGGGATCACCGTGCCTGGCAGAAGCAGTGTAAGGGAGGAAGGACTTGTTTTAGCTCAGGGCTTTGGGAGTTTTCAGTTCATCATACTGGGAAAGGCATGTTAGAGCAGTATACTTCATTATCACAGGAATGTATGACAGAAGAGCCTGCTAACATCACATCTGATCAAGAAGCAGAGAGGCTAGATCTAGGGGGTGGTCCATAGCCTTTAGAACAAGCTCTTGGTGACCTGCTTCCATTAATTAAACTCTACCTCTTGAAGGTTCCACAGCCTCCAAACTTGTATCACCTGGAGACCAATCTTTCAAACCATAAACCTGCAGTGGGACATTAAACCTTCAAACAGTGACAGTAGTTATTTACATTCTTCAGAGGAGGGAGAAGTTGAGTGTGCCTATGGTTTATGCATTAATCTTATTTCTTTATTGGTCTGTGTACACCCAAGATTTTAAAGTAGTAGTATTTTTGTCTGTTTGTTCTTTTGATGTTTTGAGACAAGACCTTGCTAGCTGTCCTGGAACTTCCTATTGTCACCCAGCTATTGATGTTGGCATTCTGGGACTTGACTTCTATTCAATGGGATAGTGCCAGGTCCTTCTCCTGGCCCTGCATGGCAGCTGGCTTCTCACAGCTCAGTTAAGAAAATCGCAGGCTGTCGAGTCAGGCGAGGGTTTTTGGTTTGGTTTGTTGCTTGCTAGCTGGATAACACCCAGGGTAATTGTTCATTCTCCCTAAGCTTCATTTTTTTCAGACTTACAAGGGAAATAACCACTGTGGTATAAATTACACAATACGTAAAAAGCACTGAACAGTAATTGTGAACCACTGTTCAATAACATTTCTGCAATGATTACTTTATTAATATAGCAACAATATCCTCACTCCTGAGATTCCAGTAAGTAGGCCCTGGGCTCTAGCTCAATGGTGGGGTACTTTCCTCCTCAGGGTTCTAGCCTTGATGTTCAGGATGGATAAGGAATTATGAGTGATGGTTTCAGTGTGAAACATCTTCCTCACAGGCTCCTGGCTTAGGGCTCTTGGTCCCCAGCTATGGGTGGTGTTCAGGATGTGGAAACTTTGGGGATGGAGGCATGATGGGAAGACGTGGGGTAGTGGGTCTGGGTTTTTGAAGGTTACCTCAGGTCTGATCTCTCAGGTTTTTATTTGTTTGTTTGTTTTCTTACAGAGATGGGAATTATCTCAGCTACACACTCCTATGACCAGGAATTCTGTCATGACTTCTAGCCATAAACCACCATAAATCTTCCTTCTTTAAAAAGCATTTTTATTTTGGTGTGTGCATGCATGCGTGTGCGTGTGTGAATGCGTGTGCGTGTGTGTGCGTGTGTGCGTGTGCGTGTGCGTGTGTGTGTGTGTGTGTGTGTGTGTGTGTGTATTTGTAAGTGACTATAGAGGACAGAAGAGGGTTTCAGTGTAACTGGAGTTTCAGTAGTTTGTGAGGTGCCAGTTTCCAGTGTTGGGAACTGAACTTGGGTCCTCTGGAAGAGCAGCAAGCATTCTTAACCACTGGGTCATCTTTTCAGTCCAATAAACATTTCCTTTCTAAAGTCCCTTCTTCCAGGTATCTGTCACAGTGATGAAAAGAATAATTAATAAAGCTGTAATAGAGTGGAGTTATGTAATATAATTAAGAAGGAAAAAAGTACAAGTTGCATGGTTCCTTCCTTTAACAGTAGTGTGGCCTTTCAGAAGGGACACTTCTTATCAGACTGGGAAGTAGAAAAGTGAAATTGAGTCTGATGTACTAGATAGGGCTAGTTGAAATATTTTAGGGATCGTTCATGTTTTAATTTGAGCAATCCATCCCATTGACAGGCAATAAGTCTCCTCCACAGGTAAATGATGTCTATTACACAAAATTTCGGCTTTCTAAAGGCCTCTCTAAAAGTGTGGCCCCAGCTCATAACCTGCTGGCTTGTTAAATGATTGCATTTCACTGTGCCAAACTGCAGAGTGGGTTGTCCTGCCAATCTTTTGTTCATAATCGAAATTGGCTTCTGTATGGAAAGTAGGATTCCAAAGGCCTCCCCAAGCCTTTGGTTTAATTCTGCCCCATTCCCAATCATCAGATGCCCATGGCACAGCTACACAAAGCATGATCCTTGGACTGACCTGAGCTCTCTGCAGGACCTGTGTGGATCCACAAGTATGAAAATGGAAATAAAACTTTTAGAGATGATTACAACTCAAAGTAATCCCTTTAAAGCATAAACACATGCTTAGCAGACACACACACACACACACACACACACACACACACACACACACATATATATAAATTATTTTATATAAATATAAATATAAATATATATATATATATATATATATATATATTCAGAGCTGAGGACTGAACCCAGGGCCTTGTGCTTGCTAGGCAAACGCTCTACCACTGAGCTAAATCCCCAACCCCAACTTATATTTTTTTAATATTTCATTTTCAGTTTTTATTTTATGTGTATGGATGTTTTGTTTGCATGTATGCCTGTATACCTTGTATACCTATGGAGGCCAGAGAGGGACTGGCTCCCCAGGGGCTGGAGTTACAGATGACTGTTAAGCACCATGTGCTGAGAATCAAATCCTGGTCCACAGAAAGAGTAGGTAATGCTCTTAATTACTAGCCATCCCTTCAGTCCCTACACCTTTTCTTGATATACCCTTGATTTTAGAGTAATCTGTTTTTATCATATGTTATAAAAGTATCACTATCCAAGCCAGATGAGGTGGCACACACCCTGGATCCCAGCACGTGGGAGGCTGAGACAGGATGATTATGATTTTGAAATCAGCTTGAGTTACATATTGAAAACTGTAGCTGAAGAAGAAAGTAAAATCAGGGCTGGGGAGATTATTCAATGGATAAAGCACTTGGGGAACAAGAGTGAGGACATGAGGCTGAACCCCTGAACCCACTTAAAAAAACAGACATGGTAGCATGTGTCTGTAATCCCAATGTTCCTATGGCAAGATGGGAAACAGGGATGGGAGAATCCTCCAGCAGTTGGCAAACCAGCTTGCTTGGCATATGCCATAGTCAACAAAGAGACTTTCAGACAAGTAGAGAGGGGACTGACACCAGAGGTTTCCTGACCTTCATGAGCACAATGTGGCAGGTATATGCCTGCACTCACACAGATCTGTTCACTCACAATCATTATAGAGTAGATTGGAAAATGGAAACATCATCAGCATGTGGGGGTTGGAAGGGAAATATCTAACAATGAAGAGAAAACCTAAGGAGAAGCAACAGATTGGAGCCATTCATGTAGGATAAGTTAGGGGACACATGGGGGTCAGCGTGGTGGCGGGAAGCACCTGCCCTTGTGGATGAAGCATGTAAAGCTTTGCCTCTCTGAGTGCTGCCTCCTGAAGGAAGCACTGGAAGGACACATTGGGGAAATTTGATGCATTGACTCTAATCTTACCCAGTCATGGGTTTTATGACTCTATTCTATCTTTTAAGTAGAGTCCCTTCTCAGAAAATGGTCTAAGAGCAAGTATCTAGTCTGACTTCTTCTTCACGTCTGGGTCCAAGGGTCTTTCATGGAGCAACCCAGAGTTGGGTCTTGAAAGATTCTTTTCTTGGATGATAGAGTGGTATGCTTTCAACACTGGGTCAGGTTTGTGTCCTTTTAGTACATCCATGCCAAATCAATGTGATCAATTTAAGAGAGTTTTGGTGCATTTTCAAACTGCAATTGTGAGGGAAACTTACTCAGCTTAATGAGGCAATTTCCAGTGGTTCCCTGGGCTTCACAGGGTGATTGTAATTTTGTTTGCTGACTTGGGTGTTCTCTGGCTGTAAGACTGACTGGCAAAACCACCATAGAGTTCAGCTTCCCTATCCCTGCTTGGCCTTGGACATGTCTATTGTGATTGCCTTTGAGGAGAAGGACAATGACATGAGTGTCACCTTAGGAAGAGCTAGAGACTGTTTTTGTGGAAGCTCCTTGGTTTTTATTATACCAACATTATATTTATATAAAATTGTGAGTCTAGTTAGAACTGTGTATATTATATAAAAAAGAGTGAGAGCTAGAATGAGTGGAGAGAGAGAGAGAGAGAGAGAGAGAGCGATCAAGAGAGAGAGAGAGAGAGAGAGAGAGAGAGAGAGAGAGAGAGAGAGAGAGCGAGAGAGAGAGAGAGAGAGAGAGAGAGAGAGAGAGAGAGAGAGAGAATAAATTCTAAGTTATTTTGACAGTCATAGTTGATAAATTCCCATGAAGCTGAATCAAGGAGTGTCATTAAATGTTCCTGTGAGCCTCTTATCACAAAGTTTTTCCCCAGAAATCTTAGGTTGAACCTATGTATACAATCTTATGTTTCATCTATGTGGGGTTCTTTTGGAAGATATTTAGTATACAATATATTGTTTTAACATCTTTATTCTTTGGTAATTTCATATAGGCATAAAATGTTGTTTTAATCAAATCTACCTCCAATTTCTTCTCTTATCTCCAACAACCACTTTTCCTTCCCAACAACATGTGCTATTTTTCTTTAAAAACCCACTGAGTCCACTTAACTGCTTGTACGTACATGGGCTCCATTTTGAAGTTGTAGTCAACACCATCCTAAAAGCATCTCCCCCTCCCTGTGTTTTCCCTCTCTCCCTCAACTAACTACATTGTCTAGGTTGGCTTTGAACTCCCAATCCTCCCATATCATCCATCCTCCCAAGCAGTGGGATTGTGGGCATATCCTTCACATTTGCTATGGGGACAATTCAAATGGCATCCTGTTATCTGTGGCTTTACTTTTCATAGCTTCAATGACTGTGGTCAGCTATGGTCTGAAAATTGTTAAGTGGAAAATTCCAGAAGTAAGCAGTTCATAGGGCTTAAATGATGCTTACAGTTTATTTTCCTATTCTAGACTAAGTGACTGCTGCTGATGGTTGATTGTGCCTAATTTGTAAGTTGTACTTTATCATAGCTATGTATTTGCAGAAAAAGGCACAGTAGGTATGGGGTTCATGCATCCATGGGTGTCTTGTAATGTGTCCCTCATGGAAGGTGAGTCTTCAGTAGATTCAAGCATTGCAGTCGAGCTAAAATGTCTACTGCTGTTCATAAGTCACTGACTGCTTCATATTTGCTATTGAGAGCTATTCCTCTGCTCCTTTCTCCAGGTGCTGGCTTAGATGATGGTCAGTGGCACACTGTCTCCTTGTCTGCTAAAAGGAATCACCTGAGTGTGGTCGTGGATGGCCATGTCACCCCTGCTTCTTCTTGGCTGGGGTCTGAGCAAGTTAATTCAGGAAGCATCTTTTATTTTGGAGGTAAGAAAAAGAGTTAGATCGTGTGGTCATTGGATCATATTTGTGTTCCTGCTTC
The DNA here is from genome assembly GCF_903995425.1 of Onychomys torridus. NCBI lineage: Eukaryota > Metazoa > Chordata > Mammalia > Rodentia > Cricetidae > Onychomys > Onychomys torridus. Next base: position 40,730,899 of record NC_050447.1, read on the forward strand.
TGTGTCTTGGGGTTGGTTTCTCTCATGCTTTAAGCAGTGCTAACCCAGGACTAATTTTTAATTTTCTTTAATATGGAAATATTGAGTGGATCAAAATGACAAATTATGACCTAAAATGAATTCCTATAAGGCAGAGTTCCTTATGCTTACAGTTTCTATAATGAGATTTATTTTAAGTAGGTCACTTTCTTCAGTTCTTATTTTCAAGCCATGTTAGATTTTTTTCTAGTGTTAAATAGCCTTTGTACATTGTCTTGTGATTTGGTGGGTTGATGTCACTGTGGTGTTTTTCTGATCAGACTCTTTGCTGCCCTAGAGCGTTCTTACTGCTTCCCCACTGCCCAGTACAGAAAGCAATATTATGCCAGTGGACAAATAATTTAACCTAATTAGTCATAGCAACTCAGTCTTTTTGCTGAAGAAAAACAAATATACTGGTGCATTTGATGAAAGCAGGACACCAGCCTTTAGCATCAGCTTTTCCTTAGGGAACAAGAACAAATGGAGTGTTTAGCCGTCTCATGGATGGTTGATTAAAATAACAGCTTGGCAAAGCAGACTTGTGGCATGAGAATGAGTTTTTACAACTGAAATGAAAGCACAGACTCTTTGACATAGGGAGTGCAGTTCAGTAGCAAGACTTAGTTAGATATGTCATAGCATTTTCCATATTATTATTGTTTGGCTATTGCTTCACTACAGTTTAATAGTTGCTTCTGGAGCCAGGAGGATGTATTCATGGTTAAAAGTTCATACTGCTCTTCTAGTGGATTAGAATTTGGTTCCCAGACTCATGTCAGGTAGCTCACAATAGCCAGTAACTCCAGCTCTAGGGGATCTGATGCCTTCAGCCTTTGATGCGTGAGTGTGTGCGTGCGCACACGCACACACGCACGCGCACACACACACACACACACAATTAAAAATGAAATAAATCTTAAAAATAATAACCAATTCTAGAATCATTTTTGATATGGAAAATGATTTTCAATTTTCAATAATTATCAATAAAATTTAAATTATTTTCTAAGAATTATTATAAAGACACAGACCAGAGGTTAAATACAAATTAAAGAACAAATTGAAACAAAATGAAATAAGGAAGACAAAAACAAGGAGCTGGAGAGGTGGCTCAGTGGTTAAGAGTGCTGGCTGCTCTTGCAGAGGACCTAGGTTTAACTCCCAACAACCACGTGGAGGCTCACACCACATGTAACTCCAGTTTCATGGGATGCAACACCTTCTTCTGACTTCTGTGGTACTTTCACTCACATACACACACCCACACAGAAACACATAGGTACATCTACTTAAAAGTAAAATCCAATACTGCAAAAGGCAGCAAAAGACTATAATTTTAAATGACATAATTGCTTCCCAGATGGATATTTGCTCATCTATGGACTAAGCTGCTTTAGAAAACACAATGGATTTTATGGTGACCCATAGGAACACAGTCTTTTAATCAATAGTAAGGTATATGGAATATACAAACCCAGAGCTTTCAATCCAAAGTGAATGATTTAAAACAGAAAAAGAGATAAGAAAAAAAAAACCAACAACATCAAGCATATTGTTAAAGGATACAAAATAAAAATAGAAGCTTGGATAAAGCTGTTAATAAATCATGAAAATAGAATTGTCTTTCTTGCAGCATTTTATGTCCTCTATGTTCAGATTTAGTAATACTTGGCTATTTTATGCATATTCTCTGGCTATTGTGTTTATCCTCACTGTAGTATTTGAGAGTGAAGTATATGCATGCTATAATTTTTGTTTATTATGATATACATGTCACACTCTATATTATTCTAAAATGGTTTAGTTATGCCAAGATTTACTGAGATATTACAAAGTTACACAGAGCTTTACTAGATGTATTACACATCTAGTTTATTGTCCATGTTTCAGATCATATGTACATTTAAGGAATATCAATGAAGTTTTTTGTGTGTATGCAAGTGTGAATGTGGTACAAACACACACACGTGTGTGTGTGTGTGTGTGTGTGTGTGTGTGTGTGTGTGTGTGTACAGGTGCAGATACCCACCAGTGCATGTAGAGGTCAAAGAGGGGTGTACTTAGAGTTTTCCTGCCTGGCCCAGTCAGGACAAATCTCTCTTACCCGCCAGTCCCACAGTCACTCAGACCCAACCAAGAAAGCACACAGAAACTTATATTGCTTACAAACTGTATGGCCGTGGCAGGCTGCTTGTTATCTGCCTTTTCTATCTTAAATTAACCCATTTTTGTTAGTCTATACTTTGCCACATGGCTTGTGGCTTACTGGTTTCTTTACATGTTGCTTTTCATGGCAGCGGCTGGCGGTGTCTCCCCCCAGCCTTCTACTTCCCAGAATTCTCCTCTCTCTTGTCCCGCCTATACTTCCTTGCCTGACCACTGGCCAATCAGAACTTTATTTACACAGAGCGATATCTACAGCAGAGGGGTGCCAAGCATGCTGTCTTATGGCTCTTTATCTTATTCCCTTGAGGCATGGTCTCTTGTTGAACATAGAGAGAGGCTGTTATCCAACTGCTCCAGAGATCCTCCTATTCCACCTATCTCCATAGCTCTTGGGTAAAAGGCATGGGCAATGTCATGCATAGCTTTTATTTGCTGCTGGGCAGTCAAACTCAGTTCCTCATAGTTGTACAAATGCTCTTACCGACAGAACTATCTCCCAACCCCTCTAATGACATTAAAAATTCCAAATCTTTTTATGCATACTTTTGTCTAAGAAACACTAATTTTATCATGGATGTTTGTCTCTCTACAATGTCCCAGATGGCCACTATCTGAATTAAGAGCTCATTTTTATTTTCACATTCTTTATAAATTTATAACCATTTATGATATTCCTAAAAGGTATGCTATAGAGCTTCTACAATAAAACCCCAGCACCAAGTCCTTTTAATATATGCCCTGTGGAGTCTTGGCTATCCCAACATTTTCAGGGTTTGACTTTATGTATGCATTGAAAAGTTCAATCCAGACCGGGCAGTGGTGGTACATGCCTTTAATCCCAGAATTTGAGAGGTAGAGCCAGGCGGATCTCTGAGTTTGAGGTCAGCCTGTTCTACAGAGTGAGATCCAGGACTGGCACCAAAACTACACTGAGAAACCCTGTCTTGAAAAACAAAAACAAACAAAAGAAAGGAAGGAAGGAAGGAAGGAAGAAAGGAAGAAAAAAGAAAGAAAGAAAGACAGACAGACAGACAGAAAGAAAGAAAGAAAGAAAGAAAAGAAGGAAGAAAGAAAGAAAGAAAGAAAGAAAGAAAGAAAGAAAGAAAGAAAGAAAGAAAGAAAGAAAGAAAGAAAGAAAACTTCAGCCCAGAAACAAGACTTATTAGGATTTGGGGGTTAGAAATTCTGTGTCCTAGAACATTAGAGATAAAGGGTTCCAAGTGGGTACCACATCTTTTCCTGGGAAGCTCTGGGTATCAATGGCAAAATCATATTTGGGGAAGGGGTAAAGTAGGGCCCCATAAAGTGGAGCACTGGCATGATTGCTAGGCTGGTAGTGACAGTGGGATGACCACCTTCTTGTAATTTCTAGTTGAAAGTTTTGTGTCTCTCCCCAACGTCATGGCACAGTTGTTTACCACTGAAAACTTTTTGTTCTGTGTGGATGGGAATTCCTTATTTTATCTAGGTAGAACACCATTTTGCAGCAGTTAATTTTTTTACCAGTTTATATTTATGATTAAAAAAAAACAAAAACTATGATCTGGGAAATCCCCATGGACTCTCTAAATTCAACTGCAAGTTCAAAGTGGTAGTGTCAAAATCCAGTCATACTAACTTAGCTGTCATACTCTACTGTAGAGAGTTCATCTGACCCAACAGCCTGGGTTCTGTTCCTTCTCTGCAGTCTTCAGAGTGCCTTCCCCATTGGCTGTTAGGATGTTAGTTCTGTTCTCAAAGAACAGAACTCTGTATGCAACACAAAACATCCACTATTTATCCATCACCTTGCTCTCTTTCCTCTTAACCTTTGGTCTTTTGAATGAGTGCATTTCAAAAAATCAGAGAGCACCCTGGGACATTGCTCAGCTTTCATCATTTATAAGCCATACATTTTAAATCTTGGTTCTCCACGTGGAAGATAGTCACATGTCTAATTTCTGTAAATTCCCTTACATAATCTTTTTGATGGGTAGCACAGCATGCATCACAAACTGGGGACACCAACTGAGGTGCAGAATGTTCACATTCAAGTTCCCTACATAAAGCCAAGCATCAGGTACTTGAGAACCAGGCCACACCACCGTGAAATGGCATCTCACTTTTGGAACAGCAGCGTACGGTGGTAATTTATGTGTCATCTCCAGAGGTATTTAACACAATGACTGCCTCTGGTAATGTATCCATCCATCAATGCAGCATTAAAAATTCTCCAGCAATCTTCCTATTTTAGAACTTTCATCTTGAATGAGTACAGTGTTCAACTTCTCCCTGGTTTTGCGCTGTATTACCCCATGGTTGCCTTTTCAAAGGCTAATGAGATGAACCTGATTGCACCCTTCTTTATTCTTAGAATTTCTTGCTTAATGAGTATTACATACAGGAATATGAAGTACCCATGATCTGATGCTTGGCTTTTTCTACAGTTGTATTATCTTCTTTTATGATTCAGTTTGCCTCGTCTTGTTTCCTACAGACATACTGCATGATGTAATAATTTTGAAATAGTTTGAGATCTGTTGGGAAACATGAGCCATAGAAGAGTGTAGCCAAGTAGTTTACATTTCTGGTGTACGGGAACTGTCAAGTGATCTTGAACTATAACCCTTTCTACTCTATCCTGCCATTCTTAATTAGGTAATAGGTCAGCTACAAGGAGACTGTGATAACCTTATATGTTGTGCAGCCTTTCCTGGGAAAAGTGAGCAAATGTCTCTTTGCTCCAAATAAGACATTAAGACCAAAGAAATATTCAATCCAAGTGTAGCTCATGAACCAATGCATTTATTGGGGCTCTTAATGAGAACATGGGTGGCTCAAAAGTAGCTGCATCACAGAATACTTACTCTGGCATGGATGTTGACTCATTGAAGTTGTATCTCTGGAATTACCTTCAGAACTTCCAGGCAGCTCCACCAGGACCACCTCTCCCCAAGCAATTGTTTTACTGCTTATATAACCTGGGGGAAAGGGAGGTCTTACAACTCTTGTATGATTGCTGAGTCCTGTAAGCCTCCCTTTCCCTCTAGAAAGCATTCTGTTGGAGGATATAGTTGCACTATGGTCCAGAAGAATTTTAATTACTGGAAATGTATACATTACCGTGTACCTCAAATCACTACTCAAAAAGCCTTGATGGTCTTTTGTTGATATATTAAATTTGAAACTTTGAAATTTCCATTAAAATCAAAATAGCATATTTTGGAGTGCCTACTAATAGCTTTAAATGATACTGGACTTTCCTTGCCATGTAATTTTATTTTGCTGGGAAAAGAAAGCATTAAAGAGAGATATCCTTGGTGAAAATATTGAATTGTAATGGAAATTTCCAGGTGGAAAACTAGCAGAGAGGAATTAAGAAGTTGCTGCTCCCTTCTAATTCTGTGAAATTGTAGTGGTGGCTGACAGCCATAGCAGCAAAGAAAGATTGATGGAAAATATGTAAGTGAAATATATGTGCTCATACTCCATAAAATTATTTACTTCACTTGAATAAACATTTAGAACATCATTAAACTCAGACAGTAATGGTTAATATTATATTTGTTATTTAAATAATGAGAACAAATCTTAAATGTTAGAAAAACATTGACTTTAAGAGAACATTCTTTGCTGAGCCAAAGAATAAATAAAATCAAACAGCAAAATATTTTTTGACATTTAGCCATTTGTGTTTGTCAAATATATGCGTAGTTCTCACATGTATAAGGAAATACAGTATTTAATCAAATAAAGAGATAGTAATTTTATTCTTGGTCAATATATCTCCTTTCTCAGAGAGTTAGCTTTAAGTACAAAGGCATTTCATTATTATTGATTTATATTTTATTGCCTTCAGTGTACACTTATCCTAGTTTATGTTTTGAGTTTTCCAGTATAAAGACCAAGTTCCCTCTTAAGTTATAGGAGCTTTGACATTGCTGGCTGACACATCTAGGATTTTGGAGCCAATAGCTAAATTTCTAAATTAAGATCAAGCTAAATTGGTGCACATAATTATTATAGCTCTAGAGACTTCCTTTGGATCCTATGGAAACAGACAATATTTTGCATGAATTGAGATGAAACTAGTACTGATTCCAGCAGGTTTATCTCTCTCTTCTAACGCAGAGGCTAATCAAATGTCTGTTCTATTCATTTATATTTTTATCTAAATTCTGCTGTGATCCTGAACACTGATTTTCTATCATGTACTGTGGCTTTGCTTTGCTTTGATCTTACCAGGATGTCCAGACAAAAGCTCTGGATCCAGGTGTAAGAGCCCGTTTGGTGGATTTCAAGGATGTATGAGACTCATATCCATCAACAAGCAAATGGTAGATCTGATTGCAGTCCAGCAGGGGTCCCTTGGCAACTTCAGTGACCTTCAGATAGACTCATGTGGCATCTCAGACAGGTAAGAACAGCCTCAGTGACCTATTCAAAATTTTGATAACACAAGAAATGAATTATATCTGCTTTAAAAATAAACAAATTTAACAATTGCTTTATATAACAAATTTCAAATAATAATATTAAGTATAAGATAGGTGACTATTAATTACACATAAACATGCTACCAACCTATAAGGTTTGATGCTCATGCTGTTATGGTTTTATTTTTATTTATTTTTAATCCTTGTGTGTGTGTGTGTGTGTGTGTGTGTGTGTGTGTGTGTGTGTGTGTATTCAATATGTGAGCATCTATGTGTTTATATGTGAATGTGGGCATACATATATATCATGCCATGCATTTGGATTTAAGAGGTCAACCTGGGTGTCACTTTTCACCTTCTACCTTGTTTTAGACAGGGTCTCTTGCTATCTGGACTATGAGATTCCAGGAACTCTTGCCTCCACCTCCCGACCTCCTGTAGGATTTCTGGGGTTACTGAAATGCTACCAGGTTGTATCCAGCTTTGTGGGGCTTATGTGGATCTGAACTCAGGTCATTATGTTTACTCAGCGAGCAAGTTAACCACTGTGCCACCTTCTCTGCCCTGCTATAGTTGTAGAAGGCCGCAAATATACCCAAACTATGTCATTCAACTCAATACACTGAGTCACCCAAGCAGTGATGTCGTCAGAGACCCGTGTGGCTGATTATCAGGCTGGCTTTGGATACCCTGGTAGATGAATATACTTAGGGGCAGGGGAACATGACGTGTGCCTATTCTATGTGCACTCTTACTTCCCATTACTGTCTTCTGTGTGGAAGCAGGAGAATCACTGCATCTAGGAATGCTTGGGGTACTGTATTGATTAAGGTGTGAGCATGACCCCACAAACTCAGTAGGAGCATGGGCACAGGACATGGCAAGGCAGGATTCAAGAGTTAATTGTAAAGGATGAGCAATTTCTGACATAATAACCAACAGTTAGTAATAATTAAAAACTGTAGGTAGACCTGGACAACTATAGTGAAGGAATCATTCCAGCCGTGCTTCTAACCATGGCTGCTAATTTTAATTACTGAGTTTGGTGGAATGTCACACCAATGCAGATTTAAATCCATATACCAGACCCTGAACTAAGCATATAATGCTTGTGAGAATTTAAATCCACCTCCACAAAACCTTGACAGTGACTGTGTCTGAAGAACAGGGAAATTGATGCATGGAGAGGTAAAGTTGACTAAGAAAACACAGAGCCCAACCCCAAAGCCAGGAAGTCAGAACTACATCCCTGGCATGCCATGCAACCTCTCTGGGTGCACATTAGTATTATGGGTGGTTAATTTTTCATCCATGTATAATAAATGAATCACTTAATGATTTAATACATTATAATTTAAAATAAGTGGTAACATTAAAAATTGACAGGAACTTAATACGATACAACCTTTTTCTTTTACTTTTTAAAAAGCATGACAGGGTTTAAGCAGAATCAAAGTTTCACATAAAGACATACATACAAATATACTCACTCATGTATGCATGGCTCTTCATGCATGTGCTTTAAACTCTTAGTCCTCATACACTGTGTTTCACACACATACACACTCATACTCTCAGTCACATGATTGGAAACTCCTCAAACAACTCTCATGCTGATTTATATGTGTACATTCACATGTGTCCATAAACACATGTCTATACCATACTCATACTCATACTCAGTAAAGTCATCTTCATACATACCCAGGTCTTTTTCACACAGCCACCCAGTATACTCTCTCTTCTGAATGTGATTTCTTTATCCTCTGTGGACATAAGGTGGGGTTGTCCTAAGTCCAGAAACTACAGACTAAGGGACATGGCATACTGATAAGACCAGCAGCTATCTCTGTCCACAAATGTGGAACAGAAATCTAGAGGGTTGCTGGCTCACCTCTAGCAGGTGTGAGCATCTAAATACTCACTAAGTTTCCAGGACCTATGTCATTTGTTTGGTGACTACTAAATACAGCTTTTTTTTTTTTGTTTTTGTTTTTGTTATCAACTGTTTAAGAATATCAAGAAACTGGTGAAGGTCACTATCCAAGCCATTGACACCACCCACCATTCTGGGAGGGTGGTGGGTACATGCTTAGTCTCAAACAATATCAGGCTACAGAGACTTCTGATAGGAAGTAGGAGAAGGTTTGGACAAGATTCATCACTGTGACCTTACTCACCCAGCACCTTCCTTCTTGTTCTGCCAGTTCCATGCTTCACAATTCACAGGCATTGACCAGTCCTTGGCCTTTCACCCCAAGATTTCACTCTACTGTCTTCCAGCTAGGCTCATCCTGCCCCCTCCAGTATCTGAGTTTCTCTCCCTAGCCCTCCACTTACGCTCTCTCCCCTCTCACACAGAGGCCCATAAATGCACCAAGCCTCTCTGTGCTCTCAAGGAGGTTTATTCCAAGCATTTGAAGACGCCCATTCTATCTCTTGTGGCACAGATAGCATCACTCTGGGAAGAGTAGCTGGGTGAGTGAGTTGTTTGATGAGGGGGTTCTCATTCGTTACTGTTCTGAGGATGTGAGACCCACAGGTAACTAACGTTTAGTTCCCTTGAATGTGATAATGTTTTAGATCTAAATTCAATATCATTTATTCTAGCCAAGCATTACATCCTATGAAAGCCTTTGAAATTGAAATTGTGCTGGACAGAGAATCTGGCTAAATGAAAATTTTACCTGTCACTTCAGGTTTGGGTATGTCGATGGATGTGTTTGTTCAAAGTCACATGCAATGAAAATAGTGATGGAAATGTCTGGAAGGAAGATTTAGAAGCCTGAGAAAATGGGTTGATGGATTGTTTTACTTTGTATTGGAATGACTAGCAAAGAGGGAAATGTTCAATGCAATTGCTTAGAGCCTGTGGTGAGGACAAGACCTCCGCCATGCAGTGCAGATTGCCATCGGTCACAAACTGGCAAACATCACCATATACTGAATTTAGTAAAATTCACAATTCAGTCTTTCGCATTTTATTTACAAATGTAAAATGCCTCACCTGACTAATTTGAATGGAGAAAAACGGGCCCAGTTAGCCTTTGGAAGATCAATGGGAAACAATCTGTATACCATGACAACTAAAGACTTTTTTGTTTGTTTGGATTTTAAGTAAAACTATTGAATCTGTCCCTTTAAAAAACAGTTTTGAGACCTTTTAAGAAAGGTCACCTCTGTCCTTTTCTGATTTGATTATAAACTAAGATTGGTAGTATTTTAATAGTTTTTTAATGTCCCCTTTTTTAAAACTAGATTGTCATTGAGTTGAAATGCTTAAAAATTAAATAAATTATGATAATGTATCTGAATGGGTTCCCTCAAATCTATAAGAATAATGGTTGTATAAGTATGAACATTCTTTCTTTCTTTTTTTTTGGATCTCCAAAAAGCAGAAGAATTACTTTAAGATTATATTTGTATGCCAGGTGCAGTGGTACATGCACTTGGGAGGCAGAGGCAGGTGGATTTCTGTTATTTGGAGGCCAGCATGGCCTGTGTAGTGAGTTCCAGGGCAGCCAAAGCTATAGAGTGAGACCCTATATCAACAACACCCCCCCCACCAAAAAATAAATGAAGACTGTGTTTGAATACAAGGTCATGTTTGTAGTGAGACTATAAGTGAGACTTCAGGTGATCCACTCTCCTTCTGTCCTGGATTGTTTTGTTCTGTGTACAGTGGACATCTATTTTTTAATCAAGAAAAAAATCAATAACACTATTTTCAGTTAACATTGGAAAAACTTATAAGCAAAGCATCAGGTTCCCTCTTCAGCTCTGATAAAGGAGGAGGCAGAAAGTCCACCACAAATATGTTCTGGCAGGCTCTGTAGTTTATTTTTTTAATTGAAAATGGATGAGAGCATTGGAAGCCTTGGTCTCAATGTATTATTCATTCTAACCTCTGAAAGGCATCTGTGGTCTGATCAGTTGTTTGAGTCTAAAGAAGTCCACAAATGTCTTTTGTTCCTGATACTTTACCTGTGTTAGGAACATTCTCACTAGAGTGCCTCTAAACCACATGCTATCCCTGACATTTTTGTTCAAATGTGATGCTAGGGCTGGAGAGATGGCTCAGTCTCTAAAGTGTTTGCCTCACAAGCATGAGGACTTGAGCTCACTTCTGTAAAAGGCCAGGCATGGCGGCATACTTCTGTAGCCTTAGCTTTTGGGGTGGGGATAGGTCAAAGACAAGTTGATCTCTGGAGCTCATTGGCCAGCCAGTCTAGCCCATCTGATGAATTTGGGTTCTGTGAGAGACCTTGTATCAGAAAAACGTAGAAAAAAAGAGCCATCAAGAAAAGAGCCCGATGTCACTCTTTGGCCTTCATAGGAACACGTACGTACACGTACACACACACACACACACACACACACACACACACACACACACACACAAATAATTCTGTAGCTTCCTAAGTAATGTTGCTCAAAGGATGTAATTTACAACAATTTTTTTAAAAAGACACAACACAACCTGGATTATTTATTTATTTTTATTTTAGATCATCTTGTTTTGTGAGTGACATTGTAAAGTTTTTATCAGGTATGTTGCTTAGGTTCAGGGGAGAGAGGAATGCAGAAACAGTTAAACTCAAAGTTGTTTTTGTTTTAACCCTAAGGAAGCACATGCCAGCCTTTTGTTTGGGATGTATTTACAAAAAATAAGCATGGCATACATTTAAAAAAATTAAAGTTACATTTGTGTGTGAATGTGTAATTATGTGTATATGTATGTGTGTTGGTCATGTGGAGAACAGAGGACAACTTACAAGAGTCAGTTCTCTCCTTCCACTATGTGGGTCCTTGGGATCAAACTCGGGTCATCAGTCTTGCAGCAAGTGCCTTTAGTGTCTGAACCATCTTGCTGGCCCTCTGTGAAATCCTGATTGTATCATTTTGTATTGAAGCTTCTTGACTCTTAATGAGCAGAAAACCACACAGATTCCAGGAGAAGCTTCTTTTCCGCCAGGGTCCCTTACTTTCTCCTGTCTTCCTATCCTGCCTCAGGTCCAAACAATTTCATGAGGACTTATTTTCTAACAGTTGATTCTCAATGTGATTATGTCACATCTATTTGCTATTCAGTGTTTATGAAAATGAATTAGGTTCCTATCCTTCTATGGAGACAGGGATACAGGTTCTGTCATTGTTACTTGCATCCCAGCATCTCAAAGGGGTTGTCCTCCAGAAAGCCCTTGCTGGGTCAGGGAACTGGTAAAAGGTTAGAGAAGATTTATTCCTCAAAGGGATCGAGAAATAATTTACAATTGAAGGCTTTCTAATGGAAATGCTCTAGGGAAAGGCAAGTCAGAAACTATAGCCTACAAGCAACTTAGCTAACTTCTCCAAGCTAAGGGGACTGTTGGAATCATCTTAGTCCCTTAGGAGTATTTCAGTCTACAGCAGAAAGTTCCCAGCTTCTTCTCCCAAATGTCTCAGACAATCTTCACTATTTCCTATGTCAAAAGTTACACCTATCCCTTTGACTTTAAAAAGTGGTTTATTTAGATCAAAACAACTTGATAAGTATTTATTTTCTAATAACTTAGTAACCTTGGAAGAAATGATACCTATACAGCAAAGGTAAGGCAATAGGTGACACAAATCATATCATACTTGAAAATTATGCCAAGTAGGTTTTAGCTGTTTTTTTTTTTTTTTTTTTTTTTTTTTTTTGCTACAAAAACAAACAATGAGAAATATTAGGTAGCTAGAGACCGGAGAGGTGGCTTATTGGTTAAAAGCAAGGACTGGAGTTTGGTTAATAGCAACCATCTCAGGTGGCTGACAACCACCCCAAACTCCAGCTTCCAGGAATCCAATGTCCTCTTCTGGCCTCCTCAGCCACCTAAATTCACACATGCACACACACACACACACACACACACACACACACACACACACACAATTTAAAATAAAATGAATCCTAAAATATTAACTAGCTCTGTGAAATGGTATATATGTTAATCTGCTTCATTGTATAATAGTTTTATTATCTGTAGCATCATGCTGTTTTCAATTAATATACACAATGATTTTTAAAGGTAAAGTGATGCATATAAATTAAAAGAAATATTTTAATTAAACACAATTGTTGACCTACTTGGACCCTTCACAGCTTTTCAAAGCCTAGAATCAGCTCAGACAATGTGCTAGCCTTTCTTTTTCATTCCCTGTTAGTTTCAAATGGTCCTCTACTTAAAAAAATAAATTATTCATGGCATAGCTTCTCAAACACAGATTTGATTAAAATGATGCATTGTGGTTTAATGCTGCACAACTGAGATACCTCAAGGGGGTAAGCCTACTATGCTCCATAGTTGTTGAGTAGGGCAGTTCTTTCTCTTGGAGAGTTACAACAACCAGGGCAGTCCTTGTGGTTAGGCTGAGCACCAGAGACCACCCCACCACTGCTTGCATATATGAGTGTATAGTGAGCATTCTTAGACAATTCTAGATCTGCAGACTGAATAAATAAAGACAGTATTTCCTCTCTTTTCCCTCTTCCTTTACCCTTTCCTTAGTCAATTTCCCTCCCTATACTCAAGCAGTAGAGTAACTCAGAATGATGAAACACTATTACATGTAAGCTGTTGATATCCTGGCTAATACTGACATCACACCATGTCACTTAAGGAAGATAAAGGATTGTTATATGGTGAGACATGTTCAAGAGTAAGTAGTTAGAGATACTTGAGAATTGGCCAAACCCAGATGAATTTAATGACTCAAGGTTTAGTCCTGTGCGTAAAGTGCCTCAGCGCCAGACTGTGTAACTATTGGTCATGGGGAATTTACTCTCCCCCATGGTCAACATTCTTGTTTCACATGACCATATATGAATGATAAATACTATATTATATCTCGCCACAATTAATAGCTTCTTCTCTCTCTCTTTTAGGTGTTTGCCCAACTCTTGCGAACATGGTGGCGAGTGTTCTCAGTCTTGGAGCACCTTTTATTGTAACTGTACAAACACAGGGTACACAGGAGCCACTTGCCACAGCTGTAAGCCACACACGCTTTCTCTTCTGCCCTCTGTTTCCTATACATTGCCTTCTCTGGTGTCTGTACTTAAGCGACCTATGTGACCTTGTACTGGGATACACGGTCTGAATTTCAGTAACCAATCAGTTTCTAGTCCACACCTCATTTCATTAAGTCGCCAAAGCAGAAACATAGAATGTGAAACAAGTAAGAAGGGGACAGATAGTTGGGAAGCACAAAAAAAAATAAGCTCAGAAAGCAAAAGATAGCTAAGGACAAAATAATCCAGTAAGATGTGGACTGTGTGAATGCTTTCTGCTACATGACCTGGACAGCGTTTGACTTTGAACTTTCTAGAAGTACAGTGTAAGCAGAAAGAGATCAGTTACCAGATTCTGTGTTGACACTCTGCAATGAAGATATTCTCAGGAGCAGTGCTGGATCAGCTGGCCTGGGGCAGGTTCTGGTAGAGAGCTTCATTCATTAAGTACAGTCCAAGAGGGCAATATTCCATTTGGGCATCGATAAGTATCATAGACTGGCTGGCTTAGGTACAGTATAAATTTGTTTCTTACAGTTTGGTGGCTAGAAGCTCAAGCTCACGTGGGTTCAAGGATTTGGCCCTGATGAGGTCCTGCTTACTAGTTTACAGACTGTCTTCTTGCCCCCTGTGTTCTCATACATCCCCAAGAATCATAGCCCTCTCTGGCCCCTATTGCCTATCATGTAGTCTTTATTCTCATGATCTCACCACTCCTGAAAGCTCTATCCCCTAGACCATTCTCCCAGGAACTAATCTTCTATATGTGAATTTGGGGGAGCCATAAGTCTTCAGTCTTACTTAAATTTTGTTTAAGATCTGTTTAATGAGGTTGATGGTAGTTAAGTGGGACAGGCAATTATTACAGTAACCATACTTAATTTTATTGAGCACTTTCTAAATTCTAAGAGTAGGTTTAATATTTTGTGCTTGCTGACTCATTTGATTCTGACATTACCCTCTTATATCAGTACTACTGTTATTGGCCTAGTTAACCAATGGTATAATTTGGGGATATTATTAAGTTTCCCAAGTTTGTTTAAAGAGTATAGGCAGAAGGAGGGTGCTCCAAATACCAAGGTCACAGCCAATATATTTTCCTATATTATAAATCATGTACCTTTTCTTTTCTATTGAAATGTTCACTTAAGCTGTAAGCCTCATGTTATTTTCATGGTCCACTTACTCAATAATGGAGTGACTCATGCCTGTCTTTCACATCTACTGTTTCATGTTACTACACAAATTCTTAGAAAAACAGAAGCAAGAGTTGACTTGAAGCAAGAGTTAAGTGCAAATTCAACTATCTTACAAACTTGGACACGTCAACCACACAGCACATTGTTTTGTGTCCCTATTAGAGTAGGAGTCAGAATCCTAGGCTCTCAGTACTAGACACCCTATGGAAGACAACAAGGAGCTCTAGTTCAAGGGTAGAAAGACCATGTTCAAGAAGCCTCTGGGCCCTATCAGTCCTTCAAGAGCGATGGCTGGGTACTGGTTGTATATATTGGTATTATGTATATTGGTATTGGAGTCATGGCTGGGTGCTGGTTGTATATATAGGTATTGGGTATATTGGTTGTATATATTGGTATTGGAGCCATGGCCGGGAACTAGTTGTATATATTGGTATTGTGTATATTGGTTGTGTTTATTGGTATTGGAGTCATTGCCAGGTATTGGTTGTATATATTGTAGTGTCTCCTTGATTCTACAAAAAATGCTCATTGGAGAGGAAGCCTCTCTCAATCTGTCACCAGAGGCCAAATCACTCAGCATATTAATCCAGCTATTGAAAGACAGCGTATTTTGGATTTATTTTTACATATTCTATCACCTCCATTAAAATCTGACTCAAATATGAAAGCTATTGAATGCATTGTAATTGACTCTGCATGTTGTATTGTTATTAATAAGTGAATGTAACTATAAATACAAACAGCTCTGAGGAGAAACTTGACTGGGAAATAAAAAGGTCATTTGACATGTGCCCCATAATGTGATCCAAAAACTAACAGATTGGGTTCTCAAGCAAGCTGCTTAAATGGAGCTGGAGGGTTTTTGTCAAAAATGTTCTGAGAAACAGAATGAGAATAATGCCACTGCTCAGAGTGCTGAGTCAAAGATGGAGTCTTCTAAAAGGTTCCAGCAGAATCTCAGCAGTTGGAAGGCCGAGGCAGGGCTATCATGACTCAGAGGCTAAAGTGCACTCACATTGAAAGTTTGTTTTTAGAAAGAAAAGGCTTAAATTAGAAAATAATCATCACGTCCTAGAAGGGCAGTCAGTAACATCAAAGCAAAAGTCTTTCCCATTTGGAGCTGGAGTTAAGAGTGAGCACTGCTCTTGCAGAGAATCTGAATTCTGCTACCAGTGACCTTGAGCCAACTCACAACCTTCTATAACTCCACTTCCAAGGCATCCAACATTTCTGGCCTCCAAAGGCCCCTGAACTCATGTGCACATACTCCACCACACACACATACATATAATTAAAAACAGTGGACCTGGAGAGTTGACTCAGCATTTAAGAGCATGTACTGCTCTTCCAGAGGGCCTGAGTTTCAGTTTCCAGCACCTAGAGTAGGTGGCTCCAAACTTCCCCTCACACCAGCTTTAGGGAGATCTGACCCTCTACCCTCCCTGAGCATCTGCATTCATATTCACACACACACACACACACACACACACACACACACACACACACACACATGCACGCACATGCACACACACCTTCATGTAATTAAAAATGCTAAAAGTAAATCTTAAAGGATATAAAAATAAATTTAAAAAAGCATTTCTATTATTCTTGTCTACTTGTGTGCTTCTGGGAGCCCATCACCATCCCAAAGTAATGTGTATATCTTTGGCAACCACTTTCAAGGCATTTATGACCATATGCATATGCTTCCAGAAATATAAAACTAACCATTTTACATGCCCACTTCACTGCACAATGTAAATATAGCTACAAACCACTGTGTGCTTATGTCTCCATCTATGTAATATAAATAGGGATAAGTGAAGGCATCATATTGTAAAGCAGTGTGGAAGGCAAGTTCCAGAATTACTTGTAAAATTTGTAACTTTGCACAAATTAGCTGCAATGTTTCATGTGGCCTAAACATTCATTAACACAATTTTCAAAAATTTAAAATTGATTCATGGGAGGCTACCCGGGGGTTTGTTTTATTTCAGATTTCATGGAATAAAAACCTTAATGGAAATTACTGGTGTATTTGGCCAGGCGTTTGATGAGAAGTGTGCATTTCGCAGATGTTAATATCAAACCTTATGCATGGCAAATATATACTCGTATAATAAAAAATTCAATTATGGATTAAAACACAATGAGACCACTTGAGGGCATATTTCATATGAATATTTCCTCTGCTTTGAATCTTAATTGTGTTGAGTGCTTATTAAAGAGCATTAGAGAAGTTTCATAATTACATTTAAAACTATAGATGAGGAACTTTGTGAATCTTTTCCCCCCTCTGAAGAAAAATGTTTACCTCTAACTAAGTTGATGGAAGAAAGTAGCATAGTTCAAATATTATTTAAAATGTCTCCACTGCATAATTATTCGGTAGTGCCTGATTAGTTCTGAAGGTCACACTACTGTACTTTCAGATGTTAGGTTATTACAAGGTGATTCTAGAATTAGATATTCTGGAACAGGTACCACAAGATACTATGTTATACTTACAAAGAACTTAACATTTAAATAGCTGCCTTCTTTTCCTTAGTTCTCCCTACCATAAAAAATAAGCTAAATTTTCATCTTGATCTAATAATCTTCTCCTTTGGTGATAAAAATGTCATGAAATACAATCTCATTTTTTGTATGTTATCCCTTTCATCCACACTAATTTGAAAAGAAAAGAAGGATGGATTTTGTTTTAAAATATAAATGTTACCTGTTCTCTTGGCTAGTGATGTAGATAGACTTGGCAAATCTACTGTAAATCTCTTAAAATTTGAGAGATTTGTTTCGTGTTATTTCATTTATGACATCTCTCTTTTCTCTCTCTCAGCTGTCTATGAGCAGTCATGTGAAGCCTACAAGCACCGAGGAAATGCTTCTGGGTTTTATTATGTAGACTCAGATGGAAGTGGGCCTCTGCAACCATTTCTCCTATACTGCAATATGACTGGTAAGTTAACACACTTCCATTTACTAGTTAAATCTGCTTTAATGAACGAATTGCACAAAATTAAAATGAAATAAGTATAACATTGATTGAATTTGCAACAAGATTGAAGTGAGTATTTGTTCTACCTTCATTTCTGTGGCTGTGATAAAACACCCTGACAAAAGATACCTTAAGAGAGAGAGGGTTTATTTTAGCTTATAGGTCTAGATTATAGTCTATTATTTTAGAGAAGTCTTGGCAACAAGAGCTTGATGCAGCTAGTTACATCACATTGACAGTCAGGGACAGAGATCATGACTATATCCATGCTTATTGCTCAACTAGCTTTTACTACTCTTATACTAGGGAATGGTGCTGCCCATGGTGGCCTGAGTCTCTAGAAGAGAATCATCCATTGATATGCACACAGACCAACCTGATCTAGATAATCTCTCACTGAGACTCTTTTTCCAGTAGATTCTAGACTGTGGCAAGTTGACAATTAAAACTAACCATCACATTACTATTTAGTAAAAAGCAACATAAATATTTAACAATTTTGTTATTTAAATGCTAATAATTTACATATTGTTAATCTATGTGCATATGGTAATTATGCAGTATATCTAATGATAGATGTTTTCTATTGTGTCTCAAAACATAAGAATTTGTCAGAGAAATCAATGCCCAGAAAAGACAGATCTCAAAAAGATACATCGTTTCAAATACATGTAACTATGACATTTATTTGTTTTCTAGAATTCTACATAATCCCGGACAGAAATTAGTAGTCACAGAAAAATATGTTTGATATAAAAAGAAATAGAGTGCTCATAATCTTACAATATTGGTAACAGCTTGTAAATATTGACATCTGGCCCCCTCTTGCTAGTATTAACACCATTCTGCTCACCACTGTATGGGAGGCCTTACCTAACACAAGAGAAATAAAAGCATGAGGATGGGAAAGTATGACCTGTGATTTTCATTACTCATAGGTGGTTAAATTATATGTTCAGAATATTCTGAAAAGCTATAGTAAATGATTTTAATTTACAACAATTACTGTATTCCAACTAACATTAAATTGTTTGTTTCTATATACCAGTAATATGCAATTAGAAAATGACCTTCTAGAAGATTGTATCTCCAACGACCTCTTAACTCTCAAATACATGGTAATAAATACAATAGAGGATATGCAAGGCTTCTCACAAATAGGCATAAAATGCTCTTTTTATGATTTAAAATCCTAGAGGTATAGAGGAATATAAAATTTTCATTAATTAAGAGACTCAACATTGTAAAATGTCAGTTCTTTCAAGACTGATATTGATTTTTAGTACAAACTTAAATTAAAATTCCAGTAGGGTACTTGTTTGTAGGTTGGTGTGATTATTTTGGTGAGAATGGATAAGAAGATTTTTATACTTTATATGAAAGGGTCAGAAACAAGTCGGTTTTGAAGAACAGAGCTGAAGGACTCAGTTCTATGAGGTATAAACATTGGTAACTAAAACAAAAGACAGACTTCATATACAGATTCGCTCATATCTAGATAATTAAGATTTTACCAAGGTGATACTGATGGGTAATGAGAGAGAGAGATAACCTTTTCAATAATTGACACCAAGGGAAATTGTCTATAAACACTCCCCTCCCCTCAAAAAGAAAGCATATCCATACTTCTTTTTTCAAATACAAAATGATGAATTCTGGGTGTACTGTTTTGTATAATATGGCAGCCACAAACTACTTAAATTAATTAAGATTAATTCCAAGGTTCAATGAATTTAAATGTATTTTACCAATCCAAGTCCTTTAACTAAAAGCAAATAATTGCTCTTTATATTTCTGTGTGTCACCTGTGGCTAGCAAGGAGTGTGCTGGTCATCAAGGTACAGAAAATTTTCATCAGGTCATGAAGTTACACTGCACAGTGCTACAGTATGACATCCAGGTTTGTGAAACATAGCAAAGGGTAAGGGGCAATTTTGAATTGATTCAAGCATTGTTGGAAAGGAAGATTTGCTACTAATGACCTAGTCATGAATATCTGAAGATACAATCTTCCAGATAGAAGATATAGCAAATGCCAAGTCCTGAGATCTCCAGGCATATTCAGAAACCAACAACAAACTCAAGTTAACTTGAGTATGGCCAGTGAGTAGGGCACAGTAAAGGATGGGGAAGGTCAACCAACTAGAGTGTATAAGAAGAGGGGGAGTCATGATGCCTTAAGGTCTTTGGGTGTTGCCCTGAGTGTGACAGCAAGATCTGGGTACATTTCAAGCACAGTGGCATATGATGTATTCAACCTGATCTCCTTTGATAGGACCATAACTGCTCTCACATTGGCAAATGCCTGTCCAGGAGCAAGGATACAATATATGTGGAGTTAAAGTTAGGAGACCATTTAGAAAGCACAGATGTATTAGTTACTTTCCTACTATTTTGATAAAACTAAGGCAACTTATAGAAGGAAGAGGTTTTTTTTTTTTTTTTTTTTGGTGGGGGGAAGAGGGTTCAGTTCTAGAGGGTGAGAGTCCATGACCAGAGCAGAGGTAGCAAGCAGAAGGTAGGGCTGAAGCTTCAGCCAGGAACTCACATCTCAAACCATAAACAGGAAGCAGAGAGAGCACAATGTAACATGCATTTTCTGAAATCACAGCACCTGCCTTCTGTGACACACTTCCTCCATAATGTCACACTTTGTAATCCTTCTCAAAAAAACAAAACAAAACAAAACAACAACAACAAAAACCCACCATCTGAGGAGGACCAAGTATTTACATGCTAAATACTTATGGGGGACAATGAATTCAAATCCTCACAGCAGATGTCCAGGAACAAGCTGATGGTGGCGCTATTGCCCCTGACCATTACCAATGCAGATGGGGGGAAAGAAACTGGTCTTGTTTGTGGAATACATATGAGACTCGAGAAAACAAAAAGAACCATGATCTGCTTAGACAACCAAAGCGTTAACACTATTGGACATGGGATCAGAAAAGGTTTGAGGAGCAGAGAGCAAAAACTCCATATAACTTATTTTGAGTTGAAGATGTCTATCACACGACCAAGCACAATGTTAAGGAGACAGCTGGATAGGCAACAACAATAGGTCTATACTAATATGTAATTTTAAAAACTACAGGGTAGTGGTTAAACCTAGGCTATTGATTTTTATGGGGTGAGAATTACTGAGAACATATCTTTAGAGAGTTTTCAAATATACTTCTTGGTGGCTTTATGAATTGACAACCACTGAGGAAACTGTTCTCTAGACTAACCTGATCAAAAACACATGCTGATTAGACATGCTTATCTCCTGTGTGCCGCTGGACAGCCTGCATGCTACATATTGCCAGGCAGTAGCTATGACTTTCTGTCTCATAGGTCAGGAGGGGATAGAACCATAGATAGTCTTTCCAGATGACTATTTTATGTACACAGGTTTGGAGTTGCTGTTTTAGACAGGTGATTCTCAAATTTTTGTATGCACAGACTAATCTGCTCTGTAAATTTAAACACACTAATGATGAAAAGAGTTCACAAAGAATAAAGGAAAGCTCTGTCTGTGTAAACCATGCACTTGAGGGTCTGAATTAATTTTGAAGCTTGCCAGTTTGTATAGGATGGATCATGAGTAAGAGTTAACTGCAATGCCCTGCAAAGCTACAGAATCATACTTCCTGAGCCGTTTGTCTACAAATGAGGTGTAAACTGTGATTCTAAAAAAATTAAATCTCTGTAAACTAACAAATATTTCTGGTCTTTGAGGCTTCCAGAAACACACACACACACACACACACACACACACACACACACACACACACACAGAGAGAGAGAGAGAGAGAGAGAGAGAGAGAGAGAGAGAGAGAGAGAGAATATTGTGGTAATAGAGGTAGAGGGAGTCATTTCTTGATTTGTGGTCATCATGTTCCATAAAGTAACCATGGACATTGCATTAAAAAATACTAAATCATTGTTCCTAAGAGGAACATATTAAGATAGGTTTTCAAGAGTCTCTGGTAACATTATTCTCTTCAATAAATCAATATTTAATCTTGTTTTATATGTGTTTAATGTTAAAGAAATTACACACACACAGGTGCACACACATGAGAGAGAGAGAGGAGAGAGAGAGAGAGAGAGAGAGAGAGAGAGAGAGAGAGAGAGAGAGCGCTATGATTCATTAACATTTAATTTGTGACCAAAAGCATTGTAACTCACTGCTGGGCAGTGCTAATCTAACATGTTTTATGTTCCAATCATGGTTTGAGCTTAGTGATAATCCTCAGTACCTCAGCAGTATTAGGCAACCATTTTAAACAGCAATATCATCAACAAAAAGAGAGAGGAGGGAAGGATTGCAAAATAGACCATAACCACAGTCATTTCTGATATGAGGACTAAAACGGGAGGCAAAGAGCAGCTGTTTCTTCAGCTCTAGCTGGGAATACATATATAGAGAACTCAATTTTTGCTATTCTGTGCATGTCTACAGACGACTAGAAAATGTTGGGGTTACAAATAAATTTTTATCAAGTGCGCGAATTGAGAAATAATGAAGATCTATAAATGATGGGATCAACTAACTCATATGCTACTATGGATAATAATTCAGGCACGCATCACCATATGCAAATTACTGAATTACATCTGGCAGATGTTGAGGGCAGAGACACATTTGTTCAGGGATAGCTACATGTCTCTAGAAGCTTCAGAATAATGAAACATGATCCAACAAAAGAAGCAACTCAGAATATAACAACCCCCAGCAAGAAGCAGGAGAAGCACATGTTACCATGTGAAACTCTCCTTGGTTTCTATTTTTGCAAAGGAGGAAACCAAGACTCGGCAAGTGTTGGTGTAGCAGGCTGGCGGTATCAGGTGAAATAGGCGAGAACTCAAATCTTGGTCCCTTTTCTTACAGCCTGAAGCCTTTCCAACCTTTGGCTAGTGCACCTTTATTTGTCTCTTCTTGTTACCCAAATCAAGGATAGCAGTCAAGAAAACAAGGCACAGTGCTGAGTCAATAGCTTGCAACTGTGTGACTTAGAAACTAATATAAGTTTGAAATCAGTGTGAAGGAAAGGGTCCTAAGTGGATTAAAAGAACTCTAAGAATTACAAGCCAACTGGCAGGAACAAGAAAACAAAAATCCCTATTTCAAGTAGAAAGTTTCTAAAGTCACATTAAAGACCAAATTTCTTTGCCAACTGAGTATCCTAAATATAATTTAAAATTAGAATTCGATGAGTCCCTGTAGATGCTCCTGTTTGGTGGAAGGCAGTTTTAGGCCACTTTAAACTCATTGTGTTTGCTATAATGAAATAGTTTTGTGTTTAAGAAGTTACTCTGTATCAAGCCTTACATTGTAAAGAAGATTGCTTCAGTGGGACCTGAAGTGATGGTTCTCAAACCCTTGACAAATGGAAATGCTGTGCCTTAAAATCCCCAATTCCTGTTGTACTGTTAGGGCTTGACTCACTGCCTTCTTAACAAGCAGCACAGTGTGAGTCTAGCATAATGATATGGGGATATCAGAGTTTCTAGGGGAAAAAAGGAGCTTTTATGGGGGAGATTGAGTTCCAAAAAATTGATGGATTCCAAAACTGTCCCAAGCCTGTGGCTTTCAGATTCTTGTAAACTCAGAGAATGAGATTCTTGGAGTTTTATAGTAGGCTTTATTACAGATTCATAGATGGGACCTAAGGAGAGAGAATGAGAGCTAGGCATGGAGCTAGGCATGGAAGTTAGACACATGGCAGGGAGCAGAGCTTCAAATGTGTGAAACAAAGCCCAAAGTACCAATGAGAGAACATGTAGAGTCTGGCTGGCATCTGAAAGAAAGAGTCAGAAGAGAGGAAAGATGGAAGTTGTGTTTTTTTGAGTCAGGACATAGAAACTTGGGCAGACCCAACAGAACCTCGTGGTGACTCATGGTGTCTTTACTAGTGGGTGGGAATTGTGGGAATGAAAAGTATATTATCTCATTAAAAAGATAATTGTTCCTCTTATCTCATTAGCATGGTTTAATATAAGCCTGCCTTCTAGAAGGACATGCCCAACTAGAGGAACTCTTAAAGGAGGAAACTTCCATTCCTTTGGTTAGGAGACAACTTTCATTTAATGGGCCCTCAATGTTACTATAACAAAAGACAGGGGTGCTAAGTCTTACAAAAGTAGCATAATTATGTTTACTTTGGAGATTTCAGAGTTGGAAGGTTTTTAGGAGCCATGTAGATTAACAGGGTACCTTTGCTAGAAGGCAGCTGCGCATGCATCAAGGCTGTACAGAGTGCATTAGCTAGCCCTGCTCTTCTTCCCTCTGGCTTTCCAGAATGTACTACTCCCTACCTGCTCTTCCCAGTCTTTAGCACATCTATCACCCTCAGCTATTAAACACGAGGCACCACAGCTTTGCGACTGTGTTGCTTAAACAGCAGGTTTTTTTCTTTATACTGTTATCACCCTAAAAAATAGCAGTCAGCCTCAAGTAAATCAAGGCCTTAATTACTCAGTAGCTTTATTTACAATTCATAGTATTAGAAATCTCTTCAGGGAAAGACACTGGCAAACTCAAATTACCATTCTATTTTTTTTTTTTTTTGAGCCCATAGATTTTTCTGCCTGTTTCAGCAATCTCTTCTTGTTCATTGCTCTGTGTCTCCTTTTTCCATAACTCTTGTTGCATTTAGTAAGGAATAATTTTTCAGAAATGAAA
The DNA here is from genome assembly GCF_903995425.1 of Onychomys torridus. Taxonomy (NCBI): domain Eukaryota; kingdom Metazoa; phylum Chordata; class Mammalia; order Rodentia; family Cricetidae; genus Onychomys; species Onychomys torridus. The sequence continues at coordinate 40,755,404 of NC_050447.1, forward strand.
AGCATGACTCTAAAACAGACATTAAGGTAAATACTTAAAAGCAGATTTTAGAGGTTTTGTTGAATATATTATTAACAAAGAGATGGGTTCTCTCTTAAAGCCAGTTCACAGGAAAAATCAAATAACAGACACACGTACACCTTGGGAATATTAATATTATTATGTAAAGGGAGGCCACTCAGGCTTCTTTTCCCTGCAGGCAAGGCGAGTCAATAGATTGTCAATCAAATGGTATTGCTTGTCTAGCCACAGGAATTACTAATAACTTGTGAGGAAGCAATGCTATCCTAAGGAAGTCAGATAAACCAACAACAGCAACAAGCACAACAATAAAACAAACAACGAACATTCACAGGGTGACTGTGAGGTTGAAAGATGGTCAAATGTTCATCTGTCTTGGAAGTTACAGATAGCAAATTGCTCTAGAAAGATTTAAAGGTTTGTCTGATGCCCACTCTTAGGGGTAATTAATATCTAAGGACTTATAACTTCCCTTGTACAGATTTGTTTTATAAATATACAAATATTTGTTATATTTGCCATAGACCTTCTTGCTTTATGGAGGAGGGGGTATGCCAGCCATACTCCAGAGGACGTGTGTCTCACAGGTCTGGGCTCTTGTCTTGTGATCTGTCTGCAGCACACACAAGTGCATATGGCATTCAGTGTCATGGCCTGCAGGAAACTGGGGTGTGAGGATCTAAGATTCCCTGTGACAAATGGTCCCCCAAAAGGAGTAATTCTGGGTCAGTTAGGACAGACAGGTGGGTAAGTAGATTAAAGTAGTAGATGAGAGAAGGATAGTGTGTAACAGATAGATGATATATGGATAGATGGTAAGTGAATGTATGTATAGTGACAGATAGATAGATACACAGATGACAGCTTGTAGATGAATAGATAGCTGATATATAAATGACAAATATTCATTATATATTATGGATGAATAGATAGATGAAAGATTATAGAAGAATAGCTAGGTGATAGATAAAGGATAAGTAGATGATATATGAATAGATGATGGACACTGATGAATGGACAATAGATTACAGATGAGTGGATAGGTGGATTGGTAGATCAACAGATGAATATACAATATATAATATGCAGATATATGGTAGAAAAGTAAATGAAAGATGGATAGGTTTTAGATAGATGATAGATTATAGATTAATGAATAATAGATATATAAATGATGCATAGATGATAGATGAATATATGATAGGTAAAAGATGGATAGACAATAGATACATAGATGATAAATTATAGATGAATACATAGAAGATAGGTAGTTGATAGATGGCAGATGAACATATGATAGGTAGGTATATGATGGATAGATGAGAGGTGAAGGTAGTTATCTGCGTATGTGGCAGAATAACTCTTTGGCTTGAAGGTAGAGTGCCACCATAGACCTGTCACAGTTTCATATTCAGTGCTAGTCTGTCATCCGTTCTGTTGTTTGTAGCTTAGAGAGTAATGGGACAGTAGAAGCTCCAAAGCCACCACAAATGAGAATGAGATGACCAGGGCTGTGCTCTAACCTAGACATCACAGTATTTTTATTCATCTGTTTCCTTATTTGATGATTTCCCCATTTCTCCAGTATATGCCCTTTGCACATGCCAAGCTGTGTCCTGGTGATACCATAATTAGCATGTAAAACAATGTCAATAATCTCAGACTGAGAGTTCCCAATAAAATAAATCACTACAAATTATGCAGCCCTTGCAATTTTAAAATATTATTTCTAAGGCTATGCCAGGGACCTCAGTTACCACAATCATGTCTAAACAATCAGGAAGGTGACTACCAGGATCCTCCTATTAAAACCTACACATGGGACTCCAGCCAGACCTGGCTGCAAAATCCCTCACTTCCATTGCTGAAAAAAATCTCAGATGATTCCAGTTTCCATTGCTTTGGAGATCTAGATGGTCTGCTAAGCACAATTTCTTCTTAACTGCACACTTAGTAGCATTTTACATCAGAAAATAAAACTGCTTGCAGAACCTCTCCTGATATCTGCTGGCTTCAGTATTTCCAAAAGGAAACATTTATAAGAGCTGCCATTGAATGGCGGCCATGTATGATAGCTTTAACCTTTTTCAGCCACTTTAGAAAAAAAAATCAGGGAAGCTGAACTGTATGGAAGTCACTCTTAATATGACCCAAAAGGTCCAGAGACAAAGACTCCAAGCAGGTTCATTGTCTTGTTCTTCTGAAAGTTACTCAGCCGGAGTTAAGCTTCTTCATGCACAGCAGCAGATTCACCCCAAGAAAAGGCCATTGGTTCTGTTGAACAATAAGAGCCCAGTCTGAGGGAGCCCAGGGTGACAGGAGTTGCTAGCTTAATAATAACCTTAAACTTCCAACAGCTATGGTTGAGTCAGCAAAAACTGTAGGATTTCTCACCCAATTGACTGGTTCTGCCAATTCATTTCAAACTTGGGAGTGAAGGCTTAGATTTCTATTTTTTACTTAACTTTCTGAAGGGCATGGACCTATGCCATCTGTGCAACCCTATTGGATGACCTCTGTCCTGTTCTGCAGGCCTCTATAATTAATTTTATTAGCTTATATATAATGCCCTTCTGGAGAGAAGGATCCTACTGATTGCACCCCATGCTAAGCTGAAATACAAAAGAGAAATGGAAGGACCAGCAGTAATTTCACAGAAAACAATGACCAGCAAACAGAGAGAAATCAACACTGAATTGTTCCTGTCTCCTCTCACCCACCTTTTTGTTTGATAATCATGAGACTGATGGGTGCAGAAACTGTCAGATTTGACCCTCATGGCTTGTGTCTATTGTTGATTTCTGTGAATATATCAGCTAAATAGAGGGGGAAATTCTACAATTTATTATTACTTTCCCCAATTTGGCATATTCATTGATTCACAACAGACTATAATCCTAGTTCCAGGGAGCCTGATGCCCTCTTCTGGCCTGCACACACACACACACACACACACACACACACACACACACACACACACACACAATTTTAAAAAGAGGAAGGAAGAAGAGATATATACTCACATTTGCTAAAGAGAAATTTAAAAAACTGATTTGATTTTGGCTAGTAACATGAACAATTTTAAGAGTAAACAATTTCATTTTTACATCACATAGTATAAGCTATTAAATTGTAACATGCACTTTTTCACATTGTAAATGTAATTCTATGTGTACAAACAAATAATATTTTGCATTTAGGACAGGTAGCACTTTTTCCTTTTCTTTCTTGAAGAAACAAGTAGTTATGTCTCCTTAAAAATCTAGACTATCAGGTTTCACTAGATGAACATATAATTATGAAATTCAATAATTCCAATTTTCTAATAGTAAATATTGCTGTAGTTAAATAATATAAAGCGTAAGCAAAATCAGGGCAAATGCATGGTGTTAGGATATATTTCAAGGAAGAGAGTCATTTTGTTATAATTTAAAATACTTGAGGATTCATTTGTGTTGATTCTGTCTCTCAAGACAGATTTGATGACTAGAAAGACTTAACCCAGATAGAAGATGATTTTGATTTTCTTTATTTATTTTAACTTTTGCAGACTAGTGATGGTCTCCTCTCTTTCTTCCCCCATTTCTGCATACAAGAAACGGCATGGACCATTGTCCAGCACAATGGCTCCGACTTAATGAGAGTCAGGAACGCTCATTCCGAGAACCCACACACTGGGGTTTTTGAGTACGCGGCCAGCATGGAACAGCTGCAGGCCTCCATTAACCGTGCAGAGCACTGCCAACAGGAGCTTGTGTATTACTGCAAGAAGTCAAGGCTCGTTAATCAGCAAGGTGAGTAAACTGAGGCACCTGACACCCTTTCCAGGCTGCACAGTGTGCTTAACTCGAGGAGCTCCTGAGGATTTTAATCTGCAGTCTTAGGAAACATGTCACAGTCTGGAAGTCTCAGAGATGCTTTTGCCTCAAGAAAAGTACAAGGTCAATTTACATTGAGCTTTGTCCAAAGCCCTGATTGCTTTCTGACTCTCCTCCTGGCCTTAATCAGATAACTGTGCAGTAAAGGCTTCATTTTGGTACTAGATGAATGGAGACAGTGTTTATCACTATGGAGAGCAAGTGGCCACTAAGGTTTATTTTGTCAAGGACAAGGGCTAATACAAATATTACTTAGTTTTCTCAAAGTGACTGTTCTGTGTATCTCTTTTTTCTCTTCCATGAACTGTTGGCAGCTAGCCTCTAGCCTCTAGGTGTAGCTAAACATGAGGAAAGGCTCCTAGAAATAGGGGGCTCAGTGTCTCAAGCAGAAACCAGAAAAGCTTCTGAACTCAGACATTCTAGGAAGAACCAGTCTCAGTTATGTCTGGGGGTTTACATTGTCTCCTTCAGAGTATTTCATGATGCTAGGACAGCCCCGGCATCGCGTCTTCTGCCTTAGAACAGACTTTGGTGACGTGGTTCTTCAGCGAGCAGAACAGTATTCTCACCATTTTGCCGTGCCCCCAGATCATCTGATACATACATCTTCATGGAGGAACTTAGCCCTTAAGAGTCTTTTTGCCATGTTGCAGCACAGTGCTTTGGAGCTGTGGTACTGGGGTCTATCTTTCTTGAGAAATTAGGATTCTAGGACATCTGCTCCACAAAGTCACCTTGTTTATTCTTGTCTGTTATCCTAACATGGGCTTCAATTCCGGAGAAGCTGTTGAGAAAACTTTTTAAAAGTGTAGTTTATGTGACTATCAGATGGTATATGGAACATCCACACTAACCATAACACAAATGGACTGACAGCTGATGGCTGAATTTTCCTTTTCCAGTTAAACTTCTTTTCTATTTACTTTGTGCCCACTTAATGCAGGATTATTTTCTCTACAATATGCAAGTTCCCTCCTCCTTTTCCTTTTTTTCCCCTAGAATGTCCTCATTTAGCTTTTTATCCATTCAGTCCCATCTTGCCAGTGCCAATCAAATCTCATATCCCAAAAACTCAACAGTGTCTGTGAATGAGAGCCAGACTGTTGTGTTGAGCAGAAATCCCAAGAGTAACTTGGGTGCGAGGAGAAAGCTAACTTCCTGTTCTAGGTCTCTCATTGACCAGGTACAGAACTGGTGTGAATGGAGCTTTAATTCATCAAGAAAATAACTACTCTGGAAAGGTGCCCCCAACATAGAAAGGGATGTGGTAGTGCTTGGATACATTGACACACACTATGAGACATGCTTTTTGAAGCATGAGTCCTTTTCACTATAATTGTTTGTGATTATAGTGAAAATACACAGCCTAGAATGTAACAGACTGTTCATATGCTTGATATTTATATTATTTCACATTGCATAATGCTCTGTGTGTTTTATCCTCATCACACATGGCAGGATTCCCTTCTGTTTTTATTTTTTTTAATTGGATAATATTACATTGTGCATGTAATCCATTTTCTTTGTCCAGTCCACCATCAGTGGACAATTAGGCTGCTTGTGTGCTTTAGCTATCTTGAATAATGCTGAAGTGGTAAAAGGAATCTCTTTGAGATGGTAGAAGCCATTATGCAAAGAGAAACAAGCCAAACTCAAGAACACAAATACCATATCACCTTATTTGTATTATAGAACCTGAAAAGACTAAATTCATAGAAACAGAGAATGGAGAAGTGGCCACTGAAGAACAAGAGGGGGACAAGCAAGGGACCACAAGATGAATGACAGTTAGGCTCTTAAGCTTCAGCAGTGTGGTAACAATGGTTAATAATATCTTATTTTATACTTGAAATTTACTAGGAGAAAAGATGTTTTCAGTACATACACAAATACAACTGCATGTAACTACATAAGGTAATGGATATGATAATTAACTCACTATGTATCATGATATACATATTGAATAGATACAATTTTCATTGATTAACTTCAATTCAATAAATCTGAAAATTAAAACATAAGGGAAGAAAATCATCAAAAGCACAAATGAGTCATATGCTAATAAAAGCAAGAGATGGGATCCCAAGGTGATAAAAAACAGATCGGGAAGTAAGGGGAAGGAGCTTTAATACCGTTGGTACCAACAGAACCTTCCAAGTTACTGCAGCCAAGTCTGAGACTACACTACTCCACTATTGATATTAGTTGTTTTCCCTATCACTATGATAAAATACCCCCAAAAAGCAAGTTAAGGGAGAAAGGGTTTATTTTGGCTCACAATTTGAGAGTGTAGTCATGATTGTGGGAAGTCCTAACTGCAAAATCTTGAGGCAGTGGGAGCATTACACCCACACACAGGAAGCAGACAATGCTGACTGTTGGTGCTCATCTTTAAGGTGGATTTTCCATATCACTTAACTGAGAAAATAACTACTAAGCATGCTCTGAAGCTCCCCTAATCTAGATAATCCCTCAAAGGTATGTCTGGAAGCTTTCCTTCTAGGTCAGCGATTCTCAACCTGTGGGTCCCAACCCCTTTGGAGGTTAAATGACCTTTTCACAGCAGTCACATATCAGATATGTACATTATGATCCATAACAGTAGCAAAATTACAGTTATGAAGTAGCAACAAAAATAATTCTATGATTGGGGGTCACCATAACACAAGGAACTGTATTAAAGGGTCACAGCATTAGGAAGGTTGAGAACCACTGTACTAGATGATTCTAGATCCTGACAAGTTGATAACTAATATTAACCATCACATTAGTAAAGAACACAGTCTACTTCAGAAAGCTGCGGACCAGGTGGTAATGATGCCTGGTTGTTGTTAGTCGCTGGTTTTCTCCGGTCAATACTCAGAGTGTATCTGAGGTAGAGGAACTGAGGAAAGAGAGAACAGTTTATATGCTGAGGAAAGGTAAAGAGGAGGGACAGGGAGGCAGGCTTAAATCTGGACCTTTGCATCTCAGTGATGTAGCTGCTTCTAAAGATGACAGTAGTGTGAATACAGTGGAGTGTTAGGAACACATGTTTTCAGCAGATGAGAACTCAGCTCACTGGAAGGATGGTCTTGGGCAAACCCAGGTTGATTAAGCATTTAACCATGGCAGATGGAATGCTTACGCTGACCAACTAGCATTGTTTTATTTTAATTAAAAAATATTATTCCTTGTGTTTTTAAAAAATTCATTCATACATTTATTTAACTTTGTTACTCTTTGAAAAGCCTTGGATGGACTCAAAATTTTTTGATGGCTTTAAAACATTTAGCAAGGGCTGGTGAAATAATTCAGTGGGCAAAGGCATTTGCCACCAAGCCTAATAATCTAGGTTTTATCCCTAAGACCCATTTAGTGAAAGAGAACCAATTCCTGAAGGTTTCTCTGTTCTCCATATACATACAGGCAGGCACACACACACACACACACACACACACACATTGGTGAAATTATTAAGGCCACTCCATGTAGTTAAAAGGGAGGTTTATTTTGTGGGGTAACTTACAAATGAAGGGATAGGTTGTAGGGTCTGGCAAAGGTATAGCGCAGTCCACCGGTGTTCTCTAGAGAACTCTGCTCAGTATACCTCCAGTGTCCAGGGTCCCAGAACCAAGAGAGACCTCTCATCTCCATCCTGGGTCTTCAGCTTCCTCCCTCAGCCCCGCCTTGTGGGCGTGACCATTACCGAAGCCTCAATGGGGGTAGGAACTACCAGGCCAAGGCTGGGATGGCTACCCACTACACACACACACACACACACACACACACACACACGCACACGCACACGCACACGCACACGCACACACACACGTACACATACATGTGCATGCGCGCACATGCACACAATGTAATGATAAATAATATACAAATCATTTGGCAATTTATCTTTTATGGTGAAGATCAGAAATATACCTATAAAATATGGTTTTTTAAAAGAATAGTAGTATATTTTTCCTCAATCTATGAACATATAATATTTTAAGCAGCATAGCTTAATATTCCTAGAAAAATGTTCAAATAGGCTTAACTGTTGATGAGTTGTGAGTTAATCAAGCTAGAAGCAGAGTCTTGAGGTTAAGAGTTTTACATAACACAAGCTTCCAAATTTCCTTTTGTTTTTCCTTCTCTTTAACATGGCAGGTGCTTATATTAGTGCTGGGAGAGAAGCTGTCAGTATTCACAGAAGCTCTACTTAAAAGTCGGTTAAAATAAGCACTGTATTAGTGAGTAGTGTCTGAATGAGCAAAAGCTGCAGAGTCCCGGTGGGAATGGTGGTGATAACATAGAGATTTGACAGTCAAGAGGAAAATGCCCAGTCCTTTGCAGGGAACTGATTTGATGTTGTCTGCGTTCTCCTTTTGCTCTGTGTCTCCAAACACTATGATTCTTTTCCTCTGAACTTTTTTCTCCCCTGAGATAGATTGCCTGCATGCCTCACCTCCCTTTCTACAAATCCTCAGCTAAATGTTCTGTCTGCTCCTTGCTTGAGTTCCTTGGCATCGTGTTTAGTCTTGGCTCTGGGAAGGAGCTGGTAGCTGAACATTTATCGTAGAAAGAGATGCGTTTAGCTAGGGGAAACTTTTTTTTTTTTAAACTATAATATTCGCTTCAGGCATGAAGATTTTTCAGTATTATTTCTGTAGTCTTCAAATAAATAGCCAAGCCAGTAAATGGAAGAGAAAATACAGACTTCCCGATAAATCCTAAATCATGACAAAGGAGTGCTATACCATGCTTGATGTCTACTAAACAGCTAGTATATTTTAACCAATAAATAGATGGAGACAAATCAGTGCCTTTATATAACATTCCAGAATGTTTTGATTTTTTTTGTGATTTAGGATCAATTTTATTTCACTATATTAATTACCACAGTTTATATTTTGATGCCAATTTCTCTTAAAGACTATTTTTAACAAGGTTTAAATAAGAACTTTCTCTCTCTCTCATGATTAAATGTGGACTGATGGTTTCTAGTCAAAGAACAATGTAACATTTCATTTAAGACTGGAAATAAGGGGGTGGAGAGGCAGCTCAGCAGTGAAGAGCACATAATGAAGACTTGAATTCAATTCCTCGCACCCTCATAAAGTGGCTCACGATGTACTGTAACTCCAGTTTCAGAGGATCTGAAGACCCCTTCTGGGCACCTGCATGCATAGGATGCATGTAAACTCATGCAGGCACAAAGATATAAAGAATAAATGCATAAATATTTTTAAAGTGACATTTTAAAAGAGACTTAAAACCGAGTATTTTGTAAAGATAGTTTCTTCCCAAATGCTGTCAATTACAGTGTTAAGGGCATTATTATCAGTCACTTTCTGTCTGTGTCTCTAAGACTTCCTCTTTCCCTCTCTCTGTCTCTGTCTCTTTCCCTTCATCTCACTCCTCCATTCCACTTTTACTTTTAATCTCGTATGAAGAAGGAACAGTGCTCTAAGATGGAAGAGGATGATCCATCCTTCTCATTTGTCTTTCAGATGGAAGCCCTTGGAGCTGGTGGGTGGGAAGAACCAATGAGACACAGACCTATTGGGGAGGTTCCATGCCTGTGCCTCAGAAGTGCACTTGTGGCTTTGAAGGGAACTGCATAGATGCTCAGTATCACTGCAACTGCGATGCGGATCGGAGCGAATGGTAATTTTCCTTTTAATTATGTCAAAGGTATACACCTAGGTGGATGATAAAAACATTAATTTGAGGAAAGAACTAGATGAAACTATGTCTTGATGATACATGGTACAGTGATTCTAATTCTACAGGCTAAGATAGGAAACTTTCAGAGACTATTTCAACAGAGGACTACGTACTTTGTTTACTTTATTTTTACCATACAAGAAAACAGAGGTGTCTATGACCTGAGAGTTGTAATTCTCCAGAGTTCCTTTTCAGTGTTAACAGCATTTCAACAGTGCTATGTAACCAGTTGCCAAAGCACATAACATCAATATAGGCTGCAAACTTCTGAAGTACAAATTTGTAGATTTTGAATTATTATAATTCTGAGCAATGATTTTAGCATGTAGTTCTTTATATTTTTAAAGGATAAAATATGCCAGAAAGAGCAAATGTTATATGGATAATATCTTCAAAATGGTAATCTATAACATTTGGGATTTGAAAATGTAAAGTATTTTTCTAAGAAGAAAAGATAAAACCTATGTGTGTGTTCTCTTTATCTTAAAAATAATGAATATTTTGTATTTGAGCATAGACTCTATAAGTATATTGCTCTTATATGTTATTTGTAAATGAACATTTTAAATGTTTATATTCACACTTCTTTACTCTACATGCCTGTTTTATATTATTAAGCAGTTAGACCTGCATACAATTATTTATTTTTTAAAATTTACTCCCTGAGAATTTCACAGCTATGTACAATACAATATGATCAGATTAATTTCCCCTCTAACTCGCCCTGACTGTCCCTGCATGTGTCCCCTCCCAGCTTCATGCCTTCTTCTTTTTAAAAATAACCCATTTATTTCCAGTTGGTATTGTCCACATATGCATGGGTGTGGATATACATGGGTGTGGATATGCATGGGTGTGGATATACATGGGTGTAGATATGCATGGGTGTGGATATGCATGGATATGGATATGCAAGGATGCGCATCTGCATAGGTGGGGATGGATATGCATGGGTGTGGAGCCATCCACTAGAACATGGGCAATCTTCCAGTAGCCACACTTCCCATCCAGAATGGTTCTCTTTCCTCAACTAGCTGTCACCTCCAAAAGCATCTCAGTTAGGGGTGGAGCCTCATGAGAGCTCCCCAAGGCCACAGTGTGTGCTCTTCTGTAGTCTATGCTGGAATGTCCATAGGCTTGACCTTGTGCAGGGTCACTCTAGCTGCTCTAAGTCCAATAGCCATGTCACCCAGATGACATTTCACAGCTCTCCTCTCCACCCTCTGGCTGTGATACTCTTTTCTTTTCTTAAAATGTTTTTCCTACAATATATTTTGATCATATTCTTTCCTTTACATCAACTCCTCTGCCTCTTTGTCCCAATGATTTTTGAGCCTAGATGGTGGAATGTTGGTAAATATGTCCAACTTTCTGTCACCTGTTTTCATCACTTTAATGTGTTAATAATCTGGATTTGAGAATATGGCTGGTTTGATTGTAAGATGTACATGCATTTCAGCAATCAGTTGCTGTTAAATGAATTCATTATTTGAATTATGTAAATGTTGTTTGTTTCCTTGTCAAGCATCATGGTCATGATAATGCTATATGTGTGGTTGTGTACATGAATGTATAGAATATATGCATGTATGCACAAACATACATACATATAAGGCTCTTATAATAACATAGAAGAAGAACCTATATGGAATCATAGAGCTATGATTGAATTCTTATATGAAGAATATCATCTCTCTTATCCAAACTCTACTTTAAAAAAGGGGAGTGGTCTGGAAGAAAATGCAGGGAGGGGTGACTATGATAAAAAAAACAACAACACTGTATGGAATTCTGTAAGAACTAATATGTACTCCCTTTGGACAACAACCTTTTTCTTAATATATTCACATAAATTGTTCACACACTGAAAATTATAATTTTAAATGTGTAAAAATGTTATTAATGGTACTTAGCAGCACAAAAAAATTAATCCAATCACCACCAATAACCTCCATGTGCCTTCACAACACATTGCTAATTAAAGCAAGTTTTTAAAAAGAGTTTAGAACATTTCATATTCCATTTAGCTTATAGATAAAGAACCATATACATTTTCTACATTTTTACAGACTCAGGAAAATATTTCAATACTAAGTATCTAGGGCTCTGCAGAGATGACTCACCAGATAAGGGTACTTGTTGCCAAGCCACCTGGTGACCTGACTTCAGGCCCTGGGACCCACGTGGAGGAAGAAGAAAACCAATTACTGAAAATTGTCCTCTGACTTTCACACACATGGCATACATTTCCTAAACAGAGTTTAAATAAATAAATGTAATAAATAAATAGTCTTTGAGACTAGTGAGATGGTTCAACAGTTAAGAGCAGTTGCTGCTCTTGAAGGGGACCTAAGTTCAGTTCCCAGCACTCACCTGGGAGCTAATAACTATATCTCCTGTGCCAGGGGACTCAACACCCTCTTCTGACCCCCAAGAGCACCAGGTACACTTGGGGTGGACTTACATACATGAAAGAAAACACCTATTACAGAAAATAAAAACGAATGATAAAGCTTAATGTGTGTGTGTGTGTGTGTGTGTGTGTGTGTGTTTGAAGGAAGAATGGCAGAATTGAACTTTGCCAGGGGCTTCCAGGATTGGTTGAAAGAAGAGAACCAAGGTTAATGAGAGCTAGATTCAATTTTTTTTCCTTCGCAGGCATTAGTTGTGTCTTGCTGTTAGGGACCTAAACTTCAAGGGACTTCTGTGTTATTTTTATTTTTATATGCAGCATAATGTATCAGAAGGCAGAGTTTGGGGAATCCAGAATTACTGGAAATTGAAAGATAGGGTAATTTCCAGAAAATAGAAAGCTGGTTTTGATGAGTCTGCTGCATAACTCCTGCTTTGGTCCCTCAATGGCCTTTCAAAGTGTATGTGAATCAGGGAGGGATTTCAAGGTCAAGGAGAGAGCCACAGACAGAAAACTAAATAAACAACAGGACATTCCCACAGTAGCTGCTGGAGGAGAAAAAGATCTGGCCTGTTATATCTCTGAGATTGGCTTTGAAAATCCTTCAGTTTAGGGCATGAGTGGCAAAAAGTTCACGTCTTTATTGCAAAGACCATGTCCTGAAATTGAAAGGGAAGACTGGAAACCTAGAGTAAGGCAGCCATAAGGAACCCTGGGAAGTATGAAATCATAAGGTTCTACTTAAATACCCATGAGGAAAAAAATGTTAGGGAACAATAAAAATAGAGTATCTCTTGACTCATTACCAACATTATCCAGAACACTATACACATTATTGAATATTTCAAGAAAGTATACTTCCATATAAAATCAAGACACTGAATGAGGTTATTGTAAACAAAGTCTTGGCAACATTTTAAAGTTTGCAGATGAAATCTTTAAAGCTAGCGTCATCGACATGTTTGAAGATCTAAAGTTAAAAATATCCACAGTGAGTGAATAGGGAATTTAAATAAATGAAAGTGAATTATACTAAAGGACCGAGTGCACATTTTAGAATGGCAAATTAACATCTGAAATGGAAATAATTCTAACAAATTTTCTGGGATAAAAAGAAATAACATCAGATGAAAACTCAGATATTTGAGAAGAAATGAAGATCACTAGAAATTATAAATTACCTGGTGTTCCTTAAATACAAAAATATAATTCTCTAACTAATTACATTGCAAACTTTATAATATACATTTAAAGTAGATTACCCCAATACCACACAAAAGTTTATATGTGTATTTCTGTGTGTATGGGGGTATTAAACAATCTCATGGAGAGCTACTGATATTATACATTGTTACATGATATAAAATATAAGTAGACTGCAAAAAGTCATGGATGCATTTTATAATTATTGAGGAAGTAGTAAAATACAATGAACAGAGTTTTATCTTAAAAATGAATAGAGAAGGCAGGGTTGAATATAGGGGAATGTAGAGTTGATCAATACGTACCAAAGAACAACAGAAAAACAACAACAACAACAACAACAACAACCAATCCAAAGTGTAACTAAATCATAGGAGAAAAAAAAGAACAAATGCTAAGCACTTTGCCTAAAAATCAACAGACCAATTGTCAGTAAGTCCAATTGATCAAATGCTGAAAATTTTTCCACCTGATTTAAAACCATAGCTACTCTTCTCTTTTTGTCTGCTTATTATTAATTAAATTCATTCTTTGAGATTGCATACGTGCATGTTATGCATTCTGATTGCTCTCCACGCCTACTCCTGTCAACTCACCTCTTCTACAAGTGAGTCCTTTCCTCACATTCGTGTCTTTTCATTTTATTTTGTGAACACTGAGTTTAACTAGGGCCAACTTTGTGACCATGAGTTTGGAACTCTTCCTGGGATCCTGGTGAGTTCAGCAATGGGTACACAATGAAGACAATGGCTACCCCTGCCCTAGAGTCTGCCACTAGCCCATGGTTGAGCATTCCCTAGAATGGTTGCAGGCTAGTGACCCAGGAGAAAGGTATCTACTCAAAAAAACATTGCATTCTAACCTATGTTATATTTTGTAGTCTAGACCTTAATGTCTATAGGAAAGACTAACATCTTGCCATGTTTTGTATGCTAAGATAAGCATTTGGAATTTTTTTGTCAGTGTCCAAACTTAGTAGGAAAGTCTTCATTTAGAAGTGCCAGGAAAATCGTTGCTTATTTTAGAATTCTGCTCATCATCATAATTTAAGGATTTTGTTGCTGCTTCTGTTTATTTTAGGACCAATGACACTGGATTCCTCTCCTATAAAGAACATCTGCCAGTCACTAAGATAGTGATTACAGATACAGGACGTCCCCATTCAGAAGCTGCTTATAAACTGGGACCTCTGCTCTGCCGAGGAGATAGTAAGTGGTCCCAACATGTGGACTTATCAGAAGAAAGTCTTTTTTGCTTAAGTGCCATGTTTCTATCACAGGGTTATTTCTGTCAAGAAATCCCATGATATGTATTCCTTAAATTTTTAATGACATTCATTGTATGTATGTGGATGTGTGTGGGATGGAGGGAGGCATATGGGCTGCAATGCACATGTAGAGATCAGAAGATAACTTGAGAGAATCTGTTTTCACCTTCCAAGATGTGAGTACCAGGAATTCAACTCAGATTATGAGACATGGCATTAAGTGTCTTTCCCATATTTACCTCAGGAAAGGTAAATAAACCATTGGCTGCCCAACTGATTGATTCATAGATGTATCCCAGCATTCCTAAATTTTTCCATATCTTTATCTACTTAGAAAGAATTAGTGCTATAAAAAATGGTTAAGAATTCATGTGTACTTCCTACTAGTAAGCCTGGGGTGGGATAAGAACATCAATAGAAGCAGATGTCAGTTTGATCAAACATATTTCAACCTTTAATCTCTATTCTTTTTCAGTTTATAAGTGTGTGAGTTGACTTTCAAACAATTGGACTTCTGCTTTGTATATTCAATGTGTTACCATTCTAAAGTAGGATTTTAAAATTCAGAAGTAGTTCATCATACACACACACACACACACACACACACACACACACACACACACACACTGCATGACACTCCATACCTAAATATTTATTTTTCATCAGGAAATAAAGTGAATAGAGATTCTTAACCTCTTCCTCTTCAAAATCAGTTGTCTTAGAGGTAGATGCATTGATTGTGTATGTGCTTAGTATTTCCAGAAATTAAAATGGAAAGAGAAAGAAATATTTGTTTGCATTAAAAGCACACCCTAAAATACAGTTTTATTGTGGGAGATCCACATAAAAAGGAAAGATACGACATTCAGTAGATATAGGAAGATGCGTAGCAGAATTGCTTAGTTAAAAGGCAAAGATGTTACTGGCCTATAAACATTACATATGCATTCTATAAAACTGCTATTCTACCCACCATTTCTGGTGTTCATCAGCCTTACCCTTGCCTCCATCCCACAATCATATGAAGATGACATAAGGACGTTTCCTGGAGGGAAAAAAATTATGAGCAGAGAGATGAGGTTGTAAACTCAGCATGAACCAGAGGAGTACAACGATATTTTGTGGCTGCAGAGAAGTGCCTCTGTATATCACCTGCCCTGTCACTGCATGCTTAGATCAAAACACTGCAGTAACCAGCCAGGCTCCCTTTCTTATTATTTGTGCCACAATTTCTGGGAATCAGGTGTGCTTTCACTGTGGTCACTACTAATGTCATCTCTTAGGGTTTCCTTCCTTCGTTCTTTCCTTTGTTCCTTCCTCCTTCCCTCCCTTCCTCCTTCCTTTCCTTCCTTCCTTCGTTCCTTCCTTTGTTCCTTCCTCCTTTCCTCCCCTCCCTCCCTCCCTCCCTCCCTCCCTCCCCTCCCTCCCTTCCTTCCTTTTTTGTTCCTTCCTTTCTTTCTTTCAAAGAAAGATTTTATCATTATTTTGTTAATTTTGTGGGAGTGTTTTGTGTGCATGCATGCACATGGGACCTCGTGTGTGTGTGTGTGTGTGTGTGTGTGTGTGTGTGTGGGCGCGCGCGCGCGCACGCACGTGTGTATAGCAAATTAATTCTTGTTGTCTTCATAGTCTGGAAGAAGACTTCAGATCTACTGGAATGGAGTTACCACTTGTGAGCATCCACAACCACACAGTGCTGGAAACTGAACCTGGGTCCTCCACAAGAACAATAAGTACTCCTAACTTTCAAGCCAGCTCATCAGCCCCAATTCTTAGAATTTCTTTCCTTAAAATTCTTGCTGAATATTTAAGCACACACACATACACACAAAGATAAACAGAGAGACACAAATATGCACTATACATATAAACACAATGATGTCTATGCTTTTTAAAATTAATTTTTTTTTTTTTTTTTTTTTTTTTTTTTTTTTTTACTTGTAGTGAGTCTCCATTCAGGCAACCTTCCCCTGTTCTCTCCTAGTTGATATTAGCAGTATCTGGAGACATGTTTTGGTTGTCCTACTTGTGGAATGTAAGCTGCTAGCAACATCTTTTTGTGATTCAGTAGTTGCGCTGTGGTTTAAGCAAATGGAATGTGGGTCCATTCACTAGTTCATACAGTGTTTAGTCATTTCCAGCTTTAGGAGACTATTAATAGCTGGTAGAGTTATGCCTGGAAGTCCTTGATTTCTATCTAAAAATCATCCTGAGAGGGATTAACATTTCATATGGTGTACATAAGGTATGACTGACATTGTAAAATGCAGCATAGGGCGGAGCCAATAAATCATACCTCAAATACCAAACTCATCAAAGGATAAAGATTTTAGCATCATGGTAACTCTTAGGTTCTCCAGGAGGGTTCTAATGAGGTGTATTTGTTTGTGTGTGTGTGTATGTGTATATGGATGTGTGTATGTGTGTGTATATGTGTGTATGTATGTATGCATGTGTGTATGTGTGTGTATATGTGTGTGTATGTATGTGATGTGTGTGTATGTGTGTGTTCTTGTGTGTTGAGAGGTCAGAGGACATCTAGTGTCAGTCTTCACCTTCAACCTCCTTTATTGTTCTGTACTGAATAAGACAGGAAATGGCCTGAAGGTTTAGAGGAATTCCCCCACCTCTGTGCTTCACCTTCCCATGGGAATGTTGGTGTGTACAGATGCATGTTATCACATCTCGCTTCATATGAATTCTGGGGATCTGAACTCACACTTGCATGGAACCACTAACCCACTAAACCTTCACCTCAGCCCTGAGTTCCAAAGTATTGCTGAATATAAACCTAACTATCTTTTACGTCAAACACAAAGGGGCTAACAGAAATAATAAAAGGGAAAGATCCAAGCTTATCAGTTGGCAGAGAGCTGAGGAAAGTTCAGCCTTGTGCTTTTATGTCTCCTCAGCCTCCCAGGAAGAGCTTGGGGATGTCTTTGAATTTGTCATACCATTGACAGTCTCTAGACCAACAATTCCTCCTCATCAGATCCATTTATACCAGTGCTCTGTTGCTTATTCCCATAGGCTCTTACTTGGGAGGTGTCAGATTTCTAACATCCTTCTGGAAGCTTCCAGTCTATGGACCTGTATGTTTAGTATGGCCTAGGCCAGGATGTTTCATAGGCTGACAACTCTGTGTCCCAGTCAATGATGAGAATGATGCAGGATGTGGAGTGTGCTTATAGAATGATTTATGCCAATTGGACAGAGAAATTTATGTTTGTTGAACACAGCAGTAATGAAAAATGGACTAGAGATAGTGGTTTTTGTATGTATGTGTGTGTGCTGTTGTTGTTTTTTTCATTCTATTTTTCTAGCACTTTATTTTTATTGTAGTCATACAAAAGCATCCAGTTCATGATGGATTAGGGCCAGAGGGGAAAAACTGAAAGAAAGAAGGCATGTTTTCTAAAGATAGCTTGAGAATCCTAGCTAGAAGCTAGCAGTTGGCTTAAGGTTGAAGCAGTACTCACCTAGAGCCCAAGTGTTCCCTGCAATACCTCCAGAACTCTTCTTAAATTTTAAGGAGATGTAACGAAATCCAAGTATGATGGACAAAGTCAAGTGATTTGGGGTACACAACACAAAGACATCGTGGGAATATTTTGCTGTTCTGTGAGTCCTCTATCACAAAGAACCTGCTTGGACCTCAAGGCCATCTTGCTTCCCTGCTTTCTCCCTCACATGCATTTTCATGCAAATTCTCCCCTTCTTTACTAAGTTCTTTAAACACCAAGATTAAAACTTTTCTTCAATGAAGCCTTCCTCAGATCTCTTGAGGGCACAGACCTTCTGCCCTCTGTTGAGGCAAATGTTGAATATATTAAAAAGATTTATTTCTCATACAGCTTTTGATTATGTTTGAGCCATCAAGAGTGGCGTCCATTGCTCATTTGTTTTAGTGTTTCTGGTACCTAGTATTTGCTTATGACATGAAAGATAATCAATAAATAGCGGTTTGTAGAAGAATGAGAGTGATCCATCATACACATCTAAAGAAATCTATAGATGGCTTGTGAGTTATTGGTGAGAAACAATCTAATGATAAGCAGAGGTGTATATTTGGTGAAAGTAGTTTAAATGATCCAGGAAGACCAACTCTGATTTTTGGTTAGTCACAGCACAATGGACATCTGCTTCTACCTGAGATATTTGCTTGTAATGTGCCTGGCGGTGACTGTCAAAATGCTTTCAGAGAAGAACATGAATTTATTTTGGCTCTGAATTTACTTATATTTTAAGCTATTGTTTATGAGTCCTTTGAGAATTTCATACAATGCAGTTTGATCATATTCATCCCCTCCAACTCTTCCCATACCTACTCTCATTCCCTTCCCACCCAACTTTGTGTTCCCCTCTTTTAAAACCATCAAGTCCCAGTTGTGCTTCTCATTCTTCTCTTGGGTGTGTGGCCATTCACTGAAGTGTGGACTACTGACAAGGGACCACACCCTGAAGGACAACTGGCTTTCTCCCCTGGCAGCTATCAATTACCAATAACCCCTGAGCCCAAAAGGGGACTCTGTGCCCACACCCAGTCTCTGTGCTGACAAAATTCCAGTATTTATAGTTTCATTAATTCTTTGAGAACTTCATACATGCATAAAATGTATTTTGATAACATCACCCCTTATGTCCCCCAACTTCTGGATACCCCTCTCATGTGCCCCTTCCAAATTCATGTCCATTATTGCTGCCCCTTTTTACCCAGGTGTGTGGCTTCCATTTGATCATGGGCAACCTACCAGGGATCACACCCGTAAAGAAAACTGACCCCCACTCCCCTATTAGTCAGCAGTTGTCAATAGCCCCCGCAGCTGGTGGTAGGCCTTATGTGCCCCATCCACTTCATGCTGGGATGGTGACTGGCTTAAATTTGTGCAGGCACCCACAGCCTTGAAACACTCTTTCAGAAACATGTTCATTTATAGAACAGAAACCGTCTCTACTTCTTGGAGAAAAAGAATGTTTTATGGCCTATATTTCTTTGTTTTTGTTTAGAAAACAAAAATGATTACTGACCAGTTTTGCTAGCTCTGCTATTCTTTGGAGTGTGGCTTATATTTGAGCATTATCCCATAGTCCTGTCATTAAAGCCTCTCTATTCTTGAATTTTTTTTTTATTTTGATTTATTTCTGCTTGAATTTTCTTGTCAAGAAGTTGTTGTTGTTCTTTATTTTTCCTCTAGGACTCGTGAGTCCTGTCTTTCCTGATTCTTCACGTGCTTTGGGATAATTGTCACCTCAGGATTTGTAACAAACACAGCCAATTTAGCCTTTAAATGTTTTCACTTTCTTGGCAACAGCTTTACTGAGATGTCACTCACATGCCCCTCAGTCCACGTTTTTAATATGCACAATTCAGCCATGTTCACTGTACTTCTTCATTTTAGTATGTTATACAGGAAGGAGCAGCCATCTCCATAGCCAGTGTGAAAACTCTGTATATCATCTGAAAATGAAACCTGTGGCCACTTTCCTTTCTTTCTCACCTCAGACATATACAACTAGCTAAAAAAATCTCTACAGACTTGCTTATTCTGTCTATTATATATGTATATATATATATATAATGTGTATGGGTTTGTGGCTGGTTGTTTTCAAAATATTCCAAAGTTCATCTGTGTTGAAGCATATATCAAAATCTCATTTTTATGGCCAAATAATATTCCATTAAAGGAGTAGATAGAAGGATTCCCTTTATCCATTCATTGTTTGGTGAACACTTGAAATGGCTCCATTATTCTTTTTAAATAGTATGACTAAATTCCTATGATCACTTTTAAGCTGCTTTGTAGACAAAGATTTTCATTTCCCTTGGTCTTTCATCTAAGTGCAGAAGTGAAAAATTCTAGCACATCCCTATGGGGTTCATTCCTTTGGGAACAACAGTAACATTTTAGGGTCATGCTTTTTGACTTCTACCAGGTTTTTGACCTTATCCTACTTGGTCTTCACTGAAGGATGTAGCCATTTTGTTTTCCATAGCTGCACATCTATCTTTCCAGCTGACCAGTTTATTATGGAGCAGATTCTCTTTCTGAAAGGCTTCCATGGGCTTCATTCTCAGAGTTTCTTTAAATTTGAGAAGATTGTCTGTTGCCTTGACACTTAAAAAATAACAAAACATCCTCTAGGCTTAATATATTTTCTTTTTCTGCTCAGATATTGGTGAACAACTTTGTGTTTGTTTGTTTGTTTGTTTGTTGGTTGGTTGGTTTTTCCCCCTTCATTGAACACTTTGGAGAAATCTGAGGTCAAACAAAGTTTTCCATTTTAAAGGAAACTTGCCGTTTTTGGTGATTGCTTGAAGGAATAACTCTATTTAAAGGCAATTGTTTAATGAAAATGCATCCAAGTGTTATACATTTGATATTTTTCTGTGGAACAGATATGATGTGCTAGAAGGCTTACATATCTTGTGTTTTAAAGAGTTTTTGCAAACGGTCTAAATTTTTGTTCTTAGTTACTTCTTTGTCATTGAGTCTGTCAATCCATTTTATTAAATGTGTTTCTTCTCAATTATGTTGGAGTTTTGTGGGAGAAGTACCCATAAAATCTATCAAGTTAGAAAAGATTGTTGAGAGTTTCTTATCCTAAGAAATTTATGAAATTCATTTTGTCTACATTGACTGGTATAGTTGACTGAGAAAACACAGCTGCCCATAATGCATTAAATAATCAAAGGTTCATGGATGCAATAAATAACTTTGCAGAATTTAGATGCTCAAGCTATTGACTGGCTATTTGGTTAATTTCTCTTCCATTTGACAGACTTCCCTTCCATTTGGCAGTCTACCTCTGAGTCACTGAAAAAAGTAGGGATCAATTCCATTTCAACACATAAGATAATGTAATTTTCTTAGCTCCTCTATGTCTGATAATTCCCCATCCTCTATAAATTCCTATTTCAGTGTTCATTGTTCATCTTATATTGCTGAATTTCATTCTATTTTTGCTTTTTCTAGTTTCTTAACATTATCATCTTATCACCTTCTTCCCTTTATTCTCCTCCACCTCTCCATTTTCTTGCATTATTTCCATTCATTTAATAAAAATTGAGTATATTTCTTAGAATACATAAAATTTTAAACATGCAAAAATTATTCTAAGCTTTCCTACATGTTTAAAATGTAGCTACAATGACAAAGGAAAGTATATAATTTTCTTCAATAGGTATTTATTGATAATCTGCAATGTACTATGGGAGAGCAAGGGAGAGAGAGAGAGAGAGAGAGAGAGAGAGAGAGAGAGAGAGAGAGAAATAGAAATGCCTGTTCTTGTCATTTACATTCTCATGGCAACAGAAGACAATAATCCAGTAAAGTATATGTTATGGTAAATGCTAACAAGAGCTGTGAAGACAATAAAAATATAATTAATGCAAAAGAGGGGAAATATTAAGTGATATGGCTGTTAAAGAATCATTAAGAAGGCAGCATTCAAATAAAGACAAGATTGAACACAATAAGAAAACAAGACTTGTGTGTATCCTTGAAAGAGTCTCAAAACAAGAAGAAACAAGAACAGTGATGCCGACCTAGGGTTGTAGCTGATATAAATTTATAAATATATGGATTCATGTAACAAAGTGCTTGGGGCATAGTGAGCAAATTAAGAATGGCAAAACAAAACCAGATAGGAAACTGGCGATTATACTAGGGAGGATTTTGAAGTCTTTATTTTTCAACTTCAGTGAGCTGGGAAAATGTTAGAGAATTTTGAGTAGAGGGATGTTATGACTTACATTTTAGTGAGACTCAGCAGGGTAGGATCAAAGCAAGATGATGGGTGATGCCACATCATTAATTATTCTGAAAGATCATAGTGGCTTGGAGCATGGTTCAATGATGAGAGATGTGATGTGGGTATTGTGTAAAGGGAGGATTAATAAAGTTTGCTGATGAATTGATGTCATTTTCAAGAGGAAAGGTTAAGAAAATGATGGCACTTTGTTTGATATAATAGTTAGAAGCAAGGAGCTGACACTGATTGAAATGGGAAAGATGACTTCCAGGGTCAAGAAGTTGGAATTATTGCAAGAAGCTTCATTTTTAGATATCTAAAAGCCTAGATGTCATCAGACCTTGAAATAGAGATGTAATGTTGTCACATTGAGCAGTCCAGGCTTCAGACATACATTCATATATAATAAATATGTTTACAGCTGCAAAATGGAATTATTGTGGATGGAGATGTGTAGTGGCAGTCTTGGGATATTCACACAGTGATAAGCTGAGGTGGTGAGGAGGAAGAAGGAATACTGAGAATTATGCACCACTAGTGAGAAAGGGAGAAAATTGTGGGTGTCCTGGGCTCCAAGTGAAGGAAGTGAGCCAGGGAGAAAGCATAGTCAATTAGGTTAATGTTGATAGCTTATGTAAGGAAAGAATTGTTACAATTGAATTGAGCAACATGAAGATCATCAGTGGCATTGACATTGTTTTGTTTTGTTTTGTTTTGTTTTGTTTTGTTTTGTTTTGTTTTTTAGGAGAGTTACAGGCTCATAAAACAGTGGGCTGTGAACCAATGGGGAAATTAGTAGTAGGTGGGAAGACAGTAATATTACAGAATTGGTTTTGTAAGATGGGAGAATACCATGGTTGTAGTGAAGGAAAAGACCAAGTACAGAGAATTTTGGAATAGGAGCAGTTTTGGATTGTACAGAGAGGATGTGGAGTGTAGATAGTGATAACAGGGAGATGAAGGTAAGGTGGGTGGTTAGAGAATGTCTCTTCAGCTTTATGTTTTTAGAGAAGTTCAAGGACAAAAAAATTGGATGCTGTATGCTTGTAAACAGAGCAGGTACCAAATCACCCTCTCAGAACATGGAATTTATATAAAGCATTAGCCATACATGGTGCTTGCAAATTAGCATGTAGTGTTCTCATCTGGCATTGTGCTATTTCCAACATGTGTTTACATAGGATGGCCTTTAAAGGATGTATATACTTAAGATCAAACAAAGAGTATAATTAAGTCACATATGCAGGAGTCATAGGTAATAAATATGAATAAATTACTAGATCTTATTTTTGGTGATTATGGTCAATGAAATACTTCATCAAGTTAATTAATATATAAAGGTTTTCTCTGAGCATGGGAAACATAATCTGTTGTGTCTGACTATAAATGTATTTTAAGGGCTCATTTATGGTAATTAATAGAACATCAATGGTCTAATATAAAGTGTATATTATGAAAATACAGAAAAATGGTACAAGTTCTTTTATTTACAGTCCATGAGAGTATTTAAACATTTTAACAACATTCTCAGACAATATTCTAAGTATGAAGTTATTTTTTGACACTAAATGTGTGAATAAAAGAATTTTATTTTTGTTGGCATGCACTAAGTAGAAAGCTCTTAATTTGTGCTTATTTATTTATTTTGCTTCTGCCAAAATAACTATTCTGTGTTATTTAAATATCTAAGTTTGGTTATAAGTGATTGATTGATAAATTTTCTTTTTCTCAAATGAGTAATTGGACTCAAGGTTCATTGCGTTATTATATATGCTAATGCAGGGCATTAGTGTTGGGTAGACCAGATGTATTTTGCATTTGATATGTGTTCTCCTTTGTATATTAGAATGCTGCTGTTAAATAGTTCAACATATGTTGCTTCAAATAATAGAGGATGTGACTTATGGAAGGATCTCTCTTCTGGTATCTAACACAACTTTATACGTTTTCCAGTGTCATTCTGACCTTCATAGGAATGTGAGCAACAGCAAACTGAAATCACCCTCTTGTACCCAGAATGAAAGCAGTTAGATACTTGCATCAAAATTTCATTCCTGGGGCTGGGGAGATAGCTCAATCAGAAAATGCTTAACTTTTCAGGTATGGACATGTTGATTTAATCCCAGCACCTACCAAAAAGCCCTCTGGGGGCAGAGACAATGAGATACCTGGGTCTTGCTGGCCAATCTCTTACTGAGTTTGGTCTATGAGCCTCAGGAATCCTCCTTCCAGTGAGAGACCCCCCCCCCTTTTTTTTTCTTTTGGTTTTTGGAGACAGGGTTTCTCTGTGTAGGTTTGTGCCTTTCCTGAACTCGCTTTGGAGACCAGGCTGGCCTCGAACTCACGGAGATCTACCTGCCTCTGCCTCCCAAGTGCTGGGATTAAAGGCATGTGCCACCACCGCCCAGCGAGAGACCCTTTTAAAAATGAAGTGGGAAGATCCTGAAAAATGACAACTGAGGTTGACCTTCGGCCACTTGTGTATAAATGCATGTTTGTGGCTATGCACACACACAAATATAAATACACATATGGACACCTTCCAAAACTTATATTCTACTCTTCCAGCCTCTTTCAAATTAAGTTTGTGTGTACTTAAAAATTTAAAGCATATATGTATATATAAACATATATGCTTTTCTTTTTGTTACTAATAACTACTTTTGCATAAAATTAATATAAGAATAATAAACATAGGCTGCAGATTATTTGTAAAAATCCTTTGATTACAAAGACAATTTCTGCTCTGCTTTTGTAAGAAGCATAAATCATACCAACTATATTGAACATGCTGGAGGGGACAGAAGAGATATTTTACTGTATTCAAACACCCATGAATAGCTTTGCTCTCTTTTCTACTGATATATAACCCACAGACTGTGATTCTCCCCAGACAGATTTCATTTGCTTTACCCTCATTTTTACATATATGGATTTCAATGGAAGTTCATAAATTGTTGAAAACAATAGCAGAAGTGCTAAAAGGAGGTACCAGTGAATTATTAAACCAATACATAGGTTTTGGTGTTCCAGTGAAGCAACAAGTAATTAATCTTAATGTTTTATTTCTGTTAAGAAATCTATATTTTAGCTTATTTTAATAGCTCATAAATATTTAGAAGATGCATTTGAGTACTAAAGCATTATATATATATATATATATATATATATATATATATATATATATATATGAAATTAACTTTTAAGAGAAGACTCTCATCACCCTCCTCTCTCAATTTCTTCATTTCCCCAACCTTAAGAAAATGTTACTTTTTCTAGAATTCTTTTTAAAAGACTATTCTACATGTGAGAGAACTAAATGCTTAGAAACTTTTTAGAGCACATGTAGTGTTAAATAGTACTAAATTCTAATTCCTTAAGGTACTTTACAAAAATACTTACACATGAAACCAGATACTTTTACAAGCTCTTCTTTTATGTAAATAAGTATTTTGGCCCTTATTTTATAATAGGTACATATACATGTATATACATACACATATTATATAGTTTAAAATGCAATATTTTAAAAGGAACTTTCATTTTTTGCTGATTCATATTGTTTTAATTAGATAACATTTTAATTATTATTTAACTAATTATCACTAAGTATTAATATTGTAGAATAGTACATCTTGATGTGTTGTTTGTGTGTATGTGTTCATTCACATGTGAGCACATGTACATAGAGACCAGTGGTTGACATCAGGTATCTTTCTCAGTCACTCTCCACCTTGTCTTCAGAGAAGGTGTTTCTCACTTAACCTGAAGCTCATCTGTCTCCCCCACCCTAGCTCTAGAATTGTAGAAGCATGAACACCTGAATTTAATACATAGGTGCTGGGGATCTGAACTCAGGCCCTGGTGCTTGCATGGCAAGTGCTTTACTGACTGATCCATCTCTTCAGCCTAGCCTTTCATGCTGTGCTTTCACTGAAGTGTTTTATAAAAGCATCTTACTTGCCTGGAAACAAATCATGTAATATTTCATATCTCCTGTGAAGCTTAGGGACTCTCCAACACCCTTCTTTATAGAATCCTCTTTCAAGGACTTACAGTTTCCTGCTATTGCTACAGATCTCTACCTCTTCCTGGCTCCCCTCTACATGCCTCCTTTTTCTGAGACTTCCCAGATTCTCTTGGGTGCACAGAACATAAGGAGCTGAGGCATCACATGCACAACATTCCATCAGTGTTCACATTGGCCTTGGCTTTCTTTGTAGTTGTCTTGCATTAGCAGCAATTTCTTAATCTCATGAAGAGTTCTTACTGCATTCTCCACCTTTTGTGAATTTGTAAAAAGGGGCTTGCTAATTAAACAAAATGTATTATTGTGTATGTAAGAGTGTTTTCACTAGTCTGAGAGCATTTATTGTATAGAGAGTAGCAAGTCCAAGATTGTCCTTCAGGTTTTACCATTCCCTGAAGTCTTCCACATAAAGCTTTACTGGGTTAGTTATAATACAATATGCAGCAAATAAATCCTTGATTTTATAATAAATATTATAATATGAAAGTATTACATAATTTAACCTGTCCTAAGCATTCCCTTTCTAAGCGCATGAGACCATATTTAGAATTATCCCATATTTTAAAGTTACATATTTATTTTGACTTTATAGCTACCATTTCAAGAGAAAGGCATGTCACTCCTTATACCCTTGATCTTAGCCAAAAGGCCAAGAAGCGATATGTCACTCCTTGTGAAAGGAGATCAGGTTAGACTTTAAAGAGCACAGATATGCTTTTACCCCTAAGTTGACATTTTGCATTTTTGTGCATCTTTTCATACACTAAGATCCAAGGGTCTAGTACCAACGTACCTATTAAAAGATGCAAGACAGAACCTTGGAATAACTCAGATAATGTATAGGTTCACTTGGCTTGGCATGGGTGGTGCAGGTTTCTCACAGACAATGTTCTTCCCACCTGCATAAATTCAGTTTTAAATTGTCCCCAGGCAATAGAAATTTGATTTTTGAGCCAGGTCCGTAAGAAAAACCGAAAGAAAACAAACAAACAAAAATAGACCTATGTACTGTTCTTTCCTGAGTTAAGAAAGGAAGGCAGCATCTAAGCAGCATGTAGAAACAGCCACGTTTGTGATTTTCAGGGAGCTGGGCCTCTGCCCTCAGCTAACATCATGAACTCTTTCTTCAGAACAGCTGCTTCTGACTCTGGAGGACCATCTGTCCTTCTTGTAGGAAGGTGATTTAGATAGGGGGAGAATTTCCTTCCTTGATGAGAGGGTGGATGAAATGACTTCACACTGAGGATGCTTAGTCCTGGTTGATGTGCTGAGAACCTGCTGGCAGCCGCTGAGGCTCATGGCTGGTTTTTCTGATAATTCTCCATATCAATTCAATATATCCAGCTGGATTTGATCCTGGCAGTTCTGCCTTTGAATTTATATTTCATTTTCCAATTTTCTTCCTATGTAGATATCCTCAAGTATTTTTTTCTAAAGAAAAGTTGCAAATATCCACCAAAGAAAATGAAGATGAATACACTGTATTTAGACAGCAATTATAATTAACTTAGATTTTTTTTAAGACTTTATTTTTTAGGTTTCATTACATGTCATTGTGTGTGTTGAGGGTGGGTTGGGTTGAGTACCTGAGTCAAGGCATCTATAGAAGCCAGAAAAGAGTCTAGGGCATTGTGAGCTGCATGATGTGGGTGATGGAACCAAATTTGGGTTCTTTGCAAGATGGATGCGCAACCTTAACTGCTGAGCCATTTCTTCCACCCCAACATGTTTGCTTGTTTGTCTCTGTGTTTCCTCAGCCTCTACACTGATATTCCAAACTCTTCCCCGTTTTCCAGCTACTTCATGTATTGAATATTTGTAAACACTTAGAGGAAGCTTTTTTGTCTACCTCCCTGTTATGAGCAAGGCAAGGAATGAGTTTTGGATGAAAAAATCATTTTTATAAGAACAGCTGTGCTACATAGACAAAGTGTGTTTGGATCTTTAATTACATGAGACTATTTAGGATGCCAATCTCACAAAGAAATTGGCAAGGCCAATAATGGGAATGAGTGCAGGTTGCAAGGATCTGCTATAGGGATGTTTTGAGTCAAAGCAACTAGGTGTTTAAACTTTCAAGATACAAAAATACGGGGTTGGGGATTTAGCTCAGTGGTAGAGCCCTGGGTTCGATCCTCAGCTCCATTAAAAAAAAAAAAAAGATACAGATATATTAAGTGGCCAGGCAGTGGTGGTGCACGCCTGTAATCCCAGCACTTGGGAGGCACAGGCAGGTGGATCTCTGTGAGTTTGAGGCCAGCCTGGCTTTCAAAACGAGTTCCAGGACAGCCTCCAAGGCTACAGAGAAACCCTGTCTCGAAAAACAAAAAAAACAAAATAAACCAAACAAACAAACAAAAAAATTAAGCAATTAATCAAGGTTTATCAGATTCTTCCCATATTACTTTAGCTGAGGATAGGATTTGGGGTGCAGATGTGTTTTCTTGTATTGAGGGCATTTCTGTAGGAAGCTTTCCTGCTGTATGTTGGAAAGAATCCAGGGTTTCAGTCTCCATAGACTCTCTCATTCTATGCCCATGCCTCTGTACACAGTTAACAAGGAAACTGGTTTCATATGAATTAATGATGTTTTTAAACAGGCACGATGCTAAATGGAGGAACCACAATTATGATTACAGCATTCTTTGTACTGCATGAAATTGTTTTCTTTTTGAATTTGTTCTTATTGTGTTTATCAAAACAGGGCCATTTTGGAATGCAGCTTCCTTTAATACTGAAGCTTCCTACCTCCACTTCCCCACATTCCATGGAGAGCTCAGTGCTGATGTGTCCTTCTTTTTCAAGACCACAGCCCTATCTGGGGTGTTTTTAGAGAACCTGGGAATCACTGACTTCATACGTATAGAACTACGCTGTAAGTGTCCTTTCCAAAAAAGTCTTGGGATATAGTCATCTAGTCCTGAATTCTTCAGTTAGCTTTTAGGAGCTCATACCTCTTGGGAAAGAAAATCTACTTCACAAGAAAATAATTTAAGTGATAATTTAGTAAAAAATATTGATAAATTCATTAGCAGTGGAAAAAAAGTTTAAATTGAAGTAATTAAAATTTAAGACAAATTTTCAGTTAATGACTAATATTAATTACTAAATTACTTAATGAACCACTTATTATTTTGATGTATTCAGTCTTCTATTAATAGCACAATATCAAATGCATGTTTCATGCTGTTAAACTATATAAACTTTGAGTCAATGAAGCAATTATTTTGTATAGTCAATTACAGATGCTAGTTTTGTGCTTTCTCTAAACAGTTTTAATCTTTATCAATATGGAAAATTAAGTCAGTGGCTGAACTTTTTAAAACATCTATTATTTTTACCCTCAAATGTGTCTTACTGTCTCATTCCACATCAGTAGAGTTATGTTTCTCTGAATGCCATTGTTTCCTTCTAATGCAAACCTTGTGTCCAATGATTGTTGTGAGGCATTGTCTTAAGTGTAGTGAATACTCACCAAGAGAACACTCATTTCTGATATTTCCAGCACCCACAACAGTAACCTTTTCATTTGACGTGGGGAATGGCCCTTTTGAAATCTCTGTGCAGTCACCCACCCACTTCAATGACAACCAGTGGCATCATGTGAGAGTTGAAAGGAACATGAAGGAGGCATCACTTCGGGTGGATGAACTGTCGCCAAAGATACAAGCTGCTCCCACCGATGGTCATGTCCTTTTACAGCTTAATAGTCAACTCTTCGTGGGTAAGTTGCTCTTTTTGTAAACACTGGATGCATGCTGCAAGTCTAGAGATGAGCCACAATAAAAATAATTCCAACTTGAAAAATGATAATAAAGAGCTAGCAGCAAAAACAAAACAATGTTTTAATCCAAGTTCTAGCCTATGCCAGGTACTCTATTCCTTCCCAGTATCCAATCCATGCAATAGGTATTATCTCTATCCTAGAGCGGGATGACTTATATTCAGAAAGAGATAAGTTAAGAAATTCAAGTATCTCTGTGACTATTTCCTTACTCTGTATACTTGCCTTCTTAATATGTAGAGGTTACATGATTTGTTACAGTTTGTGTATTATTACATTGGGCCTTTTAATATGTTCTTGGAAATGTTTATCTCTATCCTCAGAAATGAGGAGCCCTTGTAATGCCAGTCAGTACCATCCACAGATGTTCTTCAACCTGTACACCTTACATCAAAATGAGGCCAATGGTAGGAAAGAAAAAAGAAAGACAGTGCTCAGCTTCAACAGCTTCACTTCTATTTGCCCATTGTTTTTTTTCAGCTCTCTTCTGATAACTTACTTCATAGTGTCTCCCTAGTGTCCGTTGACTCAACATTTGTAGGACACCAGACTGGAATTCCTCTCCCTGTGTTTAATTTTCCTTTGCTTCCTTGCTAATTACTTTGCAGAACTTATGGGCCATGAAGTTCAAGGATTATCTTATATTTCATCCCAGTTCATACATTTTAATGTAAATAGAGACTCAGAGACACAATGAGCAGGATAAATGATGAATTATCAGAAATTATATCCCAGACATTTTTAACAGCTATATTTAGAGCAGAATTCATCAGCTTCCCCCTTACACCTTCTGTTGCCTAACAATCTTATTAGCACCCTTTCACTGAAAGGGATGAGCTTGCTGTGACATATCTGACAAAGACATATTTAGGTCTTCTAATAAATTTATGTCCTCATTATTTTCATTATTTATTCTTTCCCTTAAAACAAATTTAATGAATAGCTTCCACAACTAAAACACCCTAATAGATATTCTACTCACAAACTTGTGGCCACTCAGCTGACTTATTTAAGGGTATAGAAACAATAAAGTATATTTGAGGAGAAATATATAACTTTTCTCTTAATGCCATACTAGAAGCTCAGTCAGGAAATGGACATAGATATCTCTTAAATTCAAAAAAAAAATGAGAGATGGTCACAACAAAAAGGTACTGCAATTTAAAATCTGTCAGTGGCGTGGAAATAGCCTTACTATTCTTGGAAATTGAGAAGGCTGAAATTGTCCTCAAATTTTTCAGTGAAATATGCTGCAGTTTGCCTGTACATGACCTTTCCTCCTTGGGAGGAATTTCAACTTCCCAGAGCTGGCATCACTATATATTCTACCTGATAGGAACCCTGGCCTTAATTTGATTTCAGGTGGCAGTAATGAAGTATCATATGACATCAGAAAACTGCTTTGAACAGGCTCGGGTCTTTTGCCATCAATCATATGCAATAATTTGAATAAGGATCGAAGAGATTTCATCTTTATGGAGGCAATTAGTTGGGCCTTTGACATCTCCATATGTGTTTAGGCTTAGAGTGGCTTTGTCACCGGGAAATTTTAACAATGGAAATATTGATTATGTTTAAGTCAAAAGTAGTGTGGGGGAAAGGGATCTCTGCCCTCCCCAAAAGTTCTGTTTTCAATGAATAAAGATATTCATTAGTATTTGCAGGTAACTGAGGGTACAATGACATGATGTAGTGTAATGATACCTGCCTATCAACATGCCACCCAAGGGGCCGCTTGTATTGTAACACCACCATCGAGTAGACCCCTCTCATGGGAGGACAGCTTTCTAGTTCACAAAACAACATGTGCACACAAAATATCAATCTTCCAATTTACAACCTTCCTATCAAACAAATCATGATATTTCTTTCTCCCTTCTTTCCTTCCTTCCTTCCTTCCTTCCTTCCTTCCTTCCTTCCTCCTCCCCTCCCCCCTCTTTCTTTCTTTCTTTCTTTCTTTCTTTCTTTCTTTCTTTCTTTCTTTCTTTCTTTCTTTCTTTCAGGTTTGCTGATAAAGAGTTTTCGCCTTACAGGCAGACTCCATGAGAGACAAATTATAATTAAAAAGGTTACACTGAATTAGAGCTCAGTGGGTGGCAGACTAGCAAAAAATCAGCAGCAATTAGAGAGAGTTTAATGAAGCACTTACTATGAGCAAAAAGTTCTCTGCCTTCCTATGAGTATGTTTCAGCAGAAGAGGGAAGAGTAGCCAATGGCGAGAATGAAAAGAAGATATGGTACATATATATTTATACATGTTTATATATGCATGCATAACACACACACACACACATACACACACACACACACACACACACACACACTCCAATGGTGAAGAAAAATAAAGTAGAAACAGAACCAGGAAAAGAGTGCATAGGGCAATGATTAGTGTTGGGAGTTTCCATTTCAAACAGGGTAGTGGGGAGATGTTAACACTTGAGTTGAGACCAGAGGAAGCCAGAATAGAGATAGACCCTGTAAACTTCTCAAGTGGTAGAATCCTTAGTGGTGACAGTGAGTGTAAAAGATCTTAGGAACAGAAATAAACACATGTGATGGAAGAGAATTAATGTGAGGGAATGCAGGGGGATGCCAGGTTGAGCTATATACCGGATCATGGAAGGCTCTTGCAAGGAATGTGTATTGAGTATTAAGGGATGCCAACACCCAGCTTATTTATTTCACTAATTCCCATTTATTGATGCAAGGGATATGGATGGAAGGAAACCAGTGGCAACCGCCTATTGCAGATCTGCATGACAGCTATCAGCAGCCCCAGCTGAAGAAGATATGTTGAAACGGAGTGGGAACACATTTTATATGTAGCTGCCTACAACTTGCAAATAAATTTGTTGTTGCTATCAGCATTTGATGACTTTCCCATAACAATATCCTTACATGTAAGATGCTTCCTTGTAGGTTTCTGAGTTCCTCATAGTGCTTCCTAGTTTTCAACTTTATCTGAAGTTAGTTTTTCTTGTTTTCTGCCTTCATCTGAATTCACAGCAGAGACGAAAGCTGTTCCCTGGTCTCACATCTCTAATAAGGCACAGACTATCGAAAGACAGCTGAGAAAACATCTCTCAGCCTCCCTCTCCTTCAACCAAATCCCACCAGCCCTATAGTCATATGCTCACCAGGAAGCCTGGCTTTTCCATTGATAGAGTCTGGGTAGCACACATCATGTGTGAAGGGTCTGTTTGCTTGGGAACTCTTGCTTCTCATACTAATGAATAGTTGAGAGTTAAGTCTCATTCTCTTCTCAAAGCTTTTGGTTACATGGGTGACTGAGAATCTCGGCATTAATACAATGTAATTGATTTTCTGGTAGAAATTTTAAAGGGTAATTTAATACCCTTTACTTACAAGTTCGAGAGTTTAATTTGTAGTTCATCCGTCCATCATAGAAATAATTATGACTAATCAGTATTTTCAAGTGTGCATAATGACTGTGATTTATATTTGGGTGTAGGGACAAACTAGTGAATTCAACACAGTTGTGGAAGGTAAGACTGCAGCTTTCAGCATGATTTTATTCTAATAAAAATCCTTTAAATCTGGAGAACGAAGAAAAAAAAGTATTTGCATTCATGAGAAGCACAAGCTTAGATGTATGGAAAAACTAACTTAGGCTTAGTCTAGAGTGATTTATTCACTAGTCCAGCATTTAGCTATAAAATGCATCTTGCATGTATACAAGACTGTAGGAAGTTATAGTTGCTTCGTCTGCTTGAAACACAAGAAATTTCAACAGCTTTTTGGAATGTGTATCTTGAGATTGTTAGCTAGACTCATATATATATAACACAAATAGAAGTTACAGATACTTCAATGTATCTTAATTTGACCAATCTTTTTCTCCATTTCACAGACAAGGGTGTTGACAGTGTTTATTGACATTACATGCATATGAGATTTTTAAATATTAAGAGTTTTCATAATCTCTTAGCAGTGGCTGATGTATTGAGATAGCATAAAAGAATTAAATGTGCTTTTTCAATTGCTTACCCCACCCCTGCCATTGAAGACCAAGCAGAGAGTGTGTTTGCACTACAGAGCAGAACTCGGAAGCAAGAGAGGTGCCTTTATTTCCGAAGAAAATCAGTGGAAATATATAGAAAATACAACTAAAAAATGTGAGCTGTCTAGGCAGCAGTTGTTTGTGACAGCTGAAATTGAAGTAAGGTAATGATAAATGCAAGCAGAGGTGTGCTACACTAAGAGGTGAGAAACAGGGTGCCTTCAACAATCTTTCTGAAGATAACATCAGAATGATTATCTTCACCTAACGTGACTGCAAGAGGCTGTTCGGAGTGGAGGAGGAATAACAATGAACAAACACCTCTTTGGAGCAAGTACATGATAACTTGGTTGGAAACTATAGCATCAGTGTGGTAGACATCTCTTCTACTCTAAAAAAAATCTCAAACATCACATCATGCTACTTCTTTTTGTTTTGTTTTGGTTTTGGTTTTTTGAGACAGTTTCTCTGTGTAGCTTTGCACCTTTTCTGGAACTCACTCTGTAGCCCAGGATGGCCTTGAACTCACAGAGATCCACCTGGCTCTGCCTCCCAAGTGCTGTGATTAAAGGTGTGTGCCACCATCACCCAGCAATCATGCTACCTCTTATAATGAAAAGTGATGGTTCATGTTGTGTTCTTAGACCCACAGCCATTTGTTTGATGACATGTGGATTTGAACACATGGCCCTGTGCATGCTAGGCAAGTGATCTATCACTAAGCCATGTCCTCAGCCTGTCCTTCTCCATTCTTGTCCTTACTTGTGGCAGCAGGTCTTTGTTATCCCTTTCCTGGTCTTTCCCTTAGTCTCTCTCTCTCTCTCTCTCTCTCTCTCTCTCTCTCTCTCTCTCTCTCTCTGTCTCTGTGTGTGTGTGTGTGTACATGTGTGTAATTCATGAAATGTCTTAAACAATCATACTGAGAAATGCCACTCATTAGCTTAAAAATGCT
Source organism: Onychomys torridus (assembly GCF_903995425.1). Classification (NCBI taxonomy): domain Eukaryota; kingdom Metazoa; phylum Chordata; class Mammalia; order Rodentia; family Cricetidae; genus Onychomys; species Onychomys torridus. Next base: position 40,790,428 of record NC_050447.1, read on the forward strand.
GGAAATGCTCAGAGTGTTTAGTCTTTGTCCTTGACCTTGATAGAACACTGAGAACAAATGGGTAAAGGTCACTGCTGCTTTCACTCACAAATGTTCTCCAACCACGGAAATGATGGAGAGAAAAGAATCAATCATTTTTTTAAACTGAAATGTGACAGTGGTCATTTTCTATTTCAGTTTGTAAACTCAGCATTTTCCCCACTAGAAGCTTCTTAAATTAGGCCTGAATTGATTTTCATTCAACCAGCTCTGCAATTTTCGTTTCCTGTCTACATTCTTTTACTGACAAGTTTTCACACAAGTTAAACTCCATTTGAATAGTCTGGGATGAGGGTTGGAAGTAAGGACCCCTGACTTAGTGAGAAGTCATTTATGTCACATTTGAATTATACCAATCAGCAAATATATGGAGCAAGCAATCTCTAAATGCCCCACATGAAGGTTGATGCCAGAGACTAATCACAGAGAGGCTCTCGGTTGTAGTTCTTCATGTTGGTTGTCTGTACAAGGGTACCACTTGTGATCTTTTTGGAAATCCGAAGTACCGATACAAAGATATATCACTTTAGTAATTTAAAGATTAGATTTTACAAATACCTTTTTGTAATTTTGAAGGAGAGTGAATGTGTGCTTGTATTCTGTGGAGTGGTTATGGAAGATTGTAATTACTTGGTCACAGAACATGAATGTACTGAGCAGGTGATGTAGCCCCGTCTCTATTGACCACATGAATGGTACAGTGTATGAAGTGGCTATTCAGATTTGATTCTCATTTTTTACAGGGTCATCCTTTTTATAAGTAGTAATTTTTAAAAATTCTTTCTGTGTTTTCAATAAGTCTATGTCATATAAGCTTATCATCAATATCTTCTATCTTTTTATAAATTCATATTTTCATATTGTTAAAAGTGCCTTGAAAATGTAAGTTTTTAATTAAAAATATTCTTAATATTTCTTTTTTAGACTTTCATTTTGATATACTAAAATATAGCCATGGTAAGAGACTATCAGAAAGTTTTGTTGTAATAATTTTCATTTCAACCTATTTTCTTTGATAGTAATTTAATTCTTCATTAAAAATTCAGTAAAACAAAGGTTGTATTTCTTCATGTGCTCTTATTATTTGTTTTAGGTATTTTATTTCCTTTCTTGAGGTATCTTTTTCATTATCTGTCCAAAAAACTGAGTAGAGTTTCCTATGCTCAGTGGGAAGACCTTAGTGACCCTTGACTGAATACAAAATCTTAAGAGTAGAGCATATAACTATGTACCTGGTACTGCCAACAGCTCATTTCTTTAAAACACATTTCATTATGTTCACATCAGAGAGCCAAGATTGTGACTTCCACAGACCTGAAACCCAAAGAGATTTGTTCTTTCCCAGAGCCATAGCCATTGGGCCATGTTTCCATCACTGAGTTTGGTTCAGGAAAGGGATTGAATGTCCAGCCTATGACAGTCTTTTTTATACAAGCAGCTTCATTTAACCACAGTAGTTCTATGAACATGAGGGAAAATGGTTATCTCTGCTCCTGGGACTCTGTGTAATTAAGATCACTGCTCAGCATACCTCAAGCTTAGCTTCTATTGTGGCAGCATTCTGTGACTTACATCACAGTTTCTGCCAGGCTTTCTCCCCTCAGGATGACTGTGCTGGGAGGAGGCTCTTGTCCTTAAGCACTTCGAACCTCCAGGTATAGTTCTGGGCCTAGCTTGTATGTGCTGTTGATTTCTTGCTCTAGACTGGCTTGTGGTTGGGACTTGATCTGTCTTCCTCTACTACAGTGTCAAGATCAGAGGAAGCCTGTCATTTTTATAGCCTTGAATTTAAAGGTAAGTATAGCAATCAGGAACTCTTTCATTCTCTATGGATGCTGGATCAATGAAGAAGCTGTTCTCAATGAATCCTCAGCAATATTCAAGGAGAGGATGTGAATAGTTTATCTTTAAAAAGAAACAAACAACAAAATCTGAAATTTAATTCAAAGGTCTTCCTGCCACAAGTAATGGGATATTGGCACAGGAAAGAGCCAGTTCCAATTCTGTGACAATAACACTTGTCACTTAGAAGAATTTTCTGAGAATAATGAATGTGTTGGAAGGATGAAACAAATAGGTATTCCTAATTCATTATCTACTCAACACCTAGCCAGGTATTTAGATATGAGACCTTGGTATTGTCATGTGTGTGGATGGATTCAGTTAAATTCAATCACATGGCAAGGGTAGGCATTCACTGCAAAAGATACTCAGTGTTTGTAAAGTTCCGGAATTCATTATGTCTGATTCAGCAAGCAAGTAAATTGATAGAAAATTAATTGGAAGATAGTTCCCAACAAAATAGCTCAGCAGAAACATCCAAAATCAATTAATCAAACTGCAACTCATTTTAATTGGACATACTCTAACCCTGGAAAGGCACTGAAATCTTTAATTAAGCTTTCAAGCACAATCTGATTTACATGAGACATGTTTCTCAAAAGAGTTCTGTCCAAGCTAAAGTGACTGACTGGAAACCCAATGGTGTAGTTACAAATCATCAAACATGCACAACACAACTATGTCTAATTAGATATTATCTTTTCAATAAAGGTGGCATTAAAATAATTTTATCAGGTAAACATTAAACTCTTTGAAAGCATGGAATAAAGAAGCTCTAGTTTCAAAGTAGGATGTTCATCACTATGACAATATTTAAGATTGTATTTCATATATATTAATATATTTTCTGTAGTTTACCTTCAAGCATATTCTAGTATTTATTTCTATATATACATTAGCATCATGTAGTAATCATGAAAGTCTCTCTCTGAATATATTAGCAAACTATTAGCTCTTTGAGAACATAATCAAATACATATATTTTCATATTTCCAGTATCAGATACAGAACCCCCAAAGGAATGCTCAATAAAGAACAGAGAACTTAAATACAGTTCAAACCAAAGGTGGCTTGAGGCATGGAAAAAATGGAAGTGTTTTCTTCTTTGATACAATTTTTAAGTGGGGAGAAGTGAGACTGCCTTGAGATAATGACCATAGTTTCGAACTAAATGTATTTATTCTGTGATTTCCTCATTATACCCATGAATGTCTATATGTCTCTAACTTCTCTTCATGCAAAATAAGCAAGAAAAATGAATTAGAATAAATGAAAAATGGACTATATTTAATTGTTGAACCTATAGTTTCTTAGTTACTATTTAGGCTATTAGAAAAACTGGACAAGCCCCCGGATTACAGTGATATCATATGTCAGAGCAACAGACACATAATAAGGTGATTTTTCTATTACTGTATGCTATGAAATATATACCCTGTGGTTTTATGTAATGTAACATGAAAAAATTTAAATACACCAAAGATGCAGCTCTAACTCCTCCAAAAGTTTCTTGTGCCAAGAGTGATTTGGCATAGATGGTAGGTTGCCCTATCCTGGTAAGAAAACACTAAACTCTAGTAAGAATGCCAGAGAAATCATGAGCAAAGAGATCAAATTTTAAGTGCTCACTGGGCAAAGTTAGCAGATAGGTATGCTAGGAAGGTGTGAAGCCAAGGTGAGTAGCAACTTGATGTGGAAAGGAGAGAACTGTCCTTACATTACAGGAAGAAGAGAAACTGAGAATGACAGAAGATTGTTCAGATGTAGGAGGAATTAAACACAAAGGTTGTTAGCTGTTCTAAAATTCTGGATCAAATAAACCCCTTCATTGCCATACCCAGGAAGAATGCCTAGGGGTTTCTCAAAGTTCTTTTAATAGCATAGATAATAGCTAAGGAACTTTACATAATATAGTATATGTGAGAGAAAGAGATAAGGAAAGAGAGAGAGAGGGAGAGGGAGAGAGAGGGGGAGGGAGAGGGAGGAGGGAGAGAGGGAGAGGGAGAGGGAGAGGGAGAGGGAGAGGGAGAGAGAGAGAGAGAGAGAGAGAGAGAGAGAGAGAGAGAGAGAGAGAGAGAGAACAAAATGACTTTTTCCCTTTTCCTATTCTATATACAGTCTACCTATAATATGTAATATGGTGCCACTCACATTCAGGGAGAGTCTTCTTTCTTAGTTTCTACTTTCTAGAAACATCCTCCCAAACACACCCTGAGGTACTCTGAATTTCAACTCAATGGACTTGATAATATTGAAAACTGAAAGTTGGAAGGTGTTGGGTTCATTACACCCTACCCCCTCTGAATTTACAGATAACAAATGTATCCCCTATCATCTGAAGCACTTTGTATCCTTCACTGAAGAGGCATACATGATATAAAATGAAGTTTGAATGTATATATTTAAATTTGGGATAAAGAAATTTGGATAGAGGTCATTGCATCTCTAAATATGAGTTCTAAGTAGTGTGAATGTTCTTAAAGCTAAAAATTCTTGTCAATTCACTGTTCATGATCATCATCAACAAACTATTATGACTTTATTCAGATATGCTCATTGATTTTGCCCCCATTCTTTATCTCAGAGATTTAAACCTCTCTATAGGGCAAAATATGGCTCTCCTCAACTCTGGAGGGGTTCCCATCTCCCATTATGACATTATGTGATTGTTCGCGTGATTGGATGGGTGGATGCAGTAGTTCCCAGTTATTGCATAATTGTGAAGTGTCAAACATTTTTCTATGTGCTATACAGCAGTGACCGAAGTAGCCTGTCTGATACATATTCAGCTAAAGGGACACACAGAGTAAATTGGGACAATGCAAAGCTCCATAGGTAAGAAAGACCTAGATAGTAGGGATTTTGTGGCTTCTTCTTTTTTTTTAATCTGCACTAAATCATGTTGTATGAGATGTTGTAGACTCTCTGAGAACATTGAGAGTCTACAGGTTACAGTTAGATCTAGAGTTAGCTATGTGATTTAGAAGAGCATGAAATTAACTTTCTCTAGGAGATGGGAATTGTCTTTCTTTCAGCAGTTGATAGCTGCCTTCAGTACTTTGTCTAGGGGTAGGACCCCGTGAGGTTTCCCCATTCCATGTTAGCATGTCTACTGATAATGCCAATGTCTAAGTCTTGTTTGGACAGCTACATCAAGGTATCATGGGTACAGCTTCCCTGTGGTTTCTAAGAAACACAATCTCACAGACTTCCTTGTCCTATTACTCTGACAATCTCTTACTCCCCCCCCCACCTTTTCTGTGATGTTACCTGCACCTAAGGTGTAAGAGTTATATGTTAAATTTATCCATTCAGACTGGGCTCCACACAATCTGTTTATCTCTGCATTATGACATGTGGTTTTCAGTAATGTTGTCCATCTGGTATAGAAAAGCTTCTTTTAATAAATATTTTTATTTTGTAATTAATTTAATTTTACATTTCAGCCACAGATTCCTCTGTCCTCCCTCCTCACACCCCCCAGCTTCCCCCCCCAATCCACCCCCTAATCCCACCTCCTCCAAGGCAAGGTCTCCCCTGGGGAGTCAGCTCAGCCTGGTACATTCAGATGAGGCAGGTCCTGTTGCCTCCTTCCTACACCAAGGCTAAACAAAGTATCTCAGCATTGGCCCTAGGTTCCAAAAAAGCCGGCTCATGCACCAAGGACAGGTCCCAGTCCCACTGCCTGGGGGCCTCCTAAACAGTTCAATCTCATCAACTGTCTCACTTATCCAGAGGACCTGGTCCAGTTCCATGGGGGCTCCTCAGCTACTGGTTCACAGTTCGTGTGTTTCCGCTAGTTTGGCTATTTGTCCCTGTGCTTTTTCCAATCATGGTCTCAATATCTATTGCTCATATAATCCTTCCTCTCTCTCACTGGACTCTTGGAGCTCCACCTGGGGTTTGGCCATGGATTTTTGTATCTGCTTTCACCAGTCACTAGATGAGAGTTCTATCATGACAGTTAAGGTGTTAGGCCATCTGATCATCAGAGTAGGTCAGCTCAGGCACTCTCTCGACCATTGCCAGTAGTCTATAGTGGAGGTATCTTAGAGAAGCTTTTTTGATGTGGGATGAGAACCACACTTCTCTGTAGGTATAAAGCTGAGTTTTATAATGCAGTTAGGAATTAGGAATTATGGAGTTCTAGTAATGTGATGGTAGTGTGTTCTCTTTTAGAATTCATAACCTTATTAACCCCAGGTTGTTAGCTAGAGAGCTATTGGTTACAAGCAAGATGGGTACCACTATTGCATCACTGTTTGTTCATTAATTTATTTTTCAAGTCCTATTAAGATTAGTCCAGAGTACAAAAAAAATGAATATTATTAGATCAACTTTTTTAAAAACAGCAAAATGTACTAAAAAGTACAAGAAAAGGCTGGACAGTGGTGGCTCACGCCTTTAACTCAGGAGGCAGAGCCAGGCAGATCTCTGTGAGTTTGAGGCCAGCCTGGTGTACAGAGCGAGATCCAGGACAGGCACCAAAACTACACAGAGAAACTCTGTCTCAAAAAACCAAAAAATAGTACAAGCAAAGTAATAAAATAAAACTCAATAGTCTTTTGGTTGATAATAAATACAAACTCATCCATGTGAATGTATTAGTAAGGATTCCTTAAAAATACTTGTCAAATTAGAACTATTAGACTAATTGAAAGTCAAGTTTTAAAATATGTTTATACTTACCCATGAATATATGTGTGTATGTACATATGTAAATATATATACACACATGCACACATACACACACACACACACACACACACACACACACACACACATAAAAGAAAGAAAATAACCCACCAAAACAAAAAGACAAAGTATACAGCCATGACAATATACATTGTTATTTGGAATAAAGATGAAGCATGTTCCTAATTTTGTTCTCTGAAATAAAGAGATGAGGAAAGATGGTTTCCCCAGTGTAAAGCTTAATCAGTCATTTTTTCAGAAAACAAGTGTGTAGGGTTAGGCACAGCTCAGCAACAGAGAACTTTTCTGACATTCATGAGTACCTAGGTTTGATCCCCAGAAGAAAAGAGAAAAAGAAACAAATCAAAGTTTAGAAAATAGAATTTGTGATGCATCTGTCTGAGAGCTAGTGTTCATTAAAGGTTGTGTCTTACAGCTTCCTATTGCTCCTCTCATCTTGCTGTTCAATTCTCTAACAACAGCTCACAGGTTTTCATCTTCTTCATTGGGTCCTGGCTTTGGTTGGTCTTTAAGTCCTGAATAAAACATGAAGGAACATGTTTGCATTTGCAGTATTTTCCTTGTAGGTGGGACCGCCACACGGCAGAGGGGCTTCTTAGGATGCATCAGGTCTCTTCAGTTGAATGGGATGGCCCTAGATCTGGAAGAAAGAGCCACAGTGACCCCTGGGGTGCAACCAGGTTGCAGAGGACACTGTGGTAGCTATGGAAAGTTATGCCGCCATGGAGGAAAGTGCAGGGAAAAGCCTAGTGGATTCTTCTGTGATTGCTCTTCCTCTGCCTATGCAGGACCATTCTGCTCTAAAGGTAGGTGTGACTTGAGACTGTGTCCCTGGGAATAAGATACCTGACATGGTTTGTTTGTTTGGTGTGTGTGTGTGTGTGTGTGTGTGTGTGTGTGTGTGTATCTATTTGAAACAAAAGTCTCTACATTTAAAACATTCTTTTGAAAAATGGTTATTTTAATCCTTGGGTCTTTGACTCAGTTCTGGAAATAGTCACATTGTCTATTGCTTAATAGTCACAAATTAGAAGCCTTTAGGTGTCTTCAGTGTTAGCCATCAATCTACTTTTACTTTGTCTACTATTAATGTGTTTAAAGAAAAGGGATGTTAACAACCTGCCCTATGGAGCAGTTCTTGGTTTTAAAAACCATTCCAGGGTGTATTATTACTTTTGGTTAGCATGTTCAGCAATGCAAAGAACTACAGAAAATTAATGTATTTATTTTTTCATTCAAAAATACTTTCTATCAAATATTGATGTATAAGGAAATAGTGACACTCTGATCTTTGGTGTGTGGTAGAATGAATATCTGCTACAGAATTAAAACAGCAGAGTATTTATTTGGGGGCTTCTCTTGTTCATCAATCTATGCCACAGAAGAGGAAAAGAGCAGAGTGAAGATGTAACTGTTTTTAGGTGGCCTTCTCTGAATATACAGGCACATATTATACTCTCATAGCTTTTCATAGAAGAAAACCGACATCCAATTAATTTAAATTCATTGACTTTGTTGAAGTATCTCTGGGCTTCTTAATCTTCTCTTGAAGGAAGCTACAAAGAAATTGGCTCCAAATCAAAGCAACTTTGCAAATAAAGCACTGTGGGCTAGCTAATGAAAACCTGGCAAAACTACACTTTTTGGGTCATTCTCTTTTATCCAGAATGAACTGTAATTTCAAAATCAACCACAGTAATAATCACATGCCACTAGTAACATTCTAGGAGACATGTTTGGTCTAAAGTGTGAAGTTAAGCCCTTCTTGAAACTGACTTTCCTTTATTTTCTAATTGAAATTTCCAGTTTCTAAATGTAATCAGAATGTTATGCTACATGCACACATTATACTGTGTGTGAATGTAATATTATAAATAATACAATTAATGCATTAAAAAATCCTTAAAATGAGATGAGTGTCAAAATGTTGCTTTATGACCCAGTAAGCATCATTTATAAGACCTATCAGCAACCAGATGCTTATAGTAGCAAAGAGAACAATGTTCAAGGATTCAAAACTAATTTCTCCACTGATCTCTACCATATACACATATTTGCCTACATATGCGTTTAAATTTGAGACATTAATTTCCTATAGGTAAAACGTTATGCTTGTTAAATTATTTCAAAAGGGCTGCATTCACTTTGTTGATCTCTGCTAAGCATATGCCGCTTACACATTAATGCTAGACTTCATTTTCTTTATGTAGAAGACAACAAATGTGAAAAGTAGTTAATATAAAATAAAGGTATTTCTGTTTATTGATACTGAAATAATGAAAAAACATCATTCTTCCATTTTTCCTATTATAAGAGGATACATACATCCTAGCTACAACATAATAGATGGATGTTAGAATTTAAATAAGAAAGTAGGTGTTTAGAGAGGTACAAGACAAGAAGCTTGGCTTATGTGTGAACTCAGATAAGAGAGCACTAAGCTTGCAATTGTAAAGCCAGACTAAGGCTTAATTATATGTCATTCAAACATAAAGGCATTTTACAAGCCATCATGAAATCTCTGTTCATTCTCTGTGTTATCTTAGCCTTGGACTATTTCTTCTAGCTGTGCACTTCATTTTTATATTAAGCATTAAGATATCAGTTAATGTAATTTAGACAAGATCCTTGTATGTAAAAATTTTAACATATGGTCTGCATATCATTTCAGAGATTTCTGCATATTTTGGATCTGGGTCTTCTGTGATTTACAATTTTCAAGAAAATTATTCTTTAAGTAAAAACTCCAGCTTCCATGCAGCTTCATTTCATGGTGATATGAAGCTGAGCAGAGAAATGATCAAATTTAGCTTCCGGACGACACGGGCACCAAGCTTGCTACTGTATATGAGTTCCTTTTATAAAGAATACCTCTCAGTTATCATTGCCAGAAATGGTGAGTGTGTTTTAGATGAGAGAGAAGACTGAATTAGAATACTGAGGCAGTGGAATATAGATCCTTCTGGGGTGCTTGCTTCTAAACGAGAGTCAGGGAGAGAAATTGAGTATGCCTAGCTTTTATCTTCTTTTTGATTTTGAGTATGATCTTATATATTAAACTAAAAGGATCATTGAAGTTCTTACGATGGTTTTTTATCCTTATAATTTTGGTAATTTTATATCAGCTATGTGAATTTTGGGTTTGTTGCTATAAACTATTGTTTTATATGTTTTTATTATTTTTCATTATTTGTGTGTGCATGTATGTATGAGTGCATCTATGTACACAAGTGCAGGTGTGCTTGGTGGTAGCCAGAATCATTGCATTGAGTTCCCTGGAGCTTGAGTGGAGTTACAGGAGGAAATGAGGCATGACCTGGGTACTGGGAATAGAACTCAGGTCCTCTGCATGAGCAGTGTGCCCGCTTAAGTGATGAGCCATCCCTCAAGAAACTTATATTTTATTTTTACCAGGAACTCTTAAGTAGTTTATATGAATATTGATACAGCTTTAGTGTTTTACTTTAAAATAAAATGTCTCCTTGTGTGTAACACATATTTTCTTATAATCAAAGCTAAACTGTATTCAAGGAGTGTCAATGGACCAATATTATGCACAAAAATGTCCAGGAGATGACCTGTTGTTCCTAACAGATGATAATGTAGTCATCAGAACTGGTGCTGTATTTGTTCAGAGTGTTGGTATGTGGGTTCTGAAATGTGTTTGCTACAGAAACTTTGCGTTGGAAAATGCTTACTACTGGTTTTCTCTGTCTCATGTGTAGATGAAAGATGCATATTTTAGAAATAAATTCTCCAGGTGAGAAAAATAAACAAATAAGCAACTGTGTCGGCTCACTTAAATCAAATGGCCCGAGGGCACTGATTACTACAATAGGAATAATTTTGTTTCATGTGTGCCTTCCATGTCTGCTTGGAGCTTGGAATTTATCTGTATTTTGAGGATTTTTTCTCTGTCTTTTTCTGTTAATTCAGGAGGAGTTCTGTGAAACAAATTAAGTGAAATCTCTGCAGGCAATTGGATACTATTAATTTGAATAATAAATTTGGCTAAAATTCATTCATTTCACTTTAATTTCATTCCAAAGTTTGTACATCTGGCCCCTTGGAAATGGGTCCCATTTTGTGTAAAACTACATTTACTCAAAGCTCCATCCCTCAATTGTCTTTCTGTGTGTGAGATGGATATTTAAAATAACATGAGGTTATATTAAAATAATGTTATTGCAATGTAACATGATGCATGGCATTGGATAAATACTTGCATTTTCATTTTTCATTAAATGAGAATGGTGTCATTATTAGCACATCATAATTTCAGAGTTGACTTTTTGGGTTGAAGTTAAAGATTTCAGGAGTCAGTTAATGAGCAATATGTCTACTCTTGATTTAGAAAATATTATAATTTCACTTAGGAACTGACTTTTAGAACTTGCTTAGGAGACGCACCCAAAGGAGTGCTGGTGAATCTTTTTCTAGGAGTGACTATATTAAAACTTAAAAGGATTCAGACATTTCATAAAGTGTTTTAAAATGGAATTTTTCCTTAAAGTGTAACTTTTTCTACTTTAGGAAGTTTACAGATAAGGTACAAGCTAAATAAGTATCAAGAGCCAGATGTTTTCAGCTTTGACTCTAAGAGCATGGCAGATGGGCAGCTTCATCACATAAAGATTAACAGAGAAGAAGGAATGCTCTTTGTGGAGGTAATTGAGATTCTCCAGTGGTCATACACACCACACTCAGGCATGGGGCACCTAGAGCTGAAACATAATCCTGAATCACATTAGTAAAGACATCTTCCAGTAGTCTTCCATAGATACAATTAGGCTGTATATAAAATCATCAAATGTAGTTGAGTGTTTTTCCCCTCTATTTTTGTTTTATAACAATATTATTAATATATGATGCTTAAAATGCCAAGCTCTGCTTGGCTTTATTTTGCTCAGAAAAGAAATGATGTCTAGTTTCTCAGAGACCTACTGGTAGGTCCATCAGTCATCTTAGGAAACCCACTTACTTCAGATGGGTACAAATGCAGCAATCATTCTACAACAGAAAATAATAATTGAAATATCAGAATAAGTTTGAAGAAAGGATGTGATTCAGAGCAAAATTGAATTACTCACCTTAGCAGCTTCTGCAGGAAACCACTAATGTTTCAGCTCTACATAGAAGAAAATTTCTTAGCTGCATGACTCCAGTAAAAAACCCAAGCTAAGAAAAAGTATTGAGATGAAAAATAACACTTCTTTTTGTTGGCTTTACCAATTTTGCGTTTCTTGTGCAGTAGAGATAGGTAAAGTATTAAAGGGAAAAGATGGAAAAATGAATGGGTGTCTGCCAGAGATTAGAAACCATCAGATGTTGAGTAGCTAAGTTTTGAAATTTCACCTTCTTAAACTATTATAGAACTATAATAACAACTGCCTATGTTTTTTCTTTCCTTCATCTCATTTTTTTTTTGCCACAAAACAATGGTCATTCGGATGGCTATATTTTGTGTAATGGTTTTGTAGATTGATGAGAATACCAGGAGACAAACCTACCTGTCATCAGGCACAGAATTCAGTGCAGTCAAATCTCTGGTACTGGGCAGAATGCTAGGTAAGTAAAAGAAAGAACCCTCTCCCTAGTCATAATATATAAACAAGAATCAGAAGACACACACTCACACACAACAAGTGTGTGTGTGTGTACATACCTCATTATGTCAAAAGGAATAGCTTGCCTTATTTTCATTGTGAGGCAATCAATGATGGAAGTAACTGTGAGTAGTGGTTTCTTGTGAAGGAACAAGCATCCTCCTTTGATAGAAAGGCCATACTGATCTTTGTCATGTGCCAATCATCATAATTGTGCTGGATAGTCAACTTAATACAAGCTAAAGTCATCTGAGAGGAGAGAACCTTAATTAAGAAAATGTCTCCCTAAGATCAAGCAGTTGGCAAGTCTATAGGGCATTTTGTTAATTAGTGATTAATGGTGGAGGGTCTAGCCCCCTGTAGGTGGTGTTATGTGTGGGCTAATGATCCTAGGTTCTATGAAAAAGCAAGCTGAGCAAGTCACTAGGAGCCAGCCAGTAAACAGCACCCCTTCATGGCCTCTGTATCAGCTCCTGCCTCCAGATTCCTGCCTTGCTTGAGTTCCTGTCCCAAGTGCTTTTGATGATGAACTGTTATATGGAACTATGAGTGAACTAAATCCTTTCCTGCCCAAGTTGCTTTTGCTTATGGTGTTTCACCACAGCAATTGTAACCCTAAGACAATGATGAGGAATGATATTTTTTTCCTACATCAAAAACACCAAGATAGAAATGGCAATGTATACATCTATCAGCTACTATTGTGAATGTCGCATGTCCCCATAGGCTTATGTGTTTGTACACTTGACCCCCAGCTAGTGGTATTATAACAACTTTTGGAATGTGGATCCTTGAAAGAAGATGTGCATAATTGGAGGTAGATTTGAGGCTTTTTAGCTCAACTCCACTTCCCGTTCACTCTTCCTCCTGTTCTGCCAAGATATGAGCAAGTTAGTTGTCCTGGGTGAACGCATACTCCAGCCACCATAAGCTTCCTGCCACTACATCTTCTATCCATGGTGGTTTGTAGTCCTCAAATTATAAGCCAAGCCTTCCTCTCTTACATTGCTTCTTGCCAAATATCTGATCATAACAACAAAGAAGGTAATGAGTATGTTTGGGAAATAGAGAGACCTTCACCTAACAGTGAAACTGGAGTGATGTCTGGAGGAAATGAGAGGTGAAGGTAATTCCAGTTCAGGAACATGCCTTTAGCCTTTGGCCTTTGGCCGTGCTTTTTGTCATGTTTCATCTGTTGTATAATTTATTTACTGACACTCTCGCTTAGACACATCTAGGTGTCTTATAATTCCTTTTCATTTTCATTAGTGCTTATAGTAACGACAGTAAAGTAGATACATGCAATCTCCAATAAAACATCATAACATACATGCACTTACCAAGAAGGATTAAAATGAAACCTGAGAAGTCAAAAGATACTTTATTTTCAGTTATAAATAAACAACTAGGTGTCAGTATGTCACATTATTTTATAGAGGGAAGCTTCTTGTTGTCTGGTTTTCATTCCAATCTGATATTTGGTAGCAACCCATAACATTTTGTCCAATAAAATATTTTACTTTTGACCTTGTAAGTTGTTTGTACCTGGATTAATCATTCCTTATGTTCCCTGTACATCATCTTAAAATCCTGAGAATGTTTGATTAAACCCATGGGTGAATGATCAAAATATTGGCCCTGGAGAAGGTTAATAGCTAAGTTTATAAATATTTATAGGCTTTCAGGTAGTGTGATGAGCACCAAAATTATGTCCTCCTCTCCCAGCAGCAGAAATATCCTGAATCTCAATGGCCATTAAAAAATCCACAACCCAGCTTAGTTATGTGGAAACATAACCAAAAAATTCTAAGTGAGTCTCACAGTGCTAATTGTGTGTGTGTGTGTGTGTGTGTGTGTGTGTGTGTGTACATTTATACTATATATCTGACTTTTTAAGAATGATATATTATTTTCTCTAAGTGATATGCAAAGTCCAACATATTAGACATAAGATGATGATTCCACTTTATTTCGTAGCTTTAAGATGGACTCAGATCCTAGACTAGATGTGTATTTAGTAGACAAAACAATATGCACTTTGAAGCTATGCATGGAAATACTAGTTTTACACTAAATAAAACTTAAGTACTTAAAGTAATAAGGCACATAATATGATGCTGACACTTGGGAAGCTGAGGAAGAAGAATCAGAAGTTGGCAGCTGGTCTGGTATACACAGGAAAAGCCTGTCTCAAAAAAAAACAAAAACAAAAACAAAAAAAAACTGAATGATGACACCAGCGGGCATGTGAGAGTGGACTGGGAACTACAGGCAAGTGAGGAAAGCTGGGAGTGGGAGAAGAGGTCTTCCCCAGGGAAAGCACAGCAATTGATTATCAAATGCCAAACAGTCAGCCCTGAAATCACACACACAAGTAACATGACGCAGAGTGAGTACATTGTGTTTAAGAATATATATGTATGTGCATATACATATATGCATGCAATAGTAATTCATGAAAATAGTAATTGTGAATTTGAAGGAGAGTAAGAAGGGGAATATGGGAGGGTTTGGAGGGAGGAAAGGAAAGGGAGAAAAGTTGTAATTATGTCATAATCTCAAAAATTTTTCAAATTTAATAAAAAGTTAACAGGACAATTTTTATGCCCACTCTGGAAACTCATACAGATAACAAGGAATGTGAGAATTTACTAAGATGTCCTCATCAAGCTTTAAGTACAATGTCTTTAATAACACATCACTATTTAGCTAGTACAGTCTTAGAGTTAACACAGAAGAATTTAATAGTCTTGCTTAATTAAGGGCATTATTCTTTGAGCCAATATTTTCAGTTTTATTATTTGTCACCATCCAGATTTAAAGACATATTTAAATTCATCAAGCTATGGAGATACTGAAATATTTACTAACAATCTTTAAATGCAGTGAGAAAGACTAATTTATATGTTAAAACTTTCCAACTTAAGAGTAAACAAAATCATGTGAAATTTGTCTCCAAGATCAAAACACTACCTGGTATTCTTGCAGATATAACTTACAAAACATTGGATATCATACAGTACAATTCCCATTAACCACTTCCTTCCATTTCTTTGGCCTTCCAAAATTCAATGTGAATTATTAATTCTTTTTCAATAACCTCTTTCCAATGAGGGGGAGCAAAAAGAAGAGAAAAACAAAACACTAGTTAGGTTCTCAGGGGAAAACAGAATACATTTTTCCAAGATGACACTGAAAAAATCTCTATGCCTACTTCAGGGAAATGTTTCTATCATTTCAGTCAGGTGTAGAGGTGAATGTGTTGGCCTCCGTGAATTGGTGATTTAGGTTGTTGTTCAGAAGGTGTTGTTCAGATCATTTCTTTTCATAACAACAGTATTTTATTTCACTTATAAAATAGCATCACATTAGAAAGCCGAAGGGAATTTGAGAAAGAATGAAATCCTGTCATTTGTGGCAAAATAGATAGAGCTGGAGGTCATTATGTTAAAGGAAGTTAGCTAGACACAGAAAGGCAAATGCTGTAGGTCAACCCTTGCATGAGGATGCTCAAAAGAGTTAACCTGAACGCAAAATGAAGATTACTAGAGGTTGGGAAGGGTGAAGAAAGGAGAGATGCTAAAATACAGCAAGATGGAAGGGGTAAGTTCAGTGTTCCACAGCACAGCAGGATGTCTACAGTTCACAATAACCTCTTATTTATTCCATGAAGAACCGGAAGAGAAGTGCTTAGGGGCTCCTAGTGTAAAGAAATAATAATAAAATGGAAATGCTAGACCCTTGATTTGAACAAAACTTACTACATCCATATATTAAAACATCACACCAAACTATAAATATGTGAATGAGACAGGTTAATAAAAATGTATTTTTTAACTTCAATTTTAAAAAATTAAATTTTATTTTAAATAAAATTGAAGTTAAAAGTACATCTTTATTATAAGGATAGCTCACCAATGTAAATAGCTGCCACAACAAAACCATAGCAACATTACAGCCCAAGCTGAGTTAGCTGTGTGGGGCAAGTTTCTTGTCTGACCCTGTGCCATGGGCCATATGGATGGGGAGGAATGAAAGCCTCCAGTATGAAAAATCCAGGATGAGGCACAGGGGAGGTATCAAGCGGTGGAGCCCCACCCTGAGCTGCAGACAGTCTGGTGAAAAACTCTTGGTTGATTATTAGACTCAGAGAAGTCCTTCACTAAGCCTACATGCGCTTAGGTAACATTATTCATAGAACTAAACATCTGCATCTGATAGCATAAAAGTGTGCTCATGTTTCAGACCATATTATTATTATTAGACTATATTCTGACAAGGAGGGGAAGCATGGGCCAATATCACATTCTTGATATCAAGAAGATAGATTAAGAAGGTTTTTTATGCATATATCACAAACAATTGTATATAGTAATAAAAAATAATCAAATGAATGAAACAGCTCCCAATCTCAAGAGCTCTTGTGTCGATCAGGTTATGAGATGAGGCATATATATAAGATGCATAACATATGTGCTCATAATTCTAAGTAATGAACAATATTGACATCATATTTTGTTTTCAAATTTAATGCCAGGGTTTCTGATAAAATATTATTGAAAGTAGAAATATGTTAAATATATTATAAATAATTAGGACATTGAGATGCATCCTGTGAGGAAGACTGTCTTAACAAAATTATGGAATGGCATTTATTTCCCTTTTCAGATGAATGTAGAAGACATATGGAATTAATGATGTTGTTAATGTTTTTACTCAAATTGCACATTATTCAAATGTGTATCATTCATGTTGAAAACTTATGATTAAAATCCAAACTGAGCAATGAACTTCATAATCTAAATCAATTCATTCTCCCTGAAGTATAAGTGATAATTTATTTAGCATGTACCTAAGGTATGGATCTAGATGAAGGACTAATCATTTGTAATTCAAAGGCAATTAATAACTTCTAGTCAAACTTTGTGTGGCATATGAATTCATTATAAAATGTTGCAGAGTATATTAGTACATTCTAGTGTAGTATATTAAGTTATCACAAAATAGATTGACAAAGTGGTTGAATAATGAAGATATTGATTTTCCAGAGTGTTGCTCGCTTTTAAAGTTATGTGTTGTGTTAGTACAGGCCTTTTGAAAAATAGTTGGCAGCAAAAGAGTAAACACTAGGAAATTTTTATTAAGGGAAGGAACACTGTGAGAGAAAACACAGAGGGAAGGGAGTTGGCTGAATTAGGAAGCTATCTTTACAGTTGCAGAGACTGGGGTTGAAATAGAAGTCTGTTATACCACTGTACAATCTAAGAAAGATGCACCAAAATCTTCTGGGAACTTCTGAATCAAATCAGAGAAGTCTCATTATTGTGAAGAATTTGAATGCCTGTTATTTCCAGTCCTTGGCCAACAATCCAGAAGAAGCATCACATGGTAGTGAGCATGAGGTAGACTGAAAAGCCTGGCAGTTGGTATCCTCTAGCTGAAGATCCTCAAGGCATATTTTCAAAGGCCTGCATTAATCAAATATGCTTTCCAGTCTTGTTAGCCCATTTGTCTCATTGATTTAGATATTCATTTAACACATGCTTTGTGATTGTCTGCCATGTATACGGAGCCATGGCCAATGAGTCAACCATCACATATGTCCTTTTAGAGCCTATACGTAGGTATTTACAGTAACTGCAGAATGTTCTTGTGTATTTAATTGAATATAATGTACCTAATAGTGCTCTACATATAATTGGCTCATTTCCTCTCAAATTAAAATACATTAAATGTTTACTAAAAATTAATTATGCATATTTCTTTTAAGAGGCGGCATGTAAAATTGACCTGTGTCTTTTTCTAGTTTGTGTACAATTTCAACCCAAAACTGAAACTATGAGAATTTACTGCTTTGACAGATAAAAGCACAGAAATACAGAAATTACTGTTATTTTCTCGAGTTTCTTTAATATTCTTTTAAAATTAGAAAGAAATGATAATTTTGGAATACTGTCATTTTTAAATATTACTAGCATATATTGAACAAAGTAGGAAAACTTTAGAAAATTGTATCTAACTGTGCCAGGAATGATCTGGTAACCATTTCTTTTTAAATTAATTAATTAATTAATTAATCCCAGCCCAATCACAATTTTCCCCTCCCTTCCTCTTCTCCTCCTAGTCCCTCCACCAACCTTCCCTCTTCCTCCCCCATCCACTCCTCCTTTCTCTTCAGAAAAGGGCCGTCCTTCCATGTATATGAGCCAGCCATGATATATCAAGTTGAGTAAGACCAGGCACCTTCTCTCCTATTAAGTTTGTGCAAGGCAACCCAGTTGGAGGAAAGGGTCCCAAAGCAGATAATAGAGTCAGAGTCAGCCCCTCCTCCCACCATTAAGAGTTCCACAAGAAGATCAAGCTACACAACTGTAACATGTACAGAGGGCCTAGCTCAGTCCCATGCATGCTCTCTGGATGGCGGTTCAGAGTCTGTAACAGAGTACCTGAACGCTCTAGAACAAAAGGAAGCAAACACACACAAAAGGAGTAGAAATGCAGGAAATTGATGAAGGCTGAAGTCAATAAAATAGAAACAAAGAGAAAAATACAATGAATCAAAGAAACAAAAAGTTGGTTCTTGGAGAAAACTAGTAAAACAGACAAACCCCTGTCCAAACTGACTAAAAGGCAGAGATAGATTATCCAAATTAACAAAATCAGAAATGAAAAGGAGGATATAACAACAGACACCAAGGAAATTGACGAATTATTAGGTCACACTGGTAATCATTTCTAACTCCCTATTACACTTAAAACATAGAAGTGTTCAATAACTCTAGCAATAATAGATTTGATATATGGCATGGAGATTAAGGTTTTATGGAAACAACTCACTTCAGAGAAGTCCATATCAATAGATTGTTACATTTTACACTTTATATCCATCAACCCCTGTAAAGTTAAGATTTGGGAGATAATGCCTGAATAACTATATATGTTAGATGTTTATTGGACGCCTTTTCAACCTATTCTGGGGAATAGCTTATGCCTGTGTGGTATGGTGTCTCGTAGCTGTCTTTTTTCTGTGGCTACAGAGCCAAGAAGTACACCTAAATCACTTCCAGGCAGATTGAGGTGAGATATAAATACAGTTTGGTCAGCAAGGAAAAGTGAGTCTGTTCAATATCGACGAAAGATGTTTAAGAGCAAGATCCAATGCACAGGACTCCTTTATGAAAAACTTACTTTGACTTTACCAGGCAGAAGTGAGACGAGTGGTGACCTAGATAACCCAAGGACACTGACTTTGTTAACATGCTGTGTGGTAACTCTTAACATAATGACTAGTTATTTTAAAACCAAGTTGAAAAAGGAAGTGTAAGTTAGAATAAAAAAGATACAAAGACCCAAAAATCAGTTTTGAAAATTCATCAGTTCTACAACCTTTTGATTAAAAAAAAATACTTAAAATGTGGCTGAATGACTTCAAGGCTGTGTCCTTGTAAAGATGGTGGTCAGTTCCAGAGAGTCTTTCATGTCATTTAGAACTGGCTATTGTTGGACACTTGTAAACACCATTTTTTTCTAACCCCATTATGTGAATAGAGCTCAGAAGTATCATGCCACAATACCTAAGGGATATTCATGATGCCAAAAGAAGCATATTTCCTGATTGTAATTATAGAACAAATGATAAGATGGAAATTGGGGCTTTTTGTCAGAGCATATAATCATGGGTAAGTGGTTCCTGTGGGATGGGCAAGCACACTTCTTCGAGTGAGCTGTCTCACTCAGTGCCATCATTTGGTTGTCAAGCATCATAAAAACAGAACTGTGCTCACACTTCAAAAATACCAACCACAGAAGTGAAAATCATTGATCCTCAAATCATGCAATATCAGGTGCTGAATCTAGAAATGAGAAAAAAATAAGACAAAACAATTCTACAGTATAAATGAAAGAGGCATTATTTAATTATGGACATGCTTCAGTGTGTCTGTATCAGGAATACATAAATAAACAAAGATAGGATGGGGACAGGAACAAGTGTGGTTAGGAGAAAGAGAACAGGAAGGTATTGACCAGAGTGCAGAGTGGATAAGAACTGCTGACGTAGAGAGAGGGCACAGCCATACATAGGAGATTCTGAATGTTTTATCTGATAATAATCTCTAATACTGATTAGAACATTCTATCAGTATAATGGAGCAATAGCGATGGGTCCATGTCTCCAAAGCATAATTTAACATTGTTAACAAAAATTACTTACTCCTGCATTATACCTGAAAGTCAGGTTTGTTAACACTGATGGAAGTCAAAAGATTGTTGTTACAGTTCAGATTCATTTCTAAGACTGGACCCTGGAGGAGGAAGAAAAATTGACTCTTCAGTCTCATCTTCCTTGTGAGAAGCACACATACAATTTTCTTAAGCACATTTGTTCATAACTTTCATAAACTCTAATGTTAATAAGAATGGAGAAATGTCTCAGTGGTTAAGAGTGCATACTGCTTTTTTTCCAAAGGACCCAAATTTGGTTCCCAGTACCCACATCTGGAGATACAGCACCCTCTTCTGGCCCCAATGGTCACTACACTCAGGTGTACATACCCACACACAGACACACATATATGCATAATTAAAAAAAATCTTTTCTAAAAGGTGAATTATTTGTCCATAAATTCCTTAAGTTAAACACTTGTGAGATGATTTGATAATAAGAGATTTCTCTGAGATGTAATTAACTGAAGAAACACGTAGGTATAAATTGTTTTGATAATACACTAAGCTTTTATTGAGTTTCAATTATACCACATTTTTAAAAAATCTCCTAATTAAGATAATTACATAATATTAAAGTTGCATAAAACCTCTCATAGGAAAATATGCCCTTTGTTTTAAATAATGTTATAAATTAACTCATTGTAAAAAACTCCAGAAAAATCACTGTTCGAAGACTGGATGAAGTTAGTAGTTATTGTTTGTTGTCTTGATGTCAACTGTGTAATCACATGAGAAAACTGACGCGAGGATCTCTTGGTGCTTCAGTATGACAATGGGAAGCCAGGCTGCATAAAACGCACCCAGTTTATAGGTCTGTGTCTGTTAGGCTGTGCTAACATCGCTTTTTCTATCCAAAATACATTTTATGGTTGAGTTGAGTCCTGCTCATGGGTTTCTTTCCATTTTAGAAGAGGTTTGAAAAAACTGGAAGATTGTTTTCGCTCAACTCAGCAGCCACTTTAGTATGCTTACAGGTGACAACCCACAGGATCATTGATCTCTTCTGAGCCTGTACATCCAGGAGATACACTTGGATTTATGCAGTGACATTTAGATCAGGCAAAAAAAGTTTGGTCTGAGAATGTCTATTCAGTTTCCTCAGAGAAAGTTTAGGAAGATTGAAATGTTCATCTCAAAGATATATTAGTTGTAAAACCTTCTGCAAATCCAAGAGGTGTATTTAACTTTCTTAGAAAGGTTGCTTTTATTTTTAGACGAAGAGGCCATTTTAGTTTTAATTATGTGTGTATGTATGTAGGTTTATAGGTTTATGTGTTCAAGTGCATGTGCACATAAAGGCCTGAAAGAGGAGGGTCAAATCCCTGGAGATGTAGTTGCAGGTACCTGTAAGTCACCTGACATGGGTGCTGGGAACTGAACTCTGCTAAAGGCACAAGTGCTCTTAACCACTGATTCATCTCTCCAACCAGAGTTCCTTAAAGGTGCTAGTTTTGTAAATCTGTCTAATGACACTTAAGTTGAGACAGGTTCTTCTGCAGGAAGGTTCTCGAGAAAGGTACCTAGGAGTAACTTCTGTATGAGGGTATCGGCTTTGCAACTGAGAGCAATGGATGATAGGTACCTGTGAGATTTAACTTGGTTGCCCACCCAGCTGTTGGTGTCTGATTTGCTGTTTGATTTTACACTCACACCTGTTTTTATTTGGTTTAAATACATGCAGAGGCAAAGCATCTGCTTATTCTAGCCTTGGCTGCTTCTGTGATTCATGACAATGTTTTTCTGGCAATACTTCCTTATCTTTATCTTACATGTGAAAGTTATTGAAATCCTCTCTGAAGTTGCCCCCCCCTTTTTTTTTTTACAGAAGACATTATAAACTACTTGCATTTATTCTCATTTGAGTTCTTAGACTTTTAATTTGGGGGTAGGTTATGAGAACCATGAGAAATTTTATAAATCACTCCTTGTCATTGTTCTTACACCGACTGCCATATCTTCCTAGAAACACTCCTTTCTCTGTAATAAAAAGGCACTCCATCAAATCCTAATTTCCGGGAACTCAATTTTTCTTGTAGGCTGTTTGTTAAATGATTTTTTTCCCTCACACAAGCAGAAGTTATTCCCTTTGTTGGCATATACAATTGAGGCTTATTTTTGAATATGCAAGACTGCCCAAAAATCTTGAGTCACTTGAGGATTTTTATAACCAGAAACAAGAGCTGGAGAGGTTTGTTCTCAATTCCCTCCTCTCCCTTTACTTCTCTAGCCTTTGACACTGGGTTGGAATTGTAGGAATCAGATAATGGGAAAGAAATATATTTTGCTAATTGACAATGTTAGCACACTTGTTGGAACACAGAGGATGCTAAAGTTTTTTCTAAGGCCTGGGTTGCTTATGAAAAACTCCAGACTACACTATTTATGTTGTCTCACAACTAGTCTGAATTCTGGGAAAAAGAATATAAGTCCTGTGAAGTGTCCTCCCATTCCCAATTCTAATGCTATCCCATCCATCAGTGGTCCTGAAACAAGGAGTTGTTGGTCTAGTTAAGCAGGAAGGCTGTGTTTGGCGGATGCCAGTGAGGAAGCAATCCTGGGATTCTTTATCTAATGGCTAGAGGTGATTTTTTTTTTTAATGCTATCCTGGAGGGACTTCACATAGAGAGTTTGAATTTTACAGATCCTGGGGAATGTTGGCTTTACCAAGACCCATAGACCACATGTGTAAAGACCAACAGTAGACTATACCAGTTTGTATGTTTTCCTTGTTTCTCAGTGCACGGTGATGACCTTATATCTAGGACATTTCCATTCTGATGTTGTACAAAGAGGTTTCCTCCAACAACTGAGTCCAAGGTGACACTACAGACTGAGAGGACAAACACTTCTGGGTGGTCAACCTTCTCTGAGTTTCAAACATCTGAGGCAGGAAGTAATTGAGCACTAGCCAGCAGATGGAAAAGAGAACTGGGTGTTAGGCTTCTTGCTCTATGCTCAACACATATTTTCCCTTTCTCCTTTGGTTAATGCTGTCAGGAAATATCCTCACAGGAGCACCTATGGTTGTATTTAACTAGTCTGCTGGGCTCCACTCAATCCTCTCAAGATGACAAATCACGATTAATCATTCAAACGGATTCAACATCAAGGAAAACAAACAAAACAACAAGCGAGATTCTCTACATAAATTAAGCTATTCAAGGAGAAAGACAACCCAGATAAAACTCAGTACAAGTAACTTAAGTAGATTCTAGTAAAGCAAAGGAAAACCAAACAAAGAGCTAGAAGAACAAACCGGAAATTAAACTGGAAAGATTGATCTATATTGACGCTTGAATTAATTTCCTAGAAGATGAAGTGAATCAAAGGTGTTTGACCCATGCAAAAATAAGTTCTGAGTTATGAAAAAGATGAGAAAGTAAAATAGACTTGGCGACGATGCACAGGAGACCCAGGATGAATAAGTGACATCCCGGAGTGATGAAAAGAGCAGAGTCCAAACAATAGTCATGTGAAATCTATGGAAGTTCCCAAGCTAAGGAAAAGCTGGGCATATTGAAAGGATTTACTGTAAGGGGCTGGAGAGGTGGCTCAGTGGTTAAGAGAAGTTGCTACTCTTTCAGATGACCTAAATTTCCAGCAGCGACACCAGACAGCTCACAACCATCCAGTATCCAGGGAATATGATCTCTCTGTTCTACTCAGGTACCTGCACTTATGTTCAGATATCCGCAGGCAGACACACATACACACCTGCATATAATTAAAGATAAATCTCTTTTCTCAAAAATAAAGAATTTACTATGTCCTCTGAAGAATATTGAAAGAAAATAATTCACAAAGAGCAAAAGATGAACTCACGAGAGTCTCTGATACACTGAAAAGGAGCAATAGAGCAGGGAGGTGCAGGAGTGATCTCTACACATTATACATTAAACACACACAAAAAAAACCCAATCCATAAAGACCAATCCCTATTCCACATGCATTCAAGGCAGTGTCCAGGTTAGTTCCTGACAGAAACATCACTAGTTTCTATTTCTGTGTTTTTTATCTGTCCTCTCACTAAAATGTAAGGTGACTGAACAGCAGGGGACTTGTTTCCTGCCTTCTTACCTCTGAAAACAATAAACAGCAATGGATTAACTGTCCATTTTAAATTTAATAGGTGTTAGTTTTTGTACAGTCATTTCATGGATAGGTAAAATGTTTTCACTTTGAAAACTTGAAATTTTCAGGCTGTATCTCATATTGGATATTTTTCGTGAGGGAAATGAATCTTGATTATTTTTTGCCTCAAAATCTTACAAATATTTTAAAAGCCTACAGAAATTTTATTCAGTGTATAACTATTGTAGAAAATTTGAAAAGTATTGCTATTTACATATATGCCATTTGTAGAAATCATGAAAGTTATAAAATATTCCTAAAATAAAGTTGGCATCTTTTCTCTAAATATCTGTAGGTCTGAACTTATAGTTGCCTTCTAAACAGGGGCAATTTTTTCTAGGACTCCAGTGCATATCAAAGTCTGTAGGTGCTCCAGTTACTTATAAAGAGTAAGGATATTAATATGTAGCCCATGGAAATCTTTACCCTTTCAGAGGAGGGGATGGGAGAGGTGAGCTGGTGTGGGAGGGAAGCTGGAGGTTGAGAAGAAGGAGGCATGAGAGAGGGATCTGTGGTTGGTAGGTAAAATGAATTTAGAAATTTCTTAAATTAAAAAAAATGTAGCCTATGTATGTCTCCCACATATTTACAGTCATGCCAGGTTATTCTTAATGCCAAACACAATGGAAACACTGTACAATTAGTCATTGTACTCTGTTGTTTAGTAGACAATGTCAAGGAAAATGTGTGCCATACTCAGCATAGGCATTTTTTCCCAGTGGGAGAATGACAAAAAAAAAATACTTATAATTTGTAACATGGTTATGCCATCCTTTAGAACTTCTGGTTAAAGTTGGCATTCCTCAATAGTGAATATTTAAATTGATTTTCTTTTTATGATTTTTTTTACTTCTTTTAATTTTTGAGATTATAATTATATTTCGCCCTCCTCTTATCTTCCTCCAAACCCTCCTATGCACCCTCCTAGCTCTCTTTCAGATTCATGGCCTCTTTTTTACTAATTGCTATAGCATGCATACATGTATATAAATATAGTCTGGTTGATCTGTATAATGTTCGTTGTATGTGTGTTTTCAAGGCTGACCATTTGGTATTGGATAGCATTTTTAAAAGATATTTTGGGTCTGTGGGTGCTTCGGTGTGTGGATGTAGAATGCATGGGTATGGAGGGCTTGTACATTTGTCAGTGTGATTGCTATGATGATGAGCTGAAGGACCTTTGTTTCTGTAGGGGTGAAACAATCCAACATCATGCATTGAGAAGTTCTTTTTGGCTTTCTGTTCCAATTATGGAGAAGGCAAAGCAGGATTTGGAACCAGCCAGGCACATCACTTCCAAGTCAAGAACAGGGATGCAATAAATGCACACATGCTCACTTGCTTGCCTGTCTGTGATCACAATCTCTCCACTCTTAAATAGATTACTACCCATGCCTAGCAAATGGTGCTCCTCACAGTAGGCTGGGTCTTCCCACATCGATCACCTTAATTAAGATGATCCCCATGAATGTGTGCCTAGATTAACTTGATCTAGATAATCTCTCATTGAGACTGTCTTCACAGGTGATTCTTAAGTTGTGTCAATTTGACAAACCCTCACAAGAGTCAGCAAAATATTTCTGGAGTGCATGATCTTCTGTGTGAGCCACAGAGTGAGAAATCCTTAATGCTATCCTTATCTAAGGAGGAGAGCCAAAGAATCAGGTCACAGCCTCCTGAGGCAGAATATTCAGGCCCCGATACCCGTCCTAACTCTGTTACTGCACTAGTAGTGCCTGGGTAGCAGCTGGATTCCTTTTGCTTCTGTCATTATTCAGAGAGTTAGATCTGTTGAGCCTTTTCACCGCTACTGTTAAGGTCTCCCAGGTTAATGAACAGAGGGTTTTAAGTATGGCTAATTAAGAATGAGATGATGAACTCTTCTGGAAATGATTAAAGGCCATAACCAAAAAGCTATGCCGTGTCCCTAATCTCCAGGCTTCTTTTTATAGAGAATGAGTCTCATAATAGGAAACCTTTCATCAGTGTTATTTTTATCATTAGATATAAAATGTGAATGAAAACAGAGCCAAAAGAAAATGTTCTTCAGAAACCTAGCTATTCCAAGAAATGACAGGTTTAGAATCGAGATGCTTGGAGTTACTTAAAAAATAATGTTCAAGCCCAGCTCTCCCTCAAAACAACAACAAAAGAAATTGCCAGAGTTATGAGTACAGTGAAGGAAAGGCTGAACGATGAAGTGATTCATGAGCAAAAGGAGATTGTGATTTGGGGGTTCAACTGGTCTGGGGTTTAGAATATAATGTCAACAACCCTGTAACTCCAGACAGCTCATCTGTAACAATTCTGGGCCCAAGTCTTACATCTGTGTGGCAGCAATAAAATATTTAAATAATAACACGAAAATCTCTTAAAACAGTGTGCTGCACACATATTCACCCAATAAATACCTAATGTCCATTATACTCTTAAAAGAAAAATGCACATCTTCATGCACACATGTGCAATGTAAGGGAAGATAATGATGCAATTTTACCACCCTGTTGGATGGATGATGTATCATAATCTGATTATCTCTGTACTTTAAAGCACTACAGTAAAAGCTGGGTGTGGTATATGTCTGTGATCATAGTATTTGGGAATTTGGGGCTGGAGTATCAAGAGTTTGAGGTCATCCAAAGTTATATAGTATTGGAGGCTAGTCTGCTCTATGTAAGATCTTGTCTCAGAAAACTAAATCAAATCAAACCATGCCACACCAAAACAAAAACAAAACAGCTCTATAATAAATTCCCTTTGTTTCAATTTAATTCCTGTAAAAACAACTGCTCTCTGTGTTACATTCTTTGTTATTAAATTATGAGTTAATATTTTGGCATTTGAACTAATCTCTGCCCCATAATAGACTTATTTTAACATGGGAGGAGAAGTTGCCTACCTATGGAGGTCACAAAGGTATTTCTACATAACAGGCTATCATTGAGACAGATATGACGTTCCTAACTCTCTTTGTAAGGAGACACCCCAATACTTTTGGAGTTTGGCCTCTACAATTGCTGGTACTAGTAGTCTACTGGAATGTTCAGATGGAATCATGAGGCGTCAGAAAGCTTTCAACAGAAGGACTTTGTTGGGTTGGGCAATTGATAGGGGAGTTCCAGAGGCCAATTCTTCCTCCAGTTTCTGTTATTTTCTTGGCTTGAATCTCAAAAGCTGAGCAGAGCTCTAAACCTAGGACACATCTCTTGATATTGATTGCAAACAATAAATATAGTTTGATCTGTTCTAGAATGTTAATGGCTAAGATGTGCCAGTTGGGAGGGTAGTTGCTAGCATATGCAAAGTCCTAGGTTTGATCCTCATCAATGAGTAAAACCAGGCATGGTGGTACACTCCTGCAATCCCAACACTTGGGAGATAGAGGCAGGAGAATCAGAATTCAAGGTCATCCTTGATAACAAATGGAGATTGTGATAAATCTGGACTACATGAGACTGTCTCAAAGGAGGAAAGAAACATGAAATCTTTTGACCCCTTGCTAGTTCATAGCTTCATCCATTGTTAAGACTGTTTTAATCATCTGCAGAGAGCATAGTGTTCTTAATGAGCCATGCTTGCAAACTTTCTTCGTTAACCCTGAAGTTTCAACACTATTTACAGAAAGACTTAACAGACCAAATTCTTTCAATAAAGACAGAAGACAGAGTTAGAGGTTCGACATGTCTTGCTGTTATATTCACAGATGCAAGGTATTGCATGCCTGCTTCACTGTCTTGCATGTTTAGCACTCTTAATCATGTGTGGTGTTCCTTTGTAGAGTACAGTGATGTTGACCAGGAGACGGCACTGGCTGCAGCCCACGGCTTTACAGGCTGCCTTTCTGCAGTGCAGTTCAGCCATGTTGCGCCTTTGAAGGCTGCTTTGCACCCTAGTCACCCAGCCCCTATCACTGTGACAGGGCATGTCACAGAGTCCAGCTGTGTGGCTCCTGCTGGCACTGATGCCACATCTAGAGAAAGGACACATTCATTTGCAGGTAACTTAAGACTCTTACCCTCCTCTGTCACAAATAGACAGGATTTTGAAAACATCCTAATTTTGTTGTTCTCCTCAAGATGGCTTCTGGGAGTGGCTTTTGCTTAATCTTCAGGTCTCTTCTTCATCACTGATTTTCTGGAGTCTCAATTTCATATTCATTTACAGTTGACATTGGTAAAATTGAAAATCACAGGGTTCACATGTTCACCTCTATTGTTCTGTTCTCGTTTAAAACTAATGAAATCTTCAGAATGTCCTCCTGCTGCTTGGGTGCATCACCCTGTCCGTTTCTGTGCTTTAACTGTAGATCATTCTGGAACAATGGACGACAGAGAACCTCTCACACATGCAATCAAAAGTGACTCTGCAGTAATTGGAGGTAACTGGAAATCACGAGTGTACTTTTTTTTGTGGAATCTTAATACCATTACTATAAGCATTAGAAAACTATCTACAAAGAATCTACATGTTTTCACTGGGGATGTAGTTAAGTGGTAGCATGCCTGTCCAATAAGCATGAGGTCTTAGGGTCAATTCCCAGAATGGGGAGAGGAGTTCACATATCTTTTTTTAAAACTTTGTATTGATTCTTTGTGAACTTTACATCATGCACCTCAATCCCACTCCTCTCCCCATTCCTCCACCCTTGGAATCTCCCCATTCCTCCACCCTTGCAACCTCCCCCAAAAGTAAACAAAAATAAAAATAATAAAAAGTTAAAACAACAACAACAACAAAACTCTCGCTAGGGAAGCTTCAGTGTGTCTGTCACCCAGTACACCCTTTTGCTTACTAAAGTTTATTGCAATGAGTCCTTGGTCTGGTTCAAGGCCCCTGGCTTCTGTTACACTGTTGATACTGGGTCCTCACTGGGACTCCTCTTAGATATCCCCTTGTTGCCCTGTGTCATGGAGATCCTGCAGCTTTGGTTCTTCTGAGTTCCCCCTCACATGCTCCAGCTGTTTTTAGATGGGGTAGATGTTGGAGTGGGCCAGTTCAAAGCCCTGGATCTGGACCTGGGTGGTAGTTGAATTGGTCAGCCCACCCACTCTTCTGTTCCAGCACTGCCCTGGCAAGAGGTGGAGTCAGCTTACCTGAGTGCTACAGCCAGCAAAGAGTGGAGCCGACACTCCTGTGTTCATGCCCTTTGAGGCAGTACTCCAGGGCCCATGCCACAGGGCCCACTCTACTGTCCTGCCCAGGCAAGGTGGTAGAGGGGCTCTCCCTCCTGATTGCTGTAGTCAGCAAGGGGTGGAGCCAGCTCTGCATAGCCCTTGGACATCAACATGGCCCCAGGTAGCAGCCCAGACCAGGGACTTCCACATGACCTTTGGTGGTAACATGGACCATGGAGACCAGGGTCTTCTGCCTGAGCTTTGGTGGTAACATTGGTCCATAGACATGATCCAGACGTCTGCTGCTACAGGGCCACAGGGTTCACATATCTTAATTGCCATACAATGAATCTCAATGTTTTTTAAATTTTTATTCTTTACACTTCATCTATGAATATAATGAATTTTGATCATATTCATTCTCTATTACCCTCTCTTAACCCTCCCATTCCCTCTGAACTGTCTACTTCCCTGTCCTACTTTCACGGCTTTTGTTTTGTGTGGCCCACATCCTTTGAGTTTATTTAGGTTACTTGCATGAACATAGATGGGAGGTTACCTACTAGGACATGGGCAACCTACCATCAGCTACACTGCTGAAGAAAATAACTCTATTCCCAGCATCCTTTAACTGCCAATAATGCTGAGGAAGGGGCGGAGCCTCTTGGCTATCTCCTGTCCATGATGGAATGTTGACAGACCTGCCCTTGTACACACCTTCCCAAGCACTGAACTTAAACAAAGGATGGTTTACAACTTTTACTGGGATAGTCTCATAGACTCTTCCCAAATTCCTAGCTTTCTTGGAAATTCTCTATGTAAATAGGATAATCTCACTAAAGCATTATACTCCAAGATCAGTTTTGCTAAGATATGTAAAAATGAACAGTATTTAGCTTAAAGATGGCCATCTGCAAGCCATTTATTTCCTTAGACATATCATTGCTTCTGCAAGGGCTCACATCAAAGTAGGGAAAAAACTAGATTAACATGACAAATATGCACTGTGTGTTTCTTTAATGCTTAAAATAGATAATTCATCATTTAGATGTGATTATAAAAGGATACCATCAGTTATTATCAAATATTAGGTTAATAGGTTGAAAGTGGTTTTTAGTAATATTAAATTGCAGAATACACACAAAAACTTGAAAAAAATCTTAATGTGACAGCATCTTCTTGGAGGTATATGTTATTCAAAACCAAATTCAGAACTAAAGCTTTTCTTCCTGATTAATGCTCTTCAGAAGCTGTTAATCAGAGGACCGAAATGTTAAGTGCCTTGACATTGCTCTGCACTCGAATATCATATGGATGCATAAAATAAATAACTATTCAGACTTACATCCAGATAAAGTGATTATTCATACACTTGAGAAACTTTTATGTGGACTCCATACTGGTTCCATTTACTTTTGTGTTTTACATAATTTAATTTAATTTTTAATCGTGTGTGTGAGTGTGTGTGTGTGTGTGTGTGTGTGTGTGTGTGTGTGTGTGAATAGTTTGATGTCTTGTGCTGTTGCTCATCTATTCATGAACTTTATCCCTCAGCTATACCCTTTTTATAGATGGTGAACAATGGTTAAAGTGTCTCTCATTGTTATTTCTAACCTTCTCCCCTTAAATTAAATATCTATAAGTTAAAGGTATACAAAATAGAATTCTTGTTTACAAACAAAGCAACCCTCCCCCCCACTTTTTTGGCCTGACTAGTTTAATCTTGAGTTTAGGTAGTTATTGGAATAGTCTAGTGGAAACACATTCTACAGTAAAACATACTGAAAGTTATGAGATCTGTTCATAACTTTTAAAGTCCAACAGTTTCAACATTTCAAACTAGGATTACTGATTAGGCAAAAATGACTCAGTCAGTGCTCTTCTTGCCTAGCTCACACATGCACAGGGCAGAGAGAGAGAGAGAGAGAGAGAGAGAGAGAGAGAGAGAGAGAGAGAGAGAGAGAGAGAACAAGGCAGGTTTGCCCCTCAAGGCTCACCAGGGTCCATGAAACCAGTATGCCTTCTGGTTTTGATCTCTTTGGGGACTGAGCTTTGGTTGCAGAGTAGCTGGGAATGGCCGTGTAAACTCCAAAGATCTCATACTGACTGTGTGCAGTTTTTCTGCTCATTCACAGCACAAAGCCCTCCCCTGTGGTGCTCTGTGTGGTAGTACTAAGGGAGGATTTTATCCCATTGTTGTGCTACTCATAAATCATACCTAGTGTGTAACCACAGTTGATGCACTCACACATTTTCCAGAGGAGATAATCCTCTTGTGTCCTCAGCTGTCGGTAACCATCCTCTGTGTTTATAAACAAAGTAAGTAGTATGCGAGAGGAGGATAAATTCAGTGAGATATTTTAAAATGATGATGCAGCTATGGAATGTTTCAAGCCAGACTCTAAGGATATAGACATACCATTTCAGACACAGAAACCTGCATACATTTCCCCCAAGAAAATATCTGCATGGTGCTTTGTGTACAACAGCACAGAACACAGTAGTTTATTTTATTTATTATGAATATATTAAATTGCTTGTTTGGGGGACTGGTAACAGGTTAAATTCAAGGTGTGTGCCTTGGACATAAAAACAATGGCATGAAACTTGACCCAAATTAAAAGAGATAACTCACATACTCACAGAAAAAAATGTCAAGGACCATCCCTGAAGCAGATCATCTGGATGTTCCTTCTAGGCTAATATTATAGTGATATTCATTTTTGTAACGAAAGTAGTACTTTCTTCAACATATCATAACATTTTCTTCACATTGTAGTCATTCAGAAACCCTTTCTCAGAGCCAGAACCTTTATAAGATAATTGAACTAACTATAGCAATTCAATTAACTGTTTTTAAAGGGATGATAGACAAAATATATAACAGCACACAAATATCTTGATTAAAATTGGTCAGTAATGTGGTTAAGTAGCCATACTCATTAGTAAAATTACCAAATGCATAGAATCATTATTATCTTTCTTGGGTAAGCATGACCTATGCAAAAAATTGGCTCAGCAGCATTATCATTATTCATGAAGACTCTGCTTAGTGAATCTTACTGAAACTTCCAAGTCCCTTCATGTTTTGATTTAATTTCATTACACACACCTACATTTATTTATATTGGATGAAGTCTTAGGGCTTGGGATGTAGCCTAGCTGGTAGAATACTTGTGCAGTATGCATAAAGCCCTGGGTTCTCCCCATGTAACAACAGAAACCAGGTATGATCCTGTACTTAGGAGATGAGGACAAGATTACCAGAAGTTCAAGGTCATGCTCAGCATCTTAGCAAGTTCAAAGCCTACACAAGACCCTGAATCAAGGAATAAAACATAAACAAAATAATGTGGAGTCTCAGTTTTGCTAAGCCAAATTCGATCCACAGTGTTATTTTAATAATTCTATTTTTCGTAAAGAATCTACATTCATCTATTAATGTCTTCATGATAATTTTAAAGAAACTATTAAAAATCATAAGAAAAATAATAATTTTCAAAATTCTACTTTTTTATTTGATTTTTTGAAATTTATCAATAGCAGGAAATACCATTAGATGTTTTTCTTGAATAACAGATTTACTTCATTCAGTTTAGAGAGACCTACTAAACACAGATATTTGAGCAACTATAATTTTCTTAGTAGTTGATCTTTTATATAAAAATGGTGTGATTCATGACTCAAATGTTTGCAGAGTGAATTTTCTGGGGTCAAACATCACTCTTCAGTGTGCACCAGGCATGCTTTATGTATGTTTTCTGTTTCAATACACAACCCATTAGAAAGACTTGTAGTCAAGGGTCAAGACTTAATGAAATGAATAATTTTTACTGTTGCATGGAGGGCATCCTTAGATAAGATTGGCTTTCACCTGTCAGTACAGTGTCTTCCACTCCACAAACACAATAACTAGCACTGCTACTCGGTGTCTTGGTCTTCACTTGTGCTAACCGCTGAAATTTTCCTTACCTTCATCATATACCATTAGTGAAAATGTTAACACCACAAAAAGCCCCTTATACCTATGTTGGAATAGTAAATTTCACTCTATGGGTCCTCATTCTAGTGTGTCTTGAGGACTATCCAGGGTTTACACTCTGCTTCAAGGATCTCATGTCACTCTAGAGTTGATAACCATGGTCACAACTAAGAATTACAGTGCTTAAAATATTTACATAGAATCCAAAGTTTCAAAATTCAATAGGCCTCATGCAGAAATATTTTAACATATTTACATACCCATATCTACATTTTATTATTAACACTATTCATGTATATAACATACTCCTACTCTTTAACAGTTGATTGAAAAAATCAATTTTGTTGATATTGTTACATATTTAATTATAAAACACAATCCCTTTACTGAATTATGCTTAACTATAATTTCAAAAATAAATAATAAAATGTCTTCGTGTCTAATTATGAAGCAACACTTGGTCATAGAAGTGTGTAAGTAATGCTCCTGATGAATAGGAACACATGAAGCAGATCCAGTACAGTGCACATTCAGGATAAATGGAAGAGACCCCATGAAGTTGATGGTATCTTTAAATAAACTTTATTATGATACTGCTTTAATTAGAAACATGAGAGGTTTTCTTGTTTCTAATTTATATCATGTAGAGGGGTGGCTTCAACAGAAAATAGGACTAATTAAGCAGTGAACTTGATGCGGTGTCTATTTTGACTGGGTATTTCTTTTCTCTTCTCTCACTAGGTCTGATAGCTGTTGTGATCTTTATCTTGCTTTGCGTCTCTGCCATAGCTGTTCGCATTTATCAACAGAAAAGGTTATACAAAAGAAATGAGGCAAAAAGGTCAGAGAACGTAGACAGTGCTGAGGCTGTTTTGAAAAGTGAGCTTCATATCCAAAACGCAGTTGGTGAAAATCAGAAAGAGTACTTCTTCTGATTGACAGCTATTCTCTAACTTGCAAGGATGAGTTTATTTTAACAGCCAGGGGCTCTCGGTGGACAAGAACTGCTCTAACCCTGACCACACAGGCGATGGATCTGCAGCACGGCCATCTTGCCATGTTCAGTCTCGGGATGGCTCCAGGCAGCCTCTTCCAGTGATGTGCTTTTAGCCATCATTCTACGTAAGAAAGGAGCTAGCTATTGGTGTCCCTTTCCATCTAATGCACACGATCAAAGCCAAGTTTAACTCACTTCACAACTACAATTTTTAAACGTGGAAACTGTAGCTCTTCTCTTCACTCTGTAAATCATAAGTTTTGTTAGAGGTAAGAAATCAAAATTGGACTATAATGGCCTTGCTTTACCTGAGACCATGTGTTCTGTTTGCTTTCGACTTCCCATGGTGTTGTTCATGAGCCTGGAAATGCTTCTGAGATCCTGTTTGGCTGGTGTTCGCATCTTCAATGGCCAAAAGTCTATACATAAAGCCCCCGCCTTTCTCTGTATTACATTCAATACATCAATAGTCTGAGAAAATGTTTTCTTGTCTTTGGCTTGTTTGTATTGCTCTTTTTCTATTTGACTCTTTCTGATACTTTTAATGAATTTCTTTTTGAGTGTCTAACTTGCAATTACTATATAAAAAGACTGGGAAAGTATGGTTGTTGTCAATATGTGATGTCATGCCTCAACAGACAGTTTCTTACCATTGTTTGATGATGACTGGTTAAGATCCTGAGCAATTGTAATTTCCCAAAGACTGTACAACGTTTTCCATTAAACTTGTCCTAGCACAGCAAAAATATTTTAATTGCAACTGTATTACCTCAATTATATTTCAGAGCCTATTTTCCCCAAACTTTAAACCAGTTGTTTCTTATATTTATGTTTTTCTAAAGGTTATTACTAAATTTTCTTTGATCTCCCATGAGGATTTTCCATGAAGTATCCTCCTATATGTTAGGAAAGAAAGGGATAACATCAAGTGTAGAGCCCCACTCCTCCTTCTAATATACAGTTATGCCACTGGCATGAATTTTGCTGTGCACTAAACTCTAATATATGCACTTTGCAATCTGAGTTGGAACACAGCTTCTGTTTTGCAGACAGTAGATAAAGTACCAATGGATGCTCACTCTCTTATCAGATCTGCACTCAAGTAGTCATTCAAGTCATTTCCCATGTAGGATGATTAAGGCCTCAAAAATACCTGTGATCAATATAATGTACCCACTAGTCTATGGTGATTAGAGTATATATATATATATACACACACACAATGGGAGGTGGAAGCATAATTCTTAACTCCATGAAACTGTAACAATAATGAACTTTAAGGCCAAGCGAACAAGATAATTGCAGGGAACTATCTTTGAAGTCCACAAGCCAATTAAATAACAAAAGCACTTTGCAATCCATGGTCACACCTTCAGAGGCCTCCAAAGGAAAAATTCAATTCCCTGTTTGTTTGTTTTTTTTGTTTTGTTTTGTTTTATAAAAGAAAACTTGGAAATATATGAGCTCAGCATCACTAGCATCTTATTTTTTATGTTGATTCTTCTTACAAATCTGCTTTTCTTTTCCCAAAGCATGAGGTCCTCATTAATGTTTCTGTAAATACCTGACTAAATCTTAAGGAACCTGAATTGACAAAGGACCCATGTTGCTAAATAGCATCTGTATATGTGTGCATATGTACACACAGACAGACAGACAGACAGACAGCTCTGTGGTGACAAGAGAAGCATTTAAACTAGAATTTGTATCATTTGATCTAAAGAGCACAGCCGTTAATTATCACAGCTTGGAATTCTTTAAAGGTATGTGTTTTATTTAGTGGCAGTAATGACTTCACTGGTAGCTAAAATGTGAACACATAGATGGTGAAGCTGCAAAGTCTTCTGTGGTCCATACTGCAAGAGAATAAAATAGGATGGCATCAAATTGCATTGGTACCTTATACACCATGGCTTGGATTTCCTGGTTTGTAATAAATTTCTTCCTTTTCCTTTAATAAAATTTTTAAAATAAAATGCAGAATATACCTTAAGAGATAATGTATATAAGTTTTAAATTAGGGAATTATATTGGACTTCTTTTTCTTAAGAAAGTAAAAAATACTTAGCTATATGCCTTGATGGTATACACATGAATATGTGTGGTGTGTGTTTAACCTTTTTTGACAGATTTCTGTGATTCTTGGTAACTATCAAGTTGCTACTGTCCTTTATTTTTTTAAGAAAAATTTTAATTACTTTGTGTGTGTGTGTGTGTGTGTGTGTGTGTGTGTGTGTGTGTGTGTGTGAGAGAGAGAGAGAGAGAGAGAGAGAGAGAGAGAGAGAGAGAGAGAGAGAGGATTTCAGAGGAAAACTTGTGGGAGTTGGTTCTCTTCTTCCATCATAAGGGATCTGAAAATTGACCTTGGGGTGTTAGGCTTGGCAGTAGGCACTTGTACCTGCCAGCCATTGCTCCAGCCCTGTTTGTTTCTCCTTGAAAGGAGCCAAAAATGAAAAATAGAAAGATGAATGTCAATGTTAACAATTCGATTTTTGGTATCTTTTCAGTCTTTCCTGAGAACAATGACCTGGTTGTTCATGAGAAAGGTTTCTGCACACTTCAGCTAGGTGATGTCTTTTTCACTGTCTTTTCCTCTTCTTCAAAGAGTTTGGCAAATGCCCACTGTGTGCATGAAGAGATATTGTATAGCGAATATAGTATACTCCTCTCTGATTTTAAAACTCATCTAAAAAGTAGGCGTGACAGTGCACTATTAATCTCAACACCTGGAGGCAGAGGCAGCAGGAGAATTGCTGCAATTTCACGACCAGATTGGATTTACATAGATGCCCTGTCTCCAAAACTAAACCACACCCAAAGTAAAACAGAAAACACTAAAAGCAAACCACATTCCCCCAAGAAAACCACAAATAACAACAAGAACAACAACAACAACAACAAAAATTCACCAAATACCAAGTGTTAGCACTCTGATTACAGACTCGAGTATGGACGGCATTAAAGAGCTTCTTCAACAAAATGAATGGGTCCATCAGTGAGAAACAATATTTTAATTATGTAAGAAATGCCATGAAAATAACCTTTTTCCAGTCTAAAACATAGCTCAGTTTTAAAGTCCATTTCCAAGTGTTGCTTTCAAAACTTTTTTACTTTTTTTTTTATATCCTTCAGATGTTCAAACAAATAAACAAACAAAGACAGGATGATGCAGAAGATAGGCAGGCAACACCCACAGGGAAGGAGGTCATTGAAACAGATTGTTCATTGGATGGTTCTGTCTTTGGAAATAACAGACCCTGCTTAAAGTGTGGACAGCTCAGCTTCACAGATAAGAAGTCCAAGTCACAATATGTGAAATGGAGTCCCCAGGAGGACAATAGCAGTGTGTCTGCCATTAAGCTGTGACTAAATCATCTGTTTTCTATAGAGTTGATCTTAGGGTTCCCAGGATCTGGATATTGACAGTTATTGCATGGTAGAGAGAAACTTGGAGCATTTCCATAACTCCCTTGTCTAGAGTGACTATAGATCTTAGATCTTATCCACCACCTATTTTTAATGAACACCCACTGTTATTTTTTCCTTGATATATCTGGTTTTCTCCCTAAAACTATTAATTTCAGGGTCCTTTAGTCCAGGACAGGTGATTATAATTGGAACACTTATTTATATTGGCTGTGTGCACATATTCATGTATGTGGATGTGCAAGTGTATGAACGTGGGTAGAGAGGACAGGCCACCACTGCAAGTGCTGTCTTCAGGAAGGCCATCCATATCCTTAGAGACAGGGTCTCTCATTGACATTGGAGCTAAAGCTGAGAGGGAAGGGTATATTGATTGGCCAGAGCTCCCCAGTCATCCTGCCCTCTCTCTTTCCCATGCTGAGATTCCATATGGGCACTTCTGTACCCAGCACTTTGGGGGAGTGAACTTAAGTCCACATGCTTACAAGGCAAGGGCTCTGCTGACCAAGCCAGTCCTAGAGTATTCTATGTAGACTTTGAGAAATCTATAGCATGAGTTACAGCTGACCTACTGAATCATTAGACATCGACTTCCTGCTAGAAAGATGAACTAGACACACCCTAAACTGAAACACATTCCATTGAAGACTGGCTGTCAAATCCTTGTGCCAGCTGCACGATGACTTCAGCACGCATTTTCAGTATGTCCTGCCTGCCCTCCACCTTTTTGAAGTATGGGGGGTCGTGTGGAAGCAGGGAAGAAAAACATCTAGAAGCTGAGTGTTTCCACAGTGTGATGTGTGTGGCTGAGGAACACTCATGCATCTACAAAAGAACAGGGAGTGGGAAAAATGACATGACAGTGTCTGGAGAAACACGCTAAGGAGTTTGGATAGTTGGTTCATCAGAGGGCTCCCTGGAGCTCATTTGAAAGATTCTCCAGCAAAAATAAATCTGAACTCTGATTTGTATGATTCCCCAGTGCAATATTTTTCATCTTTTACCACTATACTTAAATCATTATAAAATGCACAATTGTATTTTAAAAAATCAAACAGTTTAACACATTTTATAAAGGAAAATAGTACTCCCTGGCCCATCTCCTCTCCTCATCTGTTTCAGTTCCTTTAATTGTCTCCCTTTAGCTCTCTCTATGTCTGTAAATAATGTGTTATCACAGGATGGCCTCTTTGGAAAGTAAATTTTTAGACAGAAATTGCCCCTTATAAAGTTTATTAGGTATTATGTAATACACACAGAAGGCAGGCTGATGTAAGATGGGGAACTTGGGCTGTGCTGCCATAATGATAAGGGATTAGCTGGCCCTGCTAACGTTATCCTTCGGAAGTATTCTGAGTTGGGTGGTGAAGGGACTGAGCATTTGCATTACAGTAATGAGCAGATGATTGGTGGTGTCTGGGTGCTGATGATTATGAGCTTGGCCTGGTGCCTCTTTGCAGCTTAGGCTGTTCTTGAAGAGGGAAGACAAACTCGCTCAGTTGACATTTGGCTTTCACATACCATCCAGGTAGCAGTTAAAAAATGACTCCAGCAGATGTCTTCAGTATGTCCTATCTGTTCTCCAGATCATAGAGTGATGGAAAAGAAGAAAAAACACAGAAGCAGAATGTTTTAGTGAGAGGATATGTATGCCTTAAGACCTGAAATGGAGGTACCAGGAATGTTGTTCCCCAGCACTGTTCAGATCTTTCTGATTCAGATATGACTTCTGGAAGCAGCTTCTTCAGTACTCAGGTGAATTTCCTTTCTTGAGGAAAACTGCAAGAAAGAAGAGGATGGACTAGGGTCCCACCTCCACAGAAGACTGTAACTGGTACTCATCTTCCTCCTGCTACACCATCCTTGCCAGGATCCCAGCATCAACAGGCAACACTTCACAGAACTGGCACTCCAGTTCTGTTATGCTTCTGAATTTCTTCAATGAGATATTCTGATGGGATTGTTTAGAAAGATAGAATTTTAGATCAACAGCCACATTTGTGTATTTTTCAGGCCATATAATTAATATAGTCTAGCAAAATACTGCATCTGACAGAGCAGTCACAACAGAGACTTGCACATGCTTACCGTACTGGTACCTTGTTTTCATTTCCAGCATGTTCTGGAACAAGATCAGTGAGCTGACTGGAGCCACCATGAGATCCCTGAATGTTTAAGCCCTTAAGGATAGCACTAGACATCAGCCCCTTTCCTAGCATAGATGTTCTATGTAAGCCAGTGGGACAGTAGGTGATTCTTTTCAGAGAATTCTACTTGGACTGTTTCTGTGTCAGACATCAATCATTTCAATAGTTTAAAGACTGAAGTGGGGGACATACCAACACTAGATATGTCAATTCCACTTATACGTTTGGATACCAGGGAAATAGCTGCTGGTAAGTACATTGGCTAGTCATTTATTCCTGGTCCCAACATAACTTGACTTTGTGCATCTGTGGGTATGTATGTGGGTGCATATGTGTGTGTGTGTGCAGTAACATAGGCCATGTGACTGTGTTCCTATGGATGCCAGAAAGAGCTTCAGATGCCATTCCTTGGGTAATTCTCATCTTTTTTTCTTTTATTGAAAATAGATTTTTCACACAATGTATACTGATTATATAGTATTCTTCCCATTTCCTTCCCACTTTCCCTCTCAGCTAAATTCAAACAAGCTGCCACCTAAAGAATAATATTAAAATAAATGAAAACCATGAAATCGGAATATGACAAAACAAACAAGAAAAGGAGCCAAAGGAGAAACACAAGAAACACATATAATGCTGAGACACACATGTTCACACACTCAGGAATCCCATTAAAATCCCAAACCAGAAGTCATAATATGTACACAATAAACCTATAAGGTAAAAAACAAAACAACAAACAAAAATACCCTGACAACATTAACAAAACAAAGAACCTGCAAAGATGGTGTTGAGTCATTTTTTTGTTGGCCATCTACTGCTGGGCATGGAGCCTATCCATAAGAGTGGATTTTTCCCCAGTGAGAACCCCTTGGAAAAACTAATTTTTCATTTGCAAGTGGCTATCAATTGGAGATAGCTCCTGGGTTAGGGATGAAGGTATGTGTCCACTTCTCCGTTCAGCTCTAGGACCCCACTAGTGCAGACCTGTGCAGGTCCTGTGCATTCAGGTTCTCTCACTAGCCTGGAACTCACAAAGAAGGTTAGGTATGCTGATCACCAGTTTCTAGAGATCTGTCCTTCTCCATCTTTGTATCACTGAGGTTCTGAGCTCATTCCACCACACCTAGCTTTATGTAGTGTGGATTGATCAGGTCCCTGGACTGCTCCCCATCCCTGAATTTGCTTTTAAGGAAAGAGTAAATCTGTTATCAATGCCAACTCAGATGCAGTATACAATGTCTCTACTCTTTGTTCACACCATGCCCAGTTGTTGAGGGGCATGGGAGTTGTACCCTTTGGAAATAACTGAGAACTTACTAATATGTACACTTAAAATCATGATAGGGTTCTTCCACCTGAAGGTTTGGTTACTTCTTCACTCGGTAGATTCTAGGTTTGGAAATTGATAGTATTTCCATTTTGGCCATATATACCTATAATGCCAGTGATTGGAGGCTGAAACCAAATGATTATGGATTCAAAGTCAGCCTGGGTTAAATGCTGACTTCTGGGGCAGCCTGAGCTTTTTAATTAGAATTTATATAAAAACATATACATAAAATAATGAATGAATATAAAAGGAAGAATGAAGGCTCATGTTCAGAGTTAAGTGGTTGTGGGGTTTTTAAATGAAAAAATTACACAACACTTTGGGGTAGATTAATGATCAGAGAGTAAAACTCTTTATGCGCAAGTGTGAGAACCTGAGTTAGCACATCTGAACCTGAGTAAAACCAGGTGTGGAATGCATTTCAGTCACCACCTTGCTCCCTCAGATGCCCTCTGACCAGGGATCCTGCTGCACACAATGACAAACTGCAAAAAAATGAGAATCTGCCCAAGAATAGGTAGAAAATAAAGACCAACACCCAAGGTTGTTCTTTAAGCTCCATGTCTATCCAGTCAGGCATGCGTCCACTCTGACAGGGATATGTGCCACCTTCCCAACACACGCAAAAATGTTGTATGATATAGAAAACTTCCAAGGATGATGTATTATTGACACTAAATCTCATAGATTCAGCAAATACCCCAGTAATACTTTCTACAGCAGAGTGATCCAGCTTAGGGTAAAATGTCACATCAGTTGTTCTGTGTTACAAGTAACTGCTTTTCAGACTTGTGTAACTCTGACATTATGTGAAGGCTGTGGGCCACTACTGTAATACAGACAGTAGAAGATTTCTTCTTGGAGCCAAGGGCAAATGCCAGGCTTCTTTTTCGATAAATTAATCTTTAACATGGTTCAGTGTCTTTCTTTCTAGAAGTGTAGTTGGAAGGTCTTTCTGGTTCTGCCCAGCCCTACAGTCCTGTTGCTCTGGTCCCACCCGGTCCCAGAGTCCCTCAGCTGCTTATAAAATAATCATTCAGAGGCTTAATATTAATTATCAAATGTATGGCCTCTGGCAGGCTTCTTGCTAGCTAGATCTTATGGCTTAACCCATTTCTATTAATCTATAAGTTACCATGTGGCTGTGGCATTACCAGTCTGCTAGCATCTTCCTGGTACTTTGGCAGTGGAACTTAACTTTCTTCTCTGTGTACTTTAAATTTCCCTCTAAGTTTTGGAAGAGATTTTTTTTAACTCTCTTCAGTGTCTCTAAGGACAGACTAGTCATGGCTCTTATATTTTACATTAAGCAGTTCCTGATTTATTTAACATATATATCATTTTTTCTTTTAAAAGTATTATTAATT
This sequence comes from Onychomys torridus, assembly GCF_903995425.1. Classification (NCBI taxonomy): domain Eukaryota; kingdom Metazoa; phylum Chordata; class Mammalia; order Rodentia; family Cricetidae; genus Onychomys; species Onychomys torridus. The sequence goes on from NC_050447.1 coordinate 40,833,355, forward strand.
CTTTGAGAATTTTGTTCAGTGTATTTTGGTCACATTCATTCCCACCATCCCAATTCTTTCTAGATCTACCCCACTTCCCTGTCCACTCAACATTTTTGTCTTTTTTTGTTTTAACTCATTAAGACCAATTTGTGCTGCCCAAATATTATTGGATGCATGGTCTCCCACTGGATTGTGGTTGACTTACCAGAACTACATTTCTGAATAAAACTCTCTTTCTTTCTCCCAGTAGCCAAAAATAATGAACAGCACCAGGGCCAGTGCTCAAGTCCCTGATGGGAATTATTCTGGCTTGAACTTGGGCATGATTTTTACATGCTGTCACAACCACTTTATATGTGCAGTGTTCCTGCTGTGTTCAGAGGACACTGTTTCTTTGGAGTCATCCACTACTTTTGTCTCTTGGACTCTTTTTGGATCCTCCTGCTGGATGTTCTCTGAACCTTGGGAGGAGAAGGTGCTAAATGTGTATGCTTTAGAGCTGAGCACTTTGCATTCTCTTATTTCCTGTGCTTTGGCCAACTATGAATCTCTGTGATAGTCACTGTCTACTGCAAATAGAAGCTTCTCAGCTGAGGGGTGAAAGATGCACTAACTATGGGTATAATTATAAGTCACTAGGAGTTGGTTTAATACCCTGTGTCCACTTAGCAGAGTAGGACACCTACTAAGTAGAATCTTTTTTTAAAAATCAAATCAGCTTTACAAAAATTTGTTTTCCTGCTCAAACGCTATCTTACCCTTCAAACTCCAGTCTCCTCTTTTTGTTGGAATGGTTACTAATTATATATATATATATATATATATATATATATATATATATATATATTCAGGTATCAGATATGTTTGTTGATTATTTCATGAGAGTGAGGAATGTCACACTGGCTTAGAATCTGTATTTTAGATGGGAGTTTCTGGAAGTGATCACTCTAGGAAGAGTTGCTAATCATCACTATCCCAACAAGATTAGGAAATAAGCAAGGTACTCGTCCAGCCAGTCCCAGTAGTCTGATTGGCTCTGCCACTCAGCATTGGGATCACAAGGATATGCTTGCCACATCTGTTTTTTTTTTTTTAGTTTGCTTTTGTTTTGTTTTATGGGTTGTGGTGATCAAATTCAGATCCTCATGCTTTCAAGACAAGTGCTTTACTGACTGAGGCATCATCTCAGCACGCTTTACTACTTTTTATATTGATGCTGTAACAAGTCCTGATAGCATAATGATTTTCCACTGAATGGATTTCTCATTTTGTAAGTCTACAGTTAAGAACTCCATAGCATGTCTCCTTGGGCTAAGGCCAAGGCATGGTAGAAAACTCAAGAGAATCTGTCCTCTTGCATTTCCAGCTTATTTTACTCATTGCCTACAACTGTTCTCATAGTCTCTACTTTCTTGTTAAGGACAGAGACAGCAATTCCAGTCCTTCTCAAATCACTTTATTCTGAGACTTCCTTTCCCTGAACCTTCTGATTACACTGACCCCACAATTCATTTAATCACACAATCCAGGATAGTTTTCCTACCTCAAAGTCATGGAATCCATATCCTTCATTTTCTGGGCTACCTGGATCTCCTTTGCTCTGTAAGGTGACACACTCATGTATTGGGGACTGGACTCTGAACAGCTCGGTGGACATGATGCTGTATTTCTACTTCTTAGAATCTGCTTGTCTAGCTGGTCTTGATATCTTTAATCCCAGGATTTTTTTTGAGGGGGGAGGTGATCTTTACTAGAAAGAAATCTGTATTCTTATACTCCTTTCACTGAACACAATGTCTTACAAATTTATCCACAAACCCTTGTGCACTGCTGGTAGAATATAAATTACTTCAGCCATTATAGAAAACAGTATAGTGGTTCCTCAAAAAATTAAAAGTGGAACTACCATGTGATCCAGAAGTGTAACTACTGTGTGCAAAATCTACTGATTTTTAAGAAGCCTGTCCTTTATTCTGGAGTCAGATGGATTATGTTGAATCCATCTCTTTGTATAGCTTGGCCTTAGTTTCCTTACAATGATCACATATAAATAGTAAATCAGCCACAAAGCAACTTCACTTCCTCCCATAGCTAGCATCTGTCTAACCCTTCCCTCTGGAGGTCTCTTGTGAAAAGAATAAGAACTTCAATAACTTGACTCATGCTTTTCCTCTTTGAAAATTAGAAGTGCAAACCATGCTTTTTTTTTTTTTTTCAAAACCATTAAGTCATTAATTTTTATTTTATCAAGCTTGGAGCAAGAAAGACCTATTCTTATCACATTTTTTGTAACATGCCAGACTAATTTGTGTTTGCTTTTAATAAAATTATTTCCTTATTTCGTGCATTGATGCTAGACATGCCTTTACACCCGTTGAACCAACACATCTGCTTCCAAGCTGCCCGTGTAATAAATTTTCTGGTAAATTATGTTTCTGTTGAATGAATTCATGTTTTTTATTCAAAATAAGCTGTTATAAATGATTCATGTCTCTCTACATTTTCAACAGGAACAAATTAATTTTTTAATTGAGCTCTGAAATGACCTGTTCTTCCCAAATGCATATTAAAAGAAGATGATTACAAATGGCTGTCAGGATCGAATGAGACTTTGTAATAACTTTTTTCATTTGCTGAGGATATTTGGCCAACTTTTCTTACTAAAAATTTATGGCACTTGATGAATAATTGGAAAGGAACATCTTCTGGAAAAAGATTATGGTTATGTGAAAGAAAAATGAGCCAGAGATACCAAAAAAAAAAAAAAAAGCATTTTGTTTCCCAGAATAAATGCTGAACAAAAATATTGCAAATTAAGTGCAACTTACGTTAAGAAATGTTGGTGACAATGTTGATATTTTACATGCTTATTTATTGATATTTATTTTACATTTTGATTATGTATGTTTGTGGAGGTAGATGGGAGTGGGGTGGTGGGTTTGTGCATATGAGCACAAGGGCTCACAGAAGACAGAATAGGGTATCGTATTGAATCATATGGAACTGAAGTCAAAGAAGGTTGTAAACTGCCTAATGTGAGTGCTGGGAACCAAACTAGAGTCTTTGGCATGACCAGTGTGTCCTCTGGATTGCTTGGTCACCCTCCAGCCTTTTACCTATTTATTTACATTAAAAAGTTACACACACACACACACACACACACACACACACACACACACTGCATACAACATAAGGTTTTAAAGAATGTATACATTATATTACATACATAATAGAATGATTGTAACTACTGAGGTATGTATCTCATACAGATTTTTATGATGTACTTCTTTAATTTCAATTAATATTTTAAAGGAGTTTTGTATATTATTAACTGTGACCATCACATAGTACCTAAGATCTCTTGAATTTATTTCTCATGTTTAGCTAAAAATGTGTATTCTTTAACCAATATTTTTTACCTTTATCTTCTTTACCTCCAGTAACTGACATTCTATGCTCTACTTCCAGGCATTTAGCCTTCATAGATTTTGTTGGGAGTGAGATTATGAAAGAGTATTCTAGTCTTTCTGCATCTGCTTTACTTCACTTAACAGGATATTTTATAGATTTATTTATGAGCCTTTTGCACACTATTGGTAGGATATAAATTTGTATAGTTTCTTTAGAAAATAGGAGAGTAATTCCTCAAAACATTAAAAATCAAACTACTATATGATCCAGAAATCTCACATCTATGTTTATGTCCAAAGAGAATGAAATCAGTGGGACAAAGAAAGATTGGCAACGTGATTCATAACAACCAAGGAATAGAATCTATTTAAGTGTACCTATCAATGGATGAATGGATAAAAACCATGTGATGATTGCTTTTGAATAGTATCACAATTTCTGTTTACATACCTCTTCCATCTTTGATTTGTATAAGAGAAGAAAACCTTTCATTTTTCCTGATGTCTTCCTTAGGAGAGATTTAACACACTTTGGCTTTATCATGGTTGGGATTTTATGATGTATAAAATTGATACAGTGTTCAAATGTCTCTAAAAATTTCTTCATGGCAATTCATTCCCTTCTGTTGGCTTCCATCATAAAATTGAGGCTTATAGACATGGAAGTCAAGCTACAAAAATAACATAAACATCGTTTGCTGTATAATTTTAAGGAAAACATTTTTCTTACATGATTAACATTGTACACATGTAATTGAAAGTAATTTGAAAAACCAGATTGTAGTGTACACATGTACATACACACATTTTTACATACATATGGTTAACATTAGTGCAATAGGAATGGGAAAACATGTAGAATCTCCCTCTGAACTCTAGATAGTTCTATGAAAGCAGGACAGACTTCAGTCTAATTCATAATGCTTTTAGGTGCTAACTGTCCCTTCAACATTCAATGAAAAATAGGTTGAGCTCATATTTCAAGATTACAGGAAGTTAGATCTTTTAAATGGATTCTGTTCTTTTCACCTCTTTGGGAGGCCCTTAAAGAAGGGTGTCACATCAACATATAGTGTTCCTTATAATTTATTGCAACTAATTGGTCTACATTGGATTATCTCACTTAATGTCTAAACTAGTATAAGCTGAGGATATTGTTTCTGTTCTTCTATAACTAACCAATTCTGACTATGCCTCAGGTTTCCTCTTCATTCACCAAACACAATAAAAGATCAAACTACAGCACTAAAGACAAAAATTATGGAAATATTTAGAAGTAATAGAAACTACTAAGGTAAAGAAAAATGGGGTTCAATTGGCTATCAATAATCATACCTCCTAATCTCCCCATGTCACTCCAATTTCTTCCTTTTTTTCCTGCTTCTCTCCTACCTCAGCATGGAGTGAACATTTCTTCAATTCACATTTCCAAAGGCCACAGTTTCAGGGAATGACCACTCCTTGTCAACACCTGATTCTTTCTGTCCTGGTGTGAATAACAAATATAGTTTTTAGTGGAAATCATTATAGTCAAAGGAGAGAGCTAACTCCCTTTTTATGGCCAGTGTGGTTAATTACTCAACAGTGCTTTTCCCACAGCATGGAAGATCTGTTGTTGCAGAGGACCAGGTGGCAGGTTTGATTATCTACTTGAAGGCATACTGTAGACCTACTCCTAGGATTTTGTAAATATTAATCTCATTTTTCATGCTCATCTGAGTCTTACCTAAATAATATATGTTTCTGAAGTTTTTTGCTGCTTTGTGTCTTCTAGTATTTTCTAGTATTTTGATAGAATATCAGTGCTATTGACCTGTCTGCCAAAAGATGACATCAAGCTATGAGTCCCTTTCCACCACTGTCTATCCAACAATCTTAAAGATGTAGGTTTTTTTTTTTTATCTCTTAAGTATATATCATGCTACCTGCTTCTCATGAAAATCCTGCCTAACACTGTCAAATCTTGGATAATGCACTGAAATGGCCCCTTAACTTGCCTTTGGTATAAGAATGGTGAGCCTCCAAATTTCCCACCCTGTCACCTGTGACCTTTACATGCTTTCTGCTATTCACTTCTCATCTTTTGTAATTTCCCTTCTCTTAGTGTGAAATCTATTTTGTGACATAAATGTGACCATTCATTTGACTTCATTCATTCTTATTGTCAGAGTCATTTTAACGATAGCGTATTTCTCTATCAAGGGTTTCCATTTAGTGATTTGGTTAAAACTCATCATCTGGCTATAGTCTCATACAGACTGACATCCTGTCTTTTCTCTGTGGTGTTTATCTTCCATCCAACTCTTGCTCTGTTTGCATAAATTTGTCTTTACTTCATTCTACACTAAGTTCATTTCTCCTACATTTCATTGATTAACTCCTTCCCATTGTTTGGACATCACTTTTTCTGCCAAGCCTTTCCTTGTGTCTACTTCTAGCTGCAATTCTCTAGTCAAAAGCACTTTCCTCCCAATACTTTCCTGCCCATTCCATGCTACAGAGTCCCATGAGATCAGGAGGGCTGTCTCTTTGTGTTTCTTAAGCAGTCTCAGCACCATCACTCAGCAGAATCAATTCACTAAACATTGGTTGAACAATGACCTGATCGGTAGTTTTCTATATACTTATGATAGAAGTATCACTTCTGTTGAAACTGTTCATAAGCAAGGAAGATCATTCAAAGGCCAACTATTTTCCAGACCCTTGATGAAATTTAACAGTAATATTTAGTAATATTTAAACACAACATTGTCATTTATCTTTACATTATTTATGTACTGCATGTGTGCCATGACACACATGTGGAGACTGGAGGAGAACTTTGTGAGTTGATTTCTACTACCTTTGCTCATGTTATGGAGCTTGAACTCCAATTCCCAAGCTTGAACAGAAAATTCCTTTACCTGCTGAGCCATTGCACTGGCCCTCAACTTCATTTATTAGCAAACCAGATTACCTGTTTTCCATTGAATTAATAAAATAAACCAGAGGAGCTTTCTCAATCTTATATAATACTACCCCTTAATGGAAATAAGCCTTATTTTACTTTTATTGCAAACAAGCACACAAAACAAAAGATGTATGTAGTGGGAACTTTATTTTCCAGTTACAACCATCACATTTTAATTCATTTGTCTAATAATCTAATCTTGGTATTACATACATTTTCTAAGCAAAATGTATGAATCTCTACATAGCTCTTCCATGCTTTAGAAAAGAAGGCTGCCACTGGAATCTGCATTTCTCTGCTCAGTATTACCCATGCCATGCCATTCTCTAGAACTGGAAGTTGGTTGCTTGCTATTGGATGTAAAAGTACATTTTTTGTTTTTGTTAAGTTCCTGTAAGAGACACCCTCAGAATAGATCCAGTTAAATATAATTTTTGTGCTTGTCCTGGATCTTGCTCTGTAGATCAGGCTTGCCTCGAACTCACAGAGATCTGCCTGGCTCTGCCTCCCGAGTGTTGGGATTAAAGGTATGTGCCACTGCTACCCGGTTTCAAAAACTTCTTTTCAAATTTAAGTTTTTAAATGGTACAATTTGGGTATAATACGTGTTGTGTCTTCAAACAAAAAAAAAGAGAGAGGTTTTCAATATAGATGTAGATACTATATTGGGTGTGCACAAACTTCTAGAATCTTTCTGATCTGCTGGAAAATTGTTTGACTTGAAATCATCTTGGAATTGGGAGAGACAGAGATTTGGAGAAAGAAATGGTGGAGAAATGGAATTGGTAGAAGAGGAGAGGGAGAGAGAGAAAGGAAGGTAGAGGGGAACCTTTTGGTTGTGAGTTTGCAAGCTGCGTCTCTGCGCTGGTTCTCAGGGCCTGTTTCTCCTCTGCCCTGCTGTGGTTTCCACAGGAGTCAGCTTGGCTCCACTCAAAAGTGATGCTACAGTGCAGCACGATTGAGGGTGATTGCTTTCGCTTACTTGATTAAAACTGGGAGAAATATAGACAGTCCTCCAGTTATTTTTTATGCAGCTTGCTGACGATTGCTTTTCTTTTTAAATGGACATTTACTACCTATTTAGAACAATAAAATACCTCAGAGCAAACATTTAGCAAAATGCAACCTATCTATCACATCCCCTGCTCCTTGCAGTAGTAATAACCATGAATAGAGAGCCCATTACATGGCAAGTTCCACGTTCTTACAAGTTCCTTTATAGATTCACTGAGTGATCACTAATAACCTATTTAGCAAGTATTTAATTAAGGAAATCTTAATGAAAGCCAATTACTCAGTGTCTGGAATTTTATTTTGGGGAGTACTGAAATTCTTTGAAATGAGTCATGTATATGTATATCATATATATATCATATATATGATATATACATACATATATGTATACGTTAAAAAATGTTCTCGGGAATCATCAATTCACTCACAATAACGGGCAATTTCATGATGCATGCTATGTTCATCAGTAATTTTCTTTCATTTATTTTGATAGCTAAAGAATATAAATACACATATAATAAATGCCTTTTATTAGTAATGGGCATGTAATTTCCTTTATCAAGAGACCCGAGAAGCTACATGGGAGTGTGTTCATTCATATGCACCCCAGTAACATCTTGTAGAACAAAACTAAAATGTATTCCAGGAGAACAATACAGGCTCTTAGAAGTTTTATATTTAATTTACAAATACACAAGAAAAGATGGATCCCCATGAAAAATGGTTTAAATCTATTGAACTAATTTTAGATTTAGAGACAAGAATCAAGATTAGTGCAGTGTGTATGCATCTTGCTCTAGGTTCTGTCGTGTTAACAGTGTGAAATCATACTTCAGTTCTGAGTTACTTGGAGATGTAAAGGAAAGCTGCAAAGCTGGCCCTGAGTGTGCACTTAGCTTGCACACACTCACATTCTTTAATGTTAACCACATCAGTTATGAAAGTCACAGAATGAGCAGTGCTTACCAACCTACAGACTTCTCCATGAGAAGGCTTTTTCCTCCAGTTTTCATAGGGTGCAGGCCAGCTGAAGTCATTCCCTGCCCCCGACACTCTTCTCCCAGCACACCAGTAGCCTCTCCTTTGCCTTGCCCATTTTAAATAGTTTGCACACCACAGTCTCCTGTCTTTCATTCTTTTGTTGGTGCTAATTTCATTTTGCCAGAATTGACACAAGGATATGAACGTGATTCAATTCTGAAAACAGCTGAGCTCTGAGGTTTCTGAAGCTGCTCCTAAGGAGGCCTCTGACAAACAGACATTTATCTCGTTATGCAGTCTGGCTATGTCATCTCCAGCCATGCCTGTTGTCTACTTTCTTGGGCCATAGTTATAGTCACCAGTGAACAAGGCTGGTATCTTCTACTTGCTGTTTAGGTTGAATCCATATTGTGAAATATAAAGGAGGTAGAATTAATGTAAGAAGCTTAGAGGTGTGGCCTTTGGAGGGGGAATGGGTAATATAATGCCTTCAGAGCAGAGCCTTCTTGCCTAAATAACAGTGACTATCTCAAAGAGATGGGAGGGAATAGAGAGATCACTCAGTTGGTAAAGATTTGCACTAAAATACCAGGACCTAAGTTTATGAGCAAAGCTGGCCTTGGTGGCTCTTGGCTTATAATCCAAGTCCTGGGGAGGTGGAGACAGGCACATCCCCTGGGCTTCCTGGCCAACCAGACTAGTGTAATAAGCATGCTCCAGACCAATGAGAGACTCTGTTTCAAAACAAAAGTGGAGTGGCTAGAGAGGTGGCTTGTGGTTAAAAGCATTGGCGACTCTTCCTGAGGACCCAGGTTCAATTCAATGGTGGTTAACAACCATTTGTAAGTTCAGTTCTGGGGCGTCAAATGTCCTCTTTTGGCCTCCTTGAGCACCAGACAAACATGTAGTACAGACATTTAAGCAGGTGAAACACACATATACACACAAGCAAAACCAAAAATTTTACCACAAAAACAAAAACCCTGAAGCCATGTATTCCATACCCCATGTGCATCTGAACACATGTATAGTACACACACACACACACACACACACACACACACACAGACACAGAGAGAGAGAGAGAGAGAGAGAGAGAGAGAGAGAGAGAGAGAGAGAGAATGCACATGCATGCTTCCTTCCTCCCATGATGTGAAACCCTGATCAGCTTTAGGACAACTAGCATGATGGTTGTCAGCAGAGCAACCCCAGAGTTTTAGACTTCTGGAACTTTGATCCAAGATAAACCTTTTTTTTCTTAAAACTTACCCAATTTGTGATCCTGTGCAATTAGCAAAGAAGGGTAGGTAAATCAGCCTTAAACAACTGCACCACTTTTCATTGTTTCAGTGAGTATGCTGCTTGTCAGTCTAAACAGTGAAACAGTGACTTCTCTGTTTTACACACACACACACACACACACACACACACACACACACACACACACACATGTATCAGACCCTCCCCCAACACACCCTAAGTCAAGAGCATCTGCCTGGCCTGTGATTGCCCCCAACAAAATTGGTAGAGACGGAACTTGAGTCAAGGGCTTGAGTACTGTTCTTTCCCTTGCTAGATGGGCAAGAGGAAAGCCAGCAGGGCTAATCACCTGCAGGAACTGGATTCCTGACTCATGCAGCCAGAAAGGCAGAAGACCAGGGGAGCTGGCACCTTCTCAGAGTCAGAGAGACAGATAGACTCTCCATGTAGAAACCTGATGTGAGTCCAGCAAGGGTCTCCTTCCATAAATCAGGAACCAGGCAAGGTTTTGGTGTTGCTTCATCTGATTCAGTGTTACAGTTACTGACAACTAAGTCATCTCAGGGAAAGGAATATCACACCCTCTTAGAGAAAGTGCTAATGTGAGCATCTATTTCTTTTTCAATCAATGATAATTTTCAACTTAATTTTTCTAATGTAACTAAACGTTTTCACACCTGGCTTATGCTGCGGGCCAGCACAATGCCCCTCTTGTCCTCAGCCCCAAGATCCAGTCTGGCTCACTGTTCTCTTTCACTCACCCATTTCCTATATGTTTTCAAACTGGAATAAAAGAGATAATGTAGCATTCAGCCATCACTTCAAGCATAATTTTAACTCCTTTGAAATTCAAGAGCAAGAGCCTAGTGTGCTGAGTGGGCTAATGTTCAATCCGATTGAGTATCTTCCCAGCTGTAAAATATATCAGGTTTCCCTCATCTCTGGGAATTAAACACAAGTAGCAATAATATGAATGTAAACAAAACTTTCCACCTAGGGAAATGAATATGTTCATACGGCTGCAAAGTAGCAAAAATATTTATTTATATATTTTGTTGTAATTAAGGCCCAAGCTCCAATTATTGCTTCCAAAATAATTTGGAAATTAGAATTCCCAGTAACATACATTAGAATTTAGAGATCCTTTGACTTTTCAGTTCACTGCTAAATCCATATATCTGTTAGGCTGCCAATACAAGGGCCCCACCCAGACATAAACGTGGATATTAAAATGAATTGTCAAGGGCTAGTGGGGTGGCTCAGGGATAAGAACACTTACTCTGAAAGCATGAGGACCTGCATTTGAATCCCTCGGAGCCACCAAGTATCTGGGCATAGCTGTTCTTGCCTATAACCTCAGCATTAACAAGCAGAGACAGATAGATCCCAGGAGCTTGGTGACCAGCCAGTATAGTCAACATGAGGAGCTTCTGGTTTTGTGAGAGACCCTGTCTCAAGGGAATAAAGGAGCGTAATAGAGGAAAACATCTGGCATCTGTCTCTGGCCTTTGTATCCTTGCAAACTCACATGTTTATATATATATATATATATATATTACTCACATGTATATACATAGACACCACAAAAAATAAAATATAATAACAAAATGCAAGTGCAAAAATGTCTGCTGTAGCTGGAAGTTTCTCGGCCCTGCCTGGCCCTGCAGTCCAGCAGCTGCTTATAAAATAATTACACAGAGTCTTATATTAACTACAAACTGTATAGTCTATGGCTTTATCTTCTTGCTCAGTAGGTCTTTCATCTTAAATTAACCCATTACTCTTAATCCATATGTTGCCATGTGGCCATGGCATTACCAGTCTGCTCGCATCTTGTTGCTACTTGGGCAGTGGCGGGCATCTCTCTCCACTTCGCCCTTCTTCTCTCTATCTGCTTGAGTTTCCCACCTGGCTATAAGCTTTCTTACCACAGGGCCACACAGTTTTATTTATTATCCAATGGGAGCGACACGTATTCACAGCATGCAGAAAGACATCTTATAGAAGTCTGCTGAGATAGGACATATAGCGTAGCAGTATCTCATTTCAAAGAGTTGGATGCTTGCGGGAAGGGCCATCTAAAATGCTTCTAGAATTAAATTTGTCAGATGAGTATGATTAGTAAATTCACCTGGAAATCTCTTTAGTGGGCACAATCAATTTTATCATTTATAGTAGGAAAACAAAGGAATTGTAAAGGCAAAAGATAATTAGCTATAGTTGCTTTTTATTGGTATGGCTCTGTGAAGTGGGAAGTATCCAATAAGCATGTTTAAAATCCTAACCTGGCCCTAAATGGAGGACTGAGTGAGCTGTAGAAGGGAAATAATATGCATAGGAATTACAATGAAATATATAGTAAAAAGTATACAGTATATACATATAGACTTATAATTATAGTAAAATATATAGTAAAAAGTAAAAAATATAGTAAAATAAGTAGTAAAAGTAAAATATATATATATATATATATACATATATATATGTATATTACAGTAAAAGCTTTCAGAGTGTTTATGATAAGCAGAAGATGTGGCACAGATATAAAATAGTTGGGAAATTATTAATTTATTAATCATTTATTTTCATAGTCTTTCTTATTCTGTTTTTAGGTACTTACTTTTCTATTGCTGTGATAAAACACCATGATCAAGGTAATACATAAAATAAAGTGTTTAAGTGGGGTTTCAGATCCAGAGGGTTTGAGTCCATGATCGCAGAGCAAAAGCATGGTGGCAGGAACAGTTGAGAGCTCACATCTAAAACTAGAGGCAGGAGGCACACTGGGAATGAGACTGGTCTTTTAAAAATTTTTATTTATTTATTTATTATTTATTAAATTATATTTGGGTTTTAATTGTACATATCGGCCATGGGTTCCCCTGTCCTCCCCCCTTCTGCCCCCACCCTGCCCCCACCTTTTCCTCCCAGCCCCTCTCCTCCATTCCCATCTCCTCCAGGGCCAAGACTCCCCTGGGGATTCAGCTCAACCCGGTAGATTCAGTATAGGCAGGTCCAGTCCCCTCCTTATAGGCTGAGCAAAGTGTCCCTGTGTAAGTCCAAGGATCCAAACAGCCAGCTCATGCACTAAGGACAGGTCCGGGTCCCACTGCCTGGGTGCCTCCCAAACAGTTCAAGCTATTCAATTGTCTCACTTATCCAGAGAGCCTGATCCAGTTGGGGGCTCTGCAGGTTTTGGTTTATAATTCATGTGTTTCCATTAGTTTGGCTATTTGTCCCTGTGCTTTTCCAATCTTGGTCTCAACAATTCACACTCTTACAGTCCCTCCTCTTTCTCGACAATTGGACACCTGGAGCTCCACCTGGGGCCTGGCCGAGGATCTCTGCATCCACTTCCATCCATTATTGGATGAGAGTTCCAGAATGACAGTTAAGGTGTTTGGCCATCTGATCACCAGACTAGGTCAGATCAGGCTTTCTTTCAACCATTACGAGTAGTCTACAGTGGATGTATCATTGTGGATTTCTGGGGACCTCTCTAACACTTTGCTTCTTCCTGTTCCCATGTGGTCTTCATTTATCATGGTCTGTTATTCTTTGTTCTCCCTTTCTGTTCTTGATCCAGCTGTGATCTCTTGCTCCCCTAAGCTCTCTTTCCCTCGAACCTATACTAAAAATGGTGATCTTACCAAAAGCAATCTACAGATTCAACGCAATCCCCATCAAATTACCAACACAATTCTTCACAGACCTGGAAAGAATAATACTCAACTTCATATGGAAAAACAAAAAACCCAGGATAGCCAAAAGAATACTGTATAATCAAACAACCTCTGGAGGCATCACGATCCTCGACCTCAAGCTCTAGTACAGAGCTACCATAATAAAAACAGCTTGGTACTGGCATAAAAACTGACATGTGGACCAATGGAATCGAACTGAAGACCCTGACATTAACCCGCACACCTATGAACTGGTCTTTGGAAACCTCAGTGCCTGACCACAGGGGCACTTCTTCCAGCAAGGCCATATCTCCTCATCTTTCTCAAATAGTTCCACCAAATGGAGACTAATAATTCAGTATGTTCCTATGGCATCATTCTCATTCAAACGCCCACACCACTTACCACCATTTGTAAAATTGTAACAAATATACAAGTACAGAAAATTTAAATACATATCAATATATCCATCGCAAATGGTCATTGTCCTCAGAATTCTGTAGGGCAGGTTATTAAGGGTCATGATTGTTGTTTTCAATATCAACATGAAATCATGGGAGTTCTTGTGTAAGCCATTTCTGATAAAGTCCTGCTGGGGTTGGTTCTGAGGATCTGCACCACTAACAAATCTCAAGGGTCCAGAAGCTCCTGTTCTACAGACTGCACTTGGAATAGAGATTACATGGAGTGGGAACATAGATCAGAGTGGCAGAATTTTGAAGAATTGATTGGGGAAAGGAACACAGAGCACAATCAGAAAATTATGTCAACAATCCTTGAAGTTAGAAGGTCATATTGATAAAAACCCACTTGGAGACTCCATAGACATTTTTTTTTTCACGAGACTTTGCATGCAGGGAAAAGGTATTAATGAACATCGTATCATCACATGCCTTCTTAGAAGACTCAAGCTCTGAGGTCCTGGCCATTCTGGGAGAGAAGCAGAAAACTTGAGTAGAGTTAGTCCAGTGTTGGTGGGACCAGTGGAAGGAGGCAGAATTAAATCAAGCTTGTTAAAACGTTACATGGAAAGTTCATGGAGATTAGTTATTAGAAATACCTGGGTGCATGCTTTGGGGAGTGTGTCTCTTTTCTCCTTAAGGTGAGACAGCTACTGGAGTTCTGGTTTTGTTATGCATTTTCTCTGCTGCAGAGAGGGATACCAGAATTTTCATCAGCAAATTGCACAATATAATTTTAGGCAGTTGTAAAAGTTTTGTCAGCTTGTGACACTTAGCCATGTTTGCTTTTTAACATGCTTGGGCATATTCTGAAAAAAAGAAAACAACAACAACAACAAAACTAAAAAAAAAACAAAAACTAAACTTAATTCTCATTTACAGAACTACAAGCTTTCTCCACCATGGGACAAACTCATGGGGGTCATTGGTACAAAAGTATCCTCACTCATGTTTATAAGAACTTCTGAGCTGTGGAGATGGCTCAGTTGGTAAAATGCTCAATGTACAAGCATGAGGAGTTGGTTGTATTTAGATCCCTGGCACGCACGTAAAAAGCTGAGTGATATAGAATGTTCCTGTAATTTCAAGGCTGGGGCCGGCTTCACAGTTGGCCTAGCCAAATTGTGAGCTCTAGGCTCATTCAAAGACTGTGTCTTGAAACCCTAGGTGGAGAGTACTTGAGGAAGATACTTGATGTCAACCTCTGGCCTCCACATACACTTACACACATGTATTCACAGACACATGAACACAAACACAAGCCACATAATAAAAATTAAACAAACTTGTGAGATATACATGAAGTTTTTAAATAGTTATTTCTTCATGGTGAAATAGGTACATATGTGTTAACATGAAGTAACCTTTGTTCCTGTGAGCCTAGACTGTGGTAAAGCATTTATTTTGTATTTCTCATATGCCAATGACCAGTCTGTCTTAGAGTAGATGCATTTGTTTTGTTATTTGGCTTTTACTTCCTGTGATGTTCAGTACATGGAATGTATAGGAATCAAGCATAGTTAGTTTAACAGGTATAAAATAATCATAAAACTTACATCTGTTCAGTGCTAATAAGTAGACAGTAGTGAATGGTATTAGTGATAGATGCTAGACAATATTTGAGTGACTTTTTGGCTTACCATTGAATTTGATTTTTATTTTGATGTCTGAGAAAGGACTGACCTACATTTTTACCAACGAGGGTTTAACACTGTTTTAAAGCCCTTCAACATCAACCTTTCTGTGTGTGTTTGAGTATTTCTAGATAAGTGTCACTTTGTTCTGTCCTTGGTCAGCAGCTCCTGGATGTTTTTGGTATTTATTTCTTGCTGGGTTATCATCACTTTATCCCCTTTGCCTGAAGGTCCTTGTGACTGCTGCAGGGATAACTCTTTGCCATTTGTAGTTTTTGTGTGTCCTGACTGCACCACACTTTGAAATGCTGAGGGTTCTGGTGTTTCTGTGTCTGTTTTGGAGGTCATTTTCCCATCTCTCCTTTCTAATGGATTTTGAAGTCACCTCGTCTTTATTGCAGTATTTGCAGAAGTTAGGGTCCATCAACATTCCATCATGCGTGACGGAAGGGCCCATGAGTTCTAAAGCTTTTGGAAATGTTTTAACAAGTCCTAAACTGAGGCTGTTTTGTTGTGTGATGCAGTGAAAATTCCTGGAATGTAATGAACTTACCGGTTATTTTTATAAACTCCCCAGAGATTCCCATTTTACCAAATTATAAGAGCCCACATTAAGTGACTCTTCTCCCTTACATGCCCATGGTGTATTCTTACCATCCACATCCAGCCTCCCCAGAGGAACCTCCTGGACTTCAGGCAACGCTGGCAATAGTGGCTCCACTCTGAGCATCAGCACTTCGAGCCAGTTTGATTCCACAGTGTCGATTCCAGTTTTTCACAGTCTCTGTCCACGAGGGACAGATCTGCTCCCTCCCATGTACTTTTCAAAGATATCAGTGTAATCCTAGGAAGAAGTGGCCTGTGTTCAGTTAAAGTAGATGTTTCCAGCAGGCACTGGAAAGCTGTTCTCCTGTCATAAAAAAAAAAAAAAAAACAACCCATAGCTGATGAATATGGTCTTCTAAAACATTTCCTGTTTCTAAGACAATCGGCCAAATTTATAATTCTATTTTACATGCAAAGTCTTCCCACAAAAGTTAGTCTGTTCATTAAAGACAGTAATTTCTTTTTATCTGTGGTAGGGTATATTCAGTGAACACTTGTATATTCCCCAAACCATGTACAATATTAAGCAAAGCATATATGTGTGTACACTATGCTTTTCTGGTACATAAACAGTATGATCAGATTTAACTTATAAAGTTATCATGCAAAGAGATTAACAACAGTAACTTATAATAAAACAGAATAACTGTAACACTAAACTATAAAATATCCCTAGCATCAATATTCTTGCAATTTGGAACCACTGCTAAATA
Source organism: Onychomys torridus (assembly GCF_903995425.1). Classification (NCBI taxonomy): domain Eukaryota; kingdom Metazoa; phylum Chordata; class Mammalia; order Rodentia; family Cricetidae; genus Onychomys; species Onychomys torridus. The sequence continues at coordinate 40,850,049 of NC_050447.1, forward strand.
AAATAAGGGTTGCTTGAACACAAACACTGATATAAAGACAGCTGGTCTGATAACCAAGATGACTTCTATGTAGTCAATGGGCTGGTAGTGTATACCATATGGACACACTGGGCAAAGAGCTGGTTCTCATCCTGGGAAGGTAGAGTTGGACATCACACAATTTCATCATGGTACTCAGAATAACAAGTAATTTTAAACTTATGGACTAATTGATATATTTCTCCCACAGTTGATTATGGGTAACTGTAACCACAGAAATTGAAACTGCATCTAGTAGGGAATTATTGTAGACTAAAATATGACAATTTCATGAGACCCCTTTTAAAACTTCTTTTCTATTAGTGTTCAAAAGAAATGAAGCATTAGACAATCCAGTTTTTACAAACTTGCATATACTTCAAAGCATTCCTTCAGACATGTCACCTCTACCATTTATTAAGAATTTATCTCAATTGAAATGGATTTTGTCTGATCCTGTGCTGGATTTTAACCTCTAGTGTTTGATTGTTTTATTTCTACACTCCTGTTCAGTTGGAAATAAATACCTTTTGTGTTTCTCCCAATCTTATATTCGATTAGAAATTTGCTTCTTTCCTGCTTTTTTGCAATGAGTTTTTCGTGGATATTGTAGGGTAGACACTTGGCAGAAGATTAATGAATTATGGCTACTTTTGCTTTCCTGTCTGAGAACTGTGCATGATCTGCTAGGTATCTGGCAATAGCAGTCTAATATGCAGTAGGTACTTAATAAATATTTGAAGCCAGTGGGCAGGAAGAGTACAAAAGGTAGAAGTGATACTGTTATTCTACTGTGGTTTTGATTTCTGCTGGACCTTGATGGATGGGATCAGGACAGGAAGAAAATGGTGGAAGGGAAGAGAGAGAATCATTATGAATGGGTGTGGAGGTGCAGAGGGGGTTGACTCGGCTTCCCTTTCATTATGTGCAGATGTGCAGAAATTGGATAAATGAAAAGGGAGATTAAAATTGTACCATTTCAGTCATTTCCTCAGCAGTCATCTCTCTGAAGGTTGGTTCTGTAGCTGCTGGCAGGTGGCCAACTTGCTAAGTCCTCTTAAATTGACAGAGAAGCCAGATAAATATCCACTCTTGGCAGCAGTTCTCTGACAGATGGTCTGGCATTCATGGTGTAATCCCAGGCAACAATGGTAAAGCTAAAAACCCTCTAGCCTAGCAGCTCCCAGCTACTGCAAGCAGTATGTAACTCAGATTTCAATGTGCTTGCAGTTACTGGGGAGGGGATGAGGGAGACAGAACCTACATTATAACCAAGAAATCACATCCTCATTGAAGAGGGTGAGTATCTAATGGGGGAGCTTTTAAGACTTGAAGTGGAAGAATATAAGAAAGAGAACAACATATGCATTCCTTTGCTTCAAATGAATGTTAGTAATATACCAAGACTCTAAATGAAATGGAAAATAAATGGGATTCTAAGAAATTTCATTCAGCAAGCTTTCTGGTCAGCAAGTTGGATTTGTTTTACTGCCAAGAGGAAAAAACAACCAGCGTGTGAGGGTCTCTACTAGCTCTAATTCTCTGTGCTGCTGTTTCTGACAGTCATTAGTCTATATTCAAGGAAGATTGGCAATGTGGCAAGATGATGACCACCTCAGCTAGGTCCCTTAGCCTGACACAGCCACTCAATGCTCTCATTTTCCTAAAGAATTTTCCATTTTCCTAGTGGAATTCCCCCTCTGCGAACCAAAATTTTATTTGGAAGAAACCCGTGTGACATTCTAAAAGCCACCTGTTTCTATTTTCTGCAGAGTGAATTAAGCTTGTAAGAAGAGTCAAGTTTGAAAAGAGACTATGAACTGGAATTATATCTGTGCATACATTGGTAGGATGCCAATAGGTGCCTCAACGTAATAGACATATTAAGAAAAGTCTCTGCAGACAGTGCTTGGTGCCTAAATTGAGATCTCGAGGGAGTGTGAAACTTCATCAGAAATGGAGCAGATTCAGGCAAAAGACTTATTCATGCCCTGAAGCCCTTTAGAGTCATGAAGCCATCTATCACTGCAATCAGTGGTATTGGCAGGAAAAGCTGTTTGAAACTTGTCTTCTCAGAATAATTACAACTTTAGAGTTCCTGTTTGGAAGGAGGTTGTGATCAATGGTGAAACCCCTACACTTCATTTCAGGTTTAGCTGGGAATTTAATGGTACTTATTTTGCCCATTGGTTTTAGTTATTTGTTTCTAAAGAAGAGCTTGCTTGGAATTGGTGTTTTTCATTGGCTAGCTGTTCTTTAACTAGGCAGTTAAAGAAGAGATACATTTTTATATACCCCTAACCTCTATATCTAACATAGAATCTCCAATTCTGATTTAAGTAACATAAAGTCACTTGGGAAGGGCTTTCATCTGAAATAGATAAGGGGTCTTTAGTGAGGATCCCCTCAACCTGTTTGCCCCTGACTTATTAAGGTATGTGGTTGATGCTGTTTAGAAAAGAGGAAAGCCCTGCCAGGGGAGGAAGATGCTCTCACCATTTATTAAAGAGTGATGATGTATGTGGCACCAACCTGTTTTCAATACTATTGATACAGTAGTAAACACACACAGCAGAACACACCGCATATTACAGATAACCTACTGCCTGGTCATTTTTTTTTTCATCATGGAGATCAAAATGCCTGGTATAATAGCAAGGGAGGAAGGCTGGATTTTGGCTCACCATCTCAGGGGGCCTGCCTGTGGTTGCCTGGCTCTGTGCACTTGGAAAGAACATTGTGATGGCATAAGTGTGGGGTGGAGGTGTTTCTTTACTTCATTACAGACAGATGTCATGCAAAGAGAGAAAGAGGAGAGGGTGAGAGAGAGAGAGAGAGAGAGAGAGAGAGAGAGAGAGAGAGAGAGAGAGAGAGAGAGAGAGAGAGAGAGAGAGAGAGAGAGAGAGACAGAGAGAGACAGAGACAGAGACAGAGACAGAGAGACAGAGAGAGACAGAGACAGAGGCAGACAGACACAGAGACAGAAAAAGAGATGGAAAGAGAGGGAGGCTTGCCTTTGGTTTGCTACTAATTCCAGCTAAGTTCCATCTTCCAAAGTTTCCAGGCCCTCTCAAGATAGCCCCACCAGCTTCAAGCAAAACCACAAACAGAGACTGTGGAGAGGGCCTAACATTGGGGAATAGACAGATACATAGTTATCTTAGGTAATGATAGTGTTCTATAACAACAAGCTTACCTTCAAACACAGGCTGTGGCACATATGCATTTGCTCATGCACACCCCCCACACACACACACACGAATAATAATGCAACAAAAATTAAGAAGAGTGGAGAAAATAAGCAGAGTTCTCTAGCTGTGGATGTCGTGTGACCAGCTGCTTCAGGCTTTGGCTATAGAGACTTGGCTGCCATGTTGGACTCTGCTGAGAGCTTAAACAAACTCCTTCTCCCTTAGGTTGCTTTTCTCAGAATATTTTATCTCCACAAGAAATAGAATTAAGACAGTGTTTCTTTACCATGACTGCGAGATTGGAAAGAGTGGCTGGAGAGATGGCTCAGCAGTTAAAAGCTGCTTTTGCTGAAGTTCAGTTCCCAGTAGGGACTTGGCAGCTAACAAAGGGACAGAACGCCCTCTTCTGGTCTCTGGGTGCACTGTATGTGTGTGGTGCATAAACACACATGCAGGCATAACACTGACACACATAAATTAAAAATAAATAAATCTTAAATAACATAATTGGAAAACATGTTTGGTACTATTTAATGGAAAAGAGATGTTTCAGGCACACACTCTTGTGAACATATATGCAAATTTACAAATGAAAACTTGACATAAATTACCTTAGAAATCACATAAACTAATGCATGATTTTAAAAATATGTGTTGATAAAATACAGCACATGGACTCTAGGTGATGTGATAATTAGGACGAGGCTCTGGAGTAGTGTTTTATTTTCTTACTTTTCAAGCCACCATACAGCATTTGAACACATTTATGCAGTATAATATGATGTTTAGTTCCTTGTCAATGAATTTTCATATGGGTCACTGTTAGCATTTCATCATTTCTCCAGGTGATGCTTTGGAGCTATGGAAGCTCTCTTGGGTACCCATCCTGTATCCATCTCTCCTTCCCACCAGCTTTTGCTGCATCTCTGCCAGGGTCTGCTCTCTACTCTTCCTGTAATATACTAAGATTAAAATACTAAGGCTAGCCTGTGTGCACACAGAACTCACCTCTGCACATATACTGTCAGAACAGATGTTAGAATGAAATGATACGTACTATATAACCTGTGTGTTCAATAAAGGCAAGCTTCTCCAGTATGCATTTAAATTAAATTTTCCATTTCACATAAAAACAAGAGCTGTGAAACTATCTTATGGGTGTTGATTTTTATAGAATCTCCTGTCTGTGTGAACATTGCTGCTCCTTGAGTTGACACGTGGAGGTGATTTGATGGATGTATGTTCAAATGAAACGTGTCTCCATGATTCAAGGACTGAGGAATGCTGCCATACTGTCTGAAAGGATGTTTGTATTTTCCAAATATAAATTAAGTCGTTTTTATGGTGTAATCTAATTACTTAGAAGGTGACACTGTGGAAACCCAGAAAGTGAGATTACAGATGAAAGAAACTTTTGTGACTTGTAACTATAGACTATAGGCTAAAAGAAACAGCACTGCCTATTTGGATTGCTTTCATTAAGTTTTCATAGTTATGTTACATGTACCTGTGATTTTTCTGGCAACACCCATGTTAATATGGAAAGATATATTTATTTCATGCTAGTAACATGAACTATCTGTATTTAATGGGTAGAATTTAATCTAGTTCTCTGAGCACCAGTCTACTATAATTTGTATAAATTAGAAGTTATATATCAAGCATATTCTTCCTAAACACTTTAACACTTAGAAACGGGAGGCTTTAGAAAGCAGGGGGCCTTCCACAGTTTATGCACACTCTGAGGTTTAAGAGAATTGAATTGAAATTGAATACCCCCTAGTCTTCAGGAAAGTCTGTGAAGGTTTAGAAATCAAATCTGAGCTGAAAACGTGTAATTTCAGCAAATGCTCACAATACATTTTGGGGTTGAAGTAAAACAAACTGGAGTATAACACAGTTAATGGTAATTTTACAGCTATCTATGACTCATCTCACTTTAGACCATGAATCTTAATTTTATTTTTAAGACCTAAAGTTATATACATACATACATATGTATATATATATGTATATGTATATATGTAGCAGAATTTCTAAGCAGTGTTATTAAATAAAGTCAAATATGGGGTGAAAGCCTTAGAGATCAGGGAAATAGTGAGAGCCTCCTGCCTTCCATCTCATAAGGGGAAGAATTTCAGGCCAGCTCCAGCAACCAGGCCACAACTTTCTGTTAGCGATGATTATGGACAACCATAGACATATTAATATACCTGTGATTTCTACAATCAGAAGTCATGCCACCTTATAGTTACGGGAGCTATCTCAAAATCTCACTTATGTCTTAAAATGTATGGTAGTTACCTGTCTTCCACTAGAACTTGTTGTTTAAAGTAATAACCATATTAAATATGTATCTATAATTCAATATTGTTGTTATTCAGAAGCCATAAACTGGGTGATCAAAGCAGTCTACTGACTTGACATGGTTAAGAACATATATCCTAGATATATTTACTGAAAAACTTTGACTTTAATTCAGTTGTTCTCCACAAAACAATATGATTAGGATGTAGAAATTACATTTATCAAACTGATAAAGGAGTTGCTTAACATAATTCAAAACTTTCACTGTAGGGAAGAGGAGATGAAACCCATGGAAATAGAAATAATTAACCTGAATATATAAATCACAAATAAAGATTTTATGCTAGTAGAAGATATCAAAGGATCCAGCCTTGAGAAGACCAAGGTATTTCTCTTAGCTAAATTCTAAAATTATTCCTCAAGTCAATATTCCATGGTGAGCAAATTGTAGATGGAGGGGTGCAGGCAAAAGAGAGGAGTGCTCCAGGATCAGATGGAGCCTTAAACACTGTCTTATATGAGGCACTCTGATCCACTCACTCTAATCACTATGTAGCTGCTATATAGAAAATAGAAGGACATCTGCTCACTGGGGTTTTTTATTTAGAGGACATGAAGCTAAATTGATACCTACCTTTTTTTCTACTTATTGTAATTGGCTTAAAAAATAAAAACAATTAAATGATCCAAAAGAACATGCCCTAAGAACATGTTATCATTACTAAACATGGTCAAAAGTTGTAACAGAAATGAAAAAGGAAGGACGTGCATGGAGGGAGGGGGTCATACAGAATTGAACTGTGGTTCTATTCAAAGTGGTTTTAAATCATTGTGCTTGTATTCATAAATAAAGAAAACAAGTAATTCCATTAGTGTTTCATACTTAGACAGATATGGTTTGTGGATTTAAAGTGTGGTAAATTAAAAATATTAGTCTCCTTATGCTTAGAAAATTGAAATGGGGCAGTAATGAGTCACCCACCAGATGGCATTGCTTTGGGGAGCCGTGTGCTGACTAATGGAGTTGTGATCATTTAGTAGAAATTCTTCTTGACTGACGAATCCATTTCCTCCTTGGTGTAGGGAGGAGGGGACTAGACCTGCCTCAACTGAATCTACCAGGCTGGGCTGACTCCCCAGGGGAGACCTTGCCTTGGAGGAGGTGGGAATAGAAGATGGGTTGGGGGGAAGGCTGGGGGTGGGAGGAGGGAAAAAGAGGAATCTGTGGATGATATGTAAAATTAAATTAATTATAAAATAAAAATATAAAAAAAGAAGTTCAATTATACAAATTGTGTTCAGTGTCCATTGCTACTGGGTGAATAGTGTGGTATGTATGGGAATTAAATGTCCATAGTTACACAGATAGTGAAGACATGGTGTTCATTGGTACTTTGGTTTTTAATTTAACTCGCACAAACAATGTAAAGTTTGACATAGCTGCATGCAGATATGTATTCATATTGGAGTGTCTGGAGTCTACTGAGCTCCTTGGTCAGGTTGATATGCTATGATGGAGTCTGGCTGTGCACTTTGATGGAAACAAGTGAAGTCATACAAGAGCTAGACACCATGTTTGCAAATTCTGGTTTAAAACAAGTATGACTAGAACATATCAAATTTTACTTAATTCAGTTATCCACTGTAGGGACCAAGCAAGGTCCTGAGTGAATGTGAATTGATTGACATGCACACAGCTGTGTCAAGTACCAATGCCTCAGTCCCACTGGAGTGGCAAAGCCTCCCCTGGGTGAGGTCAGAGAGGTGACAAAGCCCTTCTCAGGTCTGAGTATAAATGTTAACGCTGTGAAGAAAGTGTTCATTGTAGCTCCCCCCCCCAATGTTTATGGCTTGAAGACTGCTCATTTACTGAGACTGCTCTTACCAAGATTAGCTAAACCTGCCTTCTTATTCATCTGTATACAACTCAGTCTCCTTCTACATCTGTATATAATAACCTCACCTTCTTGTGCATCTGTATGCAATAACCCTGTCCTCCTGTTCAGTTGCATATTGTAAAGAGGCTTGGGTAGGGATAGGCTGAAGATGCTCTATCTAAGAGTCCAGGTCACCTGACCCCAGGTTTTCTATCTGTATTTGTCTTTCTTCATTCTCTTGTTTTCCCGGGAGCTGTAGAAAAGGTGGCAATCCACATATAAATACCTCATATACAGTTGAAAACCACAAGCCTTCTTAGTTCATTTATTCATATCTGTGTACTCCTCTATTCAAGTCCAAATTCCCATGGACATGAATTGTGATGTAATGTGCATCCAACTCTTCACACATATGACTTAGAGAGCCCACATTTTGTGGTGAGATCATCCATGATAGGCATGTATGAAGGGACTGGCAAATGAGTAGAAACCAGAACTACTTTTTGTATGTAAAAAAATATCTCTCTTTTTATAATATATTCATTTATTAATTTTTTTTTCATTTTACATACTAACCCAAGTTCCCCCTGCCTCCCCTTCTCCTGCCTCCTCACCTCCCTCCTACTCTACCCCCATCCACTCCTCAGAGTGGGTAAGGCCTCCCATGGTAGTCAATACAAAGAGTCTTTTTAGATTTCCTGAAATATTCTGCTTTCTCTGATTCTTGGTTTTCAGCTCAACATATGGTAGACTTGGACTTGAGTAAATCATCTTACTTCAGGGTACCTATGCAATTTGTCTTTCTAAATGTTAAGTAACTGAGAGAATTAGCTACCCCAAATGCTAGGGATGCTGTGAATGTGTTGCTCTGGTTGATTGATAAATAAAATGCTGATTGGCCAGTAGCCAGGCAGAAAGTATAGTGTAGGCAGGATAAAGAGAGAGGAGAGTTCTGGGAAGTGGAAGGTGGAATGAGGAGATGCTGCCAGCCGCTGGCACCATGAGGAGCAGGATGTAAAGTACCAGTAAGCTACGAGCCATGTGGTGAGGTATAGATTTATAGAAATGGGTTAATTTAAGATATAAGAACTATATAGCAAGAAGCCTGCCATAGCCATACAGTTTATAAGCATTATAAATCTCTGTGTGTTTGCTTGGGTCCAAGTGGCTGTGGGACTGGTAGGTGAGAGAGATTTGTCCTGACAATGGGCCAGGCAGGACCAGGAAAAACTTCAGCTGCACCTAAATACAGCAGGGTTAAGGAGCAGACCCTCATTGCATTACTTTTGCTGAGTGAGTGATGAGTGAACATTCCCTGGGCTCTGCTTCAGGACTTCCTGGACAGAATGAAGTAGTTCTTGTCACATTACCCAGCACCTTCCTTTGCTTCATTTTCTTTTCCTCTCATTTTTGCTTCTCTGCTATTGGCTTTTATTAAGTAAATAAAAACGATACCACCCTGACTCTTTGAACTCTTGTTTCCTAACATTCCTATGCTAAGACATTTTTCCCTCAAGGTATTTGTAGATGAATTTTTGGGGGGGGCACCAACTAGCAAATAATAACACTGAGACTTATTATTAATTATGAAAGCTTGGCCTATAGCTTAGGCTTGTTTCTAACTAGCTCTTATAACTTCTATTAACCCATTCCATTAATCTACATTTTACCATTTGACTTTTTACCTTTCTTTTACTCTGTATGTCCTACTGTCTCCATGTCTCATTGGCATCTCCTGTGCCACTTGATTCTTCCTCCTTTCTTTCCCAGAAATTCCACCTATACTTCCTTCCTAGCTATTGGTCATTTTTTATTACACCATTCACAGCAAATACATCTTCACACAGTGTACAAATATCCCCCAACAAGTATTTGTGAAATACACATCCTTCAGACAGATTTTAAGACAGTGGTGACCTCTCCACTGGCAATTGCTACAGGCAAGTGCAGTGGTAGTGTCCCCTAGCATACATTGGCTGGCCTAACTTAGAAAGTAGCTTATGTCCCAGGGGAGGCTGAGCAAATCTTGCTATGCACCAATTGATGGTGCTACACTGGTTTCTAACAGAAAGAGAAAGAGAGAGAGAGAGAGAGAGAGAGAGAGAGAGAGAGAGAGAGAGAGAGAGAAGGGAATTTCAGAACATTGAATGAAGTGCTCACTAAAACACAGAGAAATCCCACAACTACCTTATGGGTAAGATTCTCCTATAGCCTCAAAGAACAATATGCTTAAAACTAGGCTGTGGGTATTTGTTTTGGTTATTTGCTTGCTAAAATTAATTTTTGGTAGAAAACAACAGGATCATTTTGGCATATATGTGTGCCATAGAACTTGGTCCTTATTCATCCCTCTACTCTCAGCCTCCTCTCTTAGCCCTTTCCTCTCTTGCTGGTGCTCTCCCGACTCTCAAATAGTCTTGCTTCTACATTCATGTCACATGTTTTCCATTGTTCTCCCACACTGAAGATCTTTTCTTCTGCTCTCGTGGTCCTCTTTTAACTTCCATCTCTCTCTCTCTCTCTCTCTCTCTCTCTCTCTCTCTCTCTGTCTGTGTGTGTGTGTGTGTGTGTGTGTGTGTGTGTGTGTGTGTGTCTGTCTCTCTCTCTCACACATGCACACATGCCACGGACCGGGCCTCAGTTGGACCACCAGACCGAGGAGAACGGGATTGAAGGTACTCAGTACAGCAGGGAGTCGGTGATGACAGACAGACACAGATGCAAGATGCTGTGAAACTGCTGCAATTTTACTGAAGTGATTTGTGGTTTATAAACAGTCAAATGAGGAACTGATCATGAGGCAAACAGCAGGGCAGAGATACACAGTATCTAAATTGGTTCTGATGATTAAACATAAAAGCCGCAGGATTTTTAGAAACATCATGTCCCCTCCCCTGAGGTATCCTGTAGTGGTCAGGCACTGTCTAGCAGATCTTTGCCAGAGTACGTCTCACGGGCAAGTTGTTCCTTTCCCTCAAGTAGATTATTAAACTTAGTTACATAGGCCATCCCAAAGATTTTTGCCCTTCTCATAATGTGTGTCTGTATAGATCTTAATATTCTAGATCTTGTCATTCTATCACAAAGGCATCAAGGCTTTCTGTTTCTAGCTAATCATTCCTTTTGAATCATATTCTTCTGTAAATGGAAGGGGCTCCAGGTAATTCCCATGCCTGGGATGATACCATGGAGGAGTCCACCATCCATCCTTAATCAAGTACTGTACAAATTCCCCGTCTCTTTTAGTGGGAATTGCCAGTGCTGCTAACTCTTTTTCCCTGGAATCCTGATGACTCGAGTGGGGATTGTCTATGAGTTGTTGATTGTTTATCTGTAATATTTTCTCACTTTGAGTGGTGGGCTCACTTATCATGAGCTCTGTTTGCTCAATGCCATCTAGTAATTTTTTATACTCTTGGGAGATATTTTTAACTCTTGCTAGAAGGCTTGGGCCAATGGGGGTATTGGCAATGTTTTATTATCATCAAGAACATCAAGAGGCCGTTTAGGGCCTGGCAGTGTGCAGAAGGAAGAGATAGTGATAGCGCAGAGAAAGAACAGTGCTCCAGTCATTCATTCTGAGGGACAGCGTGTTCATGGAAGCATCACACGAGCTGATTGCCAAGGAACCGCCCGAGGGCTATCCCCGTGGGGCTCGACCCCCTCCTTTCCTGGCGACCACCAGATCAATGGCATTTGTCACACAGGTGACACCGCCCTGGGTGTGGCACACATACACACACTAAACACAAATCTAGATTATGAGTTTGAGGTAAAACAGAAATTTTATATTTTCAAGTCTGTATCAATTTTCTTAACCTAATGATCTTTGTTTCCACCCACTTTCCTTCTACTATCAAGATTTTATTTTTCTTTATTGCTAAATAATATTCCATGATGTCCACGAACCTCATTTTTGTCTTTGTTTTTCTTTTTTACTTTAATGTTTTTATTTATTTATTTTAAAGTTACCATACAAAGTTGCTGTGGATATCGCTCTGTGTAAATAAAATTCTGATTGGCCAGTGGCCAGGCAGGAAGTATAGGTGGGACAAGAGAGAAGAGAATTCTGGGAGTTGAAAGGCTGGACGGAGACGTTGCCAGCCACTGCCATGACAAGGAAGATATAAGGTATTGGTAAGCCACCAGCCACATGGCAACTTATAGATTAATAGAAATGGGTTAATTTAAGAAGTAGATAAACAGAAGCCTGCCACGGCCATACAGTTTATAAGTAATATAAGCATCTGAGTGATTATTTTATACGTAGGTTGTGGGGCCGAGGGGTTGTGGGACTGCGGGACTTTGGTGGCACCTGAAGAGATCTCCAACTACACAAAGCAAAGATTTTCATTATAGCATTTTAATTCATATTTTGTTTTTGTTGATCTTCCTCTTTTACTCCCCTCCCGCTGTTTGTGCTCTCCTCCTACTCACCCCCCCCCAGTGGACCCCATTCCATTTCCATGCCATATGTACTAGAATTAGTACTCTCCTCCCCCTCATCCCTACCTTAAGACTTTTTCTCTCTTATGGTCCTTTTTCTAGTTTTATGATTTACACTCCTTACACTCAACACACACACACACACACACACACACACACACACACACACTCCTAAGATCTGCACATTCATTTCCCTGAAGGTGTCATAGTTTTATTTTCAATCACAGCTGAATAAAATCCCATTGTGTGTTTGTACCATGCTTTTCTTTATCTGTGGATCTGCTACTGGACTCCAAGGCTCCTATGAATAAAGCAGCTATAAACATGGATGCCAAGTATCTCTCTGTGAAGACCTAACATCCTTGGGTTTCCAATCAGATATAACTTCTGAGAAATTTCCACACTGATTTTCATAGTGGTTACACCAGCTAACCCTCCCACTAGTGGTAAATAAGGGCTCCTCTTTCCTACCATCTGAGCTGGCATTTGTTTGCTTGTCAATAGCCACTGTTACTGGAATGAGGTAGACTCTCAAGTCAGTGTTAATGTGCATTTCCCTGATGGCTCAGGATGTTAAATATTTTTCCAAATACATATTGGCCATTTATAGTTCTTTGAGAACTATCAGTTCAGTTCGTTGGCCTATTTATTGACTAGAAGATTTGGTTTTTGGGTATTAGATGTTCACAGTTCCTTCTCCTAAATGCAAATATCCTATTTGATGTATAATTAGTGAGGACTTGTTCACATTCTGTAGGCAGACTCTTTATTCTGGCTATTGTTCCTTTGCAGGAATGTTTGAATTTCATGTGATCCTTTCGTCAATTTTTGGAATTATTTCTTGTGCTAATAAAGTCCTTTTCAGAAAGTCATTGCCTAGCTCTTGTTGAATGTTTCCCTGTGATTTCCTCTGGCAGTTTCAAAGGTCCAGGTCTGATGCTAAAGGTCTTCCACCCACTTGGAATTTATTTTGTGTAAGGTGAGAGTTATGGATCTGGCTTTAGTCTTTAACATGTAGCTATCCTAGTTTCTCCTTAGCATTTGGTAAAGAGGCTTTCCTTATTTTATTTCAGAATTTCTTTTTATTATTTTAATTACATGTAGGTGTGTGTGTGTGTGTGTGTGTGTGTGTGTGTGTGTGTGTGTGTGCATGTGAGTATAGGTGGCTTTGGAGGAGGCCAGAAGTGTCAATTCTCTTGTTGCTGGAGGTATAGTCTGTGGTGAGACATCTGGCATGGGTGCTGAGTACCAAATGTCTCCTGGAAGATCAGAAAGTGCTCTTAATCACTCAGCCATCTTTCCAGACCTGTAATTTTATTTTAAAAAGGGCATATCTGGGCAGTGAGATGGCCTCAGTGGGTAAAGGCTCTTTCCACCAAGCTTGAGTTCTATAACTGGAACTCAATGTGGACGAAGGAGGGAACTCCCCTGCTCAAAGGAGAGTACTGATTCCATAACCTTTGCAGATGCCAAAGAAATTAAAGGGTGAAACTTCCAAAAAATATTAAATGTGTAAGTACAGTAGATTCCATAGAAAATGCTAGGGTTCTTCTAACAGTAGATTCCTCAGACTTGCCTGAGGCTATATAGGCTATAAATAAAGACAATACTCTTTGCTCTCCAAAGTTTCCACCCTTCTTTTCTGATAGATGCAACTGGCTTCTATACCTAGAGACCAGAAAAAGGCTCTACTGAAAGTAGATGTATTATTAGATAAATCTTTTTCTGTCTCTACTGCCACTCACTGTCTTTAAGTTCATAGCAGGGGCAGTTCCCAACCCAACATATTATGAGAGAGACTGAATGGACCAACATGGACAACTGGATTCCTGGCATTATTAGTTTATTTCAATTAAAAACAAGGTATATTTGGATAGGAATGAGTTTGGAGTGTTTTAGGTCTCCCTCCATCCCACTCCTCTCCTCCCCTCCTTGTGTGTGTGTGTGTGTGTGTGTGTGTGTGTGTGTGTGTGTGTGTGTAAATGCAAGAATTCATGGGTATGAGCATACTATACCATAATTTGGGAGTTAATATTTCAGTAAAAACACCTGGAGCTGATCATAAGAGCTTTCTTGACCCTATGAAGCCATGATCAAATGATAGTGTACCAAATAAATGAAGCAAACATATCTTTGTATAGTGAAGAGGAATCAGAGACTCAGAGCAGCAGGCAAGTTAAAATGATTTATGATGTACAGTCTGAGAGTCCACAACTTGGTATAATCGACCTGCCTTTTTCTTTGGGGAGTTCTCTGTCTTTGAAAAATTTGAGAAAGGAAGCAAGCCAAGATGGCCAGCCAGTTTTATCCAAAATACAAATAGGAGTGAGTTGTAGATACATTAATCATCTTCTAATTGTTTTTCTCTCTTTTATTTTGCAGTTGATATTTAGTATGGCCCTTTATGGTCCATCAATTTTTGTGATTGTGATAAAGGATGGAGAACTGAGATTACCAAGGCTACTCTCAACTAGTAGTTGTTGACAAATGTGTTGAAGGTTATAAAACATTATAAAATTAGGATTTGTAATTGCCTTTTTGGAAGAGGGTTTACAATTAAACATTGCCATATTAAAATAAAGTTGTTTGCCAATAAAATTTTAAGAGCTGAGGGGTAGCTTAGTTGGCAAAGCTTTTGCCTTGTGAGCAAGGAGACCTGTGTTGGATTCCAGAATTCATGTAAAAGTGTCTGGCATTGTGGTGCACATGTGTAATATCAGCACTGAGGAGCAATAGTCAAGAGGATCCCTGGGACTTCCTCGCCATCTAGTCTAACCTAATTAGTGAGCTATAGGTTAATGAGAGACCCAGTCTCATTACTTTCCTGAGGATGACCCCTGAAATTGTCCTCAAGCCTCTACATTCATGTGTATACATACTCATGTGCACCTACAGGCAAACATGAACATAGGCATTTTAAAAATTAAACAATTTAAAGCAAATTGTTTTACTCACCTCATTTGTAAGATGAGTTCTCTTTGTTTGTTTGTTTGCTGTTGTTGTTTGAGACAGGATTTCTCTGTGTAGCACTAGTTGTCCCAGAACTTGCTTTGTAGACTAGCAAAGATGTGCACCACCATGCCCAGCTCTCTAAGATGAGTTCTAAGTAAACTATTTAATACATTTTATTGGATATAAGATTTCTGTTGAAGTTTTTAGTGTAGATTGAAAAATGTCAACAGCAGCCATGAGTAAATGAGGAGAATGCCAGAGAATCAGAGGGCTTCTAAGATCTCTGAGGAGAGCTAGGATTGCCTAGGACTCTAAGTAAATGTACACAGTCAACAAAAATCTATTTTGAAATGCTAGATCCACATTGCGTGCTTTTGCCAACTCATTTGAGTTATTCCTTACGGAAGAATTGCTACATAAGCAACATACTATGACAGATGTCATTGGAGTCTATTCCCACTAAGTGAAAGAAATCACATGTTTTATTATATAATCCTTCAATAATATGATTGATTATTAATGGAAAGAGATGCTCTATAAACTATGCATTACACTGGAACACACTCTCTCCAATAGCCAGATGTACAGGCCTCCTTCACATAGATATATGTTAAAATATTTATAAGTATTACTGTCAACACTTAAAATGAACAATGATGTTCTTATTGTCCTAAAATGCAGGCATAATGTTAATATATGGCTCTTCATGAAGTGGTCAATTAGTTCTTGACTCTTGCATCTTTAATTATCAATACAATCATTCTAGCTAAATATATACCTAGTTCTCTTGACAGAATTTGTCAAAAATATCTTCTAGTGCATTAAGATTAATGACATTTACTTCAATGTTTGACATTCTATACATTAGTTTTATTTTAATTTTTCTTCTGGAATTGTATTTTACTGAAAGCCATTTTCTTAAGACTTATTCTTTTTCTATGTGGATATGTAACACATTCAATTCATAACAGGAGATATTTGCTTCTATATTCCATTAGTTTCCATTATTAGCCCTGTGAGTTTCATTGTGGTGACTCTCACCCATCTCGAGTTATCTGGGGAAAACTATTCTCAGGTATTTCCAATTGAAAATATGGGGGGGCCACTGAGTTCAATGTTCCTATAAAGTATGTAGACAACTTTATCCCGCCTCATTTCTTTCTTTTTAAACCAGCTGAATGAAGATAAGTATGACTTTGCAGTTAAGACTTAGTTACATCAGCAGGATTTCTCACAGAATGGTGACCACCTCCATGCAGTCCCAATTACATTACCTTCTGTGGAAGCTGTGCTTCAGCATGCACATGAGCCAATAATGCTAAACGAGATGCTTCTTGCTGGAGGCCAGGCAACCATGATGAGGTCAGCTTCAGAGTCAGAATAAAATGGGAATGGAAATAAAGTTCTTATTTTAAGACTGCATATTCTTTAAGAATGTTTGATCTGTTTTTAATCTTGTTGGAACTGGATTGAGGAGCTAGCAATAATTCAAGACATTATTTCTCAAGAAATATGTGATAGTTATAAATGGCTAGGATGAAATTAATTCACTTTTTTGAAACATTGTATTTGTTATTTAAATTTTCCTTCTAACAAGATTTTGTGAGTGGGAGGCTTATTTCATTTAAGTTGCCATGGTAAAGTAGCTCAGACAAGGACATTTATAAACAATAGAAGTGTACTACTCAGTCCAGGAGAATTCTTCCAAGTCCTAGGAGCCAGGGGAGTCAGTGTTTGGCAAGGGGATGACTTTCAATTTTTAAATACAGTCTTGTGCTGCTCTGTTCCATGGTAGACAATATAAACCATTCTATTAAGACCATTTCATAAAGGAACTAGTCCTGCCTGGTCATGAAGGGAGATCTCTCATGACCTAATTATCTCCCAAAAGTAGAACCTTTAACATGGTTGCTTTGGGGAATAAGTGTCAACATGTGCATTGGGAATGGAGTGTAAATATTCAGAACAAAGAGTTTGGTGGTATCATAATTAGAAGCATAAAGGTCTAAATTGACCAACCAAATTGTGTTTTTCACAAAATTACAGACTCATCACTCATTTCTTCATCCAAGCACTTATCAAACATCTAGGTGTTCATTGGGATCCTTTCCCAGACATCAGAGATGTAGTCACTCGTCATTCTAATATCTAGCTTGCCTGTCGATCTTACAGTTTGAGAAACTCAGGAAACAGTGATAAATTCTAGGACTCAGAAATTCCACTCACTTGAATGCTTGAGGAGTCTGCTCTATGGAGGATGGAATTCCATCATGAGACATAAAAGGAACGTAGGTTGGTCTACATCCTTAGAGTCTTTCTTTCCTAGACCATTGTGACAGAGCTCTGTGGATTCATCATTCTCTGGGGTCTGACCAGTGATCCTGGAAGCATAGACCCATACCATGCAACATAAATTTCCATGTACTTATTAATCATGGAGACCCATAGATGTGATAAACAGATCATGACAATTTATACTCTCAAGGGCATCCTTTTCCTGATAGTAAGCGCTGGGCTAGACCTATAAGACTTTCAGTCAGAGTGGTGGTTGAATCATAGTTGTTGAGAATTTTAACAAAGTGAGCTGAAATTGAAAAACAAATGAAAGATTCTAAAAGTATTCTTTTTATATAAATGCCTGCACCCTTCTCTCCCTTCTTTCTCTACCCTGGTTAGTTTGTGGTACACTTTGCCATGCTTTAATTCCGAAGCAATCTACCACTATCTGCCTGTTTATTTATCTGTCCTTGTCAGGTAGTACAATGCACAAAATGCCTTTAATTACACTCAGCTTGAACATGTAGCCTCAACAATATCACTAGAGACTGTAAATACTGGAGTCACAAAATTAATACTAGATTCAAATTTATGTCATGAAATGTGAAAAACTCATCTTAAATTAAGGAATCATGACACATACACGAAGTGCATATTAGAACTGATTAAAAAAGAACAACAGAAGTTTCAATGTTAGAATCTGTCATAGGGTGGAAAGGCAAACATCATACATATTATTGCATCAATAATGGCAATCTTATCTTATTCTTTCTTCTATCACCAATAATTCCCCATTCCAAATATGCTGATTTTCTACATATTAGGCTCTCATTGGCAAACCTAGTTTTCTACTTCCAGTTGAAACTTACACTTGGTGTGTATACAGAGTATACCTGATTATTAATAAGCAAAAAGTAAAAGTTGTAGAAATTTTTGAAAGAAAAATATGACAAAATATAAAATGTAATGGACCTCAGAAATTTAATATGAGGTTGAGAAAAGAACAATTTTCAGAAAATTAATCTTATAGATGATGAAATAATAAGTTCAAACAGGCTGGGCAGTGGTGGTGCATGCCTTTAATCCTAGCACTTGGGAGGCAGAGCCAGGCTGATCTCTGTGAGTTCGAGGCCAGCTTGGTCTATGGAGCAAGATCCAGGACAGGCATCAAAACTACACAGAGAAACCCTGCCTTGAAAAACAACAACTACAAAAAAAAAGTGAGAATAGAATGAAGTTGAGCAATATTTCACTTAGGTAATTGTTAAAATTAGATTTATTTAGACAATTTTCACCCCAAATGTCTTTCTAGGATTAACTCTGAAGTATGCCTATTTAAATTTTGCTCTTTAAAAGTAAGCTTATACTCTTAAATAGTAGCAATGAGGAGGTGGAAAGATAGAGGGAAAGGAAAAAGAAATACAAAATGAAAAAGAAAACCACAGCTCCAAAGTGTAGTTTTTGCTGATCTCCATGTTCTGAACACACTCACCAAGCTACAGAAGGAAGAGTTGACAAGAAACAAATAGGGCTAACTATTTGGTGCAAGCTGGCTCCAGTACATGTCTGCTTTCAAACCTTGTTTTCTTAATGGTGACCACAAAATGAGCTGTAATCCACATGCCAAGGGATCAAGAGGGCTTCGTACACACTGTGTTACTGTCTCTTTATAGGTTTTAAGGCTGTGTTTTAGGGGTTGCTCATTTCCTCCTGAGTTCCCCAGCTTCAATTACGGTTAATTGTGACCATAAAAACTATTAATCATTTGGCAAAGGCTACTTCTATATGTGGGGAAATCTAGAGAATGGATTAACACATTAGGCAAGTAATAATGGCCTTTCCATTATAAAAGTTTTATTAGAAATAGCAAAACATAGCATATAGCTATCAACTGTTATTATTTATATTAACATTAAACAAGTTTTAAAAGAAAGTGAGTGTAGAGGTCCAATTGCATTTCATCTGATTAACCTGTAAATGTTATTATTATTCTCCCACATCTAACTTCCACCCATGACAGGCTTTAAAAGGGTCAGTCTTTCCCTCCTCAGTAGAGTTTTTATGTCAGAAAACAAAGGCCTTGGAAACCATGCACACTTTGACATTTTCCTGAGTTGACCATCTGTAGCCCTCTGTTCTTCTGCTATAGATCTCCTCACTGTTCCTTCTTAAGACCATGTCCCAGAGGACTAAGACCTATGGAGTGTAGAGAACCAACTAGAAACTGGGTAGTTGATCACCAAAAGAATTCTAGAGCATCTGCTCTCCTCAGGAAATGACAGTCCTTTTCATTTGTCTCCAGGTAGTGATAAAGGGCTGATCTTCCCATCTGGATCAATGTGTCTGTCTCCTATCACAACACATAGAACATGGGTGACAGGGATAATTAGGTTTCACTTCCCCACACATCAGGTTGGTTCTTGAATTTTCTCTCCAGAGCACTGGACATATTGAATTGGACACTTACCGCAAATTTGGCAAAAGTTTAGGTGTGTGAGACAGGAGGAGAATGGTCAAGGCCAGCGTGGGTGAGGTAGTGAGACCATATCTCAGAAAAGTAAATGTTAGATAATTAAAGCACAAATAAAAACTGAACGTGCATGTGGGTGCACACACACACACACACACACACACACACACACACACACACACACACATACTACCAGGCTCATAAGCAAAGGATTTTGTGGGGAAATTATAGCATAGCAATGTGCCTCTCTGAACCCCTGTCTTGAGGGTGGTATTTACCAGGCCAATAGAGGATCATTGATTCTCATAGAAACCAAATAGTTTTCGGATACACATAAATCATCAAATCCTCCTGGGAATTTGTACCCATTAGAGGCTTGGGGTGTTGAATGAATGCAGGGAACTGATGCTGTTCTTAGCAAGCACTACAAGCTGCCTTTGATGGCTCAGATAATCTTCAGGGAGGAGCTGTTGTTGCCCATAGGTCTTATGGTACAATTATGTCCTCACACTCAATATGAAGGGAATTACCTCTTATTCAATCATTAACATCCAAAGGGAACATAGTAAATAGTAATTTAAAATAATCCTCTCTTCTACCCTCCATCTCTGTCTCCTTCTCTCCATCCTTGCCTCCTATTTCTATCTCTTTATCTACCTCCTTCCCTCCCTTTATTTTATTTGTTTTTGGTCTCCCAGTATTATTGAGGTACAACTAACAAAAATCAAATATCTTTGTTGTTTGATACACATACACCACCCTATGAACGGATGACCTCACAAAGGAGCTAAGGCTCCATTGCACCATCTCATGATCTTTTGTGTGGAAAAAACTCTTGCTGTTTTTCAACAAATTTTAAGTATATGGTATATTTTTATAAACTGTATTTATGCCTTACATTAGATCCCCCAGTCTTTCATTAAAATAATAAAAGTGTGTACCCTTTACCCAGCAGTTCACTTCCTCACTCCAGCTCCTGGTGAACATCCTTTTCTTTTCTATGAGTTCAGAACTATGTCACAGGTTTTGTTTTTTTTTTTTTTCAGATTATACATATAAGAGTCATTGTGCTCCTTCTTAACCTTAGGATAAAACTGTTAACATTTAAGGATCCTTAAGTTCTGTTATCTAAAAAGTATTATAGGGACTCCAGCTCAGTCCATCAGTCAAAACAGAATGAGTCCTGATTTCTAAGATTCTCAGCGTCAAGCTCCTCAAGCTTCCAGCTTTCTCTGCTGCATCTAGACAGCTAAATGTCGATCACCTTGAAAAAAAAAATGCTTCATGTATAAAATAATCACAAAGAACAGTTGTCATTCACAGTGTACTCTTACTTCAAAGTATTATTCTTGGAAGTAACAATACATCTCCACATTCAGTTCTCATCACAATGAGGCAGAGGCACATATAAATCCCAGATTAGGGGTGATGGAACTCAGGTTTAGAGAGACTATGTCTTATGCTCAAGGATCAGTAGCCAAGAAGTGGCTTGAATTTACACATTCAAGATACATAAATGTGGTAGTTTGAATGTATTTGGCCACCATAAGATCATGGAGAGTGGTACTAGTAGATATCGACTTGTTGGAGGAAATGTGGTCTTGGAGGAGTCTGGATGGTACAGGCCCTTAATCCAGACCTTGAGGTGGGAGCGAGTGCACACCCTAGGCCACTTCTTCTGTTGGAAGCATGTCACTGTGGGGGCAGGCTTTGAGGTCTTTTTCTCAAGCTTCACTCAGTGTGACAGTCAGTTGATTTCCTGTTGCCTGCAAGATGTAGGACATTCAGCTATTTCTATAGCACCATGCTTGGCTGCATGCTGCCATGTTCCCCACCATGATGGTCTGAACCTCTAAACTGTAAGCAAGCCCCCTCAATTAAATGTTTTCTTTATAAGAGTTGCTGTAGTCATGGTATCTCCTCACAGCAATAGTAAACCCTAACTAACACAATCAGACACTAATATTTTAACATATCTGATTGTGTGTGTGTGTGTGTGTGTGTGTGTGTGTGTGTGTGTGTGTTTGTGAAGGGAGATGGGTATATGCATTCATTTCATGTATTTAAGAAAATTATCAACTGGATTACTTAGAGTTTATAAAATACATTAGGTTTTTCATCTGATTTTGCTTTTGATCTATCCCTGGTGTGCTTAGCAGACAATTCTGGATTATGACTTAGACATTTTCATGAAGGAGAAAAAAAGGGAAAAGCTATTATCCAAGTAAATCAAACTCACAGAATTATTTTCCTATAAAATGTAGAGCATTTGAAACTATATTTTTTTGCTTTTGTTTGCTTTTGGCTACACTTGTGTCATTTTCTTTGTCTGATTATTTATTGGATGTGAAAGGAAAAGCCAGTTTTTAAAAACATACTTTGATTTGTGGAGTAAGCAGGCACATATGACATCTCAATTCCTCCAGGGAAGTTGAGGGGAAAAGACAAGGAAATGGCTGTGAAGGAGTTAGAGCTGGGTGCTCCTCTGTAGGCAACTGGGTATTTATGGCTTAATATCTTGGAAAAGCATTTTGAGGTACTGGTTTAGCATTCCACCACCACAGGGAGAATTGATCCTCTTGTCCTTGCCTGGAGTCAGATGTAGTTAGATGAGATGAATCTGATATTATTGATCTGCAATCTCACGCCAGCCAAATGTTAACCAGCTATTAAAATCTGGAATCATGTCATGTCTCTCCTATTTTTTTTAAATGACAGCCAACACAGAAGCATGCAGCATCATATGGGATTCCACTGCCCCTGGAGAGTTTGCTTAATTTATTTGATCTTTAAGAATTCATTTTTAACAGTAAGGATCTATGAAAAAGGTTTTTTATCATGACTTTTGCCTATGGAAAAGTATAAAGGATGGCTTAGCTAGTGTGGTCTGGTTATTTTTTGGACATGCAAGCACAGCATTTCTTTTACTAGGAAGTGATTTCCATAAAAATCTACACAATTATATATTATGTAAATTCTTTCACTCCATAATGAATATTTTTATTTCTTGATTCAATTTAATGGTAGGAAGATGATAATGCCACTGAAAATGTGGAAACTTCTTCTTTGTAATGCCATCTGGGATTCTATGATATATGACACATAGATATATGGATTCAAAATTATATAAAATTGCTTACTTAACTTCAACTTTATGATCTTTAGAAGGATTTGATGTGTAATTGGGGGACCCATTCTATTTCATTTTATTGTGGGATCTTAGACATCTGCTTTCTAAAAAGTGAAAGAAAAAAAACCCCAAAAATATATTTTAAATTTTCCAATTAAAGAATGCTTACTCTTATTGTTACTGATGATTGCATAAAAGTCAAACAACAAAGAGAAATGTGCATGTTTAACAACAATAAAAATATCCTAGGGCTAGAGACATAGCTTCATGTTTAAGAGCACTTGCTGCTCTAGCAGAAGACCTGGGTTCAATACCCAGCCCTGACATGATATCTGATAACTACCTGTAACTCTAATTCCAGGTGACCTGATTCCATCTTCTGGCCTCTGTAGGCACTGTACTCATATGGTGCACATGCAGACAAATACCCATACATATAAAATAAAATTAAAAAAATCTTTGGAAAAAACATCTACCCAAACCTCTCCATCAAAAATAATTATTGTTTACATTTTATGGAGCTCAATGTAGAAGACATATATAAAAAGCAGGACATATATAAAGACATAGAGCAATATAGGTACAAAGACAGTTATATAGAGAAAAGCATTCTAGAATAAATTCTCTGTCTTTCAATAAAATAATTTTATTGTACAAATGCATAAAAATGATGAAAATTAAACTGTGTGATATCATGCACAATCTTGTCACCATAAAGGGGACAGGGAGCTAACTAGCACATCAAGGGAAACATTTGTGCTGGTAATGAAAGAACAAGAGGAATTCCCCAGGCAAACAATAGTGTATGCACAAGATAAAAGATTTTAATCAGTGAAGGAAATATTTGTGTTGTAGAACAGTGACTGACAGTTGGTTTTTAGATTAGAAGAGATGAATGGGGTAAGCAAAAATGTAGTTATGAGGCCATCATGATTCATACAGTGAGTGATGGTAAGGTCCCTTATTTTATCAGCATCTTCTGTTATTGCTTTGAAAACTCATAAACAATCCAGTGAAAAATAGTTAACTGCACCGTGGAATAAATACTGCTTCAAATGAAGGGCGATGTGGTTCTACACAAATACACAGGAAGAGAATCTGTTTTCAACATGGAAGGAGAGGAAAATAACATCAGGACTAATAAGCAGCAATTGCAAACTAAAGAGTAGCCCAGACTTCCTAGGTAGCTGGCTGGAGTTTTTCTGAGTCAGGAATTATTTTCAATATGGATAAGGTGTTCAGACCCTCAAAGAAATGTTTTGTCAATAAAATAGGTAAAACACTGGTTAAACACAATGTCTTTGTCAGAACCAGAGAAAGAAAACTGATGCACATCAGAAATCCTTTGAGGTAAATCAAAGACATGAAAGTATCTTTGAAGTCATGCAAATGTCTTTGGTACTCATGCTATACACTGAAGCTCACAATCATTCAGTAGTTGGACCAACACAGGTAATTGGGTCATACATCACCTACTGTGGGAATTAGTATCTTGTTTTCTGTTCTTATCCTCATTTTCAGTCACCATCACTAATCAAGTTCAGATCTCTTAGAAGCATTTGTCTCTACAATGTTACTAGGAAGTTCTAATGATGATCAAAGATCCAGGAAGAATTTTCATGGCATCAGTGCATGTACATGAGAAAGAGTCTCATCAGCAAAGGGAATATTTGGTTGTAGAATGATTACTATGATTACTGACAGCAGTCTTCACTATGCTGCCATTAAATAAAATGTTACTCACACATCCCCGTTCTACCTCTTTTAACACACAATAAAACACAATGGCAAATTTCATTTACTAAACCCAGTAAACCTTTAAAACTCTTCCTAGACCACCTGGAACTAGTGCTAAGTTCAAATATTTCAAGGTAACTAAAGGGAAATGGTGATGAAGCTGAATTTCCCCCCCTTTTTTTCCTGCCTGTTTTGAAGGGATGGATGGGATAGGGAAGGGAAAATGAAAATCCAAGAAGATGGATTTGAGCTTAGTTGGTGAAGTACATTATCCATAGTTTAACTGAACAAACCACAATTGACTCCTTGAGGAGATCCACAATTAGCAGGTACTCATTATGCAAAAGGATGCATTTTGGGTGGTGGTGAGTGGCTACCAGCCATGTTTGGTAAGTGTTTTATGTGAAAAACCTCATCCTCATCTAATCCTAATAAACATGCCATGGAGGAGTCTTATTACTGCCATTTCCATTTTTACATGAGGAAAATGAAGTGTTGATAGGTTAAATAACTGGCTCCATGCAAAGTGAGGAGCTGGAGACACATACACTGAGAATATATGGTTAAACTGAGTGTTCTGTTTCCTTCTGACCTTGAGACTTGACTTTAGGCACTTGGCTGACTGACACATTCCTTTGGAGTACACACACACACACACACACACACACACACAGCCTCTTCTGATATGACGCTGCCTGTCACATTAGAAAACACTTGAAAAGAAACATCCCTGAAGGTCATGCATGGACAAGTACTATAATGTGAAAGGAATTGGGATCCTAATTTGACAAAATGTTCCATTTGCATCTACTGTAGCTTTCTGATTTATGACAGAGAGTGCTTGCAGTGGAGATGGAACGTTTTACAGCGTGAGTGATTTTTCATTTTCTGGTCTGAAAAGGAACTTAGAAATCAGAAGAAATAAAAATGAACCAAAACATTTTCATTAGAAAGAATAACTCAAGATAATGTTTGCAAAGTTTTCTTATTGGGCATGCTAGCTTCTTTGGCTTGGGTTATAAGTAATTCTATGGCTATAGGCAGGGGAAAGTGTCTAAAAAACAACGGTATGAAACAACACCCAATTACAGCACATTGCTACACAGTGAAGTAATGTTTCCCCATCTTGAGAATTCTCATAAATACTTAACTGCTTGTAGAAGCTCATTAGTGTAGAAAGTGATTGCCATGCTGCTGGTGAGATGGCTCAGCAGGTAAAGGAGCTTGCTGCCAAAACTGACAGCCTGAGGTCAAGCCTTGGGACTCACGGGATGGAAGAAGGGTACTGACTCCTGGGGCTGTGCTCTCACCTCCCTATAGGCACCTTGATGCACATACATACTCTTCTCTCCATAACTGTCTTCCTCTCCCTTTCTCTCCTCTCCTCTCTCTCTCCATCGCCCCCTCCTTCCCCCTCACACACACCCACACACAATAAATTCATAAATGCTATTTAAACAGCTTTTTAAAGAAGAAACAGAAATTGTTTATTGTGAAACCTCACCAAACATTTTAGTATCTGATCCTCCTTATGTAACTTTCAAAATCCACTTTCTTTCCACTCAATTATTGTGTCTGGAAATATGACTAATAAAAGTGAACACAGTCAATAAAGTGGGTTATCTATACTTCTATATATTGCAACAAAATGCAAGGTCCTTTGGGAATTGAATCATTACTATTTATATTTGAATTACTCTTCAAGCAGATTTCTATCCAAATATAATAAATATAGAGGTTTTTTTTTTTTTACTGTGCTCATAAAATAACGTTTTTTTTAATCTTCTTTTTCCCTTGGCAAGCAGAGAACAGCAGTGATGGCTACTGAAATGAAGGCAGTGGATTATCAGTGTGAAAGATAATACGGAGCCTAGTTCATCGAAATAGTTTAGGAATTTCATTTCCACTATATAATAACTCCAAGACAGTCAAGTTTCTTCTTAGCTGAAATTTCTCCCTGTCATGCATCATAAAACCCCTCACAGTTGCAGATGGAACATTTTGTCAAATTAGGAATTGAATGGAAACTCTCTGATTTTTACCTCTGTAGGTCAGCCTAGTGTGGCAGGCTTAGTTATAATCAGTGTTAATAAATACGAAGTCATACTACATCCATCCAAACCACACAGCTGACACATGACCAAGTTTGATTTGAACAAAGGAGAAGTTTAGGGAACCTGTCATTCCTTATTTCAACAAGATCTTTAGATTATAAATGTGAAGGCAGGTGTGGTAGTGCATACCTTTAATCTCAGAATTTGGGAAGCAGAGGCAAGTGAAACTCTATGAGTCTGAAACCAGCCTGGTCTTCATAGTGAGACCAAATCTCAAGTATCATCATCAACAACAAAACAAAACAGAAAAGAATGTAGAAGTAGTTGTGTAAAAGTTAATGTTAAGAAATGATAACTGACCTCATTGTGAAAAAAAAAAAAACCTCTCTGCACAGGTATCTGCAATTTTTCATTTTTTCCAATTTTTCAAATCTTTTCAATTTCCACAATCTAATAATTCTTTTCCCTATTTTGTTATTTTTAGTTGTGTGTGTGTGTGTGTGTGTGTGTGTGTGTGTGTAAATGTGTGCAAGTGCTTGAAAAACCAGCAGAGGGCATCAGATACAAGAAACTAGAGTTGCAGGTGGTTGTGGACCTCTCACATGTGTGCAGGGAACTGGACATGGGTCCAATAAGAGCAGTGCCTGCTCTTAACTCCCGTGCCATCTCCCTCACAACTATATTTTTTTCTTTAATGTTTCCCCAGCTCAGTCCACTTTTCTTCCCCCCTTATAATTTTCTAACAGGGTGATCAAGCTGTGGAATTTTTGAAGGAGGATCTTCTTTATAACTCAGGTAATTAAAAGTTAAGTGGACATTCTAAAGAAGTCAGTTGGGTACATTCAAAGACAGGGTTCCCAATCAATGAATGATACCATATGGTATTCTTGCAAGGTATGATGTTTTTTAAAAAGTTACACCACCATCCCCCAGCTCAAATTTGAATGATTAGTCACAAGGAAGTGGCACTATTTGAAAGAATTAAGAGTATTAGGATGTGTGGCCTTGTTGAAGGAGGCCTTCTTGAAACTTTGAGGTTTCAAAAGCCCAGGCCAAGAATGCCAATGACTTTGTCTGTTGACCAGAATGTAGCTCCCAGGTACTTTTCTAGCACCATGTCTGCCTCACTTCCTGCCATGATAATGGGATAAATTTCTGAAACTGTAAGCAAGCCCCCAACTAAATGTTTCTATAAAAGTTGTTTTGGTCATGGTGTCTCTTCATAGCAATAGAACAGTCACTAAGATACATTGTTTCTAGTGGATTTGAAAATTAGTAAAGATTTAGAACAATTTTAAAAATTTTCTGGTATGGAATTTGCTAGGTTTCTTCCCCTTCACAAGATCAGGTTGAATGATGTGGGATGTTGGAATAGGTAAGCAATCTCCAAGAGCAAAATCATTATTGAATATTAGAAATGAATGTCAGTCAAACTAGTAGTAGCTAGGAAAAGATCACATAGCAGTTTAAAATATTTTTTCCATGTAGCTATGACTAAAATGTGTTTTTCTTGTATCAGTCTTATCTCAACTTACATTTTAAAAGCAAGACTCATGTATTTCAGAGTATTACTGTCATTAATACATAACTTAATAAAAATGACCAGGAATTTATCATTATAATTGCATGAAGGAGTTGATTAATTGTGGTGTTTGAAGTAATTTTACAAAGTATGCAAATGTTTCCATGCTGTATGCATACATGCAAGAGAGATATATAGAGATTCCAGTATTTAATGAACAGTTTATAAATGAAAGCAAATTATTTATCCAGATAGCAGAAATGATCAACATTAACAATTTCAAGAAGAAAAGGTTAGCAGCCACATACCAATCATTGTATTACGTCTTAAATCTCTGTTGCCAACACTTTTACACTTCTCTATCTCAGAGTTTCTAGATGGATGCTGAGTGCAATGAAAATGTGTTTCTCAGTGACAATTAGTTTCTTCTTATGGTAATTTTCCAACAGTAAAAAGCATGTAAACTAAGCAAGAAATTAATTTTATTTTCCTGAGTTATTGAGTAACAGTGATTCCTTGGTAGTTGGCCATTTTGTCCAGAGAGCCAGCTGGCAAATGAATCAGGGAAGTGTTTTTTGCTTTTGTTGGCTTGTTGCCTACATGTTGAAAGCAAGTGATGCTTTATAAATTATAGGACTAAATAGAATCTTGGGCCCTAGCCTAGAAATTTATTAATGGTTGTTGAGAGATCAGATCACAAGAGCGCATGTAGTTAAAGCCTCAATAGCAGGTGTCTAAAAGCCTCCTTCTTGTGGAGGTCACTCTTTAAAAATCCATAGGCTTTGTTTTAAACAAAAGGAGACTTGAAGGTGATGGTTTTTATGTAATTCAGTGATTATATTATGCTCATTTAGTGGAATAATATCAGAGTAGACATATTCATGGCTTATTAAAATATCTTTGAATATTTAGAAAAATAGAGAATGTAAAAATATCATGTTTTAGAGATGTATCTATTGGGAAAAATCACATTTGTTGTTTTCAATTTAGAGCTTTTGGGTGAGGGGAATGGTACTGTTATATAGTGGAGTCTGGTTTTGAACTCTATGTAGTTCAGGCTGGTCTTGAACTCTATGTAACTCAGAGTGGTCTCATTACTCTTCCTCTTCAGCCTCTAGACTGTTGGGATTTTAAACTTCCAGATGTGTGTGTCACTATGTTGGGTGAGTCACAGTACTGATTGATTGATTGATTGATTGATTGATTATTTTTTGATGCAGGGTTTCTCTATGTAGCTTTGGTGCCTGTCCTGCATCTTCCTCTGTAGACCAGGCTGGTCTTGAACTCACAGAGATCCTCCTGCCTCTGCCTCCTGAGTACTAGGATTAAAGGAATGCACTACCACCACCCAGCTACTCATGGCTTTTATTGTGATTTTGTCTGAAAATATATACTTCTGTCTTCATGGTGGTATTACAGGTAATGTCAGTACCTGTCGTTGTAGTAGATGTCAGGCAGGCTGTGTCATCCCTCCAAATCATTACATCCTTAACTGTATCTAAGATACCACTAGTTCCAGCACACATGTAAGAGTGCTTTCACACAGAGAACATCTGAACCATTTACTGACCTGTAGTGTACTAGTATGCTTATAGGCATGCACAGGAGATTTTTTTGAAATGTAAAAATAAATCAGAAATGTCTTATACTAGGCATAGTCAGTGTTAAGCATTTATAAACAAGTGTTAATATAGTCCACACATCAGTCATACATCCATTTACAAAAACACCTACCACCAGTACCACCACCACCACCAACAAAATAACCACAACACTACTACCAATAACAACACCCACCACCACTACCACCATCACCACCAACACTACCACCACCACCACCACCAACAACAACCAATACTAGTACCTGATCTCCAAAATGTTGACTAACATGTACATGATCACACAACTACACAGCTGTTGTCAGATCTTGGGTTCAATTTATAATTGGTTTTTGCATAGCATCCTATCAGTCAGTTTGCTCTTTTAATTAGTCATCGTAAATATACATGGGATATTATGTAAATATGTATCACATGTGAAAGAATTACATAGCAATTGAATAAACTGATTTATTTCATTTATAATTTTGTTACTGTATATATAGCTACAAACTACTATATACATATATGACATGGCAGTTGTGTGTATATATGTATATATATACATATACATATATACATATACATATATACATATATATATGCATGTAAATGACCTCATGCTTCTGTCATCAAGTTTCTTTGTTTCCCAGGGTTAGGTGTTTATTTCTTGGGGAACACACTGGTGTGTTGCTAAAAGAAAGGTCAGAGACAGTGAACATAGCTTTAGTATCTTCATATAAGAAAAGAGGGAGTCACATCTAGTGCTCATTCAAGTTTCCAGCCTACTCTTTTCTAATTATTTTGTGATGCACTGAGCTTAATTAGGGTTGCTTGTGTGAGCGTGAGTGGGAGGCCTTGTACTGGAGCATGGGCAGCTTATCAATGGTTTTAAAACATGGGGCTGAAAACACTCTAGATGTTTATCCACTGGGACGAGTTCTTTTCATTAGCTGGTGTTGTGTATCTACTAACACAGAATTCTTTCATTGATGGATTTAAAGAAAGCTGTGATGATGTACATGACTGAGAGTGAGGTGCAGGAAACTCCAGGCATGACCACAGCTCAGAGCCTCCCTGACTCCCACCAGTAGTATAAACCATAAAGTGAGGGACACAAAATTATTTTTTTAACAGAGAGTGGAGAGGTTAACAAAGCATCCAGATGGCTTAGCATGCCACCATGGTTGGTTTTGCTGTTTTCTTTCTCTAAGTCTAGACTAGTGTGTGTGGCAATTACAAAGGACTGCCTTACCTTGATGCCATCTGAAACTGCCTCCTGTGTAAATTTCCCTTAATTAAATACTTGAGTACCTACCAAAAAGAAAAAAAATAATCGCCTGCCCCTTGCAGGTATGAGTAATTTTCCTTTACCATGCATTGTTGGGAGAAGAAAAGAGACAAATATTGACAAACAGTTCCAAAAACATTACCATCTGCCTGACTTTTACAATAATTCAAAAAGAACAATAACAACCACAAAATTCCTGATCAAAGCCGTGGTTGAACTTATGAATTTGATTTTCATGCAAATTCAGCTCAGAACATCAAGTGAAACGTGAAATGGAATTTGAAGGGGTCATGCTTCTGGCTCATGACTGACTGGAGCCTCCATCTGCCCAACCCAATGCAGAATGTGCCGACCCAGTCCTCACACAGCTCACGTCGCTGAGGCTGATGTACATCAACGGCCACAAACTGGAGTTAGTCATATGAGAATAGAAAAATGAGGTTGTTTTGGATTGATGATGAAACTCTTATTTATTTTACAGGTTTTTCAATCCCCATTGGGACACTGGAATATCAAAGCAATCTTACCTATTAAAAGTCATATGCACATATATCCTAGGAATGTGTTTGAATGCATGGATGTGTAGGGAAATTTAGTAAACACTCTGATGTTCTGCTGAGTTTGCCATAAAAGTTTATGAAAAAATAATAAAGAAAAAGGGAACAAGAAGCAAGCAACATTAGTACAGAAATTTAACATCTTTTATTGCAATCATTATGAAGGAGAAACAAATACCCTCTAATATATATATATATATATGTGATTTTCACTATATAGAGTTATATATACTAAGTATATATAACTCTTTCCTTTTAATAGCCTATAAAAATTGCATAAAATAGTAGGTTTGTTATAATATTTTCATGTATTAGCTTATGGTATATAGTATACTGTAAACATGTTCATGCCCCTGTCACCCACTCAGGTCTCATTTCTTCCCTTCTGTAGTCTCTTCCTTTTTGTTTGGTTTCATGTCTCATAAAAACAACTATAATCCACATGTAAGAGAAACTTGTGATCTTTGTCTTGTCTAGTTTATTTGTCTTGATCTGACAATCACCATTTCATCCATTTTCCTGAAAAAGACACGATTTTGTTCCTCTTTACAAACACACACACACAAACACACCTTCTCCCTTTTAATGTATTCATCTGTAGGGAACTACTAGTGATTTAGTAAACCCAAATTTTTTTCTAGAGTAGTGGATTTAATTCATGTTTTAAATGAATACAACATTAATAATTTTCACACCATATATCTGAGGGATATTTTTAGTGTTTCAGCTAGGTAAACATCCCTCAAATTGATGAATATAATTCAAGCTACAATTTATATAACACTTGTTGCTTGTGTTCAGTTTTTCCCCTTTCATATGATGAGTGACTACAAGCGTAACAGCTGTGACATGAAAATATAATCATTTTTGTCTTGAAAATTCAAAACTAACTTATTACTGCTTGTAATTATAATCAGAATATGTCCCGGTTTGGACTTTCCCCCAATAAGTGCATACTATTATATTTCTCAGAGAAACATTATGAAACGAGGGTATTAAATATATGTATAAGGAACCCTAAGCTTCTAAAGCTGATATTAACATCCAAATTCTTTTATAGCCAGATAACACCTGAAATGACAATTCCATCCTAAGTATTCCCAGTTACCAGGGCAGTGTTCATATGTTAAATTCACCCTGTAAAACATGCAATCTCACAGCTTTGCTATTTTTTTTTCTACTCAAACACAATAGCTCTTCTATCCTTGTCAACCTAGCAACCAGAAACAGCACTTACAATATTGTATTTCCAGACTTTGTTTATGTTTTTAATTTATTTCTTTACCATAGTTGTATTAACATTATTTAATCACAGGCCTGGATGTTTACTCTTCTGACAACAGCATATTACTGATTCAGAACACATACTTTTTGTATTAGCCGAGGGTTTCTGAAATCATTGTAGTGTGTCAGTTGAATGTGTAATTAGGCATTTTCCTAAATACACAATAATTACCCAGCAGAAAGTGCTACTGTTTCTATTTCTTAGATTTAACATACAAGAGTGCTTAGTGACAACAACTGAGGATGAAAGAACAGAACACTATTCATTTTTTAAAAGTAAGTTTTATATGGAGGTGTAGCTTACATAAAGAATCATGTTTAAACTGTAAGAACTATTGTTTAGTAGCCGTCACAAAGCCAAAGATTCAGACAGTCCAGCCCTGAGCAGCGATTATCCAACCACCTACAACCTCAATGGATGACCTCTTTTCCCTTCATTTTTGTATTTCACTAGTATATGAACTAGCAGTAAGCAAAGAACACATTGCTTGAAGCTTGTTCTACTCAACAAGTCAAACATTAGATTCTTGAGGTCCATTCATGTTGCTACAGGTGCCATTGGTAAATCTCCCCTGCATTGCCTTACACCGTTTGCATATCTAAGGACCATAAGGCCATTTTAGCCATGATGGTTGAGGATGCTCATAATATACTTCAAGCAACTGGCTAGTAAAGCTCATTTATATTTGTATATTGATTCTTGATTGCTGTCATATACGAAGGGGAAGACTTTGGGGTGAGGCACTTGAAATTTGGCTTTTGGGAGAAGTGTATTGAGTCATTAAAAATACTGGGGATGGGGAGATGGCTCAGTGGTTAAGAGCACATACTGCTTTTGCAAAGGACCAGAGTTTGGTTCCCAGAAACCAATAATGGGTGGCTCACAACTGCCTGAAGTTCCAGGGATTTCAGCACTCTCTCCTGGCCTCTGTTGACACCTGCATATAATATCACAGAAAACAGGTGCATACATACACACAAATAATAATTCAAAATGTAAAGATAATAATGTCAACCATAAAGTTTTTTTCTGATTACTTGGATCATGAAAAAAAAAAAAAAGATACATGACCGTAAAGAATGATTTAAAAATTTTTAAAGAAATTATATGTTTATGTGTGAGAGTGTGGTATATTCCCACGTGAGCCTGTGCTATATGCACGTGTGTGTGTGTGTGTGTGTGTGTGTGTGTGTGTGTGTGTGTGTGTGTGCAGAACCTGCTTATGTGCTTGTTTGTGGAGGCCTGAGGGTGACATCCATTATTTGGTACCCCACCCTATCACTGTCTTCCTTACTCATTTGAGACTAACGTTGGAGCTAGGCTGGGCATCCTTCTATCTGTTCCAGTTATAGGTAGAGAAAAATCACATGAGCGTTTTTTTAAAATTTGTGTGCAGGGATCCTACCTCGAGTCTCCATGATTATGCTTCAAGTATTCTTAGCTACTGAGCCATCTCTGCAGCCCAAGGTGGATCTTTCACTTTCTCTTTCATTGATTACATATTGGAATTCCTTTTTAAAAAACCAATATCAGTATCAGAATATCAAAAATATTCTGATGTTGGTCTTGGGTGTGTGACGCTTCATTTCAATGGTGACAAGCCTTTTAGCTAAATAAACTTTAAGAAGTATATGTTATTAACATATGGGTAATGTTCAACACCATGTAAATTGTCAGTTCACACTAGAAAGGTAGTAAAGAACAAAAGGAAGATTCATGCCTTAAAAGAAATGGACTATTTGACTGAGTATACAAAAAGAGAGACTTGAAAAAACAGACAGATTGAGGTATGTTTTAGGGTTACTGGGAAATCAATAGGATGCTAAGAAATATGAGAGAGGAGGAAAAATGAAGACTAGGATGGTGGGAAAAGGGAATCGTGTACAGTTGGGGTGATGGCAACATCAGGACCAAAAATGCCTTTTGTATTTCATGAAAGGTTGTCTGAATTTGATAGCCAAGTTAGAGTGGTATGAAGGTGGTGAGCAAATATTGACACCAGGCATTTTTTTTCTAGAAATTATCAATAAAAAGAAGGACAGGGCATCATGGCTGCTGGAAAGGTATGGAGTCAATTTGGTCCTTTAAGTCAGAAATTATGAAGTGTCTTGGTAGTCTCAGAGTGAGTCAGCTAGTAGATGCAAGACACTACACTGACAGACAAATGGCCTAATGCCCAAGAAAATATCCTCAGACTCCTTCATATGAAGCCCAGGTTCAGATGAGTTCCAAGCTGCTGGACTTTACTAAGGATTAATCCATCCCAAGGCATAGCTTAAAACTTGTTAAATCATCTTGTGAGTCAGATTGTCAACTGGAATAGAAATGATACAGACTCCACCACCAACAGGCAAAGTTTCTGCAGCCATGGTGACAGGACAGCAGTTCATGATTGGCCTTCTCTGAGTATCACCTCTGCTGTTACTTCAGGGGACAATCACATCACCCACCATGAAGCAGATTACCATGCTTACCTGAACTTCAATTTTCCATTATCCCAAGGGACAATCTCCTCACTCATCATGAACCAGACCAGTGATGAACTTTGTTCCGATGAGTATCCTTCAGGTCTTATCTCAGAGGAGAGGTGATTTATACTGGTCATTTTCCTTGGGACTGGTAGAACCTAGAGATGAAGTGCCAGAAGAACTTGGATCAAATAATTTAATATTTATTAAACTTGTCATTAAGTCATTAGAGCACTTGGTAATGCCTAAGTAAATGGTTGTAAGAATGTTCATGAAGTAAACACAAGAACTAATAAATGACATATCTGAAGAAGTAGAAGTGTTTTGCATTGTAATTACCTTTCTGGAGAACTTTTTAAAATCCCCTGAATATTGCTATTATTACAAATTAACGTGATGAGAATAATGTTTCCCTAAATGCTTATTTACTTTTTCAAAAGAATTACACCCTTTTAGAAAACATTGAATTTGTGTGGGATTATATGAATATTTAAAACACTATCTTTATTTGTTACGAAATCTTTCAAATACTTTAAATGGTGTTTGTAATACAACAAGCTATTTTTTCCTATTCCCCTGTGATATGTGATATGTACATAGCCTATACAACCAATTCTTAAAGAATGTGTCTGTATAGAATCCATTTAAAGAGAAAATGCAATAAGCAATTGGCCCTTCAGTAAATAAGCTACAACAAAGAGCCCTATCTGTTATCTTAACCAAAGGTCCAAGTAAAAATACCTCCAACTAACTGATGGTTTTAAGTAAAGACAGTCTTAAGGTAGTCACAAAGAATCTAAGCACATGGAGGCCATTTTCTATTTTGTACCATTGGGACGCGATGAAGTATAAAAATTACAAGGGCAGATATTGGGAGCCTAACATTTTGTTCATTAACAATGTATGTAATAATGAAGAAGTTATACATTATTCTCCACAATGAACCTTTCCTCTCTTGGTAACACTACCAGATGATCTCCTGACTCTATTGTACCAACTCAGAAGAGAAGACAGTGGCAGTGTTGACTGTATTACAAAACACTTTCCCTTGGTTTATTTAAGAGCAGGAACTATGTTCAATCCATGGGTCCTACCTATAATTTAAAATATCATGTAGCCTATAGGAGAATTCTTGTTTTATTAAGTGAATTAATAAAGGAATATGTAGAATCCTTTTAGCATCAATACACGAGCAATGGATCATATGGTGAAGTAATGACCCAGGGCTCCTTTTTACTAACTCTAGGGTCTAGTGCTACTTATACTTTAGAAAATGATTAATTTTACTGGAAGAGATGGCATGCAATTTAAAAGTATTTCTCTGTGCAAGACCCATAATGACTGTCTAACAGTGCACACACTGCTGGATTTGACCCTCATCCTTATTGGCACATTATGGTGTTCTGCCTGACTGTGGCTTGGCGTTCATTTCTTAGTAGAGGTCTGAACTATCAGTCATGAGGGTTGAGAAGATGCCAATCCTTCTGTTCAACCTGAGCCTGGGAAACACTGTCAAATGTCATTCTCACATATAAAGGAAATGTCAGTCTTAATTTTTGTTCTTAATTATACACAGTTGATACTGCAGGGAAGAAGTCTAAGAGGAAGACAGCAAGCTTACATCACCACCAAGCTTACATCACCACCAAAACTTGGCTCCTTCAGTCATTAATGTTGTCAAGTCTCATGATTACCTTTATTAGGTGAATTTCACAAGATAGCTATGGTTGGCCTGTAATATACTTCATCAACTCTCCTGCCTCTGCCTCCTGATTTCCAGGTTTATAGATGTGTATCATTTTGACTGGCTTGCATTTCTGACTTCAATTTGGAGGATTGAAGGCATGTGTCAACATGTCTGGCTCTGGCTTCAAGTTAATTGATGTCTCTAGCCCAAGTAGTCACATTATTCTGAGCACCAAATTTTCATTCATTATTCATATAGTCATTAGCTTAATATGATTTGAAAGGCTGCCTGTATGCCAGCCAATATGCAAATGAATGCAGTATGGGAATAAACCAAAAAGAAAATCTGTGTCCTCATGTGGCTTTCATTCCCGAAATGGGAGTCTAGAACGAGTTTTAAAAACAAATGTGTATATATAGATATATGAAAAGGTGTGGAAACTCTTTGAATTTTAGAGAAAATAAAGTGCCGAGATACAAGTTAAGATTGTTATTTTATTTGTAGCCAGCCAGCATACACTAATGAAGGGATGGGTTTTTTGTTTTGTTTTGTTTTGGTTTGGTTTGGTTTGGTTTTGGTTTTTTTGAGACAGGGTTTTTCTGTGTAGCTTTGTGCCTTTCCTGGAACACACTTGGTAGCCCAGGCTGGCCTCCAACTCACAGAGATCTGCCTGGCTCTGCCTCCCGAGTGCTGGGATTAAAGGTGTGCGCCACCACCACCCGGCTTAAAGGGATGTTCTTAACTGGAGGTCTTAGAAGGAGGAGAAGGTTATAATGTAGAAAAAAGGAAAATTGTCCACAGCTGTGGAACAGCATATAAAAATATCTAGTATCCTGAGCATGTCTGGGATATCTTGAAAGAAGGTAAGTCTTGATAGAGTTGAGGAAATAAGGTTACAATTGCTGTGTAGGATCTGTAAACTGAATAAGGGTTTTTGTTTTTCTTTTAGTGAAATGATCTTTTGTGTGGTGTCCAGAAGAGGACACAGGGTGTTCTGTTCTGTCACTCTCCACCTTATTCCTTTACAAAAACATCTCCCAATGAATCTGGGGCTAGGGCTTGCAGCAAGTATGGCATAGTGATGCCCCTGCTCCACAGCACTGGATTTACAGGCATGGACAGCCATACCTGTTGTTTGTATGTGTGCTAAAAATACAAGTTCTGGTCCATGTGCTTGTGCAGTAAGTGCTCTTACCCACTGCGTCATCTCCTCAGCCCTGAAATGATCTTGTGGTGCAACAATTTCAATGTGGTGGTTTAAATGAATAATTTCCCCTGTCAATTCCCTTTTCTGAAAACTTTCTTCCCAGTTGCTGACACTGTTTGGGAAAGTTTAGGAGGTATTGCTTTGTAGGAGGAAATACCTCACTGGGGTGGTATTTGAGAGCTTAAAGCCTCTCCCAAATTCTTGCTTTCTCACTGTGTGCTTCATTTTGTGGTTGAGATGTGAGCTTTACACTTTCTGTTCCTGTCACTGTACCTGCAGCTTGCTGCCATGCCTCCCTGGCATGATGGACTCATCCTTCTGGAATCATAAACCCAAATATACTCTTCATTCTGTAAGTTGTTCTGATAATAGTGTTTTATCACAGCAACATCCATACTGACTACAACTAATATAGTCAGTATGGGTGCTTTACAAAAACACATAAATAGACAAAAATAGAATAATCAGCAAGCCAAGTCAAAGGCCAGCAAGAGGTTCATTGTTGGATTAGTAAGGTTATCTGACCCCATACACTTAGAACTGGTTGGATTCTGACTGTATTTGAATGGAGTAAATCGTTTTATTGATTGATAGGTTGTAGTTTACCCCCAAAGTAAATCCATCCATATATTTGCCCATATGTACATATATACATACATACATGAGGTAATCCCAGATTTAGGACAATAAAGCTGAAGTTCAGGATGGTATATCATTTGCTAAAATAAGTAAATCTAAAAAAACACAGTTTTGTGTTAAGAGGCTTGGGAATAGCCAACAATTTTTGTCACTTAGATAGCAAGAGAGCTAGCTGATCTAAAGCATGTGAATCATATAAATACATGTGTGTCTCAAAATATCATTATAAAAGTTAATTGTAACAGTGCCTTGACCAGCAACGTGTATGTCTGAAAGTATGTACATCTGGTTTGTGTCTCTGTGCATACAGATAAAATACACACAAATACATACCTGTGGCCACTAAAACCAAAACTAGAGAAGTTGCAATTTCACTTCAAAGGATAAACATTTGCTCCTCTGAAGTTAATTTCTGCAATTTCACCCATGGTGCTCAGTGTGGACTGTCGCTCAGATTCTTTTATCTTTTATGCCATTAAAATCCCAAATTCATGGACACATACCAAAAGTAAATTCTCCTTCCTTAACATTTTTTTTTCAGCTCAAGTTTTTCTAAAGTAAAACAATCAAGCTGTAAATAGCATCAGTCTTTCTGCTGAAGAAACTACTCTAAGACAGCCTACATGGAGCTGGAGGAGAGAACATCCTTTGCCTGGTGGTTGCAGAGAGATGCTCTCCAAGGCCAGGCAACACATGACCTCAAAGCCAGCTCATCCCAGGTCTAGGCATAGAGATGAGCTTTCCCCCATTATTAAAACAGATATCAGACATTTTGACCAGGGATATTGACAATATACCCCAGAATGTCCTTTTGTTTTGAAGGCGGACTGGAGTATGGTCACTGGGAAACCTCTGCTGCAGGCCATTTCTTTCTTCAACTTTGATTCCTCTAATTGCCTTTGTCGTCTACCAATTACACATTTTTCTAATAGTACTGGGCTCAACAGACAGTGAAACAATACAAGGTGGAGTGGTACTGTTCAGTGCTCTGGGTATGGAAAATTGACTTTTAAAATTGTCGTATGAACACTTTAGGTAAAGATCTGTTATTAGTATGACCTCTAAAATAATTGAAACTGAAAACTAATTAAAATAGGTGGAGCTGAAGGGAAGAAATTACAGGCTAGAAAGATTTTACTCTCCATGATAAGCCCTTTGGCAGTATTTAATTTTTAGATATCCATGGGTTGCTTTGACATGTCTATGTATCTTAAGTAAATAATAAGATACAATTTTAATTTGATAATGACAATTAAATAAACTATCCACATAGCTATATATAAAATTAAGAATGCTATGAGTTACTCTCATGGTGGATGCCAACGGACTATTAACAACTGCACAAAGACCTACATGGTATACTCTAATGGAAATGTCTATATGCAATTATCAGCTGGCCCTTGATCTTTTATTCTTAGGGTCTGAAGTAAGACTAATAGGTCAATCAATGTCTTCAGATTGAGAAAATCAAAAGGCTTTGAAGCGAAGATTTAATCCTCATTAAAGACTCATCAAGAGGGCTGATGTAACTTTATAAAGCACAGGAAATTTTTGTTCAGTCATAAAGTTAACGTTTATAGTCTGTTATCTTTTGCAGCATGCTATATTTGATATTCTGGAATGTTTTGCATTTTTGATATAAATATACATTGCTAGTTTTTTTATAAACACTGATGTCAATCTTTCTATCTGTTGTCACATATGATGGAAGTGACTCTTCAATAGGAATTTGTAAGGATATTTGTCATTAAAATATTATGTAGAAGCTAGGTGTAATATTACATGCCTGTAATCCTGGAGCTTGTCAGGCTGAGGCAGGGGAATTATGAGTTACAAGTCAGTTTGGGCTACATAGTGGGATAACAGATAGATAGATAGATAGATAGATAGATAGATAGATAGATAGATAGACAGATAGATGCTAGCTAGCTAGATCAAAGATTTATGTTTATTGTATATATATGAATGTTTACTTTCATATTTGTATGTGAACCATATAATTGCAGAGCCTACAGAGTTGGGGTTGGTCGTGAACCACTGTGTGAGTGCTGGAATGTGAACCTTAGGTCTCTGCATGAGCAAGTGCTCTTAACCACTGAGCCATATCTCCAGTGCCAAGAAGTTTGTTTCCAAAGCATATTATTATGGCTTCATATAATCTTTTAATAAATACAAACTACTATATCGTTGTAGGCTTGAATCAAATATATAGACTGTTGAAAATAAAATTTTAAACCATATAATCCCTATTTCTATTTCTGAGAATGTCACTCTGTTCCAGGCTAGCTTGGAGCTCACTGTGTATCTCATGCTGTTCTCCAATTCACAGCAATAGGCATGTGCCCCTTGGCCCATCTAATGTAGTGCCTTTCCATAATAAAGCAAAATGTGTTTTTTAAAATCTAGGTATATTCTCTGGGGCCCAATATGTTGAGGATTCCTTATCCTTCTCATTCTTTCTGTTGGAAAGTATTTAAAGAATATTATTGTCATAATCACATGTTTGGAAGGCAAATGCCACTCTGTCACCAGATAAAAATGAAAGATGAGAAGCCACAGGACAGGTGCAAACAGATGGATGTTGGTCAGAGGTGGGTGGTGATAATACTGGAATCAAGACTAAGGAACATGGAAAGGAGAACCAGATTTTATTAATACTCATGAACTTCCCTGGCTGGGTGATTAGATGTAGCAGAAATAAGGAAAAAGAAGGATATGGACTTTACAATAAATTAAGGAACTTGAGCACCAACTTAGCTTTTATTTATTTATTTTTACATATGTTTTCTTTTTTGAGCTGAGGATCAAACCCAGGGCCTTGTGCTTGCTAGGCAAGAGCTCTACCATTGAGCTAAATCCATATGTACTTTTTTATTAAGAAAAATTTTTATTTATTTTACATACCAACCAAAGATCCCCTCTTTCCTCTTCCTGCCACTCCAACCTCCCCCTCCCAGCCCAACCCACATTCCATCCTACAAGAAGGTAAGGCCTCCCATTTAGTAGAGGCAGGTCCAAGCCCCTCTTCCTGCCTCATCTACAAAGGATGGATTCTGATCCTACTGCCAGGCCCCCTTAAGCAGATCAAGCTACACAACTGTCTCACTATGCAGAGGGCCTAGTCCAGTCCCATGCAGGCTTCACAGCTGATGATCTAAATTTCATGAATTCCCACTAGTTTGGTTTGGTTGCCTTTGTAGGTTTCCCCATCATGATCTTGATGCCCTTGCTCTTAGAATCCTGTTTCTCTCTCTTTGACTGGACTTCTGGCACTCAGCCTGGTGTTTGGGTGTGGATCTCTGCATCTGATTCCATCAGTTACTGGAGAAAAGCTCTATGATGACAGGGTATTCACCAATCTGATTACTGGGGTAAGCCACTTCAGGTACCTTCTCTACTACTGCTAGTAGTGTAAGCTGGGGTCATCCTTGTGGATTCCTGGGAACTTCCCTAGTACCCAGTTGCTTTCTATCCGCATGATGTCTCCCTCTATCATGGTATCTCTTTTGTTGCTCTCACACTCCATTCCTGTTTCAGCTCAGCCATTCTGTTCGATTATGTTCTCATTCCCTATCCCCTACCCTCCATT
This sequence comes from Onychomys torridus, assembly GCF_903995425.1. Classification (NCBI taxonomy): domain Eukaryota; kingdom Metazoa; phylum Chordata; class Mammalia; order Rodentia; family Cricetidae; genus Onychomys; species Onychomys torridus. The sequence goes on from NC_050447.1 coordinate 40,892,351, forward strand.
GCCCACCCCTCATCCTCAGTTTACTCATGGAGATCTCATCTATTTCCCCTTCCCAGGGTGATCCATGCATCCCTCTTTGGGTTACCCAGTTAGCTTTACGGATATGATCTTGTAACACTGTATAGTGAAAAACATTCTCTGCTTTAATGATATATTGGTTTTGAAGAACCTAATATGTTACCATTTGCTGGAAACAACACACCTTCCTTGCCTCACACTGTGTGTCATAATGCAGGCATAGTTTCACTGGGTCCCCTGTTAAAGAGTTTTATGAAGGTGAAATTAACATGTTAGCCAGGCTGTCAATCTCATATGAGGTGGCTCTGTGGAAGGACTTCCCTTTAAGCTTGTGCAGTTGTTGCGAGAGAGCTAAGTACCCTTACAGGCTGTTGGAATGATGGTTGTAGTTCTTGCTGGCTGGGGGAAGAGGTCTCTCTTGGTTACTTGACATGTGGTGCCCTCACTGGTATTGTGTCATCTGCTCACAGCATAGCAGATGGCTTATTTAAAGTACACACATGCCATAGTGTCTCTTAGTAAGACAAGTTACAATATGTGTGATCAGACATAGCAAGTGTGGCTGTCTTTTACAGATACTGGGAAGTCATAGTGTGATCTACTGTCCAGGGAAGGAGGCCATATGAGAGCAAGAACATGAGAGAAGAAAAGGGATGCCATGGTAGAGTCTTTTTGCCACAGGAAAAATAAATGAGGTTCCCATGAAATGCTGTTTTTATATTTACACTTAAGCATTTAGGGATCATGGCTTAGTGGTTTCACAAGCATTTGCTATGTGAATCCAATTTGGGCTCCCAGCACCTATGTAAAAAGCCAAGTTTGAATGTGTGCATGTGTTACTCCAGCTCTGTAGGGCTTAGACACATAGGAGCTTGTGGCTATCAGCTTAGCTCCAGGTTCAGTGAGAGACCCTGTTTCAAAGGAATAAAGTGGAGAATGATAAAGCAGGGCATTCTCCTCTGGCTTCCATGTATAAAAGACATGTGAACACACAAAAATGTTTATGATTCCATTATTTCACATCTTGTGTGTGTATGTATGTGTGTGTGTGTGTGTGTGTGTGTGTGTGTGTGTGTGTATGTATGTATGTATGTGTGTGTGTAATGGGAGGTGTGCTCACACCTTTTGTTTTGTGTCCACATGTCTACTGTATTTGCTTTTCAATACATCAAAAGTTTTGCCTATAAACTTCAACTAAGTCATTATTCAAAAATAGTTGACTCACAAAAATACAGCATCATTTCCCAAAGCAGTGAAAATGGCGCCTCAGTCCTAGAGATGTCGTTGTGAGCCAAGAAAATGGAAGCTTTGAAAAAATATGTCTTAGTACCAGGGTGTCTGGTAATTCAAGTTCTTGGAGCCTTTCTCTTCTAATATCCTTTGCTATGATCTCCCAATGAGTAGTCTGTGTGTGGGAACACAAACAGCTTTCAATTGGAACAATTTGAATGCTGACTGGTAAAAATATTCATGGCAGCATTACAAAGGTGTCTTAACTATTGCTTGTTTATTTTCTGTACAAATCTTTGTTGTGCAGAGTGAGCAGAAAATAATAACACTTAATATTTCTAATACCATCATCACAAAGGCAATGAATGGAGAATTGTGCTTTGCTGTTTCATAAAACTTTCCTTTAACAATGACTGTGTCTCAGCTAGAGAAGGTGACAGCACATTTACTCTGTGTAATGGCTTCTGTTGCTCAATTCATTATGGGACATGTCCTTGTTTATCTTAGACCCAATTATTAGAGATCCTCTACTTTTCTTTTCACCCCCCCCCCCATTTCAGCTTTACTTTAGTTAGCTAGAGCTAGCTTACTATTGAGTGTTTGGGTAGTTATTTATCCTAGAGCCTTAAGTGTGGGAAGAAGCACAGTTGTGCATTGTCTTCAATTGCTCATTTAATCATACACATACAAAAGAATCAGGGGCTCCATCAACAGTGTGGTATCTTGTTAACATGAATATTCTAAGATAAATCAGGCATGACAATTGCCACCAAAGGGCATACAGTCTGTTCTTAAAATTGTAAAACTGGTGGCTGGGGTGATAGCTCAGTCATAGAGTACATGTTATGTGTGTGCCAGACAGTGATGGTTTATCTGATGACTGCCATCTTGATCAGATTGAGGGATTCCTGTGAGATTACTAAGGGGTTGTCTGGTGTGGTTGTGTGGGCACTTCCAGATCATCAGAACACTCTGACTGACTGAATATTGATGTAAGACGAATTGCTGAACAGTCTTATTAATGAAAAACCTGGAGCCAGATATTGGGGTAAAATCTGAGAGATCAGGAAAGCAGAAGGAAGCTAGCCATGTTCTTACCACTTGGAAATCCTCAGCCAAAGAGACCTACTTCCTGTATATCCATGCCTATATACCTTTTTGTTATGCATCTCACTTCCTCTTTCCACCCAGCTATATCACTTCCTGTCTGTCTGTACAGACCTCCAGACCTCTATGGTTAGTGCTGGGATTAAAGGCATGTGTCACCATGCCTGGCTCTGTTCCACAGTGTGGCCTTGAACTCACAGAGATCCAGATGGATGTCTGCCTCCTGAAAGCTAGGATTAAAGGCATGTGCTACCATTGTGTGACTTCTATGTTTAATATACTGGCTGGCTTTTTCCTCTGATATTCAGATATGCTTTATTAGGGTGCACAATATTTTGGGGGACACAATATATTATCACAGATGGAATCCATGCTGGATTTGCAGTCTCAGCAGTCTATTAAGACATGTGAAGCTTTGGAAGGCAAGGATGGTTAGAAAAAATAGGTCATGGGGACCAAGTCCTTGGGGGCTATGCCTTGCCCCGGTTTCTTCCTGTGGGAGTTCTGTTCTTTTTACCTATCTCCCATTCGAACTGATTTGATTCATTCCCTGGTATGACTGATTGAACCCTCTGAACCTGTGAGCAAGAGAAATCTCACCTTTCTGATGTTCCTCTGGCAGATATTTCATCACAGTAATAAAAAATAACTAACACACAGGCCTTGGGTTCAATCCTCATTGCCAAAAGCAAACAGAGAAACATACTTGAAATATGGGTGGGTATAGATACCGAGAAAAATGGTTACATAAATAGTTTACACTTACATATGGAGTGAACTGGACTCTCGGGTTCTTTTTCCACCATGTGTTGACATGTTCATGATGCTCTTCCTTCTTTTCTTTTTCATCTCTCAATCTATAGCAGCAGAATGATAAACATTTTCAGAACCGGCTGTGCACTTTTCTAAACTCCATCATTGATGCTTTCATTACATGTTTAACATGTTTTAATTAAATAGTAAAACCTATAATTAAATATGAGAAAGGTGGTGCTTCAAGTGTAGCTAAATTAAAGGCTTAGAGAGACTCGATGGAGATGAATAGCTTTGAAGAAGCTGTCAAATTAGGTGTTGATGAGGTAACTATAAAAGACCAGGAAAATATTCAGATAGACCCTGCCCTGAAAATAATCCAAAACTGTCTTTACTTTCTCACTCAATTTGAAATAATATAAAAAGGATTATAAAAGATGCATCAATAGTGTGGATTGTCAGAAAATTACACAGAAGACTGTCAATGACCCATATTCCTAGAAAAGCCTTGTCTAAATATTATAGGAAAATATGTATTCATTTATGAGTTTGAAGTTTAAATATTACTTACCATTATTATGACTTATATTTTAGTCACTTTGATTTTTAATGGAAACTGGAATCTACATACCTCAAGTTACCCTTTAAAATGCACAGCTCAGTTATTTCAAATGTATCTGTAAGTTTGTAATTCTTACCAGAATATTTCACAACCCCTCAGAGAACCCCACAGCCCTTCCTATTCATCCTCATGTCTTCTTTTTTGGTACTGACAATTTATATATATATAAATATATATATATATATTGTCTGAATGTTGTATGTTCTGACCATTTCACAAGAATGTGATCATATGTTTTGTGGCTTCGTATGACTGGTTTGTTTCACACAACATAATGGATTTAAAGTTCATTCATGCTCTTGCATGCTCTGAAAAAGGTTGAGAGCATCTGAGGTTTATGGGTATAAGTACAATTATTTAGAATGCAATTTGAATACATGATCATTTAGCAGAATAACCATAGCAGGTTCTGTGATATGGCCTATGGTCTCCTAGCCACAGACTTCAGGCCTGGCCTATAGTACCAAGCATTAAGTCCCCTTCTGTGAAGCAGACCTCAAGTTCAATCAGAAAGTAGCCAGTTAGATCACAATAGTTGTACCACTATTGCATCCAGGAAGAACATTTTACCTTGCAGGGTGGTATTGTAGCATGCAGGGTCCAGTGCTCAGTAAAATCCTTAATGTGTTTTCTTCTAAGCAGCTGCCATAGCACCTTCTGGTACTGACAGTGAGCCAGGGAGGAAGATTCCAGGTTGGTTTGAGATTGATGTTCATGCCCAGCAGCCGAAGTGTGTGGCATCTTCAGAAATAGAGACTATCTACTTGTGGTGGGTGGCCAAGGGAAACTGAAGTAGCTTGTGTTGTTGTGGGGACATTTGGGACCTTCCTAACCACCAGTTCCTTGGAAGGTATTCCATGTCTTCTCTTGCAACTATCATTCTACTTAAATTTCTATTCATTATTCAAAAGGAAGTGTTGGTTTTCAACGCTATTGAAGTGTCTCTTCTAAATGTGCATTTCCTCATTATGCATAACAGACTTTACTCAGTGGATACATATTTATAATTGTTATACCTCCTTAATAGATTAACTATTTTGTAACTGTTATATGTTATTCTTTGTATCAAATAATATTTTTTTTTGTTTTGAAGTCTATGCTGCCTGATACTAATATATCCATTTCAGTTCTCTTAGTATTGTTTTCATGGTACACATAGACTTTCCATCCTTCATTTTTGTCTTGGATACAAAGCATGACTTTTACCAGTATTGTAGTTGGCATGTATTTTTAGAATCCATTGTATCTATTTCTGGCTTTCACTGTAGTGCTTATTCCATTTGCATTCAACATACTTGCTGATACAGTTGGAGACACGCCTTACCTGTTCCTATTTATTCAGTGTATGTCTTATTTGATCTTGATCTCTTAATGTCTTCTTTTATGTTAAATAGAAAATATCTATTTTCATTTTAAAAACTCTAAGATTAACCCCAACTTAATTTTGACATTACACAACTCTTTTTTGTCATATAGATCCAACCCCCCTTTCAAAAGATTGCTGGGGTTATACATATCTCTCTCTCTCACACACACACTCACACACACACAAATTTTCTATTATTTAGAAAATAATATATTCTATACCAAACAACACAAATTTTAAAATATAGGTAATGTAGTTGTATTTTAAATATGAGTTAAATATAAGGAAAAATAGCTCTAATAAAAATACATCTATACCGCACTTACCATTTACCTATACAGTTTTCCTGGCCTCTTAATTTTCCCATTCTAGTTCAAATCATTGCCTAGTCTCCCTCATTGTCTGATCTCCTTTCATGCCATCACATTGACTCTGTAATGCTTCTTGGAAGACTTATCTGCTCAAGACTTTTACAGTTATTCTTGTCCATTTGTCTTAAGCCACACGTACTTTAAGCAACAGTGTCTACCTCCTTCCTATTTTCCTTGTTCTTCATCTAAGGAGAACCAGGGGCACCTGTCCTGTAGGTCCTCTGATTTTCTAGAGTGTGGGTTACTCCACACGGGGACTCATGGTGAGGTTCTCCTCCTGCCTCCTGTGTAATGCTCGATACTGGGTCCAAGGCTTTATCGGGCTCCTTGTCCCATTCTTTTGTGAAGACTCTTGGTGGCATTTGTACTTTTTTCATCAATTGGCACATTATATTTTTCTTGTGTTCTAAATATTGGTTCTGTCTGAAGACATTAAAGGTCATTGATTACATTTATTAATCTTTTGAGAAATGGTGGCATTTTAAATCTGTTAGATGTTTTATTATTGGTTTTGTTTCTTTAGGATGGAGTCTCATATAATTCAGGCTGCCTCAGACCTTGAATATACGACCCTGCTTCCTACTCCTCTCTGTGATTACAGGCATGAGCCACTATGTCGAGTTTCATGTGGTCCTGAGGGTCAAACCAAGTTATCATATATGTTACACAACCACTTGAATAACTGGGCTATACCCCCAGCCCATGATGCAGGGAACAGGTTATAAGGAGGACATTTTCACTTTCTAGTATTTAATTGCTTAGTGTTACTTTATATACATAAGATGGAGCAGATACTTGAGTTTTGATATTTTTCAAGATAATGACTGATTTTCTTAGCAAACTTCAAGAAAGACGGCTCTTTAAATGATTGCTTGAGAGTTTGTGACTAATGTTATTGGGCTATATTATTTCTAGTGCCTCTTCAGGAGCTAGGAATAAAAAAAATTGTACAGAAATAAGGTCTTTATCTTCCAAACTTTCAGTCATATTTTCAGCTTAAGCTGCATTTAAAGCCATTTCAAAATGTATGTATGAAAGATTGAAAGTTCCCTGTGACTGTTCAAAAATTTTGATTCTGCCTTTCATATACCTTGGAGCCATAAGTCTGAAATAATTGTAATAACCAGTAGCATTGTTATGCACCAGAAGGAAAGAGGTCATCGAACTTAGAATAAAGGAAGGTCATGTAAGGAGCAAAAGTTGTCATTTTTGACACAGAAGGAGCCAAATGTTTCTAACGTGCTGAAGGGATAAACTGTGGTGTGGTAAATAAGCTTAATAAAGAACACTTCATTGAAACAGAATGCTGGTTCTGAAGCAATTTTTAAATAGGGCCTGGAGGAATGAGTAGGAGTCAATGGAGCAGAGACAAGGGAACAGAATTTCAGGCCCAGAAAGCAACATGAGGGGAAGGAGCTGAAGCATGAAATAACTTGGCATAATTGAGGAAAAGAAAGGAAGCTTCCCCCAATGCCAATTAACTTGACCTGAGATCCACCAGGTACAACTTAAAATGCAGTAATAACATTGTTCCTTCACAGGTTACAAATGATATTTTTTCATGCATGAATTTTATTATTAAACAAGAGAAAGAACACAACAAAACACATATGTATGTGAATAAATTTTTAATGTAACAAAACTTGATCAAGCTGTCCTACTTGGTGTTGAAGTTTCATCAAGGTTTCTGCTTTTACTTTGTGTGTGTGTGTGTGTGTGTGTGTGTGTGTGTGTGTGTGTGTGTGTGTTGTGTGTGTGTTTGCATGCGTGTATACAAGTAGGTGCGCATGTGAATACAGTGTCCATTGTACATGTAGGTTAATTTGGCAAACAATACACCAATAGACTGTGACCACAGTCAAAATATAGTAAATTTCTATCACCCCAAAATGTTGCTTTATGCCCTTTACAAGTCACTCCTTATTTTAGTGTTAAGTAGTATTCCTTTTTGCTTGTTTGTTTGTTTTTTGGTTTTTTTTTGAGACAGGGTTTCTCTGTGTAGCTTTGAACCTTTTTCCTGGAACTCACTTGGTAGCCTAGGCTAGCCTCGAACTCACAGAGATATGCCTGGCTCTGCCTCCCGAGTGCTTGGATTAAAGGCGTGCACCACCACCGCCTGGCAAGTAGTGTTCCTTTTAAAAATAAATACATTTAAAAAATTCTGGCCGGGCGGTGGTGGCGCATGCCTTTAATCCCAGCACACATTTCCAGGATAATTTCCTAGAGATAAACACTGCGACATATGCTCACATATATTGTCAACATATGCATAGAGAACTGCCAAAATCTTTCCACAGAGTTTCCCTAACTTCTTATCCTCATGAGAAATGCATAAGATTTCTAGTTGTTCAACATGGTGATGAACAGTTAATATTAGTCTTCTATATTTCAGCAATCTGGGAGAAAGTTTAGCACATTAATATGTATTTTGTTGATGATTAAAACATTCTTCATTTTTCTTGAGTTTATTAGCATTCATAAATCTTATTTTGTGAATTACATATTCAAATATTTTATACATTGTGAATGTGAGTTGCTTGCCTGGTTATTGAATTGTAGTTCTCAGGATTATTAATTTATTCTTGATACAAGTCCAATTATAAAATTTTTACTGTTTCACTGAAGATGGGATTTTAAATTTTTGATGAGCTATTCATATCTGAAATACCAAATTTCTATCTGATATGTGCCTACTGTTGTTCAATATAGAAATCATTGTGCTAGTGATGATACTATGGTAGTGTGAGTGTACCAAATTTGGTTTAAGTTGTGAAATAACAAATGAACAAATGAAAGACAAATTAAATTTTAATATTTTAAATAAAAAAAAGTTAAACAAGTACTTAATTTGCATCATTTACATAACTCTTTTTCCCTCCAATTCCATCCCATGTCCTGACTCTACTCCCTTTCGAATTCATGGCCTCTTCTTCAATGCCCATATATATAATATATTACATATATGTATGTATGTATATATACTGTACATATCACACACACATATATCACATATATGCACAGATCCTTAGTCTATTTAGCATGGCTTACTTGTGTATGTGTTTAGGGCTGACCACTTTGAACTGGGTAACCTATCAGGGCTCATTCTTAGAGACGACGATTCAGCTATTCCAGCTGAAGTTGCTGAGGAAACTTCTCATCACTGTGAGCCATTTCTCATCACCTCTCCACACTGTTTCCAGAACCACATCATTTTCTGCGTCCACTTCTCTGACTTTCCTGCCAATCCCACACCATTTTGATTAGTATTGCCTTGTAAATTTTCAAACTAGGTCGTGTGATTCAATATTTGCCTCCTCTAGGTCTTTCAAATGCTCATACACATTTTGGCATTAGATCATTGATATCTGTCAAAATGTCTTCAGGATCTTTGCATGGGATTATCTCCAATATGAAGAATAATTTAAAGAGACTTGAGATCTTAATGAATACCAAGCTTTCACATTTTCAAGGACCTTGTATCTCTTATTCCTCAGTTTATTTTCATCTTTATTTACATTTTTCAGCTCTTCAAAATTCATGTATTAAATCAATTTATTAAATAATTTGTGTGTGTTTTCATGTATAGAGATACGTGTATATTTGTGTGTGCATGTGTGTGCGTGTGTGTGTGTGCGTGTGCGTGTGTGTGTGTGTGTGTGTGTTTGTATCAGAGGACAATCTTGAATGTTGTTCCTAAGTTGTTTTTTTATATCCTTTTTAAGACAGTGTCTCTCAATGGGTAGTAACTCACCAAATAGACTAGTCTGGCTGGGCATCGCACCTCTGGAATCCTCCTGTTACCATTTCCCTAGTACTGGGATGACAGATGTGCACCACCACATTTGGCATTTTCACTTGGGTTCTGATGGTTTTAGCTTGGGTCCTTATGCTTGTATGGCAAACTCTTCACCAACTGAGCTATCATCTCAGTCTCAACTTGTTAGTTGTTTTGGTGGTTCTTCATATGGTTTGGATTAGTGTCCTCCAAAGTCCAGTTTGCTTGGTCCCAGGGCAGCAGTGTGGTTGAGTAGTGAATCTGCAAAAGGTGGGAACTAGGGCATGGATATCCACTCACTTAGGGTTTAACATTGATAGGACCACTGGGCTTACATCCCCTTCTTCTTCTGTTTTGCAGTAGTCATGACACAAGTGGGTTTTGCCATGTGTCCTTTGCCATAATGTGCTGCTTCACCATGAGCTTCCAAGCTAGGATCCAACTAGCCATGATCCAAAAATCACCTAATGCTGTGAACTAAAAGAAACTTTTCTAATAATTAAACTATTTCATGTTCCTGGTACAGTAAAGGAAGACTTACACAGCTTTGTTGTCTTTAATTTCCCTACATTTTAAATTTCTGAGTTGACATACATAATTTGTATGAGCTGTAATGTAACATTTTGATTGTACATATTTTGGGTAGTGATGTACTTAGTAAGGAGATTATATATCTCTAGCAGGCTTTCTTGTGGGGCACAAACAGCTCCTAAATAAAGATATGGAGACTTAATATTAGTTATGAATGCTGGGCCTGAACTCCTTTCTTGCTAGCTCTTATAACTTAATTTAACCTGTTTCTCTTTATCTATGTTTTGCCTCCAGTTTTTTAAACCTTTCTTTCATTCTGTATATCCTATTCTGTGTCTGGCTGCCTTATAGCTGGCCCTGGGAGCCTTTCTTTTTCTCCCACATTCTCTTCTCTTGAGCCTAAATTCCTCCTCTTTATTCTCTCTGCCCACCATCCCTGCCTATCCTTCTACTGCCTATCCATTGGCTATTCAGCTTTTTATTAGACCAATCAGATACCTTAGGCGTGCAAGGTGAAACAGTAACACATCTTTACATAATTAAACAAATGCAGCATAAAGAAAAACAACACATCTTTACACAGTTAAGATAATAATCCACAGCATATATCACCTCATATTGTATCACATATTATGGTTAGTGTGTTAAAAATCTGCTCTTCTAATTACTTACATGTATATAATGTTATCTTGTTAATTATGTTCATCTAATTGTACAATAAACTGCTACAAATTCGTCCTTCTAACAAACTAAAGGCATACTGCCATTGATCAAACTCTCTCCATCACTCCTTCCCTTTACCACTCCCAGTCTCTGGTGACAACTTTCTACTCTCAAATTCTACTGTTTTCATTTTGTGTCCCCATAAACAAGATCACTCAATGTCTTTATTTTTCTCTTCTGACTTACGTATTATAATATCCTGAGAAGCCACACATGTAATCACCAATGACAGTGTTTTCTCCTTTGATGGATGAAGAGTTTTCTATTGTATATGTAAATGTATTTCCTTTATCTATTCATTTAATGATAGGTTGATTTCATAACCTGCCTATTGTTATGGAGTGGAAATACTTTTTAATTTTTTTTTTACTCTTTGAAAATTTCATACACATATTTAATGTGTTCTAATCAAATCCACCCCCACTCTCTGTCCTCCAAGTATTCTTTATCCTCTCTCTGCCATTTTTATTTCCCTACTTTATGTGCTATATGTTTAATAGAATAAGTTGTCTTAATGCTTACTATATTCACATGAGTAAGGATCATCTTAAAACATAATTTCATTTCCTTTGGATATATAATCTGTAGTGATGTTCCTGGATTTATAATTTCTCTGTACATTTTATTTACTTTTTAAAAAAAGATTAATTTTTTTTTATTTACTGTGTATGTCTTATACACATGTAAGTGCAAGTACCATTGGAGGCTATAAGGTGTCATATCCTTGGAGAGGGAGTTACAGGTAATTGTGAGCTCTCCAAAATGGATGCTAAGAACTGAACTTGGTTCATTGCAAGGAGAGTATTCATTTTCAGTACTGAGCATATTGGATAAGTTGTCTGCCATGCAAGCCTAAGAACCTAGTTAGATTTCCCAGAACCCAAGTAAGAAAAGCCATCTCTCTCTCTGAATAAATGGATTTTATACTGCCTTAGGGTTTTTTAATGTTGCTGTAATGAAATAATCTAACCAAAAACAATTTGGAGGAGAAGGGCATAGTCTAGCTCAGTATTCCAGGTTATAGTCCATAACAGTAGGGAAATCACAAGTGGAGGGAGCTTGAAGCAGTTGGTCACATCCACAGTCAAGGTCAGAGAGACCAAACGGACACATACATGTTCTCAATTTACTCTCTCATTTTGATTTAGTCCAATACACAGACCATTAAAATGGTGTTGACCACATTCAGAGAGAATTTTCCTACCTCAGCCAAATCAAGACAGTCCTTCACAGAACAACTCGATCCAGTTAATTCTCCATTGAAATGTTTTTCCATGTTATTCTAGACTGTGCCAAACTGGCAATAAAAGTTAACCATTACATGTATCAATTAGGAATTCATACCCAATGATTTGATATTTTTGAAAAAATGTAATGAACTGTATTATTCTTTACTCATTTATTTTACATTTCTACTGTAGCCTCCCTTCCCTCTCCCTACACCTCTGCTCATCCTCTCCCAATCTATCCTTCCTCAGAAAGGGGCAGGCCTCCAGTGGGCATAAACAAAGCATGGCATATCAAGTTGCTGCAAAACCAAGCACCTCCCCTGTATTCAGGCTGAGCTAGACAATCCATGAGGATTGGTTCCCAAAACAAAGCATGAGGAATAGGTTCCCAAGAGCCAGAAGTCCTGCTCCCATTACCAGGAGTTCCACAAATAGACCAAACTACACAGTTGTCATATACATGCAGAGGGGGAAATTTAATCCCTTGGTTGTTGGTTCAGACTCTGTGAGTTCTCATCAGCCAGGTTAATGGTTTCAATGGGTCTTCTTGTGATGTTTCTGACCCCCCTGCAATTCCTCCTCCTCTCTCTCAAGCCGGCCTCCTCAAGCTCTATCCAGAGTTTGGCCATGGGTCTCTCAATCTGCCTCCATCAGTCAATGGATGCAGGCTCTCTGATGACATCCAGGATAGTCACCCATCCAATCACAGGGATGGCCAATTCAGGCTGTGCATCCACTGCTGCCAGGAGTCTTAGCTGGGGCCGTCCTTGTAGTCTCATGGAAGTTTCCCTTATATCAGGCTTCTACCTGTTCCTATAAAGCCCCAGTTTCCTGTCATCTATCTCAGCACTCTTACCTCTACCCATCCCCAACCTAATCCTTCAAGTTTCTATGACCATTGACCCCCAGTCCACAAAGGAAATCTCTATTTTCCCTTCCCAGGGAGATTCATGTGTTTCTCCTTGGGCCCTCCTTGTTACCTACCCTCTTTAGCTCTGTGAATTTTTACTAGCAGATCCATAAGAGTCAGTTAAAAGGCTATCAAGGATTTATTAAGATATAAAATGAGGAGAAAATGCACTCACAGATACAGAACGAAGCAAACAGCCATCATGGCCCTCTCTTCTGCCTAGGGGTTAATGGAACTAGCAGTCTGATCTCCGACCTCCAACTGCCACAAGAGAGAGCAAATACATGCTCTCACCTTAGTTTGAAGCAGTCATGTATCCAGAGAAAAACATGCCTCTATCAGGCTAGATAGCCCAAGGTCATTGGTGGAACAAATTCCTACAACAAATTGTAGCATTATTATCCTTTACTTTATAGTTAATATCCAAGTATGAGTGAGTACCTACCATGTTTGTCTTTCTGAGTCTGGGTTAACTTAGGAAGATTTTTTTCTAGTTCCAGCCATTTGCCTTCAAATTTCCTGATGTCATTGTTTTTAACAGCTCAGTAATACTCCATTGTGCAAATGTACCACAGTTTCTTTCTCCATTCTTTGGTTCAGGAGCATTTAGGTTATTTCCATGTTTGGGCTATTACAAATAAAGCTGCTATGAATACAGTTTAGTGTCCTTGGCCTATGATTAAGCATGCTTTGGGTATATGCCAAAGTGGTGTCACTGGGTTTTGAGGTAGACTAAGTTCCAATTTTCTGAGAAACCACAATATTAATTTCAAAAGTGGCTGTATAAGTTTCCTACCAGTAGTGGAGAAGTGTTACCCTTGATCTATATCCTCTTCAGCATAAGTTGTCATTTGTGTTTTTGATCTTATTCATTCATAAGATGGAATCTCAGAGTTGTTTTGATTTGCATTTCCCTGATGGCTAAGCATGATGAATATTTATTTAAGTGTTTCTCTGACATTTGAGAGTCTTCTGTTGAGAATTCTCTGTTTGGGTCTGTACCCCATTTTTTTAAATGGGATTATTTAGGTTTTTGATGTCCAGATTCTAGAGTTATTTATAGATTTTGGGAGATCAGCCCTCTGTCAGATATAGGGTAGGTGAAGATCTTTTTCATTCTGTAGGCTGCTGTTTGTCTGATTGACAGTGTCCTTTGTCTTACAAAAGCTTTTTGGTATCTTGAGGTCCCATTTATTAATTGTTGATTTTAGTGTCTGTGCTATTGGTATTCTATTCGGGGAGATGTATCCTGTGCCAATGCATTTAAGGCTATTCCCCACTTTTTCTTCTATCAGGTTCACTGTAATTGGATTTATGTTGAGGTCTTTGATCCATTTGGCCTTGAGTTTTTGGCAGGGTGATAGATATGGATCTATTTGCATTCTTATACATGTCAACATCCAGTTATGCTGGCACCATTCCTTTCTCCATTGTATAGTTTTGGCTTCTTTGTAAAAATTCAAGTGTACATAGATGTGTGGATGTATGTCAGGGTCTTTGATTCAATTCCTTTGATCAGTATATCTGTTTTTATGCCAATACCATGTTATTTTTTATTACCAGGATCTGTAGTAAACTTGAGATTAGGGATGGTGATACCTCTGGGAATTCTTTTGTTGTTTAATATTGTTTTAGCTATCCTGTGTTTTTTGCTTTTCCATATGAAGTTAGGTATTGTTCTTCCAAGGTTTGTAAAGAATTGTGTTGGAAATTTGATGGGGATTGTGTTGAATGTGTAGATTGCTTTTGGTAAAATAGCCATTTTAATTATGCTAATCCTACTGATTCATGATCATAGGAGATTTATCAATCTTTTCCAGTTTCTTTCTTCAAAGACTTGAAGTTATTGTCATACAGGTCGTTCACTTGTTTGGTTAGAAGTACCCCATGATATTTTATATTATTTATGGTTATTGTGAAAGATGCTGTTTCCCTGATTTCTTTCCCAGCCAATTTATTGATTGTACATGAGGGCTACTGATAAGAACAGATACTAGACTTGATCTTAGCCAAAAGGCTGAAAAGCAAACTGGATGGGAGGGGGATAATGAAGGGCAAGGGTTGGGGGAAAGAGAGCCCAGCTAGATCAAGAACAGAGAGGGAGAACAAGGAAAAAGATACCATGACAAATGAAGACCCCATGGGAATAGGAAGAAGCAAAGTGCTAGAGAGGTCCCAAGAAATCCACAAAGATGCCGCCACAATAGACTACTGGCAATGGTTGAGAGAAAGCCTGAACTGACCTACTCTGGTGATCGGATGGCCAAACACCCTAACTGTTGTGCTAGAACTCTCATCCAATGACTGATGGAAGCAGATGCAGAGATCCATGGCCCCAGGTAGACCTCCAGGATTTCAATTGATGAGAAGAGGAGGGATTGTATGAGCAAGAGATGTTGAGACCATGATTGGAAAAAGCACAGAGACAAATAGCCAAACTAGTTGAAACACATGAACTATGAACCAATAGCTGAGGAGCCCTCATAGAACTGCATCAGGCCCTTCTGGATAAGTGAGACAGTCGATTAGCTAGAACTGTTTGGGAGGCACCCAGGCAGTGGGACCAGGACTTGTCCTTAGTGCATGAGCTGGCTTTTTGGAGCCTGGGGCCTATGCTGGGACACTTTGCTCAGCCTGGGTGAAGGGAGGAGGGTACTGGACCTGCCTCTACTGAATCTACCAGGCTGAGCTGAATCC
Source organism: Onychomys torridus (assembly GCF_903995425.1). Taxonomy (NCBI): domain Eukaryota; kingdom Metazoa; phylum Chordata; class Mammalia; order Rodentia; family Cricetidae; genus Onychomys; species Onychomys torridus. Next base: position 40,907,683 of record NC_050447.1, read on the forward strand.
CCAGGGGAGTCCTTGCCCTAGAGGAAGTGGGAATGGGGAGTGGATTGGGGGGTGTGTGGGGGTGGGGCAGGAGGAGGGAGGACAGGGGAATTCATGGCTGATTTGTAAAATTAAATTAATTATAAAATTAAAAAGAAATAAAAATATAAAAGTAATAATGACTTTTTGTAGATGAATTTCTAGACAGTCTTATTAAATAAGAAACACAGAACCAATACAGGGGTATCCTAACTCTTCAGGAAAGTCGGGATATACCTGGTGTGATGGGAGATGGTCTCCCTGCAGGACACAACAATCCTGCTCCTCTCCTGGAGAGCTGCAATCTTCGGCTCACTGTTACCAGCTCTCTCTTGCTCAGTCCACTATGGAACATCTTAGCAAGGTTCTTCTGTTCAGCTTCCTCTTGCTCAATCCACTATGGGATATCCCAGCAAGGTTCTTCTGTTCAGTTCCCCCTTGCTCAATTCACTATGGGATGTCCCAGCAAGGTTCTTCTGTGCACCAGTGAATGAAGGTCTTCACCAAAAAACTCTTTTGAGAAAGAGATTTACTTGGGAAGGAGGAGTCCAGAAGAGTAGCTGCTTCTACTAGGGTGGAGAGAACAGGTCACAACTGACCATGCAGGGTGTTTTATATAGGATGTCCAGGGGACAGAGACAACTGTGATTGGTTAGTTTTTTTTCTGCCCAGGGATTGGCCAGTTTTGTGGACAAGGGGCAGAGATGGCCCTGATTTCAGGGCCAAACTATTTCTTTCACTGGCCTTTCTTGGCTTTTTCTTGGCTTTTTGATACTACCTCTAAAGGCCAGGGCACATTTCTTTCACTGACTCTGATTCTAGGGACCAAGAGTGTTATTTTGGTATAAGTTTCAGAGTCAGGGCATATTTCCTTGGTTCTGGGTTTGGGGATAAAGTGTTTATTTCTCTGGCTCAGGTCCCAAACACAGGCTTTGTTTCTTTCCCTGGTACTGGACCCTAGGGCCAGGATTCTACTCCTCTGCTCTGTGATTGATTGGTTTGACTGGGGCAGAGATGGCTCTGATCTGAGCTAAACTGGCCTTATCTGAGCCATCCTTCCCTAATTCTGGGCTCCAGGGTCAGGGTGGGTTTCTTTAGCCAGCTCTTTTCCCCTTCAGGTCTGCCTTTATATGTTACTTTGCCTTTTCCCTTTGCAGCTTTCAATATTATTTCTTGATTCTGTATGTTTAGTGTTTGGATGATTATATGTCCCTCAGACATTTTTTCCTGGTCCAATCTATTTGATGTTCTGGAAGCTTCTTGTACGTTTATATGTATGTCCTTGTAACATGAATCTTAAAGCGTTCTTATTAATAAGAACAAAAACCCGAGGCCAGTTATTGGGGTGATTGCTGGAAGATCAGAGAAGCAGAACAAGCCACAGTTTTCTCACCTCACCAGTTCCTCAGCTGGTCTTGTTTCCTCAGACTGCAAGCTTCTGAATCCTCATCCCAATGTCTCTCAGCTGAACTGTGCTCGAAAGCCTGAATGCTTAACCAGCCAATTGCTTTACTCACTACATACTTTTTTCTCCCCTAATTCCTGGTCCTCACGCCTTATATACTTTTCTCTTTCTGCCCCCCACTCCTTGGGATTAAAGGCGTGGTCACCATGCTTAGCTGTTTCTAAAGTGGCCTTGAACTCAGAGATCCAGCTAGCTCTATCTCCCAAGTGCTAGGATTAAAGGTGTGTACCACCACCGCCCAACTTCTGCTATAGCTTACTCTTCCCATAATCTAGCCACCATTTTTGACTTTGTTCTAGTGGCTGTCTGTTCTCTGACCCCAGATATGTTTATTTCAGGGAACACACAATTTTTTGGGGAACACAATACCACCACATGTCCTTCTTTAGGTTGGGAAAATTTCTATGATTTTGTTGAATATATTTTCTGTGCCTTTGAGCTGAGATTCTTGTCCTTCATCTATTTCTATTATTTTTAGATTTAGTCTTTTCTTGGTGTCCCAGAATTCCTGGATGTTTTGTGCTAGGAATTTTATTTTGATTAAACATTTTCTTCGACTGACCAATGAATCTATTTCCTTTATTATATCTTCAATGCCTAAGATTCTCTTTTCCATATCTTGTATTCTGTTGGTGATGCTTGCATCTATAGTTCCTATTTGCTTACCCAGGTTTTCCATTTCCAGATATCCCTCAGTCTGTGTTTTTTAAATTGCTTCTATTTCTATTTTCAAATCTTGAACAATTTTATTTGTTTCTGTCAACTGTTTGTTTTTGTGGATTTTTTGTTGTTGTTGTTTACATTCTGTAAGAGATTTACTGATTTCCTCCATTTTTGGTGGTCCTTTCTTTCATTTCTTTAAGATTTTTTTCCATTTCTTCTTTAAAAACCTCTATAATCTTCATGACGTTATTTTTAAGGTTGTTTCCTTGCACTTCAGCTGCGTTGGAATGTTCAGGTGTTGCTGTCATTGCACAGGTGGCTTCTGGTGGTGATATACTTTGGGTTACTGATTGTGTTCTTCAACTGGTGTTTAGGTATCTGGATTGGGATGATTATAAGTCTAGATATTGATTCCTGTGTTTGTCTTTGATGTATTTTGTTCCTTGGTTTCTGTTTCTTCTCTGGTTTTCTGGTCTAAGTGGCCAAGGGTTCTGGTGACTGATAAATATTCAGGTCCAGTAAGTGATCTCTGCTGGGGTTTTGGGTACCTTGGGTCACTTGATTTGTAATGGCTTCTGGTCTAAGCCTTCTTGGGTGTCTAGATCCTGCCTCATCTGAAGTAAAGCCTGAGTCTTCTTCTGGGATGCCTAGAATCAGACTGGCCTCTGATAGAGCTGTGGGGGATGTTCTTTTGAATGGTAGGGAGTGCCTATGGCTCTCTTCTTGCAACTGATGTGGCATGTGTCTGGGTCTGTGGAGTCTGCTTCAGTTCTGGAGAAGGGCCTCTTATCAATTGTTGAGGGTAGTTGTGGCTAGTGTGGTCTGTGGTTGGGGGAAAGGACCCAGCAACATCAGGGACAACATGTTCTGGTAATAGGTTGGAAGGCATGGATCCAGGGAGGGGTACAATTCCTCTGGTAGATAGGTCACTCACCTGTTCTGGCTTGTGTAGTCAGAGGCTGTTTGGTGGAAGTCTTCTGGGGTTGAGCAGAGGGCCCATCTAAAGGGCTAGGGACTAACTGGGACAATGTGAGCCTGAGGAATCAACAATGGTCACCAGGGGCAGAATCCAGGTGGGTTCATTTCTGCTGGTAAGCTGGTTACTCACCCTTTCTGGATGATGTGTTCTCTGCCTTAGTAGCATAAATCCCCTGGGATTTGGGGTGGGAGCCCAGTGGTAGCAGGACCAGGGATGATCTGGGATGGGGTTGGCATGGGGAAGGGTGTTAGGAGTCAGGAACAGAATCCAGGGAGGATTATAGTTCTGTTGCTAAGGCGAGACACTCAGCTGTTCTGGCTTGTGTGGCTGGGTCTGCTTAGCTGCTTGACAGAATTCTCCTGGGAACTATTATTATTCTTTTAATTTTCAATCTCCCCACTCCGTGTGTGTGTGTGTGTGTGTGTGTGTGTGTGTGTGTGTGTGTGTGTGTATGTATCTGTGTATATCCACCTTATATTCTCTTACCTCATTGACATTACATATTAGTTGTATCAGCACTTTATGTAGCTTTGACAGAATTTTCATGCTTTATTTTTACCCTGCTTCCTAAAATTGAAGACTGAGTCATTGTGTTGTGGAATTTTCATTGGAAATCAAAATTCCCTTCAGAGGAGGCAATCTGATGCAGGCATTTATCTGGAGAGTTATTTTTCTACTTCTGGTCTCTGACTATTATATATTCTTCTTGCCTTGTTGCATTGGATGAGACCTCTACTCAAAGGTTGAACAAACGCTGTGAAAGAGAGAGTGTCTTACTACTGATCTTAAATCTTTATTTATTCATCCTCTTTTGAGTATGATGTTTCTGTAGTTTTATACCAGCATCATTTAACAAAGTGGAAATTTTTTCTTTTAGTCTTACCTGAGAGGTTCTAATAAGTGCTAACAAAGCATACATTGCTACAAAAAAACCCTATTTGTCATGATGTGTTATAATTATATAACTCCAGATAATTTTCCCTAAGATTCTGTCAAAAGCTTTCATTATTATTTAAATGAAGGATATTGGTCTGCTTATATAATTTTGGCTAGTGATGCTGGCACTACAAAATATGTTTATATATGAAATATAAAAATATACAACAGCTGGACAGTGGTGACGCATACCTTTAATCCCAGCACTGGAGAGGCAAAGTCAAGCAGACCTTATGAGTTCAAGGTCAGCCTGGTCTACAGAGTGAGTTCCAGGACAGCCATAGCTACACACAGAGACCTTGTCTTGAAAAAAAAACCCAAACAAACAAAAACATCACAACTACATGTTTAGGGGTAGAATAATGTTCGATGTGAAAGATAAATTCAATATGAAAGTCACTTGATATAGGGAAGAAAAAGATGCAAAATTACTCTGGTGCTATAGACAAACAGATTTCTCTGCTTAGAGGTACTAAAAATTTATTGATACAAAGAATATGGTTTAAAAGATATTTTGAAAAATAGTTGTTTAATTTAACTACTAATTATAAATAATGGTGAATTTATCAATGTGATATTTGTTGAGTAAATAAATCTGAAAGATATTTCTGAACAAAACTGTGAGAACAAGGCCTGGAATTCATAAACTTTGTGATAATTATCTTAATTGCAGTATGTTCCCTCAATTTGAAAGATGAAAATGTCTTCTTTCTCAGATTTGTGATAACCAGTGATTTACTGTGTAGGGAGTCATATTTAATCTGATTTGCTTTCTAATGATGAGACCCATAACTTATTTTGGTGAGATTCTTTTTTATTGTTTTAATACAATATTTTTTATTATTCTTTGAGAGTTTTATACAACATATTTTCTTCACATTCATACCTCTTTCACCCCTGTAATTCCTCCTAAACTAAACCCTTACCTCCTTCTGCCCCCCAAATTCCTGTCTTCCTTTTTTATTAACATAATTTTTTGGTGAGATTCTTACTATACATTGAAAATTTAAATTCTCACATGGAAAGGATGAAAAATAAAATATGGATATGTATAAAGACATACTGAAAGAAAACACCCTTGTAAACAGACAACACTAAAGGTTAGTTGCCTGTCTGCTGTCCACTTCCTTAGCCTTTGTAATTTTGGTTTGATCTTGCATATTAACTGATGATAAAATGATGAGCACTCACAGAAAGTATTTTGTTAATACAAAATATGACCAAACATGTGTCATCATTATTTGTTCTCATTTCCTTTTTGTTTCTGTGGGAAAACACAGTGCCAAACAACAGAGAGGGAAATGGCTCATTCTGCCTACAGTTCTGGTTCTAGACCATTACTGCAGAGAAGTCAAGGCAGGAACTTGTGCCAGTTTGTCACACCCATGGTCAAGAGCAGAGAGGAATAAACACATGCAGGCTTTGAGCTCAACTAGCCATCTCTACTTTTGTACAGTCCGGGATTCCAAACCAGGGAATGGTGCCACCCACTATCTGGCTAGGTTTCCTCATCAAGTAAGGAAATTAAAACCTAGTTGTTTCTGTACTTTTTCCAGTCATTGTAGTGGATAGCCATGCCAGCATTGGCCTGGAAGTTCCAACCCCCATTGAGGCTTCTGTAATGGTCACGCCCACAAGGCAGGGCGGAGGAGGAAGCAGAAATCAAAGATTGGGAGGAGGGCTCTCTCTTGGTTCCGGGACCCTGGACACTGGAGGTAGACCGAGCAGAGTTCTCCAGAGAACACTGCCAGACTGCGCTATACCTTTGCCAGACCCTGCAACCTACCCCTTCATTTGTAAGTTACCCCACAAAATAAACCTCCCTTTCAACTACGTGGAGTGGCCTTAATAATTTCACCAATAAATCATGGTCTCAATATCTCTTGCTCACAGAATCCCTCCTCTCTCTCATTGATTGGACTCCTGGAGCTCCATCTCTTCATCTGCTTCCATCAGTCATGGATGAGGGTTCTATGGTGACAGATAGGGTATTCAGTCATCCAATCACCAGAGTAGGCCAGCTCAGGCACCCTCTTGATTATTACCAGAAGTCTATGGTGGAGTCATCCTTGTGGATTCCTGGGAACCTCCCTAGCATGCTGCGTCTCCCTATTTCCATGGTGTCTTTATTTATCATGATATCTATTTCCTTGCTCTCCCACTCTGGACCTGCCTCAACTGAATGTACCAGCCTCTGCTGACTCCCCATGGGAGACCTTGCCTTGGAGGATATGGGAATGGGGGATGGGATGAGGGAGAAAGCTGGGGGTGCAGGAGGAGGGAGGACAGGGAATCTGCAGTTGGTATGTAAAATGAATAGAATATCTCTTAATTAATAAAAGATAAAAATTATTAAATATTTAAGGAAAATATTAATAAAAATATTAAAACCATGCCCCACCAACATCCATAGAGGTCAACTAGATCTAGTTGGCCCTCCTTGAGACTGTCTTAGGTGATTCTAAGTTCTGTCAAGTTGATATTTAAAATTAACCACCACATCATCAGTTAAAACCTTGATTCCTATTCCTATCAGCCATTTTCTCAAGATTCCCAATGTGTAGACACTGTGTACATTTGTGTATGGGCATGTGTACTTATGGGTATCAGACAGACTCTCATCTCATTTATAAACTGATATAACAATGCTTTTAAACTCATTGGTAAACTTTTCCTTGAAATACAACTCCCTACATAACAATATATCATGGGTTTGTCTCTTCTTTTTACGAAATTTTTTCCTTCAACTAGGAAACTCTTCATTGATTTTTCTAACCACAAGTGGATCCATAGATTTTATTTGGAAGCCCCAAGTTCCACAATGTATCTGACTTTAATGCATATGTCTTCAAGACAAATGGATGCATGTTTTGCTGATTCTTTGAGTTTAACAAAATTGATTTATGCTTATTACATTATTATATAAATATTACTATGGTAGAAAGAACAAAGTTTACAAATCAAGAATTTTACCTAAAATATCCCTTAATTCCAGAGGTAATAAGTAGTAACAGCTGGATTTGAGTCTTTGTGGATAAAATGTGACAGAAAAATATTTACCCATAGACTGATAATTCCTCCCCAATGGAATTTCAGTTTCATAGATATCTACGTATCTATATGTACACATTCATACACATGCATACACTTCATATATTTAAAGAAAAATTGTTTTTTCTCTGTAAGAACTATTTTTACCCAATCAGAGTGATATTTTCCCACTGAGACCATATAATACACATTATTATGATTAAAGATTTCATTTATAAGAGATTATATGTCCTTTATCTGGGGAATTGCCTCAATTGGATTGACCTGTGGACATGTCTTAATTTTATTAATTGCTAGTAAATATAGGAAGGCCCATTGCACTGTGGAGTGGCACCATCCTTAGGCAGGTGGCCTTTATCAGTACAAGAAAGTTAGCTGAGAAAGCCAGGAGAGAAAGCGAATAAACAGCATTCCTCCATGGTTTCTGTTGCAAGTTCCTGCCATGAGTTTCTCCCTTGACCTTTTTCTATGATGAACTGTTAGTGGAAAATGTAAATCAAACAAACCCTTTCCCCTCTAAGTTGCTTTTGGTTATGCTGTTTTATGACAGTGATAGAAAGCTTCCAATTCTAACTTGACATGAGGAAAGTTATAAAAAAGAGATTTCAAATAAAACAATTAATAACAATGAATATTTATTGGTAATATTAATAATAACACAGGTAAAAGAACAAAAAACCAAAAAAAAACCTTTGAGGATTTGCTTCGATTTTGTGTTTGTCTAAATCAGTCCTCCCTTCTTTCCTAATACATTCTATTTCCTGAGACAGCTTATGATGTCAGTATCACTACATACATGCATAACTTAACCAAATAATGCAATCATCTTTTTGGAGGGGAAACACATTTTTAAAAATAACTTGATTGTCTCCTTTCATTGATGTGCAGGAAATCACTTATCATGGTGGGTATGATACTGCAGGAGAGCCTGCAGGAAAAGGATGGTCCTTCCTTGTCATGGGGAACTGGGCTAACAGATACTTTGCTCCACTGTGATGATCTACATGATATGGAGGTTCCTGGTGCTTGGTGTGTGTTAACAATATTATTCTGTCAAACCTGCCCTCCCTAAGGGTCTGGATTTCTGACACACACTAAACGGAGGATGTGTATGTGACCAGACACAAATTACAGCTCTGTGAATAGATATTCTAGGGAGTCTTCCAGGCAGATAGTATATCTCATATGTCATCACATAGTGATGGAGAAGGCCACTGGAGGGGGACCCTTGAGAGCTTGTACTGGAGCTTTTACAAATCTCCCTCTGTGACCCTTTTACTTTATTGATTGTAATTTGTATCTGTTCCATGTGAGAAGTTGTAGTCAACAGTCCTCTGAATTTCTCTAATGATTATTGAAGTAAGAACTAAGCTGGTCTTGAAGACCTTTAACATCACTAGTCATTTCTGATAACAACTAGAATGTTATCCTGGAGTGAGTTGTGTTCCCTCAAAAGATGCATTCATATTTTGGTCCCCATGTCATGGGATAAAACTTTTTCTGGGAAGAGACAACACATATCTACTCACTCCAGCTAGGGAACCCACAGTAGATCAAAGTATGGATATTGCCAAAGTCCAACTTGGTGAACCAATGAGTTTTGTTGACATTACTTATAGGAATATGGGTGAGGTGTTACTTACAGGAGCAGAAATGACTCAAAGACAGCTGTATCACCAAAGCCCACCTCTGCATTGGTGACAGCTCACAAGTGCTGGTTGCCTGGAGCACATTGCCCAGCTTTTAGGCATCTCAACAGGTTGGAGAGTGTCCCCTCTAAGTGACTAAGTTGCTCTAAACCTCTTCTAGACAGTTTGGCTGTTTTCTGCTTCTTCCAGGAAGCTGGTCTGGTTTCAGAGTCTTTTTTTTTTTTTTGCAGTTTAGCTTTTTTACAGTGGGAGGGAGGTGCCTATTTGATCTGGTCAGTTTCAGGAACTTCCTAAAACTATTTTGAGGGGTTTACCTTCTGTCTTAAGCTTCCCTGTGGGATGGAATGTACCAATCTCTGAGGAAATTGATATAGAACATTCTGCCCCTTCCCACTCTAAACATTCTTTCTGCCTACTCTTCCACAATAACCCCTCAGGACCATAGAAGACATGACTATAAGTGTCCATCTATGGCTAATAATTAGGCAACCATACTACACCAGCAGTCACTCATTCTCAGGAACTCCACCAGTAGTTATGAGTTAGGGCTGACAACAATGTCATCTATGGGTATAAACACATTTAGAAGGCAATTTGACAGGCACATTACACCCATCTAATGAAAAATAGGTACTGCTTCCCCTTTGAGACCTATGACCAACCAGCCACATGGTTTCATCCTGGCTTCCAGTACCAGTTGTAAACTACCTCTTGTGGAGCTGGTTTTAAATCCAATTAGAAGGATCGGTCCTACTCATGATAGTGGACCCACTGTCACACAAGTAGGCACATTCTTCCTAGCTTGTTGGTATTTTATCACACATGGTACATAGATGAGCAGGACTATGGGTGACAGTTCTCTATCAGCAGCCTGTATGGCCCTCTCTGGCACTGTAAAAGCCAGCCAGCAGGGTGGGAGTTTCTAGTTTAGTCCAAACTTCATTTCTCCATATACTGTAGTCACAGCCTATACATGCAGTCCTTCACCAATAGGGTCTTACTGTCTAGTTTTGGCATACAACCAACAGATGTAGCAGCAAACTTTATGGTTTGTGGGGCCTCAGGGGCTTCTCTGGCCAACATCTCACAGAGAGGTAGCCCACCCTGGCACTGATGTTTTATGTCCTCTGGTAGTGTCCTTTTCTATCCATGTAGGGTATCACTGGGATAATTTTTCTTCCTTTTCAATTAACCCAGTCTCAGCTGAATTATAAGGTAGGTGGAAGTACCATTGAACCTGGCTCTATCTCCAATGGCTTTCCAAATCTGCATACACTCAGAGGGTAACTTTTTGTCATCTATAAAACAAAACTTATTCCAGAGAATGGGCAGGACAAGGCAACATCCTGAAACACCATCCCACAGCAAATAGTGGGGTTTACAAAGATAATCTTGGTGAGACACTCTGAATGTCTATTGTCATCTGTTCTATATCAGGGAATACTATTTTAAGGTGTGTTAGTTTTGTTTATGTTGCTTTTGTTTAACTCTGTGAAGCAGTATTATTGGGCCTATCTGAAACACCTGATACTCTAATAAAGAACTGGATGGTGGAGCTGGCAGGCAGAAAGAGTATATAGATGAAGAAATCTGGAAGGAAAGAAGAAGGAGCCAGAGAAAGAGGAAGACATCAGAGGCTAGCCACCCAGCTACACAGCAAGCCATGGAGTAAGAGTGAAAGCAAGAATATAGAAATAGAGAAAGGTAAAAGTCCAAAGGCAAAAGCCAAATGTGATCATTTAAAGTTAAGCAAAGCTGGCTAGAAACAAGCCAAGTTAAGGCCAGGCATTTATAATTAAGAATAAACCTCTATGTGTGATTTATTTGGGAGCTGGATTGTGGTCCCCCAAAAGAGCAAAAATAGCCAACAATAGTTTTAAGTAAGTATCAGGTGATCCCAGAAGTTCACAACTAAGAAGATACTGAAGTTAAACATAAGCAATGTCTACTACGGCAGGGAAAGGTTTCATCCATTTGTATCAGTTGCTTCCTCCACAGATCAAGGTTGGATACAAAGCATGGACAGGAGGTACTAAGTTAACTAGCTCCCAGTAATCTTGGGTCATTCTCTCTGAGCTATTATATTCCCATACCCTGGAGCTGTTCTGTGGAACCTCTCTACATTTCTCCATACTTAATAAACTCTGTGGACCTGACTTAATCTGATCAAACCTACTTGGGGTCAAAAGGGAATGTGGCCCTTCTCTACCCCACTGTGCCCACTGACTCCATGGATCCCATGGGCCCTAGGTTGGCACTGTGGTTATAGCTGTAGCTCTTGCCTCTCCACCCACCATACCTGGCTGTTAAGGGAGTTCCTGGCTGGAAAAAATCTCCACCCCTAGCATAACCTTTTGCTGGAGGCAAAGGTATCCTTCTTAGTCTAGGGCAAGCTTGACCATCTTCACCTGTATTATTCTATCACAGGTGCCTTCTGAGAACTGCTTCTCAGGCCTTGAAGCCTCCCAGAAGCCCCTTCGTACACAGTTTGGCTTTCTAATAAATTTTCCTTAGGAACTCCAGATCAGCATGAATCCTGCCACTTTCATCTTCAAGTAATCCAGACAGGCCTTTCCCTCTGCTTTACCATCTTCTCATCTCTAGGTTGCTCTCTCACTTTATGGACTCTCTTTACATGCTGCTCTAGGTCAATGAGATCCAACAAAGCCTCTCCTACTTTATAAAGGTTTTGCCCCACCAAAGGGCTCAGCAATGTTGCCAGAGCTCCATGCCAGCCTCAAGGTCCCTACTGGACAAACCTCTTCTTTAACTCCCCTGTGAACATAGTTCTTTCTATGTTCAAACACAGCTTTCCTTATTCCTAGTTCCCTCAACAGCATCTGGCCCTCCTCTATGGTCCTCCAGTTCCTGATATTTGTGAGGACTTCAGATGGAGATAACCAAGTGTTTCTATTGACTCTGATGAGCCAGTCCATCAGGGACTGCCTTCCCTTAGACTGTCTCAGTTATGCAGCCTTTGCCTTAAGGATGGATGGAAAGGGACATCACTCAGTTTTCTTGACTCCACAGTAGTCAGACTGGTGCCATTTGCTCTCATGTCCCATAGCTTTACAAGCCAGGAAAGCTTCAACAGGCTCTTTCACTGTTTGCTTAAGTCTTTTCTAATTCCAGAAATTCAAGCATTGAATATTCCCTGACAGAGAAAAAAATGAGAGTGGTCCTGCTTCAAGTCAAGATCCATCTGGGGCTGGGATACAAACTCAGACAGTCACATTTATTGTCACGGTGAACAAACACCAGTGTAGGCAACTTAAGGAGAGAAAAGACTGATTTTGATTCAAGGTTTCTGTGGTATCGGTCCATGGTGGTGAGGAGCAAGTGATGGGCCAGGGCAATCCACAATATGGCATACAGAACACAAATTATGGAAGGGGCCAAGGCAAGATATAGCCTATAGTGTGCCCCAGTGATCTACTTCCCCTGGTAACCCCCCCAAATACTTTGATACAGGGAGACTCTCAATGAAATAACCCATTCACTATCTAATGAACTGATTGTCCCTGAAAGCACATTTATAGGCAAAGCCAGAGATCAGCTTTACTACCCTGAGGCATCTGTCAGTCTAGTCAATATGACAATGAAGTCCACCCTTGTCAACTTGACACCACAGTACACATATTTGAAGCCAGAACTGCAAGCAAGGATTCTCTGAATCATAGTCCCTGCAGAGAAATGATGGTCCTCTGAACAATTTGACTTTGAACTTCAAGCTTCCAGAATTGTGAGCCAATCAATTCCTTCTGCTTTAAGCCACCAGTTTGTGATTTATTTCAATAGCCCCTGGAAACTAACTCGACTGTCAGTTTAAGTTTTTCTTAATTTGGAAGAAATCACACACTGCATTAGATAATTCAAATATGTTAATCATGCATCAAGGATTATTTCTGTTCATTTTTATCATTATAATAGTCTTCTGTATGTGTCATTTTTATGTGTGAGAATGCATGTATGTGTTTATAGGCATGTGGAGGTAAAGAAATAACACACTGCATTTAGATGATTCAAATATATTAATCACACATCAAGGACTATTTTTGTTCATTGTTGTCTGTATGATAGTTTTATGTGTCATTTTTATTTGTGAGGATGCATGTATGTGTTCATAGGAATGTAGAGATGGGGGTTAGAGGTCAATCTCAGGGGTCATTTTACCTTCGTTTGGTGTTAAGACAAGGTCTCTCATTGGCCTGGACCAAGTAGTCTAGGCAAGCTGCCCATTGCACTCCAGAAATCCACCTGTCTCAGTCTCCCAAGCATTGGAAATCCAAGTGCTTGCCACTGTGTCTGGACATTGTATTCAGTTTCTCATGCTTGCAAGGCAAGCACTTTACTAACTGAGCTATTTCCTCTGAGGTCTGTATGACATTCTTCTGGCTATATTTTCTATTATTGTGTATGTGTGTGAGTGTGGTTGGTTGCACATACCACAACATTTGTAGATGGTCAAAGGACAACTTTGTCAGAGTTGGTTCTATCTTCCTTCCAAATTTATGGGATTCTGGGGATAAAAGTTAGGCTGACAGGCCTGTGGAACAAATATTTTATCCACCGAGCCATCTCACTGCCCCTATAATATTCATTTTATAAAGACCTCTCTCTGTCTCTGTCTCTCTCTTTGTGTGCCAGTGAGTGTGAGTGAGTGAGTGTGTGTGTGTGTGTGTGTGTGTGTGTGTGTGTGCCAGAGGCTAGAGGAGAGCTTTAGCTTCCCCTGGAGCTCTAGTTACAGAGGTTGTGAGCCATCTCTCCAAAGCCAACAATAACCTTAAAAACGTATTTTGATTGAATTTTATTGGTGTTTCTAAAGTGAAACTTGGGAGTGTAAGCTTCTGATAAATATTTTTGAAATAAGGTAAATTCAGATGAATACAATAAAATGATTAGGGTACTGCTTTCTAGGTTGAGATCATAAAGATATATCAATAATTTGTTTTAATTGTGCATTTTGGTTTGACATTGAAAGCACACCCATTTGTAATATTACCATGTCTTCCACAGTATTCTGTTTCAGAGAAGAAAACAAAGCTATTCTGATTTGTATATAATCATTTCTAACATAGTTTTTATGATTATATATTTATCAAATTTCATTTTTTGTTCCCTTGTGCCTTGAACATTTATCAAATCTTATTTCATCCTTTTATTTTGTAAACTACTTATGTCAACATTCCTAAATATCAATCTCAATGTGAGCATGTGTGTTTTGATTTTAAAAGTCACGAGCTTATCATTACTTTGCCTCCTGAGGGGGCTGCCTGTGTCCAGCTGTTGGCCCATGCTTCCTATTGACTGGTTTTGCTTGGTCAGTGCCAATATTTGTTCTGGAACCCAAACTCAGCTCCTTCTAGATGGCTGTTAAATCAGGCATTTTAAATGCTTCTCTGATGACGACTGGACTAGGCACCAGTCTATGAATATAGCAGAACATCATTAGGAATCATTTCATTGATTTTTATTTTTTTGCCAGTCTGAAGGGGGTTGGAGGAAGAGGATCTGGGGATGAGGGAAGGTGTTGGAATAGATGGAGAAGAAGCTGTGGTCAGGATGTACTGTATGAGAAAAGAATAAATAAAAAACTAAAACTAAATAAAAATAAAGTATTTTAAATGCCATCCTAGATTGAATGTCTGCTCTTTTCTCTTTCTCCTTTCCAGGAATGTTTTAGATTCACTCAAAGGATATTTTGCCTGCTGGAAACTACTCAGTGTGAAGGAAGGACATGGGCAGTCACATCCCATTCTCCTCAGCCCCACCTAGAAGCCCTTAACCTGACGACAGATCCCCTTAAATCCCCGTTCTTTGTTAGGAAACATTATGGTTCTACAGAAAGAGGAGCCAATAAGTAGGACAAGTAAGCATGGAGAAGTGGCCACAGTTTTGATCTAAGAGTTTGTACTTATTTATGTTTCTCATGCCTTGTTTTGGTCTATATAGCCATCTTCTATGACTTAGGCTACCTAAAGCCCATAAATTACATGGTTATTTATAAACAAGTTACCCAGAAGAATACTGATCAGGAGACATTAATGCAGACTTCACAAGAAATTTAAGCTCTCTGAAAGCACACTGAGAAAAGGTGAAATGAATGCATTAATGAAAGGTGAAATGAATGCATTATTTTTTAAATTAAATGTTTTTTAGAAAACTCTGCATGTATACACACACAATGCATATGGACTACCACTCCACTCTCCACCTGCTTCCTACCCTATCTACTCGGAATCCTCCCCACAAATCTATCTCTTATGTTGATGTCTATTTGCTTTGTCTTTTGAGCCATTGTGATTAACCAGGGTCACCTGTGTGATCATGGGTTTAGAGTCAACCCTTGGAACCTGCTGGGCTTAGCAGTGGGTACACAACTGAAGGTAGGTAATGGTTCCCTCCTCCTAGACTCTATTGTTATCCAATAGCTCAGAGATGAAGGATCATATGAACCCCTCCACTTTTCTTAACTAGGGTCAGTGTTGTGTCAGCTCAGTTTGGGTAACTACAGTTGATATGAGTTCATGATTGCAAAGGTCTCTCTTAGACAGAATGGCATCTCATAGCTCTTTACCCTGTATTCCAACCCATATATGCTTCCTGCCCCCTTTTCTACAGTGCTCCCTAGCTACCCTGAGGGAATGGTATGGATGTCTTATTTTGGTCTGGCCCACAATCTTTGCTTACTGGTTGCATTGATTTTAGTGGTGTACCTAAAAAGATATAGATTAACAGGAATTCAAACCATAATCAATATAATGCCATTGGAGAGAGCATTTAGATCTTTTTGGAACTGCCTTCACATTTCTTAGGTATTTTACATATAGGAACTGTCATTTGTATTACTCAGATTCCAGGCACTGTGAGAGCTGTATGTGACACATACTTTGTCAGACAGCTCCCACCTAGCTCATTGTACATATGCACCAGTGCCTGTGAAATACATCTGATTTCATTGTTATTTAAATATCCTGAGGAAGGACAGACACTCCCTGAGTTGCTGGCAAGCCTACTTTGGCTATTTCTAGGAAAGAAGGCTTTGTGTTCTCGGGCTGTCTCTGGATTGATCACCAGCAGGAGCATGCTCCTGAAAAACAGCTCCCTCTAGCGTTTCTGTTTGGATTAGTGCGTCGTTTTCTGTGTTCTGGAAATGCATTTTCAGCACTTCTACCAAAGGAGGGAAGAAGGTAAATATGCAGAAAGGTAACAGCTGGTTTCTAACAGCTTTGGGAAGCCAAATGAAGATCGAGTTGGAGAGATGCAGTCATGAATGAGCAGCCTTTGGCATGGTCTGGAGAGAAATCAGAGGTTCAGACAATGGAACTTACAGCAGCTTGATTCCCAGGGTCTGGTTGAGTGCTTACCATTGGCTTCAAATGAAATTAAGAAATCTGGGCATGAATGCTCTGAAATTTGGTACCCACTGTTTTCAGAATATATTTTCTATTTTTGACTATCTACAGAGCAATCACACCTATTTAAGAGGTGTAATGTAGATTCGTTCTTAAGTATATAGTTCCTATTTATCAAGGAGCTGCATGGAGAGGGTTCCGGAATTTGAATGATATCAGAAAGTCATGGTGGTTGGTGCTTATTTGGAGATAGGCACAATTTCTGCAAATATCCAACAATAAACTCTCCATTATGTTTCCAAAGGACTGTGTTAGGCAGCTGCCTCAGACTACTTTCAAGTCCAAAAATCTCTGCCGTCTCCACCAAGCAACAATATCGATTTCTGCCAAAGGCTCTGGTCTGCGTGTGTTCCAGCTGCTGACACCTATACAATCATTTGTGCATTCAGGTCATAGGCTCAGGAGGTGTTGTCTGATTGACAGCCCTTTATAAATCTTTTATTTGCTTGTTTCTGTCAGGGCACAATTCAATCTTAGAATTCTTTCTGGTGACTTTGTGAACAGGACTAACAATATCCCCGAAAGGGAGATGTGATTTTTGCCATAACTCAAATGGCTTCTCCGGTCTCTGGGCTGAGTGTCAGAGCCAAGATCTGATTATAAATTATTTTTTACAGTGTGGAGAAAGATTCTTGTGGTCTTGGCTCAGGTTCTTTGCTAAATTTTTACAGGGTGAGGGAGAACTTGAATGTGAATGGGGTTTATCTGCCTTGCTTTAGTGACAGGTGGGTGACCAGTGTCTATATCTTCCTGGACTTCTCCCCTCGAGGAGACAATACCAAGACCACTGCTACCATCACCTCACTCACAATGGATTTTAAGATGACCAGGCACACCTGTGTGAGAAGATAAAGTACACTGGTTAGTTCAATGCCTTTTACATGCTGTGCTAAAATGACCTAGAGATGTCCCAAAGTGACTTGGAGATGTCCCACATGAACACACACTGTTCCTGATTAGTAAAAAGAAAACCCAAGTGGAGTCTATGTGGAGTTTTGTGTTCTTTTACGTGCTGGTATTTGGTGCATTTTTGAAAATCCTATCTATGGATATTAGGTTATTGGTGAATCTATTCTATGAATTGCAAATGGTTCCTTATCAGCACCAGTTAGTTGCCTGCTTGATTTTTTGGCTTGAAAAAATGTTATTGGAAAGAAATGAATGGATTTCTTTTTTTGTGAGTTTGAGTTTCATTTCCTTTAACTATAGAGCCCAAGGTGAAATTGATGGATCATATAGTAGTTCTATTTTTAATTTTTGATGAACATACATGCTACTTACCTTAATGACTACAGTAGTTAGAATTCCAATGCACCAAATATCACATTATATGCCTTAAGTATAAATAAATAATTTATCATATGTCAATTTGTAAAAACAATTATTAGCAATCAATATTCTACTTCAATAAGTAAGGCTAATTAGAATTTTAATATTCCCATACCTATGTTATTCTTTAATATTTTGTACATTCTTCAGTGCAATCTTTGGGAATTGCACATATTCTCATTAGGCATTTAATTGAAATCAGTTGAGATTGATTGTAGCAGGTGGCTGTGGAATATGGACATTTAAACACACAGGAGTGTGATCCTCTACCCATCCCAAGTACACTCTTAGGAAAAGAAGGTGAAACTAGAGATGGCAGTCTCAGGTCACATTTCAGATCAGAGTTAGCCATAGTCTGTTCTATGCTGTCTACTATGCCACCTCAGTGTCCTCTGAGTTTCACCTTCAGACTTCTTAGGGTGTTCTCCTGCTGTCTATGTGGATTATGGTAGACTATGTACCCACTGCTAATAAATCCAAATAGTGGAGGTGTTGTTTCTTGGCCATTATCTAGTAGCCAGGATCCCTGCATTGAGTGCTGAGTGAGCAAATATCACACTGATTTAACATTAAAATGATTATTTTAAACTCGGATATTGTTTGAATTCAGCCTCTCTGTACATACGTTCCTTGCCATATCAGATTTCTTTTGGAATTGTGCTTATCTATGCTAAATCATATGCAGTGAATTTGAGAAGAACTTTTTTTAGGACATGGGGATCATAACCAAGACTTTATGTTTTATCTTTCAAGTTTCAAGGTTATATCACAAAAAATGTTATCAATGACTTTTGTGTGTGTGTGTGTGTGTGTATATGTGTGTGTGTGACTGTATGATAATTAAGTCTCATTTAAAGTCATTGTAAAATTAACTCCTCACTTGAGTTGTTACTTAACCAATCTTTATTCTTACTTCTATTTCAAAAAAAAATTGCCCCAACTTAGCCAGCACCAGTTTTATGCATAATTCCTAGCAGATACTAAGCAGGACCCATTATATCTACAGCATCTGGGAGCTCAACCCTTAGAATCCTTTTCCATACAACATACATGGTTTTGGATTTTGGCAAATGCATCAGAAAAGTTAGTCAGGAGGACTGTGACTTCTAGAGTTGTGC
This sequence comes from Onychomys torridus, assembly GCF_903995425.1. Classification (NCBI taxonomy): domain Eukaryota; kingdom Metazoa; phylum Chordata; class Mammalia; order Rodentia; family Cricetidae; genus Onychomys; species Onychomys torridus. Next base: position 40,926,306 of record NC_050447.1, read on the forward strand.
TGGACACCTACCTTTGTTCTAGCTATGTGTATAAATTGCATGCATCAGCCCAGCCCTTGATTTAATGTAAGCAATCTAAATGAACTAGGATATGATGCTGAGGTCATTTCCAGATCAGTAATCAGTGCACAGCAAAACCTTTCAGGACCCTCATTTATCTCTCAGTTAGTATATTGGATCAGTCGATATTTGCAAAGAATTCTGGTCAGGGTCAAACTTCTTCAGGGATCCCCGAGGAGGGAGGAATAAATTACAGGGCCATGGTTACCCTTTCATATAATATCTAAAAGGGCATTATGTGCAAAGATTCTCTATGAAATCTAATTCTTGCCCCAGCCAAGTCAATTTAGGAAAAGTGGACCAGTAGCAGCCAGCTCTGTAATGCTGCCCAAACAGATAAAAGCTTGTGGTTTTGTGTCTGGCCCAGACTGTATTTGTTGCCTCTTTAGAAACAGATGTTCTCCTGTGTGAAGCGGCTACTTGCCCACTGACCAAGCTTCCACAAGCTGATGATAGACATGGACATCTATAATGTTGGGGATTTTTGTTAGAATGATACTTCAACAAGCAGTTTCTAAGATGATCTCTGGTGATCTCTGTACCACACACAAGCCCTTTGTGAACATAGGCTGGCATGGTCGTTTGCATCAAACTAAGAAAATACGGCAAGGACAATTGGTTGTCTGTTCTGTAACTACTTGACTCTGACCAAGCAAGTTGTGTTGTTAGAGAGGCCTCCACGACAATGAACTGAGGACCACCTTTAGCAGCGCTTTAGTAATGAAGGCTCTCAGATCAGTATTCAAAAGGGAATGAGATTCTAACAGTGACAACACGAATAAGCTCAAAAGCTGATCTTTTTGTAGGTTAGACTTCATGAGGGAGTCACAGTATTAGATGACAAGTTGATTACAGCCATGTGAGAAGCCCTACGGGAGAGAGTCTAATTAAACTGAGCCCAGATTCCTACTCATAAAAACCATAACATAACAAATGAATGTATTTCTTTAGTCATCAGATGAGTCATAAGCTTTTTAGATGCAGTCTCCAATTACAGCATGAGAATAAGAGCTATGCGTTCTGACTTTGTCCTCTACTCATTTTGATGCTTATTTTTCCTTATACTTGGAAAATAAAAACACTCACTGAGAAGGTCATGACTTGGGGTAAATATTTCAAAAAGTATAACGTCTTCTCAGGTCAAGAAAACGAAAAAGAACATTATGGAATAACTCAAGTCAAGATCTAAGGCTGTCACCACATGATGAAACTATTTAGCATGGCCTTCACCTGTTAACTAAATCATATCATTCAAATTGGCTGTGATGAATGAAAGGCAGGTTCGGCACCATGTTGGCTTGAGGTAAGGACTATGCATGGAAAGAACTGTGAGTAAAATGAGCAAAGTTGATTCACCACGGTATCCAGTCATATCTAGAGACTGAGTGGAAAGTGTAGCCTTGAGTTCAAGAACAATGGAAGCTGGACCTCCCTGGGACATTGCACTCGCTGGAAGGACATGAAGTTTACAATTAAAAGTATCTATGCTGTGGTCTAGGCAGTTTAAAAGTACCAAATGAACAGGAAGAGATCAACTCAGGGGGGAAACATTTAAAGTTCATTTGTTTTGGAGAGTGAGCAAGAAGACTCCTTGAGGTAAAGTAAACATTTGACCAAGAGACAAAGATACCCGGGGAAAACATTCCTATCATCCGGATCCTGGCTGTGGTGGCTTGAGTGAGAAATGGCTCCTACAGGCTCACGTATCTGTGTACTTGGTCCCTGGCTGGTGGGACTGTTTGGGGGAGGTCACAGAATCTTTAGGAGGTGCTTAGCTGGAAGAAGTGTGTCACTTCTGCTGGCTTTGAAATTGTATAACTAGGCTATACAACTTCCTGTTCTCCCTGTCTGCTTCCTGTGTGTTCATAAAATGTTCTCTATCCTACCTCTATGTCTGCCTGTTGCCATGATTACCCCATTATGATGGTCTTTATCTCCGATGTAATTATAAGCTAAAATAAATCTTTTCTTCCTTAATTTGCCTTTGGTCAAGGTATTTTATCACAACCATAAAAAAGTTCTAACACATTGTATACATCTATATTTTGTTTTTGAGAATTCTTTTAAAATAATGTAATAATATCAGCTGTTGGGATACAAATAAATACACCCTTCAAAACTAAAAGCATAAATATTTTAAATTATTCTCCTTATTGATCAGTATGGGTACATACAGAATCACTCACTCCATCTCCCATCATTGGGTTATTTTTGTATTTACATAGAAGTCACCGAATTTGCAAAATTTAAAGATATTAAAGTGTAGAATTACTGAGGGAGTCTTTTTGCAAAAAGAAAAATCTTAGAATATTGGAACATATTACCTTTATAACATACACAAAAAAGGATGTGCTATATAGCCACAAAGGGAGAGAATAGCTTTATATAGATGAAGTTCCTACCCAGGTTCATACTCAGACTCCCTCAGACAAACAAAGGATGCAAACACACTCAATCCTTAGTGATTGATTTTACATAAATTAAAGTTGTAGCCATGCTTATTCTTGATTGGTTGACATTTATATGACTACAGGCTGTAGTTATTGGTCCAGGTGGGAAGCAAGAAGAGACTTTTGAGGTCTATTCATCTTGGTAGTTGAAATAGAAATCCAGGGCCACAAGGTTCTGTTTGTGTTTCTTGGAGAAATTCAAAGTACATGTAACTTACCATCAGGAAACATCGAAGGTCATTTGGGACCCTTCTTGAAAGTCTCAGCTTTGCTTACAATAGGCTTTAGCAGAGGTTCTAATTGAGTGAAATGATACCTTTATATCTGAGGTGATTAGTCCTATCTCCCTTGGCTGTATAAATTCTGTCTCTCCATTAACCTGGAGATAGTTGAACCAGAGACCCATCCTTCTGACACCACCACAGAATCATTTCTTCTGAAACACTATTTTCCACAGAAGTCACTGTATCTTAATGAGGGTTTGTCACATGAAACAAGATGAAGCCTACACGCTGTAGTACAGACGTATTGAAAAGGTGAGACCTGTGATTGGTATGTAAAATGGAAAAAAAATAAAGTCTTATCTATTACACACACACACACACACACACACACACACACACACACACACAAAGGTGAAGTGTTACACATGGATCTACTTTGTGATCCTCGGGAGAGCTGCTTCTGAGCAGTCAGAGGGATGATAGGGTTTCCATTAAGCATCTTTGTAAGCAGCATCTTTAGGATTTGACTGTGCAGAAGCCAGTATGCTTACAGATTTCACCTGTATTCTGGTGGCTTTAGCATCTCTTGATTTTTTTTTTTTGTTTAGTCACTTCATTTTTACAAATCATTATTTTTTTTTAAATTTAATTTAATTTTACATATCAGCCATGGGTTCCCCTGTCCTCCCCCTCCCGCCACCTCCCGCCACCTCCCGCCACCCCCACCCCCCATTTGGCACCCAGGCAGTGGGACCTGGAACTGACCTTAGTGCATGAGCTGGCTGTTTGTAACCTGGGGCTTATGTGGGGACACTTTGCTCAGCCTTGAAGGAGGGGACTGGAACCGCCTGGACTGAATCTACCAGGTAGAGCTAAATCCCCAGGGAAGTCTTTGCCCTGGACAAATCATTATTTAATACATAATAATTATTCTCATTAATCTATTATACTCTCTATATAACTAATTCAGACTACAGATTTTGAAAGTTGCTGTACATCATCTTTAGAAGAAACCAGAATATTAAAAACTAAATATTAGGAATGTGAATATCTATGATATGTTCATATCTCTGAGGTTATACAATTTAAAATAGGTTTATTTATTTGTATACATGTGAATGTTAAAATATAGCATATTAAAACAAACTAATATATTATGAATGAACATAATCTATTAAAAATGTCTGTGGGAATAATTTGAACATTAGACATCGCTCTTAAGATATTTATGAAGTGGTCATGGAAACAAAGTTACAGAGTTAAGGTCATCAAGAAGTTAAAAAGCTACAACTATTATTGAGAAAGGAAGAGACAACACTTGTGTAAGAGAAATGACAAGCAAAAACTTCAGAATGAGAATGAGGCATTACAAGCATCTCTTCCTGTTATAATCCCAAGATTCTCTTTTAACTCTGAATACACAAAGGATAAATATGATCGAAAATAATTACTCACCTTGGGAGATATCATGGGCATTTTCCTTCTAGATGCAACTTATTCTGTTAAATCACACACTTCAAAAAATCTTATCCATATGTCTATAGCAGGTGATTCAGAAACAAGTTTAGGATTCAGGGCAGTGATTTAAGCTAAGCAGCTAAACATCAGCATGTGTTAAAAATAAAAAGTGACTCTGGAGAGCAGAAAGCTGAGGTCTATAGCCTTTGCAAGGTCTTGAAATAGAAAACTTGCTTCTGACTTAGCTCCTCTAAGAAGAATATGTGGGGAACTTATTAAAGTAAATATTATTCTCCCCAATAACCATGTCTCTTGTAATTATGGTTGTTTCTGTGACAACTTCCACCACACTGAAGGACGTGGTACTTCCTAAATGCAAGAACTTTTAAGTGGTGATGCTGTGTCTTCTTCTGAATGGGCACGAAGGACCTGCAAGTCCCATGATGGAAAGATAAATTATTTTCCCCATTCAGTTGCAAAATTACTTTTGCATTTTCCAACATGTTTCAAAAATGAATCTATCAATCTATGGTTTGCCTTTTCAGGAGTGGATGACATGGGCAGGTCAAGTGAATTGAGTTATTTAGAATTATTCACAAATATAGGGCTATAGGGCTATAAGTAGCCAAATATAGCAGTTGTATGTAAAGGCACATTCCTTTAAGATAGTGTGGATGGAGGAGATGGGAATGGGGGGGAGGGGCTGGGGTGAAGGCAGGGGTAGGAGGGGGTAGGACAGGGGAACCCATGGCTGATATGTAAAATTAAAACACAAATATCCGTATGAAAAAAAAATAAAATAAACATATTTTTTAAAAAAGAAAAAAAAGATAGTGTGGATGCTTTAAAAAGTGAGGATGCATTTAAAGATGCTTTAAAAATCACAGTATAAAATTATTTGGATAAGGATTTTCCTATATTTTATTAAAATATGTGGAGGTTTTCATTAATATTCAGCTACATTGGATTGAGATTTTCCATCCACCACAGTTAATACTAAAATGCCATTTTAGAACCCAAGCAAAAGCAACAGTGGATAAGGATGTGGAATCACAGGAATTCCTCCTTGCTGCCTGTGCTTGTGAGGGTTAATCCATCCACCTTAGCTGCATGTAAGTGACAGGCAGGGATAGAGTTGCCTTTTATTTTGAAACCCATTATTTTTCTCTGAGAAATAGTTTTGAGCTACATAAACACATGAAGAGACTGATAAAAATCATTTGAATCTTCTTTGTGCCAGGAACAGAACAAAAAGTCTCTGTAGTGCTTTGATATTTTGGATATTATATTAGTTTCTCCATGTATGCCTTAGACAAAAGAAGGGACAATTTGAAGACAAAACTCTATATCAAGCATTATCAGGAAAAAAATTACAAGGTAGTCTCTCATAATACACAGAACACATCCTTAACACCAAAAAAAAAAAGATCCTACAAATTAAGCAATATATATTATTATTTTAAACTCAGAATTTCTTGGCAACAGAGGTCAGAGTGAAAAGATGGCAATGTCTTAAACCTAATTTGAGTAGCTAAACACTGAATATAATATTTGAATTTCATATGGAAAAGAGTGGGTCTGAGGATGAAAAGACTAATGGATTGGAATTACGGCTACTTTCAAGAATGGTTACTTCCTTTATCTTTCTTTTGCTTTTTATTTATTTTTTTTAATTTAGTGTTTTGATGCAGAGTTTCTGTTTAGTCCTGCCTGTCCTGGAACTTGCTCTGTAGATCAGGCTGGCCTTGAACTCACAGGGATCCACTTGCCTCTGCCTCCCAACTGCTGGGACTAAAGGTGTGAGCCACCACCACTTGGCAGTTACTTTCCCAATGGAATTTATAATTTATAGAAAAAATGGATTGTAAAGCATAGCCTGTGTACTACATACTACTAGCTTGGATTCATAGTTAGCTATTTGCTTGAAAACACTTCAAAAATAAACAATTTTAAGCATCAAAATGAAATTTACACTAGGGCTAATTAGTGGCTTTTCAATGACTAGAGTGAATAGAGTGATGCCCAGTCTGCAATTTTATAAAGCATGTAATAATTCTGAAGATCCTTTAATCCATTTGATCCCACATTTTATTTGAGTCTGTGTATCTGGTTTTATCGACATTGAGCGATTCCCTGATACTTGGAAAGAGACAAGTGGGTAGATCCTCAATAGGGTGAATAGTTTTAATATTCCCATATTGGCACCCATGGAGACTGGTTCTGGCCTCTGCCCATGCGCGCCACGTTTCAGAGCAAGTTTGAAGTCCTGGCTGACTATTTACAGATAACAGTGACATATAGTGATGCTGGCTCTGCCATAATCATTTTATAACATACCGCTGGGAGTGAAGTCATCTTTCATGGCAGTGTTCTAGGTTCCTTTCTGTTAGTATGACAAAACACTCGGCCAAAAGAAACTCAGGAAAGGAATAGATTTGCTTCAGTTTACAGGTTACATTCTATCATTGAGGGAAGTCATGGCAGGAACTTGAAGCAGAAAACTTGAAGCAGAACACTGTTCACTGATATTCTCTCTAGCTCATGTTTAGCTACCCTTCTTGCATAGCTCACGACCACCTGCCCAGAGACTAGTGCTGCCCATAGTGGGCTGGACCCTCCTATGCTAATTAACAGTCAAGACAATCCCCCACAGATGTGCCTACAGTCCAGTCTGTCTCAGGTGACTTAAGGCTGTGTCAAGTTGACAGTTAAAGGTAGCTAGATAGCCATGACCATCCCCCCTCCACTTCTTCTTACTTGATTTTTCTCACATTAATAGGTGGCATCTAAGTCATTTCCTGGCCTCCTAAATATGTGCTGTTCTTTGTGACTCATTTGTCTAGTGGGATGCAGTGGCACTAATTTTCGAGAAAAGTCACAGGAAGCTGGCAGTTTTACCTTAACCTTGACTTGAGAGAAGCCATGTTATATAAGAAGTCTGACAATGCTGGGTTAAACTCCACAGCATACCCATGATGCTATACCTGTTAGTCATCTTGACCAGACTAGACTCAGACCTATTTCCTGGAGAGGAAAAAAAAAAGTTCTGTTCTTTCCTGTTCTAGCCATTCTAGTTAAGATGTTTGATGTGTGAATACCCACCAATAGCCACTGTTCGGTATCTACGCTAGTATGTAGATATGTAGTATGTAGCAACTTCATCTGAAAACTGCCAAGCTAATCTCCATCGACTCACAAGGCATGATTGACACGGACAAAATGATGGTGCTGAGTGTTAAGTAATTCATTGACTTTTACAAAAACCCTTAGTACTTTACCCCATTCCTTCAGCATTTGAAAAACACTCCAAAGGCATCTTCCTGGATTGTTTCTTGTAGTTGTTCATCTAGTTAGCATCTTGTTAAATTATATGTTGAACTGTCTTTCCTGCAGGCTATATTTCCTATGTAGGTGTGTGTTTTCTGCAGGACTGTCAGTTCAGTGATGCTACAAGCCTCAAGATCCCTTTAAGACTGCGGTACACATCATCTTCTGGCATGCTTTGATTATGTCCCCTTTGCTGTCTGTCCCTGAACTATTTATAGCAAGAGGAAAAATTGATGTAGCAAAGGAAGCCAAAAAGAGCCTGCAAACAATATCAAAGCAGAATATGTATTTATCTCTCTTGTCATATTAGCTATTAGCAGTGCTATCTCTTGTTTCTTTTTTAAGATCCATTCCCCTAGAATACAGTCTTGTTTCTCATGCCTGTGACAGAAAGTACTGGGTCTAATTTGCATTTTTCCTGATTATCATTGAGGTTGAACATTTTCTTTTCACATGCTTATTGCTTTCAGGTGAATTACTCATACATATTTGGTGCATTATTGATTTTTAGATATTTTTTATACTAGCTGCCTGAACAAGCTATAAAGATTCTCCTTGTCTGAGTCATGTGTTTTGAAATACTTTATGATTTATTTTATTGCATAGATGGAACAGTATTTTCTTTATAATCATACTGCTTTGTTTAAGGAAATCTTCTTCACCCTGATAGCCTAAGGATAATTACCTATATTTTTCTCAGACATGTGAGATTACCTTTACTCATTGGGGTGTTTAGTATACTTGGGCTTGACTTTGGCATGTGCCTTAAGCAAAGAATATATTTTCCCTACAGAAGTTCAATTTTCCCATTAGCATTAAATAAAAAGTCATCATTTCCAGGGGCCATTTGTAATAACACCCCCCAATACACATACTTTTGTCAAAGCAGGTCTTCATGCACACCTGAGTATGTCTCCCAGTTTGATGGTCTCTTAATATTTCTGTTTGGAAATTTCTGTATTCATTTTCTGTACCACTGAAAGAAAATATTTTAAGATTTTTTTTAAAGCTACAGCTCAGCATTTTTCTTTTGCTGTTATGAGTGAAAGTCTCTGGGGCCTTTATTACATTTTGTAATAGCTAATAATTACTTGTGTTCTTGATGTATCAAAGCAAATGTTGTATAAACCCCAAACTGTTGATGTAGATGTTAGAATACCTGATTGTGTGTGTTTGCATTTGTGTGTGTGTATGTGTGTGTGTGTGTGTGTGTGTGTGTGTGTGTGTGTGTGTGTTCATGTGGAGTGGGTATGTATGCACATGTGTATGGAGTCCAGAGGGTTATTACAGATTTTATTTATGACCTTCTGCATTTGTTTTTTTTTTCTTGAGACAGGATCTCTTGCTGGCCTAGAGATTACCAAGTAAGCAAGGCTGGCTGGTCAAAGAGAGTCAGGCATCTACCTACCTCCATGTCTCTAGTATTGAGACTACAGTTATGAGCCATCATACCTGACTTTTCCATGTAGATTCTAGAGATCTATCCCAGCTCATGTGTTCTTTATTTATTGAGCTTTCTCTTCAGCCCTAGAATGAAAGCCCAACTTTTAACAACAATACTATCACCTAATATTGATGTGTTTTTTTCCTGCCAGTTTTTGCCTTTTGTAATCTGTTTCCAGGGGCAGGGGCGGGGCAGGGGGGCAGGGGGAGGGGAGCAATCATGCTTGGGTTTTATGACTGACTTTAAAACCCTCTAAAGTACATTATTTGCTAATTCTCTGTGAAGCAGACACAGCAAGCAGGGGGCAGCAGATATGTCAGTTAAATGAGAAGAAAATGCCATGATTTAATCTTGACACTTGAATGTGAATTTGCTAAATGACGTAAGATATTATTATATTGTGATTTGTCCAGTATAGGAGCTAGATGAAATGGTATACTTAAAGTGAAACTGAAATACACCTGTTCTCCATTATGACCCTCAGATTTCAATAAACCTCCAACATTTTCAACATAAAATTTTTTTCTCCTGCTGTGTACATTTGCCCATATTTTTCCTCTCAGAGGAAAAAGAAGGTCTCTGAATTGAATCATTATTTCTGAAATCCTGGTGGTTATTATAATAATCATCAATACTGATTATACAATATTTCTGACAGTTACCTTCAGAGAACATGAGAGGAGAGTGATTCCTGATTCTTCCTTGTTTCCCTGAAGTCATGTAACCTTAGAGGGAAAGTGAGCTGTGTCTCTTTGGAAAGAAGATTTCATTGTTAGTTGGAGACCCTCCAGAGACCTTTTGCCCTTGGTTAATATTTGAAATGGTGGCTTCCTCATCAGCCTGGATCTTTGCCCTACTGTGAAGGACAGAGCCACCTGCTGCCTGTGACTGGGGAGTCAGAGCTGTGTTAGCATACCTGGCCAGCCTGACTGTTAGAAAAAAATGACACATAGGAGCAGTGGTCTTCTGCAATGAAAATTAATATACGAGGCATGGATATCATAGTTAGTTGGCAGCTGGCTAGTAAACTGATGCGGAAGGCTTTAATGCTGGTTATTCATCACAGCATGTGATGAGATTGTGGAAAATTTCAGCCTGAAATAAGTTGAGAGACAGAAGAACCACTGACTATATATGGCACTCAGGGCTGCAAGAGACACCTGCCTGTACCATTAGGTGGTCAAAGGCAAAGCCTAGAGGCTATTGGCCATTCAAAGGTCATGCAGCAGAAATCCTGTCAGGGTATGACTTTAGCCATAGATACAATTCTAAAATGAAATGCCTCAGTGCTCTCTCTCTCTCTCTCTCTCTCTCTCTCTCTCTCTCTCTTTCCACAAATTCATCTTTTTGTAAATTCATTCTATAAGGTCATACTTTTTAGATGAGGGTAGTATTTTATTTATATCAAACTGATTTGGTCATATCTACAGCACACTCATTGGAAAAATGTATTTTCTAAGTAAATGGATTTCTCAAGAAATCTCAAACAGCTTTTTAGCATGCTTAATTTATAGGGTCTTCTCATTCCTAAAAGGCTATCTTTCTTTGTTTATTGCTGTAAATAATTTTGTGTGTTTTCCCACTATATAAACTTGTGATATTCCTTCTGGCAACAAGTTGATTTTAATTTAGTAGTTACTTAGGTTTTTTCATACAGAGACTTTCAGGGATATTTGCATCATGCTAATAATAAAATCCACATATAAACAGATATTTTGCTACATCTTGCCTAAGGACTACTCAACATATATTGCAATTTCATATAGAACCCATGAGTGAATGAATGTATTTTATCATCTCCTTTGTCTGGAAATTCATATCAAAAAGACTCAAGAACAGTAATATATCTAAACTAATACTCAGCTTTATTTTTGGGTGTGTTATCTGTAATAATCAGACCTTAAGTTGACACTCAGTAATTTGTGTCCTCTAATGTTTATGGCCTATGTAACCTTATGTGCAGGGCCTTTGGTTTAATTCTAGTCAGAAGACAACAGTGAAGATTATGGGACTAAGCCAATGCAATTAAGGCCCCGGTCCGTTAAGGTTGATTATTTCCTTTTTGCAATTCTCTGCATCATTATCTTTACTAACACTCTGACCTTTCATGTGGATTTGTATAATCTCTCATGTCATGTACTTTATCCTAAAATTTTTTATTTTAATATCCAGAACTTGCCCAGTGTGTTAGTAACTTTGGCCCCAACTCTCGTTCCTCATCTGAGGTGTGGAGTGAACCTATATTTTGGCACTAGCCCCAGTTCAGCATTCAAAGTTTAGGAAGCCTGCTTATACATTCGTCTCAAGTTCTGGCCACTGTCTGAGGTTTGGGAGTTCACTAAACCATTGGCCTCCTTACCCTGATCACTCTAGGATGTAAAGTAGTCAGTCCAGAATCTGGCCCCCACCCAGACCCGATTCAGCTCTTGTTCTCCTCCACAGAACCTCCTTGTTTTATAAGGAAGGTGGCCACAGCAATCCACTGTTCCTCATTGTTCTCACCTCTGCTGAGGACACTGTCAACGGAGTGAAAGGGAAGTCTATAGGAAGGAAGAAAATTCTTTCTAGCTGAATGTTAGAAAATTGGATTGTAAACTACACAAAGAGTTTAAAAAACTAGACATGAAGGACAAACAACTTGAGTAAAAGGAAAACATGGTCTATGAAACTGAACAGAGAATTTGCAAAATTAAAGAACATAAATGGTTAACAGGTACTTTAAACACTATTCAACACTTAGCCTCCAGGAAATTAAAGTTAAAACTATTTTGAAATTTCATTTTTCTCTAGTCAGAATGACTATTACTCATGAAACAAATGATTACAAATGCTGGAGAGGAGGTAGAAAAACTGGTGTGTCCACTACAGAAATCAGTGTAGAAGTTCCTCAAAACACTAAAAATTTGTCCAGTGACTAAGCTATACCACTCCTGGGGGTTTATCCAAAGGAATCCAAGATTTACAACAGAGATATCATACTCTTGTTCACTGAATGTAAACAGGCTAGATGTCCATCAATGGATGGTAGATAATGAAAATGTGATGCATACAGGCAATGGAATATTATTCAGTGATTTAAATAAAAGAATAAAATTTGCTAGAAGCTGAGTGAGGTAACAGTAAGGTAGTAGGGCCTAAAGGCAAATGCTGCATATTTCCCATCTATGTACACTCTAGCTATGAATTTTTAGAGTAGTATGCCTCGCTGTGAGTGGCAGTAAAGGTCAGAAAGATAAAAGGGAGCCATCACATGGAAGGAGAAAAGAAATAAGCCTTAGCGAGAGGCGGTAGTAGAAAATATCTGACATGGGAGTCAATGGAGGGGTATTCTGGAGGTAGGAAGTTCTATGCAGAGAAGCAGGGAGGATGATGAGGGGAGGAAGTGGGGATAAACACAACTTAAGATACAGAAAAAAAAAACCTATATGGAAAACAACTAGTTGTAAGCTTATTAAAAATATAATCTATGGTAGTAGCACATGCCTTTAATTCCAGCACTCAGGAGGCAGAGGCAGGTGGATCTCTGTTAGTTCAAGGCCAGTCTGGGCTACAGAGTGAGTTCCAGGACAGACTTCAAAGCTACACAGAAAAATCCTGTCTCAAAAAGATCAATATGTGTGTGTGTGTGTGTGTGTGTGTGTGTGTGTGTGTGTGTGTGTGTGTAATTTCTTGAGTTCTTTATATATTTTGGAGATCAGCCCTCTGTCAGATGTGGGGTTGGTGAAGATCTTTTCCCATTCTGTAGGCTGCAATTTTGTCTTATTGATTGTCTTTTGCCTTACAGAAGCTTTTCAGTTTCAGGAGGTCCTGTTTATTGTCAACCTTAGTATCTGTGCTACTGGTATTCTATTCAGGTATAGTTTCCTGTGCCAATGTGTTCAAGGATATTCCTCACTTTCTTTTCTATCAGGTTCAGTGTAACTGGATTGATTTTGAGGTCTTTGACCCACTTGGACTTGAGTTTTGTTCAGGGCAATAGATAAGGATCTATTTGTATTCTTCTACATGTTGACATCCAGTTATGCCAGGCCCATTTGTTGAAGATGCTTTCGTTTTTCCATTGTATAATTTGGTGTCTTTGTCAAAAATTAGGTTGTTCATAGGTGTGTGGATTTATGTCAGGGTTTTCTATTGGATTATATTGATCCATGTCGGCTTTTATGTCAATACCGTGCTGTTTTTATTACTATAGCTCTATAGTAGAGCTTGAAGTCAGGGATGGGATGACTCTGGAAGTTCATTTATTATACATGATTATTTTAGCTATCCTGGGTTATGACTCCTAGCAGTAGTTGAGAGGGTACCTGAACTGGCCTTCTATTATAATCAGATTGGTGACTACTCTGTCATCAGAGAGCCTTTACTCAGTAACTGATAGAAGCAAATAGAGACATCCTCATCCAAGCACTGGGCTGAGCTCTAGGAACCTCCTGAAAAAGATGAAGGAGAGGGGCCAATGCTGTGATGGAGGAACCCACAGAGACAGCTGACCTGAGATCCTGGAATTACATGGACTCTGGATCAACAGGGAGCCTACACGAGACCAACCTAGGCCCTCTGCATGTGTGTCACAGTTGTGTAGCTTTGTCTATTTACAAGGCTCCTTGCAATGAGATCAGGATATTTAGCTGGCTTTTGGGAACCTGTTTCCCATGCTGGATTACCTTGCCCAGCCTTTAAGCAGGGGCGCCGGGGTGGGGTGAGTGAGGTGGTGGGGTGAGATTTGTCCTACCTCAACTTGATGTGCCATGCTTTGTTCAAGCCCATGGGAGGCCTGTCCTTTTCTGAATGGAGACAGAAGAGGAGTAGGTGGGGAGGGGGTAGATGGGAGTTGGGGGAGGGAAAGAGGGGAGAGGAGGGAGGGGAAATGTGATAGGTATGTAAAATAAATGAAAAAAGTTAATAAGAAGTAATGATCCAAAATAAAAGAGTTTGTATAAAGATATTCTAAATGTATGACTAGTGTTCCTCTTAGAAACCAATTGATTATTAAATGAAAATCCTAGTGCCAGGTGTGGGATGCCTTCTTATGAGTCTTTTTTGTTTGTTTGGTTGGTTTATTAGTTTTTTTGGGCCAGGAGGGTCCTTGAAGCTCCTCAAAACAATACAGGCTGTTGCTGTTGCTCTTGGTTATCCACGTGAACTTGATGGTTAGACCCTATTGCTAAAGATGCTATACACTGTGGTTGAAATACATAGAGTAAGCAAGTTGCAGTTGAGCTGGAAGCTTCTCCTTACTGGCTACTGTAGCATGAACCTTAGAAGGTCTTGTTAATAAGATCAAACCTGAGGCCAGTTCTTGGGGTGAATGCTGGAAGTTCAGAGACAGAACAAGCCACAGATACCTCACCTTGCCAGTTCCACAGCTGGTCTTATATCCTCAGACTGGAAGCTTCTGAATCCTCATTCACATGAATCTCAGCTGAACTGTGTTGCTCCAAAGCCTGAATGATTAACCAGCCAAATGCTGAACCAGCCAAATGCTTCTAGTTTCTGGTCGTCACGCCTTATATATCTTTCTACTTTCTGCCGTCACTCCCTGGGATTAAAGGCTGGATTTCTGGGATTAAAGGCGGGTGTCACCATGCCTGGCTGTTTCTAATGTGGCCTTGAACTCAGAGATCCAAAGGTATTTCTGTCTCTGGAATGCTAAGATCAAAGGTGTGTGCTACCACTGCCTATCCTCATGTTTAATATTGTGGCCACCCTGTTCTCTGACCCCAGATAAGTTTATTAGCCTGCACGATATTTTTGGGAACACAATACCACAGGCTACCCTTCATAGTACCAGGAGGTGCTATGCACATTGCTGGGAGAGACAGTTATCTATAGGCTGCCCACTGTGAATCCTGGGAACTACAGTAATGGCCTGCCAGGTAAAACACCCTCTACCTGCAGTATCAGCACAACCATTATGAGGGTAACCAGCCACTTTTGATTGAATTTTTGGACAACTCCATAGGAAATAACTCATACCTGGTTCTGTCAACCTGGTCAAGAGTCTGTGACTGGGGAACTTATAGACTCTAGAAGGAAATGATTATTATTGCTTTGTTAAATAGTTACATTGTGAAACTGACTTCTAAATACCCTATCTTCACATCTGTAGATGAAATCAGAGAAGTTTCTTACTGCATAGGACAGTGATTAATACAGAAACCCATACCATCTGAAGTGTTGAGAATAAATGATAGTGGAATGCTCTGTTCTAAGTGAGACTGTTATGCAAACTCCTCCAAGGCTCAGGGTACATCAAAGAAGACAGGCAGATAAAAGGTAAGAGCCAGACAATGGGGAGATGTTCAGAAAAAGATGTCTCCACATACCATTGTGCTCATGACCTCACTGCAAACACTGTTATCTGCACAAGACTTGTGTAAGATTGGGACATCAATATTTCGTCATGGATAGGGAGGGGCCATGAGGGCACTAAATGGCTATTGGAGGAAGGGATGCCATTTCCTTTATTGCTGTATCTACTTTCAAGTCGCCATTGTTAGAGTAAACTCCCAATCCATGATATGGCCAGAAAGCATAATTAAAGTTGGTGAGTCACACACAAAAAGATATGAAAATAGGATGCATACTTGTTGAGGTTCCCAGCTGACGAGGGAAGGAGGGGTGTGAGAGAGGGGAACTGGCACAAAAATGACTGGAATTCATTATGTAAATGTAGAAAACTGTCAAAAAACTTGAGAAAGAGAATTCTTTTTAGTATTGAGTGAGTAAATCAAACTAATTAAAACACGCTTCATCTTGCTGACCTGTCATTGTTTATGGTGAAATGTTTGAAATTATCTTTTGATGTTATTCTAAAAAGCACAATGCATTCTCATAAGCTGGGTCAGCTAATAGGTTCTCTTGTGTTTATCTGTGAATGTCATAATCTTACCTTCAGGTTTGGAAAATAGCTTAGTTGTATAAAGGGTTCTTGGATGACAGGGTCTCTCTCTCTCTCATATCGCATAGCCCTGTCTTTTGACCTTCACTGTTTTTTTTTTTTTTTTTCAATAAAAAGTCAACTGTGGTCCTCTTGTGTATGACACACTGGTTTTTCTCTTACTTCCATTTAAGTATTGTCATTATCTTGGGCTTTCTGCATTTTGTCTACAGTTAGTCCAGATGTGAATAATTCAGAGATTTTCCCACTTAAAGTTCCACTTGGAGTTTGTTGAACATCCAGATATGTGGATACATGTTTTATGCCAAATTAGGAAGTTTTAGGCATAATATCTTTGAATAATTTTTCTGCCACATTCATCTATTCTGTCTATTTTGTTTGTTTGTTTTTGAGGAGGTCTCCCTCTGTAGCCCAGACTGGCCTTGAACTCATGGCAAACAACCTCTCTTGGTCAACTGGCTGCAGAGCTCACACCTGAGCCACCACTCTACCCTCTGCTTTCCTAGAACCACTATGTACATGACCACTATGTACTGAATACTAGTAACCCAGGTACATTTGAGGCTCAAGTTATTTTCTGCTCTACCTTCTTGAGACTTCCCAGGCCTGGTTACTTCCTCCTTCAGTCCAATAATTCTGCTCAAACATCACTGCATCTCCTTCATGAGTTATTAACTTCAGCTTCTATGCTTTACTCTTCCAGAAGTCACATCTCCTTATTGTAAGCTGCATCACAGGATAACTTATCATCCTGTCTTCCTTTAACTCCTCTTTGTGTTTTGATTCAGGCTGGTATTCACTCCTTATACAGATAAGATTGATATTGAACTTGGGATTCTCCTATTTCTGTCTCCTAATGGTTGGGATTTCAGCCCCCAGCCACTGTGCCTGACTGGTCTTTAATCTCTTATGTATGGTTCTCTGTTCCTTTGACACTGATAATGACAGCTTTAACCTCTCTTCTGTGAGGACTTCCTATAGACTGTATATGTTTCATTCCTATTTTTGGATCATACTTTCCCAGGTTTTGTATCCCACATATTATATAGATTTGTATAACCTTCTTTAAGATTTCTGAATATTGGTTGACAATGCCTCTTGGGGTCCCTAATGATTTTACTTATATGAATATTTATATATTTGTTTAGTAAGTTGTCATAGCTGGTAGTGTAGTATTTTGTTTTGTTTTGTATTTTCCCCTCTGTCGATAGCTTCTGTTGTTTATTTATCTTTTTAAGTTTTAAAATTTTCTCTGAAAGGCTTTGACAATCTTCGTTGTGATCAGAACTTTGACCCTGGGTTAGCATATGCTGCATTTTATTCAAAGGTTGTGCTTAGCCTCTCTTCTGTAGATAGGCTTTAGACTTTGCTGGCTTGGAGGTTGCTTTAACACTTCAAAAAGTTTAGGTTGTTTTTTTGTTTGTTTGTTTGTTTTTGTTTTTTGTTTTGTTTTTCAAGACAGGGTTTCTCTGTGTAGTTTTGGTGCCTGTCCTGGATCTTGCTCTGTAGACCAGGCTGGCCTTGAACTCATAAAGATCTGCCTGCCTCTGCCTCCTGAGTGCTGGTTTTAAAGGTGTGAGCCACTACCACCAAGCAGCTTAATTTTTTTTTTTAATTCATAATTTTCCAGAAGCTAGTAGATTGGTATTTCTTCTCTGGCCTCCATCCCCAACAGTACAACCTCAGACATGAACATAGACTTTCAGGGATTGTAATGATTTTATTTTTAAGTCCAGCATCCCTGGATCTTTGTCTAGGCCAGAGTTGTTCATTGTTCAGCCAGAGTTTGAGTCAGGTCTTGTGCCTGACCCACCAGGGACAGTGAAATACATGTTGTGGCTTGATTGGTGGTGAGTTTGCCTATGACTTATTGAATGGTGTATCTCTTCCCTGTCCCCCTCCCCCTCTCCTCCCTCCTCCTCCTCCTCCTCCTCCTCCTCCTCCTCCTCCTCCTCCTCCTCCTCCTCCTCCTCCTCCTCCTCCTCCTCCTCTTCTTCTTCTTCTTCTTCTTCTTCTTCTTCTTCTTCTTCTTCTTCTTCTTCTTCCTCTTGCTGGAGCTTATACACTTAAATCCAGGGTATTACATATGCTAAGTAAATAGTCTCCCACTGAACTTTTTTCAAACTTTAATTTTTGCATTCTGAGACAGTCTCAATAAGTTTCTCCCACTTTTATCAGCATACCAAATGGCTCAGATTATCAACTTGCACCACCAAGCATTGCTTAGATGGTTTTAAATCTGTCTTCTTATGTTTGGATTGCTGCTGAGCAGATACAGCCTAGAACTTAAATATAGTAAACCACTTGGCCTTTGACTGGCCCATTTTTTCTTGGTTCTGTTTTTTTTTTTCCTTGTTTTTTTGTTTTTGTTTTTTTGTTTGTTTGTTTTTCTTATTTTCTTTTTCCTGTAGGTGGCGTCTCTTGCAGCCTAGGCCAGTGTCAAATTCATTCTATAGCTAAGGATGTTGTTGTACTTCTGGCCTTCCTACCTCCAACTCCTGAATTCTGAGATCACAATTTTTCACCAACACACAGTTTTATGCAATGCTGGGGTTATAGGCCTTTATCAGATGACTAATATTATGTGCTGCTAGGGACTGAATCCAGTGTTTTCTGCAACCCAGGCTAGCACTTTATCAACTGAGATGCATCCCCAGCCCTCTTTTCCTCCACCAGTTTTGCTTGCTAATTCATTCATTATGGATATGTGTGTTCTGCTCTCTTCTAATCATTCTCCACCAAGTCTGTTGGTTTGACAATCTCTTAGGTAGAGAAAAATTCACACAATTTTCCAAATTCAGTCTGTCACAAGAGGCAGCATGATGGAGTGAATAGATGTGGGAATACCTCTTCCTGTGTAATACCTTGCTCTTAAAAGCCAGTGCCAGGTATGTAATGAGTCTTTCTCTGTCCCACCAGCACGATCCCAAATAATGACACAGAGACATCTTAATAATTGAGAAAGCTCAGTCTATAGCTTAGGCTTGTTCTCAACTAGTTCTTATAACTTAAATTAACCCATTTCTGTTAATCTCCATCCTACCATGTGGCTTGTGGCTGTTATCTCTTCTCTTACACATCCTGCTTCCTGGTCTGACTGGAGACTTCACCTTTCTTTTTCCTGGAGTCTCCCTTTGCCCAGAAGTCCCATCATACTTCTTGCCTAGCTATTGGCTTTTTATTACACCAATCATAGCAATCCATCTTCACACAGTGCACAAATATCCTACAACATAGGTAGCTGCTAGTAGCTTATCTTCTTGGCTTTCTCCTCCGTAGCACTGAGCTTCTACAGCAAGATCAAACGGAGACAAAGATAATCAGTGCCAAGCATTAGCTAGTTGTACTCAGTGGACTTCCAGTTCAAAACAGACGTGAACCTACCTCTACCTGGCCTCCTAGGATTAAAGCAACAGAGGCCTGATGGGAATGTATACTACATAGCCCTGGCTAGGAGATGGGGGAGGAAAAGGCCCTTCATTTTTAGCTGCTCTACCGTGCATTGTAGAAGTCCTCTTGTGCCAGGCTAGAGAACAGGACAGAGAGTGTGTCCTTCCTCAAGTGCTACAGTCTTACTGAACCCACTAAGACCTAGCAGACTTGCTTGAGGAAGTCTTTTCTCCTTTGCTACATGTTATCAGTGCAATTTCCAAAGTCTTTAATTTTTTTTAATGTAACTTACTTTATCCAGTTAAATACTTTTTTTTTTTTATTAGAGTCTGCTGGGCTGATTCCTCTTAATACATGTTGTGTTCATAATTTCACATTTATGCTACAAATGTATGAACCTAAAAGCCAAGTTATAGAAAAAGATAACTAAATCTTACTATATTCTAGAACATAAAGAATTGTGTTAAAATAATCAAGTATGGGTTTAATATCATAATATTACAGAATGATCCATTTAGCATACATAGAAAAGAATCAATATTTTTTATGATTTGCAAAGAAACTATTTATAAATTGGGTCAAAAAGATGACCTGAATACTTTGAACCTGGATGTATATTTGTGTGGTGGGAAGACATATATCAATTAGTAAGAGCACATAAACAACCAATAGAAGTTTTACAGGGATTTTGAAACATTTATTTTATTTTATGTGTGTAGGTGTTTATCTGCATGTGTGTATGTGCACCACATAATGTGCCTTTTGCCTGTGGAGTTCAGAAGAGGGCATTGGAACCCCAGAAACTGGAGTTACCAAAGGTTGTATTCCACCATGTGTGTGTTAGGAACCAAACCTGGGCCATCTGCAGTAGTAACAAGTGTTTTTAGTCACTGAGCCATCTCTATAGCCACTATGGTGATATTTTAACAAGCTAGAAGGCTATAGTATAGTTTGTGATGTTAAAGTAAAATAGAAGAAATGGTATGGGATCATGATAGAAGAAATAAATTGTTACTTATATTTATATTCATATTTATAGCTCTTGAATTTCAGAAAGACTTAGAAACATTGAACTCCATAATAAGCACACCTACCACCCCATCTTATTTTCCATAGAACGTTCCCACTGAAATAATCAAAAATTCTTGGAGAAATTCTTATTTCAATGTTGGGAGTCCATGACAAACCAGATAAGCTTGAAGTACCTTGTGCCAAAGAGAAAGATAAATAAAATTATTTAAAATTTCCTGAGACTATCTCAGAAGCTGGTTTTAAGAGTCCATATGAAAATCATGGGCCAAATATGAGAGCCAATATAATGATATTAACAGGACGTATACATGTATGAATTGAAATAAACTAGTGTGAGCCCACAGTAATACAAATTAAAGAAGGAAAGAGAAAGGCCCTCTGAACAGTGGAAAACAAATGATTTATTATAAATCCTCCTTCCTGTAACCATCAGAGTAATGATTGATTCAGGCACAAATTATTAATAGATGCTAAAAATATCAGGTAAAACTTTAATGAGGAACAGAAGATTTGCATAACTTCAAAGTACCTCCTTCAAATTACTTATTAATCACAACAGGAAAACCAGTTACTTTCTAGAGAGGAATCTTGGTAGACTACACCTAATGAAGTGAGACCTTAATAACCTTAACAGCACCACCAACAAGGGCAACCTGGGCTCCTAAAATGACGTGGAGGGAAGAACACAGCATGAAGTCTGGGCTATTCCTTCTTAAAAAACAAAACAACAACAACAACAACAAAACATGTCAGTTGGACCTAGCCGCAAGGAAACAATGGCCAATGTCAGTTATAGGATGTTCTTCGGAATAATTGACCTGTGTCTTCAAAAATAAAAACACAAAGCCATGGAAAATGAGAGGGCTGGAAATTGTCTTATGTTAGTAAAGACTAGGGCTGGGTAGACGGCTCAAGGCTTTCTGATCGCCAGGAACAAAGGGTGGCCTTCCTCTAATTCCAGCCTGGCAAGCAGAGTCAGGAAATTCCCAGAGAAGATTTGGAGCAAGATTAGTCATATCCACTGTCTCTTTCCATAGCAACCTTGGGCCTCCACATTCATGAACACCCTTACACATGCAAAAACACCTGCACAGCATGCATGCAGATGGCACACACACACACACACACACACACACACACACACACACACACCAAAAACATGAAAAATTGAAAAATCAAAAAGAAATAAAGACATACAGCAATGAAATGAAATGTGATTCTGGATTGGGATGTAGCCAGGAAAAAATATTATATAATAAATTACAGTAAATGGAAGCCTTTGAATGTGAGCTACAGGATAAACAAAACTATTTTTATTGGGTCTGGGTACTTTGATTTTACAAAATATACTGTGATTACAGTAGAGATAATCCAAATTCTTACAAAGCAGTCACTAAATTTATTTATAGAGAAAGGAATATTATATCTGCAAATGATATTCGAATAATTCATAAATGTGTTATATTTAAAATTTCATAACAAGTCATTATAAAAGTACATAACATTTGACCCAGAAGTGCCAACCTATAGAATTTAATTGTACTAAAATAAATGACAACGGGGAAAATCCATTTTTCTAGTTATTAAAATACAAGTTAATTTTAATCATTCATTTGAAGTCAAAGCAGCTTAAATGCCTCATAACGAGAGAATAGCTGAGGAGGTCATGCCAATCAGTCAGTGTGATTTTATTTTTTCTCTCCTTTTTTAAAATTTATTATGTTTGTGTTTTAATTTTACACATCAGCCATGGGTTCCCCTGTCCTCCCCCCTCCCGCCCCTGATCCCACCTTCCCCCCAGTCCCTCCCCTCCATTCACATCTCCTCCAGGGCCAAGACTCCCCTGGGGATTCATTTAAACCTCCTTCCTGTTGGTGTGATTTTATAATGTGATAGGTATCACCATAAAATATATGGTAATGGTAAAAATTTGCTTATGTTAAAATAACCACATAAGTGTATTTATGTTAGCTGTACAAAATTAGTGATGTGAGTTTGGAATAGCAAGAAACTGTAATGGGACTGGACATCTCTTCTTTATTCTTATGTAAGTGCTCTCTAATAAAATGTGAACACAAAGTAGAAAGAGATGGGTCTGTGCATCCAGCAAAACTGCAGCGCCAATATTCTGAGCCTAGAGCTGTTGGATTCGAGTGACTTCATTTTTATGGGCATTAAATGAAATGGAAACACTGATGGTTGTTGTGTTCAACCAGTTTGGGGTGAGGATGGATTACTACTTTGTTAGGGAGTTTAATGGAAGTCCTCTGCTCATTGTACTGTCTTCAGGCCTCATGGCGCCTGAGCAGCCCATGTGCTCCTCTTTACGGGAGGGGAACAGAGGTAGAAAAGCTCTTCTCAGCTCAGTATGTCTTGACATCATCACGCTAGCTCAATTCACTCAGGATATGTGTTTTATGCAGTGAAGGGTGAAGCAAAGGCTTTGAAAAGGATTTTTCTTTTAACAAAAGTTTCCAGGAACAAACAAAAAACAAAAGCAAACCTTGTCCACAAACCACCATTATTAAAGTCACAAGTAAATCATGGGGAACCTAAGTTTATGGATTTGTTATGGGATAAAAACAACAACAACAACAACAAAAACAGATGAAAAATTTTTCCTGGAAGCTGTGAAGCTTAAAAAAAAAAAGATAATATTACTGTAATCAGAGAAGTCAATATTGAGATATTTGGCCCATTTTAATAGAGAACCATTTTTTTTTTTTTTTTTGAGATGGGGTCTCACTATGTTGTGCTGGCTGGCCCGGTGCATCTGCCAGGCTGGACTCAAAATCACAGAGCTCTGGTTCAAATAAGATGCGGTTTTTCCTCAACTATGTCAGCTTAGCTTATGGAGGGAAAGTACAGGGCACGGAAAAAGCAGACAACAAACTCATTTAAGCTCCTGTATCCTCCACGTGGGGCCCTTTTGAGACCACTGACACTGACCGCTTTAGAAATTAGCTGGGTGTCCTATTATCTAATTCTGCAATGACGTTAACTCTAGGGATCTTCATCCTCAAGGTCACCCCTCCCTTCAGGTGCTGAGCACAAGTCTAGACCTCCATCGTTTCTGACCCACTGCCTCCACATGGAGATTTCTTGGGAGCCCCTACCCACCAGTCATCAAAACAGCTCACAAACTTCAAGGAAGCGTTTTACCCATTATGCTGTTTTGTCTCTCACCCCTATGGTAAGAGACTCGACATTTAAAAGGAGGGAAGATCTGTCTGGACTCGCAGCTTCAGACATTTCAGGATATAGTCTTCAGTTCTATTGATTCAAGCCACTAATATGGTAAGACATGATGGTGGTAGCCTTGTGGCAGAAGTCACTCCTTCCCTAACAGGCAGGAAGCAGGAAGAAAGGGAGCAGGAGAGCAGGTAGAGCCTTGAAAAAAGCCCGCACTCCTTGATATTTAGCTACTCTCGCCCCCTGAAGTTGGCACTACCTCTCAAAAAAAAAAAATGCCGCCAGATGGAGACCTAGCAATTGACACATGTAAGACATTTTAGTTCAATCCTAACAGCTTCCATGGTCAATTCATTACAAGGGATACCTTAGTCGATATAAGTCAGTGGTTCTCAACCTCTGGGTCACGACCCCTCTGGGGGTCAAATAACCCTTTCATAGGGGTCACCTAAGGCCATCAGAAAACACAGATATTTACATTCCAATCCGTAATAATAGCAAAATTACAGTTATGAAGTAGCAACGAGATAACTTTTGATTGGGGGTCACCACAACATGAGGAATTGTTTGAGAGGGTAGGAAGGCTGAGAAGCACTGACAAACTCTCAGTCAGATGAAGAAAATCTCAGAGGGAAAGACTCAGAATGATCCTGGGAACCACAGCTCTGTGCTTGCGAGGCTGGGGTAGGACACAGGCTCAGAACCTACACGTGTGTGACAACCTGGAGTTCTCTGAACCACATCCTTTTGGACTTTTATGGAAACGTTATTATGTAGGCATGGATTGATTGGATCATTGGGCACTGGTGATCAAACAACCTTTTTAGTTCCTCTTCCTGGGGGTAAAGGGAGCTGAAGGTTACAAACCTCTAGATGTGTGAGTGGCTTCCTTGGTAACCAGTATCTATGCCTTGGTGATTATTCGCCACTTACCTCATTCCCATGCAGAAAGATATCACTTCAGAGAATCCAAGGAGACTCAGTGCCACAAAGTGGGGGCAGAGGCCAAATACGTATTATTACTTCAAAAGGCATCGCTCTGAGTTTAAGATTCCTTAACAATGCCAGCTGATTAGAATAATGTTAGCAAAAGTGTTTTCATTTGCCATCTCTGTAGCAATGCTGTTATAAAGGAAATTTTTTTTTATACAATTACAATTTAAAGCAAGATTTGTAGTAGGTTGATCTTGGAGAACTAATATATAATATTGTCAAAAGTGTCTATTACCAACAAGATTAAGCTTGAGAAAACCTATTTGAAAAGCTATTCAATACATGAGTTATATAAACAACTAAAGACTGAGACAACAATATCAAGGGGGATATCGTACACTCAACATAAACTAACCATCACAAACTAATGCCTTTGCATTATACATTATGCATTTGTGTATACATATATATGTACATGGATATCCTATAATATGAATGTGTACATATAAATACATTAAACTGCGTAACAGTATTATGGAATGTAAAGCAATAGAAGAGAAATCCAGGTACACTTTACCTACTTACTTCAAGACATTATAGAGCACTTAGAGCTTTGAATTCTATTCAACCCACCAACACTTCATGTGTGTGCGTGTGCGTGTGCGTGTGTGTGTGTGTGTGTGTGTGTATTCATGTGTATGGGGTACATTTATGTATGTGCATGTGGAGGTCAAAGATAATCTCCAGTGTCATTACTTTGGCGCTCTCCCCAGTAGGGTCTCATATTGACCTGGAGCCTCGATAAGGAGGCAAGGCTAACTGGCTAGTGAGCTAAAGATCCACCTGGCTCTGCCTTCGGTGTCACCATTTTGGGGATTATAAGCATGCACCAGCATGCCCAGCTCTGGGAATTGAACTCAGGTCCCCATGCTTACAAGGAAAGTACTGAGTCACCTCTCCTGCCTTCATTGATACTTTTAGTCATTACCATGTTTTCTTCAGCTTTCTCATATGTGCATATTTTTCATGTCCTAGACCATTTCCTGTTACCATAACAAAATATCTGAGACTGGGTACTTGGTAAAGATAAGAGGTTCAAAACGGGAAAGGGGGGAAGTGAGTTAATACTGGCTTACTGGTCAGAAAGTCCAAGAGAAGAGTGATGGCATCTGCTTGACTTCTGGCAATGACCTTATGCTGCTTTGACTCATGGTAAGAATTGGAAAGGCAACTGGGCACATGAGCAAGAGACAGAACAGGAAGGGCAGCCTCGTGTTATAACAGCCTGCTCTTCTGGTAACTAATGCAGTCCCTGTGAGTGACAGCTCTTCAGCGAGTGCAGTGATAGGCTCCTGAGAACTCTGTTCCTTCAGCTCAACTAGGTCCTCCTCCCAACATGGTAGAATTATTCAGGACCATGCCTCCACATGAGTTCAGATGGAGACAAAGTGGATTCAGATCACAGTAAGTGATGTATATATGTTTGAAATTTACAGAGATTAACCATGCTGTATTTTTTGTGATGTGGCTTCTAGACCAATGTTCTTTGTTGCTTTGTGAAATTATGTATCTTCACTCGGGAAGAGGGATTGTTTAGATTTCCTCTTTATACTCTGAGGTCATAAACTACCCTTGATTTTTTTTTTTGACATTATTAAACCTTTTCAATTTTCAGTTCATCTATAGAAGCCAATATCTAAGAGATTTGTGGGGACATTCATTATGTTCATACAAAGGGGGCTTAAAGGTTGATATGGTTTGACAATTTTAAAAACTAAAGATTTCAAATGTTTTAAACACAGTGGCTTTTCAAAGTTAAGGGACTGGGAACTGATCAAAAATATCATTTTCCATTAATTCTATTGTGAATTGAAAGGTATTTGCATTGAAAAGATATGTCTACATGGGTCTACATGCTAAAGGCAGGGATGTGTACATATATGCAGCCTTATTGGGAAAAAATGGATTTTATAGATATAGTAAAGTTTGATATCAAACTCTCAATTTTGTGAATTTTAAGTACAATCACACACACACACACACACACACACACACACACACCCCATTTGTGTGTTTATGATATTTGTATGTGTATGCACATGGTACTGAGTAAAGGTGCACAAATAACACACCATGTGCGTGGTGGTCAGAAGACACCCTCAGGTGTTGATCCTCACCTTCCACCTTCATTGAGACAGGACCTCTTTGTTCACAGCTGTGTTTTCCAGTCAAGCTACCTTGCAAGCTTCAGGAATTGTTCTTTCTCCTCCTTCAACCTCTCTAAGGAGCTCTGGGATGACAGAAACTGCCACCACTCCAGACTTCACATGGGCTCTGGGGACCTGAGATCAAATCATCACCCCATGTGACAAGCACATTACCCACTGAAACATCTCCCCAGTCCCAAAGAATACAATGTTTATCAAAGCAATGTTACAATGTTTGGTAAGAATAAAGGATAGGAAGGGCATACCTTAGGAAAATGGGATGTGGGCTAATTCAACATTACAACGTGCATTTTTTTTTTTTATTTTTGAGAAATGATTAAATAGTAAAGAAGATTCTACAAACCTCTGTCCTTGATTTGTTGAAGTTAGTGTTAGAAGTCTTTCAGTAGAGTCTTTAGAGATGAATAGCAGGACATGATTAAGTTCTCAGGAAAAAGAAACCGCAGAGACAAGTTACACAGAGACAAGTTACAATAATTCTCTACATAAGAGACTTTGTAAGGTTAAAAAAAAAAAGGCCCCAGAATGAGAAACAAAGTTATCTTCAGGGCCCACATACAGAAAATATTCACTATCTAGGACAGAGCAATTTGCATTTCAAGGTGCATCTGAGGATCTGAGAGATGGTACACATCAGGTGAATAATAACTTCATCCACCAGAAGCTTCCTTCATGTGTCTATTTAGTGCTTGAGTGCACTTCTATTTTATTCTCCGAGCTTCTACCCTCCCAAAGAGCTAAGCACCACACAATATCTAAAGTTGTCATTTCTAAGGCTAATGACATCTAATTCTTATCATGGGCTGTAGTTTTCTCTGTGTAGACGAACTCTGAGAAAAGCTGCATTTCCACATCTCAATTTTGCCCATATCACAGAGCAAATGTAAATTGCAAGTCTCCTGCCTCTTTGATTGTGTGCCGGGTCCCCTGCAGTTCCTGAAATAATGCCTGCTTATCATCAGAAGGTCAGACACTCTTTACCTCTGGGCCTGTGGAAAGTACAAACTGGACCCCTTTCGCCAAACATGAGGCATCTTTGCCTTGGGGTGCTTGTCTGGTATTCATATATTTCAAAGGAAGCTTGATTATCCAGGGACAAAAATTACAATTCTTTCTACTTTTCTGAAGCTACAAAAACAGAATAGACAGAACCCTGTCTGTGCCAATATATTGGCTACTTCTGAAGCTCTTGCCCACAGTTCTTACAGACTTAAGACTCCTCAAGGGCTCATGATTTTACAGGTTCCACAATGATGGGGACCACAGAGCAGAAACACTCAGTCCCGGTGTCAAGAGCCCACAGCAGAGGCTGATCACATCAGGGTAGACCAGAAGAGTGCTGAAGCAGAGACCAGGGTACAACCTTCCAGTGGCTGTCTCTAGTGACTTACCTCCTCAACAATCGGCCACCTTCTAACAGTTCTAACGATTCCGCAGCTCCCAAATAGCACCAGCTGTGTGTGTTCAAGGGTGCGCTTCAGATTCAACCCAAACCTTCAGGTTCTATCAGTTTTTCTCCTAATACAAGTGGGCATTATCCCATCAGTCCAGAGACTGAGATCTCTAGAGAAGAGATCCTGCCAGCATGCTCTCTTCCTCTGACTTCCATGGCAACGTCAGCCCTTCCCTAGTCTCCAGTCCAGTCAACTTGGTCTATGAATTTCAGACTTGCTAGGCTGAACAATTACAATCTACATCTATATCTTATATATAGATCTATTTTTAACCTGTCTCTAGCTTTATGTAGGCCAATAGTAACAGATCTAGAGATAAATATATGCACGCTTGCCCACACACGGACACGGACATGGTTGGTTCTCTTTTCTCTGCAGGACTTCATTACACAGCTCACCTAAATACATTGACTGAGACAATCATAATATCCTCAGCTTGACTAAATTTCACCTATTATTTTTCTCCCAATCACTAGCACCCTGACCTCCATTTTCTTGCAGTATCAGCTTTAAAAAAATTGTAATTATAAAGTTTTTGAGATGGCCTTTTAACAGTGTTTTCGGCTGTCTCCCTGAATGCCAACCCCAAGGGAAATGGCCTCCCTTCCTCCCAGCTTCCATGGGGAGGGATGGAGCCTAATTTTCACACAGTTTGCTTCTAGTCACACAGCTACCACATATTGCAAAAAAAAAAAAGCACACTTTCACTTTAAATAAAGCCGGGAAGCAAACTAGACTACCTGTCTTTCTCCCTCACCCCAGCACTAAGCCTTTCTCCTTCCCTTTGCTCCAGTGGAGTGGATTCCAGTCTGGCTGGTTTCTGGCTTCCTCCCCCTTCCTTCTACAGTCACCTTGAGAAAATGCTCCCTTGACTGCTCAACTTTGCCCAGGGCGATTCTGGCTTTGCCAGTACGGAGAGGCTCCTTTTTCTTGAGTTTGATATTGGACTTGTGACTAGTTGGCCAGAATCCTCAAACAATGAAGCTTCTACGATATATTTAGATGTCTTTAATTATTCAGAAATGGTGTACCTGCCTGAAAATGAAGGTGAACTTTCTTCTTATAAAAGAAAATGTAAAAGGCACAGGACAAACAGAAAAAGCAGACAGTACATACCCAGGGGTTAGGGAGCCTTTTTCAGTCTAGGATAGGCTTGGAGCAAGTCTGAACTCCCGTATGTGTTGAGCAGAGTGTCTCTCATTTGGCTCCACTTCACTCTCTTCGCCTGCATATGGTTCAGTGTTTCCCTATTGGACCTCTTCCTTCTCTTCTTCCAGTGGCCAGAACTTCTCAGACCCTCTGTGTGAAAAAGGATTAAAGCCACATGCTCTATCTAACCAGGCAACCACAGCCTAAGAGAGATTTCCCTGATTCAATTTTTCAGCAACTAGAGAGTTCTAGGAAGTGAAGCTAAAATGTCATTCTAAGGTTGGAAAGTACTGTTTTAACCATGAGTGCTTGTAAGTGCCTAGGGCTAGTTTCTTCAGATTTTTTACACTTGGGAGGAATATTGAAAGCTTTTCTCTATTAAGGGCTACGGGTGGGATTTCTAAATCACCAGCCAGAACCTTCCTCGTGTTCTATGATAGTGAGATGCAGTTGTACTCCAAGTTGCGGCTTCACATTCTCTCCTGATATTAATCCTTCCGTGGAGACCACTGGCTGGGTCAGGAGTTGGACAGTCAATTTTCTTTGACATTTTGAAACTGTGCTAGAGGGCATCATTTCTGAAGGTCAGGTGCAGCCCTCTGATACAGAGTTGGGTTCATGTAGCATATTCAGGACTTTCTGGAGTCTGTTCTTGTGGTGAGAAGCATCCACTTGGCTGTGAGGGGCTCATACTCTCAGCATTTATAATTCTAGGACAATCTACTCAATGGCTGAGTGTGAAACTCAGACTAGAACCTGTGCATTTACTTGTTCAACAGATATATTTGACACATTTCAGATATATTTGACACATTTGATAAAACCAAGCATTTTTCTGCATGTTGGAGATTCAGAAAAATTTTCTAGCCTTAATGAAAAGAGTAAATTATTGAAAAAAAAAAAGGGGGCCTGGGGAGATGCCTTAGTATGTAAGGGTGTTTGCTTTGCAAGCTTGCGAACCTGAGTTCATATCCTCAGCACCCAGGTTAAAAAGCTATACCTGGCTGTGCATGCCTATAAACACACTGCTGGGAGTGGGGATGAACAAAGACAAGAGAACGTCTGTGGCTTGAGAGGAACTAGCCTTACTCCAGGCTCAATGTGAGACTGTCTGAAGGGGAAAACAGGAGAGTGATTAAGCAAGACCCCTGATGTTCTTCTCTGGTTCTGTGTATCCACACCTGTGTGATCATAGAAAACACACACACACACACACACACACACACACACACACACACACACACGGGAAGATTTTGATTAAAAACAAAACAAAACAAAAAACCACCTAGTTATGTGTTAACAATCTTTTTAGAAGGCTATACTCTTTCAAAGTTAAGTTTTTGCTAAATATTTCTTTAATTTCAGGCATCTGAACCTTATATTTTAGAAAATATGATATTTATGGTCAGAAATAAAAGAGGTTTCATTTAATTATAGAATTTTCCAATGGGAACAAAAACATGGACTTCCATGAACAACCAGTGTGATATTAACTTCTGATCAATAAGAAAATATGGATCCTGTCAGGCAAGGGCAAACTTATGAGCCCAAAACCAGGACACAGTCTTCGGACTATGAGGGTCTAGAAACATAATTAAGACACAGAAATTGTATCACATGTCTTAAAAATCCAATATGTGTATTTGAAACTTTGCAGTTAACTTTTAAACAACCCTCCCTCTCCCACACTTATCTGTTTCTTTTATTAAAATCCTTCATTTTTTAATTCTTACAAAGAATAATTCATCATTATTCTGAACCCTACAAGCTTGTTCATTGTTTATTTACATCTTCCCACAGTCAAAGACCTTCCAAGAAGCCTTTAAAAGAACCAATAGTAGGTAGGCTATTAAAACCAAGATTGAAATGTTAAGACCACTAGAGAAAAAAGAGACATTGTCTAAAAATCTTAGACTAACCTAAAAACTAAGTTTATCTCAGAGAGTTCCGTCAGTGATTTAGGAGACTATACATAAACAAGATGTTTTTTATTTTTCTGACTCAAAGGAATAAACATCTTGATTATGTCAATTACTTACAAAGTTTTGGTGGTAGGCATACTTTATGTTCCACAATTACCTAATTTCCTTTTTGTGTTTGCTTCTTATATTACTTATTCCCTAAATCATAGTCACAGCTTATAGTCTATAGATTGGTTTTAATGAGTAATATTTAACTATGTAAAATAATGAAAGTTGAATATTTCTAGTCTAATCATCCAGGATGAGTAATAAAAACATTAACTCTAATAATAATTTACCAACTTCTACCTTGTGTTGTAGGTAATACATTTCTACTTAATGTGGTTGCTTTGTTTCAATCACTTATTATACATTCAGTTTGTCAGTAGAACAGGGTTTTTCTATCAGTATCATCTCTTGAGGGACAGTTAAACTTATTTCAAAGTCTCCCACATATTCACAAAAAAGGTGAAGTTTTTGTATCTTCTCTTTTCTTCAAGACTCTCTCTGTCTTTGTTCTAATATTGGCTGTGATTCTGTTTATTTCTCTGCCTGGAAATTTATTTGCATTAATTTGTACCTCTTTTTTCTTTACTGCTAGCTTCATATCTTTATATTTTTGCATATTAAGTTAACTAGTAGTATATATTTAAGATAGTGTTGGATTTCAGTCCTAACACTACCTGACTATACTGCCATCCAATGGTGACATCAATTACCCGAGTTAATGCCAGGTGATGGAGGTTTAAGGGCTCTGCCATGTGGGATCTGTCCTTAAGACTAGCTTTATTTCAGACACTATCCTCAAGTTGCATGCCCAGGCCAGCTATAATTCCAACTGTCTACCAATATACAGGTTCCTATTAACATTCAGTTTCAATGATTTCTAAGAATAACATCATGTTACTTTCTGAAGCATGTTATAATTATGATTAGGTTTTAGTATGAAGTTTACATAGATAGTATGGCCCATAGACTTGCTGGAGCATATTATAGTTATTAAGTTTTATTATGAATTATAAATAAATAGATCATATGGTCTATAGAGAGGGTAGACACTCCCTATTGTCTCCCCTGGAGGTGGGGCATGGCATCTTTCCTGTACAATAATGTGTGAAATCATTCCCTTATTTATGTTGTTGTTACTGTTATAAATGCTTGAGACAATTAACTTACAAAGAGAAAAGGTTTATTTGGGCTCTTAGTTATAGAGGGTCCAGGCCATGATTAAACAATGCCTTTTGTTTGGTGTCTGTGCAAAGGCCAGCATGTTGTAGTGAGAGTCTGTTTAAAAAATTCACTTCATGGGCAGGAAGTAAAAGAAAGCGAGGAGCAGGGTTAGGATCCCACAATTCCCTTTGAGAATGTGCTCCAAATTGCCCAAAGAAATCTTCTCTGTTCCTATTGCTTAAAAGTATTTATTCTTGACAGACTGTATTTCTATTAATACCACTTTTTCATTTGTTCTGTGGTTCACAAAGCTAAGCGAATCTACTAGGTTAAATATTTTGTGCTTTATAAATGTGACAGATGTGTCTGTGTATTTAGTGCAGTCTTCAGTTGATGTTCAGGCCTCCCATAACTTGCTCAAGTAAATTTCAAAAGTTCCCTGAAGAGCTGAGAAGCAAAAATTTTCGGTGTTGATGCTATTTTCTTGGAAGGTGAACATTCTAGGACATGGTAGGGAGGACTTAATGCCCCATAGAATATGTGCTGCCTGGTTTTTCATTGTGATTGCATGATGAAAAATAAAGTAGTAACACTAAAAATAAATAAAATAAAAAAATTATTATCTTGGTGTTTAAGGTTATTTTTATAACAGTTTTCAAAGTTTGATGCCCAAATGTAGACACAAGTCAAGAAGAGGGCAGCAGGATTTTACACAAAAGATGAATTCCATTGTGTAGCTCATTGGTAAATAGGCCAGGAGTTCACTGTTCATGTGAGATGCACCAATTGGTTGGTAGCAAGAGAATTGCTGATACTAGATAGAAGAAAGTTTAGCCTGGTGATTAAATGAACACAAAATGCACAAGAATTCTGAGACAATATTTAGAATGGGAGACAAAAGAAGTTGAGTGAAATGTGTCAGCACTAATTCTAGGAAATTCAGCCTCACCTCCATGGAGAAAAGCCTAGGCTTTTGTTAGCATCCTGTAGAGGTCTAGACTGGTTATCAGGCTTTGCTGTCTCCCCATAGGAGGCCTTACCTTTTTGGAGGAGAGAATGGGAGGTGGCTTGGAGTGGGCAAACATAAGGGGGAGGGGAGAAAGGGGATATGTGGTTGGTATGCAAAATGAATAAAAAATTCTTAATAAGGAAAAACAAAGAAAAACAAAAGTTCCAGATAGCATCACTCTGGGTCAAGACTTTAAAAACAATTAAGAACGTACTAAGAGTCTATTGGTTTAATTCTTCTTTGACCTAGGGTCTTGAGTGACAGTCACAATCCAGAATATCACAGTTATGAAGGTATGGGTTATTTTTTATAATTGGCAACATAATGAATAGTGACTGATTTTTTTAGGATTTATTGAGATAGGATTCCTCTGTTTAGCACTGGCTGTCTTGGGACTCACTCTGTACACCTTACTGGCCTTGAACTTATTTTTAATGATGTATGTATGTTTGTGAGTATATGCACTGAGGTGAGGTGCCTGGGGAATCTAGAAAAGGGCACCACATTCCCTGAGCTGTAGTTACAAGCCATTGTAAGAAGCAAAACAGAAGCTGAACTTCATTCCTCTGTAAAAGCAGTGCATGCTGGTAACTGCTGAACCACCTCTTCAGCCCCTTCCCTCACTAATTTTTAAATCCCTTACTTTTTCTGAGACCAGACTGGCCCAATGTTCTGACATTTTATTATGTGGTTGGTCTTGGTTTGGTGCCCAACTTCCATGTCTAGTTGAAATTCTGTAAGGACCTTACAATGAGTCAAAACCCATACTTGTACCATCTAACAAATTACAAAGATTTCATAGCTCTGTACTGGAAGTTGGAGGTAAGGATCATAGGTAATTATTTATTGTATCTCTGACCAGCCCTCTACACATTTGGAATGTGTCAAATCCATAAAGATACTGTTTACTTTTATAAAGTTTAGTTATTTTTATTTTATATGTATAGGTGCTTTGTCTATGTTTGTCTGCACATCATGTGTATTCAGTGCCTATGGAGGCCTGAAGAGGGCCTCTGATTCCCTGAAACTGGAGTGATAGATATTGTGAGCTACCATGTAGGTGTTGGGAATCGAACCAAGGTCCTTGGCAAGAGCAGCCAAGGCTCTCAAACACCAAGCCCTCTTTCTAGCTCCAAATAGACTGATTAAAGCTAGAGAATCTCTTCATTGTACATTCTAGCATAACTGTTTTTCAAGAACATGGAATGATTTCTACAAGGTGGTGAGTGTGCCTATCAACATAATCACACCAGGAAAATATCTGATGATTCCCAGTAAATCAGAGCATCCAAAAGCTTTGATCTAGCAAATTTATTTCTAGGTAAATGTCTAAGGGAAATGTTCATAGCCAGGAAGGATTGTAAAACATTTTGGTATGCTCACACACTCACAGAAGAGAATACTGGGGTTTCAGGTATCCTACCCTTTCAGGTTTCCTAACTCGTTTTTGAGCCACTTTGTAACTCTGAGAGTTGTTACAAACTATAATGTATATTTCCCAAGAAATTCTTATGAATATAATATTGTGGAAAGCAGCTTATTATTGTTTTGTTAATGTTGACCAGCTGAGTATTTAATATTTAATATTAAATTTTCCAGCATTTCTTATTGCATAAGGTGAATTTGCTATTTGAGGTTGAAACCTATTAAATATGCAACTAATTTACTATTTTTTTGGGTTAAACATAGTTTTTAATGTTTATGAGTATTTTGCTTGTATTTTTGTACATATGCCTGGTGCCCACAGATGGCAGGAGAGAACATTGGATCTCCTGGAACTGGAGTTACAGATGGTTGAGAGCTACCATGTGGCTGCTGGAAATTGAACTCAGATCCTCTAGAAAATCAGCCAATGTCCTTAACCATTAAACCACATCTCCAGTCTCTGATTTACTAATTAATAAATGAATTAGATATGTTTTGAGCGTGTGTTCTTTTCATATTTATATGGAAGTCATGGTTTTGCCTATAAAAATGTATTATTTACCAGCCCAAGAAACAAACACTATGGTATTCCTAAAGGTGCTGTTTGTGGTACTCATGGGGGAAGATGGGGTTAGTGATGGGTCTGCAACTATTTTTATCTTCCTTGAGGACACCTCAGGAGTTCTGACCTCCTTTAAACATACTGATGAAATTTACTAGTTGAAAGATAAACGAAGGTCTTCTGGGTGTGCTGTATCTTGATTTCTTACCTAAGAAATTATTTTAGTATGCTATACTGAGCCTGTCTTGGTTGTGTATTGTAAATAAAACTTTAGCAAGGATGGCAGAGGAGGGGAGCTATTGCTTCTTTCCTCTGAACTGCAATCACCACACACACACACACACACACACACACACACACACACACACACACACCCCTTGATAAATAAAAAAAATAAAAGTAAATAAAACCATCCTTGTGCAGAAAACAAGGTGACATGTAAAGCTCCATCTAGACAGAGACAGGCAATGATGGCTTCACAGCCTTTACTGACTGTCTCCTCATCCGCTCTCCTCTTAGGCTCCAAGGGATGTAACTTTGTGGCTGTGGTGTATTTGACTAACAATCCACAACTGATGAATGTGTATGTAGTTTATAGACCTTTCAAGATAGAGGTTAACCAGCAAATATTGATAATATAATTTATTATACTTTAGACAGACAGTCTTATACATAATTTAGTAATCATATTTAGACATATTTAGACATTTATTTCTTGACTAACAGAACAAATATTCTTATTCCTAATTGTATTTTAAGTGAACTTTCATTTTCTTTACAACTCCCTCACTGACAGGACAAGGGGAATAATACATTGTAATGTATTTTATGAATATGGAAATCCCACACTTCCTTGAATGCTCCATAGACTGTTTAGATTTTACCCTTTTAAATACTTCATGTAATAGATTTTTAATATAAAAAATAACCAGCCAAATAATAGTTTTTGATAAAAATAAGTTCTAAACTATCTGAACAGAACTTATTAAAGAATTTATTTTTTTTCAAGGTACTTATGATTAGGATCCGTGTGAATCCTTTTCTGTTAGAAAGATTTCTTGTTATAGGGTACCCTGGGTCCTCTTCCTCATACCAAATATATTCACTGTGATGGGAATTGGTGCATTTGTGGGCATGACTTGGGCGAAGGAGGTGATGAAGGCACAAAATGAAGGCTCTTCAGACTCAACACAAAATGGAGTTGGGCCAATTTGCTTTGGTTGACTTTCAGTTTCACCAGTGGTCAGAGCATGGACTCAGAACTTTTGTTTGATACTTACAGGCTCTGGAGTTTTCCCAAATATCCACTTAGAAAAAGTAGTCAGGGAAGTTCTGGTTTCCAGTCTTCCAGAATATCCAAGAACTGTTGGACAGCAACAGAAGATGCAGCATATGATAACAGCAGCCCAAGAAAGTGAAGGAAGAAATATCAGAATAGATGAATAATGATTGACAGTTTCCCACAATTAATGAAATGAAACACCACAGATCCAAGAGGTTTAGAGAATGAATTCCGTTTGGATATTCCAAAGAAACATACATAGCTATGCATATTCAAACTTCAAATGTATCAAAGATAAAGAAAAACATTTTCAAGTAAATCAGGGAAAAGGAAAAGATCTTATCTATTGAGGAACAAAGAAATTATATGTCACTTTAAAAAAATACATGCAAGAAATGAGTATATGAAAACATCTAAAGTTCTGAGGGATGGAACAACAACAAAGAATTCTTTACCCAGGAAATTACCTTGAAAATAGAGGAGGACAAGTGCTTTCTCAGAAAAACTAATGATGAAGGAGCTTGGTGCCTGTAACTCTGCTTTATAAGGACTGTGGGAGATGCTTTTCAGTGAAATAGGAAGTGAGATGGGTCAGAAGCTCAGGTCTATACAAAGAAAGAAAGCACAGGGGAATAAATGAAGATAAACACTTCCTATTCTCACTCTGTTGATCTAACAAACAACAGCCCACTCAAAATTAGAGTAGCACCAAATATGCTTAATGTGTTTGATTGGATATCCTCCATAAATATAAAAAAAATAGCCAGGCAGTGGTGGCACATAGCTTTACTCCCAGCACTCGGGAGGCAGAGCCAAGCAGATCTCTGTGAGTTTGACTCCAGGCTGGTCTACAAAGCAAATCCAGGACAGGCACCAAAACTACACAGACAAACCCTGTCTCCAAAAGCCAATATGAATACATACATAATAGAAATGCAAAGAATGATGGCCATAATACAAGAGTGTGCAGTGAGGAGGATTATTTTGTTATCCTGAGGAATTAGTAGTAAATGTACATTGCTTATTCAAGGACAACTCAAAAACAGGAAACATAACAGAAAACATGCTAAGAAAGGGGAGACTGGCTTATATAAAGTGCTCCTTTAAAGCCCGAGGGGCACTGGGAGACTGGGAGACAAATCATAAAGAAAAGAATAGCAACAGACAGAAAAGAATTATAAAGAGGGTGGTTCATAATCCAGTTGTACAAATAACAACTTTGGACAGCATTTATCTAAATCCAAGAATTGAAACGGCCTGTAATAAGTCAAAAGATAAGACCCAACTCCATGTTTTCTGAAAACATGGGACTTGGGGTGTTAAACAGCTCTGTATGATACTATACTATGTACTAAATATACTATGTGTGTGTATATATATTCCATTATAGTATAGTATGTATGTACATATACTCTATGTGTGTCCTAGTTCGAGTTTGCTTTCTTCTTTTTCTTTTTATTGATAATTGACTTTTTCCCTCGTGTGATATTTCCTGATTGAGATTTCCCTTCCTTCATTCATCCCAGCTCTTCTCCTCCTGTCCATATTCACCCTTGTTCTGTCTCTTATCAGAAAACAAACCAGTATGCAAGGCATATGGGAGACAGTTGAGTATCTGGGTCTGTCTGAGGGGCCCCAGACAGTGGGATCAGGATCTATCCCTGGTGCATGAGCTGGCTTTCTGGATCCCATTACCTATGGTCAGACACCCTACTCATCCTTGATGCAGTGGGCAGG
This sequence comes from Onychomys torridus, assembly GCF_903995425.1. Lineage (NCBI taxonomy): Eukaryota > Metazoa > Chordata > Mammalia > Rodentia > Cricetidae > Onychomys > Onychomys torridus. The sequence continues at coordinate 40,964,694 of NC_050447.1, forward strand.
GGCTTGGTTCTGCCTCAACTGAATATACCAGGCTTTGCTGTCCCCACATGGGAGGACTTACCCTGTTGGAAAAGGGGATGAGGCGTGGGTTGGGGTGAGAATTGGGAGGGAGCAGGAGGAAGGATAAGAGGGGGATCTGTGGTTGGTATATAAAATGAATTTTAAAAAATCTAAAAAATGAAAAGAAAAAAATGGCTTCCACATGAATATAACATAGTGCAATAATTATAATAATATAATACAGTAATAATTATAATATAATGTAATATGATAAAAGCAAAGCTAAAAAGCTAACACATCAGAACTGGACAAAGCAAACAGGAGGGAAAAAGCCCAAGAGAAGGCACAAGAAACATTTATCCAGACATCCCCTCATTTGTATACTCAGGAATCCCATAAAAACACTACACTGGAAGCTGTAATATGTATGTGAAGGACCTCAGGGTGAAAAGAAAGAATATATATGAAAAGAAAAGATTGAGCATTCCTTGGGTATATGCCCAAGAGTGGTATAGCTGGGTCTTGAGGGAGGTTGATTCTCAATTTTCTAAGAAAACGCCATATTGATTTCTAAAGTGGATGTACAAGTTTGCATTACCACCAACACTGGAGGAGTGTTCCCTTGCTCCACATCCTCTCTAGCATATGCTGTCTTCAGTGTTTTTGATCTTAGCCACTCTGACGGGTGTAAGATTATCTCAGAGTTGTTTTGATTTGCATTTCCCTGATGATTAAGGATGTTGAGCAATTCCTAAAATGTTTTTCAGCCATTTGAGCTTCTTCTGTTGAGAATTCTCTGTTTAGTGCTAGAGCCCACTTTTTTTTTTTTTTAATTGGACTGTTGGGTATATTGATGTTCTTTATATATTCTGGATATCAGCCCTCTGTCAAATGTGGGGTTGGTGAAGATCTCTTCCCATTTTGTAGGCTGTTGTTTTGTCTTATTGACCATGTCCTTTGCCCTACAAAAGCTTCTCAGTTTCAAGAGGTCTCATTTATTGTTTCTCTCAGTGTCTGTGCTACTGGTGTTATATTTAGGAATTGATCTCTAGTGCCAATGTGTTCAAGACTACTTCCAACTTTCTCTTGTATAAGGTTCATAGTAAATGGATCTATGTTGAGGTCTTTGATCCACTTGGACTCAAGTTTTGTGCATGGTGACAGATATGGATCTATTTGCAGCCTTCTACATGTTGACATGCCAGCACCATTTGTTGAAGAACCTTCTTTTTTTTCATGGTACAGTTTTGGCTTCTTTGTTGAAAATCTTATGTGTGTGTGGATTAATGTTGGGGTCTTCAGTTTGGTTCCATTGGTCCACATGTCGGTTTTTGTGCCAGTACCAAGCTGTTTTTATTTCTGTAGCTCTATAGTAGAGTTTGAAGTCAGGCATCATGATGCCTCCAGAGGTTGTTTTATTGTACAGGATCCTTTTGGCTATCCTGGGTTTTTGTTTTTCCATATGAAGTTGAGTATTGTTCTTTAAAGGTCTGTGAAGAATTATGTTAGGATTTTGATGGGGATTGCATTGAATCTATAGATTGCTTTTGGTAAGATTGCCATTTTTACTAGGTTAATTCTACCTATCCATGAGCATGGGAGATCTTTCCATTTTCTGACATTTTCTTCAATTTCTTTTTTCAGGGACTTAAAGTTCTTGTCATACAGGTCCTTCGCTTGTTTAGTTAGAATTACCCTAAGGTATTTTATATGATTTGTGGCTATTACAAAGGATGATGTATCTCTGATTTCTTTCTCAGCCCATTTGTCATTTGGATATAGGAGGGCTACTGATTTTTTTTTTTTTTAGTTAATCTTGTATCCTGCTACATTGCTGAAGGTGTTTATAAGCTGTATGAGTTCCTTTGTCAAATTTTTTGGGTCACTTATGTATACTATCATGTCATCTGAAAATACTGAAAGCTTGACTTCCTCTTTTCCAATTTGTATCCCTTTGATCTCCCACATGCTCAACTATGTTCATAGCAGCATTATTTGTAATAGCCAGAAATTGGAAACAACCTAGATGCCCTTAAACTGAAGAAGGGATAAACAAAAATGTGGTACATACATACAATGGAGTACTACTCAGCAGAGAAAGAAAATGACATCATGAGGTTTGCAGGCAAATGGATGGAACTAGAAAAAAATCATCCTGAGTGAGATAACCCAGACTCAGAAAGATAAACATGGAATGTACTCATTCATAAGTGGATACTAGATGTAAAGCAAGGATAACAAGATTGCAATTCAAAACTCCAAGGAGGCTACCTAGAAAAGAGGACCCTGAGAAAGACACAGGGACCTATCTACCAATGATAAAGAAATGGATGAAATCTACATGAGCAAACTGGGGGTGGGGGTAGGATAATGGAGAGCAAGGGTTGGGGGAAAGAGAGTTTAGGGGAGAGGGAGGTACCAGCTGGATCAGGGGCAGAGTGGGAGAACAGGGAGGAAGATATCATGATGAATGAAGGCCCCAAGGGAATAGGAAGAAGCAGAGTGATAGAGAGGTCCCCAGAAATCAAAAATGATACCTCCACTGTAGACTACTGGCAATGGTTGAGAGAGTGCCTGAGCTGACCTGCTCTGGTGATCAGATGGCCAAACATGCTGGCTGTCATGATAGAACACTTTTTTTTAAAAAGAATAGATTTATTTATTTATATTTAATATTATGTGTTTTAATTTTATATATCAGCCATGGGTTCCCCTGTACACTCCACTCCCGCTCCCACCTCCACCTTCCCCCCAGCCCCTCCCCTCCATTCCCATGTCCTCTAGGACCAATACACCCTGGGGACTCATATAACCTGGTGGATTCAGTACAGGCAGGTCCAGTCCCCTCCTTCCAGGCTGAGCATGTGTCCCTGTGTAAGCACAAGGTTCCAAACAGCCAGCTCATGCACCAAGGACAGGTCCTGGTCCCACAGACTGGGAGCCTCCCAAACAGTTCAAGCTATTCAATTGTCTCACTTATGCAGAAGGCCTGATCCAACTGGGGGCTCCACAGCCTTTGGTTCATAATTCATGTGCTTCCATTCAATTGGCTATTTGTCCCTGTGCTTTTTGCAATCTTGGATTCAACAATTTACAGTCCCTCCTCCTTCTCTGCATTTGGACGCCTGGAGCTCCACCTGGGGCCTGGCTGAGGACCTCTGCATCCACTTCCATCAGTTATTGGATGAGAGTTCCAAGACGACTGCTAGGGTGTTTAGTCATCTGATCACCAGACTAGGTCAGATCAGGCCCTCCCTTGACCACTGCAAGCAGTCTACAGAGGATGTATCATTGTGAATTTCTGGGGACATCTCAAGCACTCTGCCTATTCCTGATCTCATTGGTCTTCATTTATCATGATCTGTTATTCCATGTTCTCCCTTTCTGTTCTTGATCCAGCTGGGATCTCCTGCTCCCCTAAGCTCTCTTTCCCTTGAAACTTGCCATTCATTACCCCCACTCATATCCAGGTTGTTCATGTAGATCTCATCCATTTCTCTGTCATTGGGTGATCCTTGGGTCTTTCCTAGGGTCCTGTTTTCTAGGTAGCCTCCCTGGAGTTGTGTAGCAGTCTAGTCATCTTTGTTTTACATCTAGTATCCACCTATGGGTGAGTACATACCATGTTTGTCCTTCTGTGTCTGGGTTACCTCACTCAGGATGATTTTTTCTAGATCCATCCATTTGCCTGCAAACCTCATAATGTCATTGTTTTTCTCTGCTGAGTAGTACTCCATTGTGTATATGTACCATATTTTCTTTATCCATTCTTCAGTTGAAGGACATCTAGGTTGTTTCCAGGTTCTGGCTATTATAAACAATGCTGATATGAACATAGTTGAGCAAATGCCCTTGTGGTATGATTGAGCATTCCTTGAGTATATGCCCAAGAGTGCTACAGCTGGATCTTGGGGGAGATGGATTCCCAATTTTCTAAGGAAGCACCATATTGATTTCCAAAGTGGCTGTGCAACCTTGCATTCCCACCAGCAGTGGAGGAGAGTTCTCCTTGCTCCACATCCTCTCCAGCATAAGCTATCGTCTGTGTTTTTGATCTTAGCCCCTCTGACAGGTGTAAGGTGGTATCTCAGAGTCATTTTGATTTTCATTTCCCAGATAATTAGGGATGTTGAGCAATTCCTTAAATGTCTTTCAGCCATTTGAACTTCCTCTGGAGAATTCCCTGTTTAGTTGTATAGGCCATTTCTTAATTGAACTGTTGGGCATTTTGATGTCTAATTTCTTGAGTTCTTTATATATTCTGAATATCAGCCCTCTGTCAGATGTGGGGTTGGTGAAGACCTTTTCCCATTCTGTAAGCTGTCGCTTAGTATTGTTGACCGTGTCCTTTGCTCTACAAAAGCTTTTCAGTTTCAACAGGTCCCATTGATTGATTGTTTCTCTCAGTGTCTGTGCTACTGGTGTTATATTTAGAAAGTGATCTCCAGTGCCAATGCGTTCAAGACTACTTCCTACTTTCTCTTCTATCAGGTTCAGAGTAACTGGATTTATGTTGAGGTCTTTGATCCACTTGGACTTAAGTTTTGTGCATGGTGACAGATATGGATCTATTTGCAGCCTTCTACACATTGATATCCAGTTAAGCCAGCACCATTTATTGAAGACGCTTTCTTTTTTCCATTGTACATTTTTGGCTTCTTTGTCAAAAGTTTAATGTTCATAGGTGTGCGGGTTAATGCCAGGGTCTTCAATTCGATTCCATTGGTTCACATGTCAGTTTTTATGCCAATACCAAGCTGTTTTTATTATGCTAGCTCTATAGTAGAGCTTGAGGTTGGGGATTGTGATGCCTCCAGAGGTTGTTTTATTGTACAGGATTCTTTTGGCTATCCTGGGTTTTTTGTTTTTTCCATAAGAAGTTGAGTATTATTCTTTCCAGGTCTGTGAAGAATTGTGTTGGTAATATGATGGGAATTGCGTTGAATCTGTAGATTGTTTTGGTAAGATTGCCATTTTTACTATGTTAATCCTGCCTATCCATGAGCATGGGAGATCTTTCCATTTTCTGACATCTTCAATTTCTTTTTTCAGGCACTTAAAGTTCTTGTCATATAGGTCCTTCACATGCTTAGTTAGAGTAACCCCAAGGTATTTTATATCATTTGTGGCTATTATAAAGGGTGATGTATCTCTGATTTCCTTCTCAGCCTGTTTGTCTATTGTATATAGGAGGGCTACTGATTTTTTTTAGTTGATCTTGTATCCTGTTATGTTGCTGAAGGTTTTTATTAGCTGTATCAGTTCCTTGGTTGAATTTTTGGGGTCACTCATGTATACTATCATGTCATCTGCAAACAGGGAGAGCTTGACTTCTTCCTTTCCAATTTGTATCCCCTTAATCTCTTTGTACTGTCTTATAGCTCTGGCTAGAACTTCAAGTACTATATTGAATAAGTATGGGGAGAGGGGACAGCCTTGCCTTGTTCCTGATTTTAGTGGTATTGCTTTGAGTTTCTCTCCATTTAATTTGAAGTTGGCTGTTGGTTTGCTGTAGATTGCCTTTATTATGTTTAGGTATGTTCCCTGTATTCCTGATCGCTCCAAGACCTTTATCATGAAGGGGAGTTGGATTTTGTAAATGACTTTTCTGCATCTAGTGAGATGATCATGTGGTTTTTTTCTTTGAGTTTGTTTATATGGTGTATTACATTGACGAACTTTTGTTTGTTGAACGACGCTTGCATCCCTGGGATAAAGCCTACTTGATCATGGTGGATAATTGTGTTGATGTGTTCTTGGAGTCTCTTTGCCAGTATTTTATTGAGTATTTTTGCAACAATGTTCATGAGGGAGATCGGTCTGTAGTTCTCTTTCTTTGTTGCATCTTTGTTTGGTTTAGGAATCAGGGTAATTGTAGCCTCATAGAAGGAGTTTGGTAATATACCTTCTGCTTCTATTGTGTGGAACAATTTAAAGAGTATTGGTATTAAGTCTTCTTTGATGATCTGGTATAATTCTGCAGTTAAACAATCAGGTCCAGGGCTTTTTTTGGTTGGGAGACTTTTAATGACTGGTTCTATTTCCTTAGAGGTTATTGGACTATTTAAATGGTTTATCTGGTCTTGATTTAACTTAGGTATGTGGTACCTATCCAGAAAATTATCCATTTCTTTTAGATTTTCCAGTTTTATGGAGTAGAGGGTTTTGAAGTATGACCTGATGATTCTCTGGATTTCCTCATTGTCTGTTGTTATGTCCCCCCTTTCATTTCTGATTTTGTTAATTTGGATGTTCTCTCTCTGTCTTTTGGTTGGTTTGGATAAGGGCTTGTCTATCTTGTTGATCTTCTCAAAGAACCAACTCTTTGTTTCATTCATCCTTTGTATTGTTCTCTTTATTTCTATTTTATTGATTTCAGCTCTCAATTTGAAAATTTCCTGGTGTCTGCTCCTCCTGGGAGACTTTGCTTCTTCCTGTACAAGGGCTTTCAGGTGTGCTGTCAAGTCACTAGCGTGAGATTTCTCCAGCTTCTTTATGTGGGCATTCAGTGCTATAAATTTCCCTCTTAGCACTGCTTTCATAGTATCCCATAAGTTTGGGTATGTGGTGTATTCATTTTCCTTGATCTCTAGGAAGTCTTTAATTTCTTTCTTTATTTCTTCCTTAACCCATTGGTGGTTCAGTTGAGCATTATTCAGTTTCCATGAGATTTTAGGATTTCTGTAGTTATTTTCTGTTGTTGAAATCTAACTTTAAACCATGGTGGTCTTATAGAACACAGGAGGTTATTCCAATTCTTTTGTATCTGTTGAGATTTGCTTTGTGGCCAAGTATGTGGTCGATTTTAGAGAAGGTTCCATGGGGTGCTGAGAAGAAGGTATATTCTTTTTTGTTTGGGTGGAATGTTCTGTAGATATCGATTAAGTCCATTTGAGCCATAACATCAGTTAAGTCCATTATGTCTCTGTTAAGTTTCAATTTGGCCAATCTGTCCAGAGGTGAAAGTGAGGTGTTGAAGTCTCCCACTATTATTGTCTGGGGTTTTATATGTGATTTAAGCTTGGTAATGTTTCTTTTACATATGTGGGTGCCCTTGTGTTTGGGGTATAAATGTTCAGAATTGAGACTTCATCTTGGTTGATCTTTCCTGCGATGAGTATGTAATGTCCTTCATCATCTCTTTTGATTGATTTTAGTTTGAAGTCATTTTTGCTGGATATTAAGATGGCTACACCAGCTTGTTTCTTATGACCATTTGATTGGAAAGTCTTTTCCCAGCCTTTTATTCTTAGGAGGTGTCTGTCTTTGAATTTGAGGTGTGTTTTTTGTATGTAGCAGAAAGATGGGTCCTGTTTTCATATCCATTCTGTTAGTCTGTGTCTTTTTATAGGCGAATTAAGTCCATTGATATTAAGGGATATTAATGACCAGTGATTGTTCATTCCTGTTGTTATTTTTATTTTTTTGGTGGTAGTGTGTGTGTACTTATCTTCTTTGGGGTTTACTGCTATGGTGTTATCTATTGCCTGTGTTTTCATGGGTGTATCTGCCTTCCTTAATTTGGAATTTTCCTTCTAGTGCTTTCTGTAAGGCTGGGTTTGTGGATAAGTATTGTTTAAATCTGGTTTTGTCTTGGAAGTTCTTGTTCACTCCATCTATGATGATTGAAAGTTTTGCTGGGTATATTAGTCTAGGCTGGCATCCATGGTCTCTTAGTGTCTGCATTATATCTGTGCAGGTCCTTCTGGCTTTCAAAGTCTCCATTGAGAAATCGGGTGTTATTCTGATGGGTTTGCCTTTATAAGTCACTTGGCCTTTTTCCTTTGCTGCCCTTAATATTCTTTCTTTATTCTGTAAGTTTAGTTGTTAAATTATTATGTGGCGAGGTGACTTTTTTTGGGGGGGGGGGTCTAGTCTGTTTGGTGTTCTATAGGCTTCTTGTATCTTCATAGGCATTTCCTCCTTTAAGTTGGGAAAGTTTTCTTCTATGATCTTGTTAAATATATTTTCTGTGCCTTTGAGTTGGTATTCTTCTCCTTCCTCTATTCCTATTATTTGTAGGTTTGGTCTTTTCATGGTGTTCCAAATTTCATGGACATTTTGGGTCATGGCTTTGTTGGTTTTAGTGTTTTCTTTGACTGATGAATCTATTTTTTTCTACCATATCTTCAACACCAGAGATCCTCTCTTCCATTTCTTGCATTCTGTTGGTTAAACTTGCCTCTGAAGTTCCTGTTTTTTTACTCAGATTTTCTATTTCCAGCATTCCTTCTGCTAGTGTCTTCTTCATTATTTCTATTTCCCTCTTCAGGTCTTGGACTGTCTCCCTTGCTTTTTCATAATTTTCTTTCAAGGACTTATTGTTTTCTTCTGCTTTAATTGTCCTTTGGTCTAGTTTTTTATAGTGTTCTTCCCATTTTTTGTTTGTCTGTTCTTCCACTTTATTTTTTAATTTCTTCTATATTTGGTTCTAGCCTCTTCATGATGTTACTTATAAGGCTGTTTTCTTCTTCTTCTTCTTCTTCCATTCCGTGATGTTCATGTCTAGCTGTTGGAGAAGGGCTAGGTTCTTGTGATGTTGTATTGCTCTTTATTTTGTTGTATGTACTTCTGCATTGACGTCTGCCCATCTCCTCTTGTGTTCGTTCTTGGTCTTATCAGTGTACTTGGTCCAGAGACAGCTGACAGATTTAGGGAGCCTCTCTCTGGTCCATATGGAAGCTCTGGGCTAGATGGAAGCACTGGTCCAGATGAGAATGCTGGCCGGAAAGGAGCTGGGGGCTGGACTCTAGAGTCATCGGCAAGTCCCTGGAGTCTCCTTATTTTGTCCACATGGGAGCTCCTCTTGTCCAGATGGGAGTTCCTCTGGTTTCTGGTCCTGATGGGAGTTCCAGGGCAGGATGGAAGCTTGGGGCTGGTCTCTGATTCTCAGGAAGTGGCTGGGGTCTCTGGCAGATGGGTGTGGGGGCAGGGTGTGGAGACTGCAGGGTCTGCCTATAGTCTTCAAAAAGGGGAGCCTTCCCACCAGGCCCGATAATTGGCCGGAAATGGGACCAAGTTGGGCAGTTCCTCCCAGGATGGCCTGTGTCCAGTGGTGGGACCCAGAGGCAGTTGCCTTTCTGACTATAACCCCAGGCACTCACCTCTGTTCCAGATGGGAGTTCCAGGGCGGACAGGAGCTGGGGGTTGGTCTCTGAGTTTCCATGGTAGAACTCTTATCCAGTGTCTGATGGAAGTGAATGCAGAGATCAATGGCTAAGCCCCAGGTGGACCTCCAGGAGTCCAGTCAGCGAGAGAGGAGGGATTGTATGAGCAAGAAATATTGAGACCATGTTGGAAAAAGTACAGGGACAAATAGCCAAACTAATAGAATTGTATGAACTGTGAACCAATGGCTGAGGAGCCCCCATGCAACTAGACTGGGCCCTCTGGATAAGTGGGACAGTTGACTAGCTTGAACTGTGTGGGAGGCCCCCAGGCATTAGAACCAGGACCTGTTCTTGGTGCATGAAGTCGCTTTTTGGAGCCTGGTGCCTATGCTGGGACACTTTGCTCAGCCTTGGTATAGGGAGGAGGGGACTGGACCTGCCTCGGCTGAGTCTACCAGGCTGGACTGATTCCCCAAGGGAGACCTTGCCTTGGAGGAGGTGGGAATGGGAGGTGGATTGGGTGGAAGGTCTGGGAGGTGGGAGGAGGGAGGATGGGGGAATCCGTGGCTGATATGTGAAATTAAGTTAATCATAAAACTAAAAAAATAAATAAAAAAGGAAAAGAAAATTCAATTTTTAAAAAGCTGTGACACGACATTATGAGACAAGGAACCTCCAAAGATGCTGTTGATTGGCCAGCCATCTCTGCCTGGGCATGTAGTCTACACTTACAAGTAGCTTTTTATTCCCCAGTTAGACTCCCTTGGAGAAAACTACATTCTCATTTGCAAGTGTTTATCAATTGGAGAGAGCTTCTGGGGTAGAGATGGGAACATGTGTCTACTTGTCCTTTCAGCTCTAGGACCCTATCTGGTGCAGACCTGTACAGGCTCTGTGCATGATGCTTCATTCTCTGTGACTTTGTATGTACAGTGATTATCTTGACTTAGAGGGCCTTGTTTCCTTGGTGCCTTTCTATCTCTTCTGGCTCATAACTCTTTCTGCCTCCTCTTCCACAGGGTCCCTAAGCCCTGAGCGGGTGGGGTCTGTTGTAGACCTCCCATTTATGGTTGAGTTGCTGAGTGTTCCAAGGTTTTGCATACTCTTCGTTTGTCTTGCTGTGGGTCTCTGTGTTTATTCCCATCTGCTGCAGGAGGAAGCTTCTCTTGTAATGGCTGAGCAAGGCACTGATCTATGAGTATAGAAGAATGCTGGTAGGAGTCATTTTATTGATCCATTGCTATTGTTGTTTGTATGATTTTAGAACAGTAGTATTTGTTTTTACCCCCTGGGCTCTCTAGTGTCAGGGTCTTGGTCACCTAAGCATGGGTTGGGCATGGGTTTCATCTGTTGGAGTGCATCTTAAGTCAAATATTGGTTGATTACTCTAAATGAGAATTTAGTTTTCTCCAAGGGAGTCTAACTGGGGTGGGGGGGGGGGAAACAAACTGCTCTTAAGTGTAGACTCCATGCCAGGCATAGTTGGCCAATCAACGTCATCTTTAGAGGTTCCTTGTCTAATAATGTTGTGTCAAGGTTTTTTTTTTTTAATTTTCTTTTCATTTATAGTCTTCCTTTTTACCCCAGAGGTTCTTCACATATATATTATGTTTCCCAGTTTAGTGTTTTTGTGGGATTCCTGAATGTGCTGACAGATGGGTCTCTGTTTCTTGTGCCTTTTCTTTGGCAGGACATACGAAGGATTTGTGGCTGGCTTGGTGTTTGTGTTTCTTTTTTAGTAGTGTGCAGAGCACCTTCCTGTACCAAAGATGATAGAACATAGCGGGTGAAGGCTCTATGGAGGCACCAGATTAACTTCTCTATGTTCAATGAGTTGTGCAGGTGTTGGTTTTGACAATGGGGTCTTGTTGTCAGTTTATGGAGAGTAATCTATACAATAGTCTTGGCAACAGTCTGGGGTGTCTGGGGATTCTCATGGGACCCCTTTGGCTAACATCTCAATTAGATATAGCCCAATCTCCATACTAGAAACTTCATTTGGTGACAGGAGATGACCAGTTGGGGCTCTGTTTCCCCCAATATTTGCCTATTTTGTTTAGATTAATATATATATATATATATATATATATATATATATATATATATATCCCCTCAAATGGACTTTGTCTCTCTCTTCCCTTACCATCTCTACTTGATCCTCCCATTCCAGCCCTCGCTTCCCATCCACCCATAACTATTTATTATATTTCTCTTTCTTAGAAAATCCATCTATCTACTTCTAATCCCTGACTCTATACCTACCTTCTATGGTTCTACAGATTGAACTTGGTTACTGTTGACTGAACAGCTAATAGCCACACGTAACACAAGTAACAGAATCATACCATATTTGTCTCTCTGGATTTGAGAATACTTCACCCAGGATGATTTTTTTTCTAGTTATATCCATGTATCTATGAATGTTATGATTTTATTTTAGTAAAAGCTGAGTAATTTTCCATTCTATAAATATACCACAGTTTGTTTATTCATTCTTCTGTTGAGGGACATCTAGGTTGTTACTAATTTCTGGGTACTATGAATAAAGCAGCAATGACCATGTTTGAGCAAGTGTCCTTGTGGTAGGATGAAGTATCATTTGGGTATATGCCTGTGTCTTAGACAGTGTTTTACTTCTGTGAATAGATGCCATGACCAAGGCAACTCTTATAAAAGAAAACATTTTCCTGGGACTTGCTTACAGTTTCAGAGTTTTAATTTATTGTCATTTTGATGGTGAGTGGCAGCAAGCAGGCAGACATGTTGCTGGAGAAGTTGAAAGTTCTCTGTCCATATCTACAGGCAGCAGAAAGTGAGAGAGACTGAGTCTGGCTGGAGATTTTGAAGCCCCATGGCTTACCCATGACCACCCCCCTACCCCCCGCCATGACATACTTCCTCCAACAAGAACATACCTACTCCAGTAAAGCCACACTCCTAATCCACTCAATAGTGACCAAAGCATTCAAATATATGAGCAAAGAGGGGGAATTTCTACCACAATGCTGAGTAGTATAGTTTAATCTTGAAGTAGAGAAATTCCAATCTTTCTGAGGAAACAGTGTATGGATTTCCATAGTCTGCTCATACATCTACCAGCAATAGAGGAGTACTCTTCTAGTTCACATCCTCACTAGCATACATTTCCACTTGTTTTATTGATCTTAGCCATTCTGATGGATATAAGATGAAGTCTCAAAGTAATTTTAATTTGCATTTCCCTGATGACTATTCAAAGGATGTGGAACATTTCTTTTTTTTCTCACCAGTTTTGATAATTATCTGTTTAGATCTGTACCCCATTTTAAATTGGGTTATTTGTTTAATTGATATCTAGTTTTTTGAGTTCTCTATGTATTTTGGATATTAGCCCCCTACTGAATGTGTAGTTGGTAAATAGTTTTTCCCATTCTGTAGGCTGCTGCTTTGTCCGAATAATGGTATCCATTGCTGTACAGAAGCTTTTTAGTTAGTGGCCCAAGATATTTTATATTATTTGAGGCTATTGTGAATGGTGTTGCTTCCATATTTTCATTCTCAGTTCGTTTGTCATTGTATATAATAGGAGGACTACTTATTTGTGTGAGTTAATTTTGTATCCAGCTAAATGCTGAAAGTGTTTATCAGCCTTGGGTGTTCCCTGGTGGGATTTTTAGGGTCAGTTATGTATACTGTCACATCATATGCAAATACAAAGATTTTGATGTCTCCCTTTCCAATTTTATCCCCCTTGATCTCCTTCAATTGTATTATTGCTCTAGATAAGACTTTAAGACTATTAAGTAGGTATAGAGAGATTGGGCAGCCTTGTCCTGTTCCTGATTGTAGTGGAATTGCTTTGAATTTCTCTCCATTTAAGTTGGTGTTGGCTACAGACTTACTATAAACTGCTGTTATTATGTTGAGGTATATTCAACCAAGGTATCTATTTCTTTTATCATGTCTTCTATGCCCGAGAGTCTCTCTTCCACCTCTTTTATTCTGTTCATGAAACTTGCATATGAGCTTCCTGTTCAAGTTCCTAAATTTTTCATTTCCAGGTTCCCTCAGTTTGGGTTTTCTTTATTGATTCTAATTGTGCTTTCAGGTCTTAAACTGTTACTTTCTCTGGTTCTTAGGAGAGTGTGGTGCCTGTGTGGTGTCTGGTAGGAAATTCTTCTGATACCCTTATAGGTATGACCATTGGAGGTTCTAAGTAAGATATGTTCCTAGGTAGTGGGAGCTGACACTTGGAATAGAGTTAGAATAAGGGAGTCCACAGGAGGGAGGAAAGCAGGGTGTTCCACCAGGATCTGCTTAGTTCCCTGGGAGTGGAGGCAGAAAATGAGGAAAGGCCACAGCAAGTAGTCTGCTAACTACAGAACTGTGGATGAGACTGAGAGATTGGATATGGAGGAGAGGACCTGATGCTTGCTTACCTGTTTGGCTGGCCTACTTGCTTCCCTGTCAGGCTAGACTTGCAGGTTCTCAGAGAAAGCCTGCTGGAGTTGGGGACTTGGATAAAGCAATGAATGATGGGAAGAAAGCCTGGAGGGGAAGATTTGTGTGATCCACTGTTGATGGGGGCCTGAGGAAGGGAGTCTACAGCAGGTAGACTGCTGCCCAGCCAATGAAGCTCTGTAATTAGCTCACCTGCTTCCCTGGTTGGAGTGGCCTGCAGGTTCCCAGGAATCTTAGTTCAATTTGTATTACTGTGATAAACATCATTACAAAACATAACTTGAGGGAAGGAAGGATTTATTTCAGTGTACAGCTTAAAGTCCATCATGAAAGGAAGTCAAGGTAGGAACTCAAGAAGGTACTTGGATGCAAGAACTGATTTATGACAGGGAGGATGATTGTCTCTTTCTGGTTTGTCCCTCCTGGTTGTCTCAGTTAGCCATGTTCCAACCCACCCCCACCCCCACCATACACACATATACACACAGTTCAGGATTATCTGTCCAAGGATAGTACCATCCACAGTGGGCTGAGCCTTCTCATAATTATCATTAGTTAGGAAAATTCCCCACAAACATGCTCACAGAACCATCTGATAGAGGCAGTTCCTGTACTGAGAGTCTAAGTCTTCACAGATGACTGTACCTTGTGTCAAGTTGATAGAAAAAAGAAACAAACGAAGAGAGAGAAAGAAAAAAGAAAGGAAGGAAGGAAGAAAGAAAGAGAAGGAAAGAAGAAAAGAAGGAAAAAAGAAAGAGAGGAAGAAAGCAAGCAGTACAATGTGTGTATATATGTGTGTGTTTATGTGTGTAATGTCAATACACATTTACACATATCCATAGACTATACATTACCAAAAAGAAAAACTTAATGTAGGCTATGAACTTCAGTTGATATTGGTGTCAATTTAAATTCTTTGCAACACACCTTCCATGCTAGAGTATGTTTTTGATGGGGTGGAAGGTGAAATGTATGCTTAGGGGCAGACAGTCTATGGAAAGTCTCTGCATCATTCCCTCAAATTCGTTGTGAACCTAAAACTGCTTTTTAGAGATGTATCTGATGGAATTTAAGAACAAATGCCTCCCAATACAACTTTAAGATTACTTTTTCTGCACCATTCTTCAAACTCCCTCGATTATTTGAAAAACTTCAATAAAGTCGGAAAACTCATAAGAGACTAACTCATGTCTATTGAGCTGGGAAATAAATCAGAGGATACTGTCTGTGCTAGAAGTAAGGCGGTGCTTGGAAGTGGCTGCTGGAATTTTTAGCAAAGGCAATCAAAGAGAGCTCTGCCATAATTTGATAAAAGAGAGAACAAAGCACAACCAGGAAGACAGGAGTTTCTCTAGCCCTCACCTAATATATAAGAACACCAGTCAGCTATTTAAAGTTAGATCTTAGGGTAGTAGAGACCTGAAGGGAAGGAACTTTGATGCTATCAGAACACACTGAGCTGATCAGAGAGAGCTGAAATAACTCATGACATCCTGTAGGTGAAGAAAGATATTTAGATTTTTACATATTTGAAATTGTTTTCATTTTACATACAATTATTGATAAATGTCTTTTAAAACCATGGTCTAAAATTTTAAATTTGCCTTTGAAAACGTCTTATGGAGATAGAATGTTTACAGAAAAAGAACAGGCAGGCCCTATACAAACACACTGACATATAGTTACAATAGTTACAAACTAACTCCATTTGTATAATTAGCATCTACACCAAGAATCAAACATCACCCACATTCCAGAAGGCTCCACTTTGACCCTTGTAAACGCTCTACTCCAGAGTTAAATGACTTCTCCCTTACCTTAGAAGAGGGAGATTGATTTTTCCTACTTGATAATATTTAATCTTTGGTAAGTAATTTAGTTAATTGTTTGTTCACGGTTCCTTTGCCCTCTACAGTTGATGCTCAGCAGTGTAGTGGTTTGGCTTTCTTCATAAACTTGCCAACACTTTTTCCTATTCTTCCGTCAATCAGGTAGACACGCAGATGCAATGCATTTTAATTTGCATCATCTGACAACTCATGAAGTTGAAGACTTTTGAGGTGGTGGGGTGCTGGCCTTGAACATGCAGTGCGAGTGCTCTAACACTGGACAGTGTCTCCCATTGGTTCTTTTTTTTTTTTCCAGGCTAATGGAACACCTAAAAGTGTCTTCTCAAGGTCTTTCTTCCTTTCCTTTCTCCTCCTGTTCTGTCTTACTCTTCTTCTCCTCTGCTTCAGCTTCCTCCCTCTTCCTTTTCTTTCTCCTCCTCCTCCTCCTCCTAGTCTTGTTTTTCCGCCTTCCCTTCTTTTGATATGGGGTCTCACTTGTTCCATGCTGGTCTTGAGCTGGATAGATAGCTGAAAGTGACCTTGAACTTCTGGTCCTCTTGCCTCCTCCTCCCAAATGCTGGGACTACTGGTGTGTGCTGCCATGCCTAGTCCTTAGGATTCTTGGTATATACTTATGAACTGGGTTCACTATGCACTGGCTACTATGGCATGTGAGTCAGATGAGACATATAACACACATGCAAGTCTCCTGAGGTATGTTTATTACTTATAGATAGGCAGCAAAGAACAACAGAAATCTAGGATTTAGCAGAGCTGATATCCAAAATTCAGGAAATTTGCTGTGGGTAGAAGAAATCAACTTCATATTTATTACTTGGACTATAATTAAGAGACTTTGTAAAGAAGCCTGCTCTGGGTTTCGTATCTGGGGGGCAGAATGGCCGTTGAGCCACAGTTCTAAGGGACACCTCATTCTAGGAGAAAGCTGTTCCATCCAATTTCCCCAGGATATTTCATGTGAAACAAATTCTATAATTATTCTTGAGAAATATAAACAAAATGTGAGGAGGGCTGGATCGGGACAAAGCCGGTAGGGGAATTTTCCATTTCAGGTCAGTACAAATCGCTCCTCAGTATGTCCTGTCTTGGGACTAACCCTTTTATTCTCTATTTAATTCTTGATTTGTATTTATGTAAATGCATGTCTGTCTGTGTGTGGGTATAGAGAAGTAATTTTTAACAATTTCATTTTTTATGTGAATTGTGGTTTTTGTCTGTCTGTATGTCTGTGTGAAGATGTTGGATCCCCTGGAACTGGGGTGACAGGCAGATGTGAGCTGGGAATTGAACTGGGGTCCTTTAGAAGAACAGCTGGTGCTCTTAACTGCTAAGCTATCTCTCCAGCCCCTAAAGATTTCATTTTTAAACCCATGTAAATGTACATGAGAACAGTGTGCATGTGAGTTGAGAGGTTAACAATGTCAGATCCCCCTAGAGCTAGAGACAGAAGCAGCTATGAGTCCTCTGGCATGGATGAGGGAGATCGGTTGAATCAACTCTCTAGCCCCTCAGAAAAATAATATTTAGTCTTATCTTAACTTCTTCCACCTTGCTGAATTTACTGATAAGTTTTAAGAAATTAAAGTGTATATATCCTCAGGAGAAAAGTGAACCCAATTATGTGCTGTGTGACAAAGGGCATACAAGGTCTGCCACAAACAAAAATGGTGAATAAATTTATAGCTACCTCTCTCTCTTTCTCTCTCTCCCACTCTCTCTCTCTCACCCTCTCTTTCTCTCTCTTTCTATCCCTCTCGCTCACCCACACTTTCTCTCTCGCTCACCCAAACTACCTCTCTCTCTCTCTCTCTCTCTCTCTCTCTCTCTCTCTCTCAAAAAATTATCACTAAAACCGTTCACATACTAAATTCTGGTCAGATGGATGCATTGGAGAATTCCATAGTGCATCTGTGAAAGAAAGTCTGAAAATTTACATAAATTCTGACCTTTAGTTAAAACGTAATAGGAATTTTTATGAAGTAAAACTGCTGTCCAGAGGGAGGCTCAGAGGGTAAATGTGCTTGCCACCAAGGCTGGTGATCTGATCTCAATCCCTGGGACCCACATGAGGAAGGAGATAACTGGGTTTTACAAATTGCCCTCTCATCTCTATACACAATCAATGGCATATGTATCTACACACATAAACCTATAATACACACATCCATGCACACAAACAATAAATAAATGTAAAGAAACAGAATAAAGGAAAGTAAACCTTTTATATCCTTTATGAATAAATAGTAAAGCAAAAGTCACTGAATATTTCTAACCCAAATCCATATTTATATTACTATAACACACCGTGATTAAGTGCACAATATTTCAGAAGACCAAAATTGTCCTAACACGCAAAAATCTTTCAGCACAATTTATTAAAATGGAACAGTGGAGACATAAGGTTGGGGATGCAGCTAATTTGGTAGAGAGCTTGCCTAACATTCAGGAAACCTGGGCTTGATCTCTGGCACTGCACAAAGCAGGTGGGTTTGTTTGTTTGTTTGTTTTGTACATCTGTAATCTCAGAATTGAAGAGGTGAAGAAATGATTATCAGAAATAATTCCAGGTCATCCTTAGCTACTTAGTAAGATATTGACTAGCCTTGGCTACATGAGAGACCCTGTCCAAAACACAATAAACAAACAAAACAAAGCACCCCCAAGATACATTATATCATGGTATCTTAAGACATAAAATTCATGCGACAAAATTCAATACATGTATATGATAAAATATCTAAGCACATTAACAATTACAAGTGTAGATGCTTCATAATATGCCAAGTTGGCTGGACCATGCAATATTTCCTAATTCTTTTTCCTCTATTTCTAGCTATTGTGGGTTTATAACAGACATCTATGCCAGAGAATTGGAGGTCAGTGCTAAAAAATGCCACTTTAGCTTGCTGCTCTAGTGGCTTACATCATTAAAAGGGACAGCAGCTAGTCAGACCTGCAATTGCTTCATACCCCTTGCCTTCACTGAATTCCCCATCAGATTCATTGATCCCTGTCTCAAGTGTGTGTTTAGCTTTGTAATGAAGGGTATCAGCTTCTCCTATAGGAATACACAACATCAAAACTGGGAAAAATCCCAAACCTTCACAGGTTGCAGTAGATTCTTTTCTCATGGTAGCAGCTCATGTTTATAGGTTACACTTCACGTTGATCACTTTGTTTTTACTGTGTATCCTATTGACTCTTATCTTCAGCAACAGATACAAAGTCAGACTCTTTCAGAGACTGCTCCGCTAGCCTCCACAACTCATATTTACAGCAAGCAATTGATCAATTGATCTGTAAACAAACACAGACACCTAACTTGTGGCTAACCTCAAGCTCACTAATGAATTACTCTATAGTTTCCCCTAAGTTAAGGAGAAAAAAAATTGCCCAGTGCTTTCCTGGAGATACTCCTGTAAATACATAGCCTATATATAGAAATAAAGAGATACTGGTCAGAAATGAAGATGCTAGAATACCTATAAACTCAAGTGTCATGATCATTGATGTAGACATAGCCATTGAATCCATGCAAAACATACTAGTATATGTAAGTTTGACAAGCACAAAAGATTTAAACAAAACAGGTGAAAGTTTATTAAATATAAATGACTATTATCAACTCCCCAAAATGCAAATGTAACCTATGCTGATATAAAAGGTTAATGTTCTGAGGATGGACTTGGTAGAAGTTTAACTCACAGGTATATACACACGATTACTCACAATCTAGATCCCTAAAAAATGGGTTTTCAATATGTTATGAGCTTAAATAAGACCTCTCATGTCTCTAGAGAAAGAACTAAACCTTTAAAAGTGAATATTTAGCTATTTGATTAGCTTGAGATTACCTTGAAAAACAGAAAAATCAGTTGGGACACACACAATAATGTTCTAGGATAATATAAATATTCTACATCTATAAAGTCTCATATAATTGCTAAAAATTTCATGTGTTAATTGCACATTTAAAAGTTCCCATGGAAAATAAGAAAGATATAATGTGGTCTTATTTAATTTTAACTGCCTTGCTTTAACTTATGAGTCTGATGGCTGCTTCCCTCCACAGTCCACACATAAGTCCTTTCATCTTAATCTCCTATTGTGTAAGTCAATAGCTCTAATCAGTAATAAAGTAACTTCCTATGGTGAGTCTACATAGAGTTGAACTAGTTTAATTATATGGAGCATAAGTTAAAAGTCTGTGATATAGCATTAATTACTGATGACGTAGTATAACTGAAGAGATGGATTGCAAATCCTCATTCTAAAAAACCCTGCTCTCATTGATGTGTACAGTAGATCAATTTTCACTGAGGATAGTCTGCAAATATATGAAAACTATTTGGATATATTTTAAATAATGATCAATGAATCTTGAACAGTGGTGTTAAATTATGTTCAGAGAAATAAAATATTGCTTGTATTTAGTAAATGCCACCAGCTAAACATAGTGGCAGAATTTTTAGTCTTCAAAGTGTGTGTGTGTGTGTGTGTGTGTGTGTGTGTGTGTGTGTGCACATGCACATGTATGTGTGTAGACTATGCTTGTGAAGGCTAGAGGTCAGTGTCAGGTGTCTTCCTTAATTTGTCACCACCTTATCTATCTATCTATCTATCTATCTATCTATCTATCTATCTATCTATCTATTTATTTATTTTGAGACAAGGTCCTTCACTGAACCTGAATCTTACCAATTGGCTCGACAGGCTACCCAACAAGCCCCTGGGAACTCCCTGTCGTCTCCTTCCAGCTCTGATTATAGGCACACACTGTTGCTCTTGGTGGTTCAGATTCAGTCCCTCATATCTATGCAACAAGCACGTTACCTCCCACACCATCGCTTCTTTCAGCTGACAGAACTCTTGATGCTTTTCTTGAATTTGATCAGCCCTTAAAGCTGATTTATTAAGTCATTACCTCAGATTTTCTTAAAGATATGGGTAATGTTGTTTTTGTTGTTATTTTTAAGTAGTTGTTTAACCAGATGTGGTGGTACGTGCCTCAAATTCAAGCACACAGGAGGTAGAGGCAGGGGGATTGAGTGTTTCAAAAGCACCTTGGGCTTCATAATGAAGCCCTATCTTTTAAACCAAAGCAAAACAAAAATGTAATTGTTAGTTATCAAAGAATCCTTCTGTGAAGAACAAGCTTGAAACTAATATTCTGAATTTTGTAAAGAATGGAACTGACAACGGACTACAAGCAATGGATTGTGTTAATATGACTGGCATTCAGCAGGTAAATAGTGGTAACAGGGTATTGCAGGAGTCCCCACAATGTTTTATAGGACCTGCTGCAACTTTAAGAAATTTCTATCAGGTATGCAATGAAAGTTGAAATCCATACTCAAGGTACTATCAGGCAGTGAAGATTCTGCCTTGAAGTTCCACTTAAATTTACACAGAGACACAGACATACACACCACCCTTATTTCTTGTATAGATTTAGGGTGCCACATTATGGAAGAAAAGGAACCAATGATAGACATGAACAATGTCATGCAAATAAATCTTGTGAACAGAACTCAAAGGGAACCTGATGCATTTTGAGATCTGTTTATAAAATGGTTCACAGTCACAGACTGACTACCTCTCCTTGAGCAGGTCTGGCACAAAACACCTTGAACACAGGACAGAACTACATGGGTAACATTTTCAAAGCAACTTGTTTCTAAAAAGTGTATGAATAAAATACCATTTTTTTCATTGAAATATGTATTAGCCTCCAAAATGAATGATCAAAGGAATATAATCTAGGGGAGAACCATCATAGAAAATCTCCATCCATTTTCAGTGTGTATTTTAATACTTACCATAGTACTTATTCACATATAATTGATAGAAGTTATATGATACTCGCCCTATTTCCTTAGCCATCTATGTCATTTATTAATATATTTTATCAAAGTAGGCTCCAATGCAATCACCTCTAAGAACTTTCTCTTTACAATTGGGCTTCATTTTAACACACATCTTGACTTGTGCAGATCACATATTCTTTACTAAAACATAATATTTTATATGATTGGTGGCTTTGTTTTGCAGATGAAAAGTTTCTATGCATTATTAATTGGCTGCAGTTTCCTGTTGATTGACATGCTCAAATAAACAAAAGGCAAAGTTACAAAGAGCTGGGCCTCCTGGGCTCCCCCTGATTTCTGGCTTTCTAGTTAATGTTCTTGGTTGAAACTGGTTGATCCATCTAAGCCTTGTTTTAATAGGCAAAGGCATAAAAGAAGATTAATTTGTGTGTTATCCTGATTTTAAAAGAATCTCAGGTGATTTCTAAAAACATATGTATTATTTTTATGTAATGTTCTTAAATAATAATGTGTATCATACACACACACACACACACACACACATATATATATATATATATATATATATATATATATATATATATATATATATATATAAAACAGTGGAAGGGGCTGACATCAGATAATCCTTCCAAGTGTTGTTTGCACCAATATTCTGGGATTCTTTGTTTGAAGATAAGTATATTATTTATCTTACTCAGTTTTACTGGCTCTCTGTTTTTACCCTTGTCCACATCTAATGACTAGATAAATATGCCATATTCTGAATTTGTTCATCAGAATATGTTTTGCAAGAACTGTTTTCAGGACTTGAGAAAAATTAAAGAAAATTGATACTACTTAGAAATTTACTTTATATCATGGAATATTGAATGTTTATCCTACACTGGTTGTAAATTTACATGCAATTTAAATTCCTTATTTCAGTAATATGCATTTACTGAGTCCTCACTCATTCATAATTACCTTTGGTTTTGATATATAACATCGATCTAACAAATAATTCTAATATGCCATTCATTTTTCAGCTTTCCTTAAGGATTATAATGACTATTCATTTTAGGAGTATTTTCTTAAAGATAATCTGATCATATGGAGCATTTTCCCTCACTAGTTGTTGCCTTTGTGCATTACTATTCTTATAGAGTATACTAGAGAGTGTTGATGAGCAGGGCTCATCCTGAGGACATCTCTGGGTGATTCTGTGATGGCTGCCTGGTGTGCATGTTGCAACATTGCAATGACTCAGCTATTCCTAAGAGGAGTTATTCAGTTATCAGTGTCAACTACAGGTGCCAGGTAAGACATGCGGGCTTCTGTGTCACTCTTTATTTGTTCCCTATGATCTAATTTTCAAAAAAACATTAAATAAAACACCTGTAATATTCCAAAGCAGTTTTTTGTGTGTTTGTACTGTTTTGCTGGGTTATATAGCTCGTGATTACATAGCACAAGCAAACATGCAATTTCATGACTTTTTAAATATTTCATTAAACAGTGGAAGTAGGAAAGCCTCAATAGTTCTATATTAGTCTCTTTTCATCATGACAACAAAATGTGCAAAACACTGTGTTATATACGGTTTGGAACTGGAAGGTAAATTTATAATCTGGGGATGAGAGAGAGAAAACACACATTCAGTTTATCAATAAATTGCAGTTGTCTACATCCTAGGCACTGTGCCAATTAATTAATTAATAGACAGTAATAGTCAACTGTCATAAAGACTTTTAGAGATTCTGAAAATAACAGATACATAGACATTACCTAATATGCTCAGTCTGTAACTATATCAAAGCAAAGAAATACACACACACACACACACACACACACACACACAGACAGAGAGAGAGAGAGAGAGAGAGAGAGAGAGAGAGAGAGAGAGAACTTACTACTTGTAATCTAATGATCACCGACCCCTACCCCAACTATCTCTACTGTAGCACAACTAAAAATAATTATGAAATAAACAGCAACTTAGCTGTGGGAGTTTTGAGATACTAGATTCCTATGACGAGAATAAATGAATCATATGTGGGAAACTGAAATGGGTTGGAAAGTTTCTAGACATGGACTTCCCAAATAGGTACAAATTGTAGTGATGAAACTGCTCCAGTTTGGGGATGTTTTCACATGTATTTGCTTCTTGAGAATAAAAACAGCAGATTAAAAACAATTGGATCCACTGAAATGCAGAGAATCAGATAGATTTTCTTCATTTTTCTGGAAGGAGGATGAATACTGATTAACACTTAGATCAATTCAGTCATAGGTACACTCCACAGACGCATTGTGTTCTGTCCATAAACATCTCTAAAGTGTCTCCCTACAGGAGTTAACATACAGTTTAACAAATACAGAGAATGTCCTATTTAGGGTTTCTAACCCTAACCCTATAGTGATTTTCAATAATTTTTGTTCAAAGATCAAATAATCTATTGTAGGGCAAAATACTCAAATATTATTTTAGCCTCTAAATAAAAAACAAACTAAATTCATATGCTTCCTGTCACTGCTTTTCTTCACCCTAATTTCCCTCCTGGTGTGGCCCCACAGAATATCAGGGTTCATCTGAAAATCATCAATCCCCTCCAGAAATCTTATTTATAGATAAGTGAATTGTGACCCAAAGATGTTAATGGTTTGTGTTTCTCAAGAGCATAGGATTCTATATCCTTCTACACCAAGGATATTTGTTCACTCATGATTATTGCTGCTCTATTTACAGTAGTGAAGGAATGGAATCAGCCTACATACCCATCAACTGATGAACAGATAATGACAGTGCAGTGCATATGCACAATGGAATTTTATTCAGCTGTAAAGAAAAAATGAAAGTCTAACAAAGAGGTCTATCTCTTGTGCAGAAAACTTTAAAATTACTGAGATAACAAAGGCATATAAAAACAGATTCTAAAACAACTAAAAGAAATCTCATCTTTCTGAATGTGTATATTAAATATAATTTAGATGCAAATGCTTCCTAGTTAAATTATTCCATTTCAAAACAGCAATATAATAACAGGGTATATACACACAGACTATGTTACAGAACAGCAGACAGGTAGGTACATGATAGGTAGATAGGTAGATAGATAGATAGATAGATAGATAGATAGATAGGCAGACAGAAAGATAGATAAAATAGATAATCAATGTATCTTATTTAGGATTTCTATTGCTGTGATAACACATCATGACAAAAAGCAACTTGTGTAGGAAAGGATTTATTTCTATTACAGTTCCAGGCAGCAGTCCATCACTGAGGAAAGTTACAGCAGGAACCCCAAAAGGGGAGGGAATCCTGGAGGCAGAAGTGAATACAGAGGCCATGGAAGAGTGCTGTTTACTTACTAGCTTGCTCTTGATGGTTTGCTCAACCTGCTTTCTTAGAGGCCCTAGGATCACAAGCCCAGGGTGACACTACCCACAGTGAGCTGGCCCCTTCCATATCAATCACCAATCAAAAAACTGCATCAAAGGCTTGCCCACAGGCCAATACATTAAACATATTTTCTCAATTGAAGTTCCCTCTTCCCAAATGATTCTGGCCTATGTTTAGTTGACATGAAACTGGGTAGCGCAGATGGACAGGTAGATTAGATAGATAGACAGGTAGACAGACAGACAGACAGATAGATAGATAGACAGACAGATGGATGGATATATAAATAAATAGAGCTGTGGATAGACAAAAAGACAGATATGTATGTTGATGGAGGGATAGATGGATAGCTAGATGTGTGGAGAGAGATGAATGATAGCTGGATGGATGGACAGATAGGTGATTAATAGAAAAATAAGTATTTTGATGGATGGGTAGATGAATGGCTGATAGGTGGGAATAGATCCTAGTTATTTCTACATGAATGTACATTTACAATACATGAAAAAGAAACAAATTGCTATTAATCACAGTTATATTTCAGAGCTGGAAATGGTGAAGTATTATTTAATGTGTTCCATGTTCTATCCAATTTCAAAAATAATAATTATGTACTCTTTTTGCTTTATAATTCCATATGAAAGTGAAGTGAGTAGCAGCTGATTGAGCTCAAACACAACCCATACTCTTTACCCTATTCTTGATTTCTTTCTTTTCTTGTTTAGGTTGACTTGAATAGTGACAGAAAGGCTGTTATTTATCTGGTAAAGATTATGAACAATGAAAAAGGAGGTAAAACTCACAGGCAAATGCCAACAGAATTCAAATAAAATTCATGCAGAGCAGAGATGAAATAATTCCTGTCTACCCATTGAGGCTTCAGTCAGGTGACTGGATGACTTTTATTATACCCCATGACCCACACAGAAAAAGATACAACACTGAATTTTGAAAACAGCTGTTTATTTGGGGAGTTTATAGAACTGATCTGGGACACACATTCTCTTTAGAATTCTCCCTTCTCCTCTTCCTCCCCCTACCTTTTGCCCTCTTACTTTCCCTCTGTTTTGTCTCCCTTCTTTCTTTCTTCTCCCTCTCCTCTTTCTCATCTTTCTTTTTCCTTATATTATTCCATATTAACATCCCTTTCAATGTACAGCACATTTTACTTCTTCCTTTGCTTTGTTACTTGAGTTAACATTTAGACTTCAGTGGTAGGAAGAACAAAGACCCCACCAAAGATTAACATACTCTGATTCCCAAGATCACTGAATGCATTACCTTTTATGATAAAGGACCGTTTGAGTTGTGGTAGCATTCAGATTGTTAATGAGGTGGCTTTAACTCATAAAAATAGTCCTGGATGACCTGTGTAAGCCAGTGTAGAAATAACAAGGGTCCTCAAATTTGATTATGGAAATGTCCAGTTACTTTCATAGCGCTAACATATGTTGTCTTAGTCCATTAAATTTCTGTAACTGTATGCCAGGGATGGAGAATACTATTTTAGTATAGAAAGCACAGTGTAGGCATTGCTTCCTTATTGAGTCATTACCTGAACGTGCCCCACCCACTGGTCTGATCTGGGCCACTTCTGGGAGCTTGTAGACTCTCATTGTACTCTGAGCTGATTTCTAATTTAATATAGTGTTTAGAAAGAGTCTGAGAGTGTAGCTTCACCCATGTGAAGCTCTGTCTTTAATTCTTTGGTTAGTGTACTACTTCATGGGAGCTGGAGAATATATTGCCTATGACTATTGTTTCCATTTTTAGAACTCAATTGAACAATTACATATAAACATACACTCATTCTGATATGTTCACATTTGCCTGGTGTCCTTTAGTAATTAAACTTTCAGGCTGACCATGTTGTAAGTATTGTTACCTGTGTGTGTGTGTGTGTGTGTGTGTGTGTGTGTGTGTGTGTGTGTGCATGTTCATATGAGTACATGCTTGTGTATGGTGATTCATGGACACATGTATTCATGCATTTGGAATACAGAGGTTAACCTAGGATGTCATGTTTCAGAAGCTGTTCAGTAGTGTTTTGAGAATGGTCTCTCAATGAGAACTAGGGCTCAATAAACAGGGAGGGTGGCTGGTCTGTTTTCATCTCCCCAGTGCTGAGATTACAAGTGCTTGCCACCATGCCTGATCTGATTGTTTGGTTTGTTTATTATATGGACTCAGGATTGAACTCAGGTCCTTGGACTTATGCTGTTAACATTTTACTAATTGATCTATCTCCCATCCCTTGCTATGTAACTTATATGATTTAATTTTATGAAACATTTTCAACCAGTGTGAGGTCCTGTAATTATTACCATCTATAACACCCATGCTTTATTTACTAGGAAACTGAAATAAAACTCAGAGAATTTGGCAAATTGCATGCAGGCTCCAAGATGGTGTGCTTTACTGTCTTGTTCCAACCTTGGCAGTCTGCCTTTTGAGTCTGAGCACTTAATCAACACTATCTGACAGCTCTTCAATATGTCCATATAAAAAAGTCCACCTTCATAAATCACCTGTGATGCAGGAAGAGGAGGCTTTTGCTAAAAATATTAAGGCTATCATCCCCCAAATGACGGGTCCAGCCCGGGGAGTGGATGAGTGCCGAAATTCTGTCATTGCAAGGTAGAGCTATTTCAGAATTGCCTCTAGCCCAGGATTTTATGGGACAGTTTCCTCCTGCAAGAGATGCATGGGTCTGTTAATGAAGACAAACAGTCCTGCCATACACAACAAGTTCTCACCTAGCCGAGTCACTGTGCACAATCTGAAGTGGACGTCTCAGTGCTTCCAGAGGGATGCTGACTTGTTATGGTTCTACCAGAAACAGAGAGACTCACAGAGTAGCTGCCATGGAGCCTGTACTATTTCAACTGGATGCTCACTTCAGGACTCAGGCACGCACACCTCAGCTGCAGGGAATTTTAGGTGTGGGGAGGCCACAACACACCCCACTATGGAGCTGAGGCTTAAGGTCTCACTTGTGCTTTGTAGGCTAAAGACTAACTGAGGAAAAGGAAAACAGAAATGGAGATTTGTGTCCTGCATGCAACACTGTGTCTTTGGGGTCTTTTGGTCAGGCATCCAAGCTGAAGTTGTACCTACATTAATTTTCTTTTAATTATCTTTTACTGTAGTAACAACACTGAGCATGAGATCTACTCTCTTATCAAATTTTTAAGTGTGCAATGCGTGATTGTTGATTACAGGTACAATGCTGCAGGGACGGTCTGCAGAGCTTTTTCATCTTGCTTAAGTAGGGCTTTAGACCTAGTGATTAGCAATTCCCCATTTCTTGCTCCCCCAACCCCTGGCAGCTATCATTCTACTCTTTGCTTTCATTAACTTGACGACTGTAGGTACTCTCAATAGGTGAAATCATGTGGCATTTGTTTTTCTTGTTACTGAAAGACAATCTGAGCCCCTGAGAAGTGACATGACATTTTCAAATTTGACACAACTAAAATCATAGCCCAGAAATCCTGATTCCAGTCGAGTGCTCCTGTGGGTAAATGTAACGTCTCTCATTTAGAAAAGACTTGTAAGTGCTTTTCGCACTGAAACAAAATAGAAATGACATGGTTTTATTTTTCAATCACTAGGGGACATGCAGTGTTGAATGATCTCATAAACATATAATGATGTTTTGTATATGCTATATATAAAATTATGAAAATGAAAATCCATATCATCTAAATATGGATACAGTAATTATTGACATGTTAGAAATCTAGAATTATAGATTTATAATGATCAATTGGATCTCAACTCTTGAGATTTAGATGATTCATTTTCCCAAGGGAGGAGCAGATCTTGCATCATGGTAAAGAGTATGACACTGTCAGAACTGCCTATTAATTCTTTATGTTAATATTGTAAGACTGACTAAACAGCTAAGAGGGTAATTAATTCATGTCATAATGTATATGATTTAGTAAACAGTCATTTTATGCCTTATACAAAAATAACCTTTAATAAATTCTTAATACTATTTGAGTACCAAATATGTACATAGTATTATTGTAGCTTTTGTCTAAACATCAACTTAACCCCTACTATATATACAAATACTGAATAACTCTGATAATGCTACAGAGAAAAGCTATCCAAATTTATTTGGGTCCAAATCATGTGTTTTCTTTTTAATTTTTTTTAATGAGAACTCTTCATTTATTTTCTGAAGGGATCTCCAAGAGAGCTTCTTTGTTGGGCTATATTTAAACTATGCTTGCTAACTATAAAAGAGTAAGTAAAGTTTATGTAGAACACAAAAGCTAAAAAAGATCTCATCACATTTTTGAGATTTCATACAGGTATGTAATGATATAAGATCACATCTATTCCTACTTCTCATTTAACTACCCCATATGCCTCCAACACACCCCTCCCAACTTTATGTCTTTTGTTTTTGATAACCCATTAAATCCAGTTAGTGCAGTCTATATATTCATGAGTGTCAGACAATCTGCTAGAGTATGGAAACCTTCTAATGATCACATCCTCATAAAAGGATGATTCTCCCTCTCTGCAGCAATTATCCATTGCCAATAGCTCCTCAGTAAGGATTGAGGCCTAAAGGTAGTCTTCCCCATCTCTGTTGGGATTTGGAACTGGTTCGATCTTATACAAGTAACTACAACAAAGTTTGTGATTGCAATAGCCATGACTTGTCAAAGAAGACATTTCACAGTGCTCATCTCCAACCTCTGGCTTACATTCATTCTGCCTCATCTTCCATAACATTCCCTAAACCTTGGTGATGTGGAGTTAATGTAGATGTCCATTTAGAATGAGTCTTTCAACTGTTTTGAGTTAGGTTGTGTAATGATGGGCTTCCAAATAGCTTTTTAAGTTCCTTTCTTTTGGGGCATCCCTCTATTTCACCCCCACCAATTTACCCCATTCTTCCACACCCCTTGCTGCTTAGGCCCTTCTCTGTACCAAGTTTTCCACCTTACTTTTGTTAACCCACTATCAACCTTGCAATATGTCCCCTTTCTACTTTCTTAGCTTCCATCTGTGTCCCAACTTAAACACAAAACTAAAGATTTGAAGCTGGGATTCATACATGAGGGAGAAAAGAGAGAGTTTATCTTCCTGAGCTTCTCTTACCTAGTTTAGTATATTTCTTTCAGCCCCACCCATTTAACTGCAAATTCCTTGATTTAATTTTTCACTGGAACAGGACAATATCCCATTGTATGTACCACATATTTTTTATTCATTCAGTTGTTGATTCCATTCTAATGAACTGGGGTTGATTTCATTTCCCAGATGTTGGCAGTAAGGGCTGCATTGGTGGTAAGTGGTTGTGACATAGGGACCCTTTACCTGTGAGCACTAGGACCCTGGCCCAGATTCTGTGCTCTTTGTTTCACATAAAATGGAGTCTTCCTATACTTCATAACAGGTCACATTGTTATAAAAATATAAATCCTCTCACTAGGCTGTCTCCAGGTCCAACCTAAGGAAGAGGAAGGGAGAGAAGCTGATGAAAGAGTCCAAACTTTGAGAATATGTTCTAAATTAAACTTCACTGACTATGGTCATGCAGATTCTGCCCTGTCCTCTTTACTCTGAACCTCCATACACCTGATCTTCATGCACAATATCTTATTTTTGCAGGACATAAAATGATTTTAAAGGGATGATCATGTCTGTTTCCTAATTCTTGATTATAAAAAAATTAAACATACAAAATTAAAGAGACTAGTCTGTGTACATTTATTGCTTGAAATTCCTCAAAAACATTTCCTACTTCTTTCTTATTTATTAATTTAACCATTTGTTTTTAGCCACATAGATTATGAGAATTTACTTTATACTTTGGATTACTCTTGAATACTGTGTTTTTTATTTTGTTGCACCAATAGTTCCAGTTTGAGCCTTTGTGATGTCTTTTGGGTTGGTCTTAATATCCTTCCCTTATAAGGATATTATATATTTATTGGTGAAATTATTAAGGCCACTCCACGTAGTTAAAAGGGAGGTTTATTTTGTGGGGTAACTTACAAATGAAGGGGTAGGTTGCAGGGTCTGGCAAAGGTATAGCACAGTCCGGCGGTGTTCTCTGGAGAACTCTGTTCTGTCTACCTCCAGCGTCCAGCATCCCCAACCAAGAGAGCGACCTCCTCCTGATCCTCCGTCTTTGGCTCCCTCCTCTGCCCCACCTTGTGGGCGTGATCATTACTGAAGCCTCAATGGGGGTTGGAACTTCCAGGCCAATGCTGGGTTGGCTATCCACTACATCTCCCCCTTTTGTCTAAATAAGAAAGTTCTAACCTAATACAAGACTATATACAAAGAGGTTATCAAATATTGTCCAGGAGTAATGAGGGATAATGACTTAGATAAGTTGGAATTACAACAAGTGGAAACAATATCAAGCAAAAAACACATAGTAAAATCCAGGGAAGTCTAGGGCATGGGTAGGTGGCATGTTACAAGGATCATTCCAAAAGGTGTACTATCCTAAAGAACCTGAGTCTAATACTTAATATATTCTATTTCTCACGTAATATTATATCCTTCTGAGGTCTTTGATGTGGTTGAAGGCTAGATAGTTATAATTTCCTCAGTTATGATAAAAGATAAGTTAGATATAAAACCTTAGACTCACAAATATAAGATAGATAGGATATCTTCTTTAATATTGTAACTGTAATTCTTGCTTGATAATTTTGTTATATGTAATTTTACTATGTAAAAGTTAAAACCATCCTTTAAAAAAAAAAAGAAAGAAAAAGGGAAGTGTTTTGGATATCGCTCTGTGTAAATAAATTTCTGATTGGCCAGTGGCCAGGCAGGAAGTATAGGTGGGACAAGAGAGAAGAGAATTCTGGGAAGTAGAAGGCTGGGGAGAGACACTGCCGCCACTGCCAGGAAAAGCGACATGTAAAGACACCGGTAAGCCACAGGCCATGTGGCAAAGTATAGACTAACAGAAACGGGTTAATTTAAGATAGAAGAAGTAGATGACAAGAAGCCTGCCACAGCCATACAGTTTGTAAGCAATATAAGTTTTTGTGTGCTTTTTTGATTGGGTCTGAGCGACTGTGGGACTGGCGGGTAAGAGAGATTTGTCCTAGACTGTGGGCCAGGCAGGAAAACTCTAACTACATATATTTTTGTGTTTTAATCACTCTTTCCATACTCTGAACATGCCCCCCTGCTGTAAGATGGTCCAGGCTCATCTTGTATGCTTTCTGTCCCAGTTCTAGAACCAACTATTTCTCTGAGGATCCTTTGTCCCTAATTACCAGGAAATGGTATCTAAACCCCAAGGATTGGATGCTCTGTATTTTCCTTTCTATGGAGATATTATTGATTCTAGATCCTCTCAGGAAGCAAAGCTAGCAGTATGCAAATGTTTGTGCTGGATATGAAATGCAGAGAAGAAGAGATTGCTGAGTGGTTGGGGCATGTAGTGTTATTTGGGAGGACTCAAGTTCAGTTCTCAGAAGCACATTAGACAGCTCACAGTCACCTGTAACTCCAGCTCAAGGAATTCTGATGTCATCTTCTGGCCTCCATGAACACTTGCACTCATATGCACACACCTACACACACACACACACACACATACACACACACACACACACACTCATACATACTTAGATTTTTTTTCTTTTTTTTTTTTTTTTTTCAGAGCTGAGGACCAAACCCAGGGCCTTGTGCTTGCTCGGCAAGTGCTCTACCACTGAGCTAAATCCCCAACCCCATACTTAAAATATTTTTAAAAAATAAATACTAAAAATGTTAGAACATTACTAATATGTTAATACATTAAATAGCATATTGAAACATCTCAACAGTTATTTCTTTACCAGATGTGCATGCATGCATGTATATGTGTGTGGGGGTGTGTCTGTTTAGGGTGTGTGTGACTACTAGCATTTTCCTAGCTCTCCTTACTTCCTTATTTAGCAGCCCCCTGTGGTAGTGCACGGTGATACTGAGAACATTTCAGTTTGCTATCTTTTTCTTGTGTAATGTATGTACTTTGTTTCTGACTAAGTGTAAGGTCCTTGCTTTGATAACTTCTTTTCATGAAGTTTAATATGATGTGCTTTCTTGGTTGTCCACTGACATTCTTATAACTCCAACTTTTGAGTTTTATTGTAATTGAAAAACAATGAAAAGAGAGGAATTAAATTTTAAATGCCAAAATACTTTTTTTCTGGCTAGAAAAATGGTAGCCTTACTCATACTTTTTGTGAACTTTTTTTTTGTAGAGTTTCTTTCAAAAGTGAAGCCATGAGAATTCTGGCTTGAGATTTGCCTTAAAAAATACATAAATAAAACCCAAAGTACATGCAAAGGTTATGAGCTTTCCATTTTGCTTTCTGTCCAGAGATCTGCAGCCTTGAATATGTATTCTCATGAGACAAGTTCAGGGATGAAGACTCCATGCACCAGTGGATGTGGACAGAGCTGTTACAATATTCATGAGTTAAAGTTACATTGAAAAGGATATTTTTTTTTACAGCAAAGCACAGCACAAGGTTTTACACTGCATAGAACTACAGAAGTCATTCACATTCATTAAACCCAGTTGTGTTTTGTGAGTGATGATAATATAAAACTTTCTATAAATGGCATTCTTGATGTCCTTGAAGAAAATATATGTTTAATGCCTACAATGTAAGGAGAGGGGACTTTAAAAGCAAATTTTTAAAAAGAGTTCAAATTTGCTATTACCAAAAAAAATTCATACTATCTATGCAGGTAAAGAGTCCCCAAATTTACTTTTTGGGAAGGTAATTTAATACCAGAAGTCTATTTGTTGTAATCCTGTTATTTCAAGACATGGCAGAAATGCATGTTTGCAGGCATAGTGTCATAAGCATCCTGAAGCAAGTGGAAGAGAGTGTCCTGTGTGCTTGTGGTCTTGGTGTTTTCCCTTATTGCTATGGGAAGTTAGAGGACCAGTTATCACAAAGATAGGAAAACTTGAAATTCTGGTAGCAGCCATTGAATGCTGAACAGTTAGAATTAACACAATGACTCAAGTACTTAGCTTGAGTAGTATGTGTTCAAAAGTGTCTCTCTACCCCCTCTTTGTATTCATCTACCACCTGTCTATTGTCTGTCTACCTATCTCTATTTATGTCTTTTCTATTTACTTAAATATGGGTAGGGTTACCCACATAAAAGTGAAAATAATTTCTGTAGATGTTTCCATATTCAATCTGAAATTAGTCTTATAATAGAAATCAAATAATGAAAAGTGTTAATTTTAAATGCTTGAAGTACTAAGCCAGAAGTGCAGAATATTCCTTTAAATTTTGTTGCACTGATGTGGCTGGAGAGAGGGATAGACACCCACACTGCTCTTGCAGAGGACCCAAGTTTGGCTCTTGGCACTTATATAGGGCAGCTCACAACCACCTTTAACTCCAGCTCTAGAGTATCTATCTAGAAACTCTGGCATCTGTGGGCACATGGACACAGGTCTCACCTATGTATATACACACATACTCATAATTCAAAATAATAATAAAATAAATCTTTAAATTTGCTTGCATTGAGATTGTCTCTGAACCCTCACAATGTGCAAATAATATACATAAAAGGAATTGATGGAGTCTAAACTGGAGGAACTTAATGTGTAGGATGTAGTCATGTTCCATTCTAAATCAAATTTAAAATGAATTATCTCAGAGTAAAATATGGCTTCTTACTGTCCAAGGTAATGAAAAATATATCAAATGGATGAGTAATTCCTGAACCTCATACAGCTAATGGTTTATCTTC
Source organism: Onychomys torridus (assembly GCF_903995425.1). Lineage (NCBI taxonomy): Eukaryota > Metazoa > Chordata > Mammalia > Rodentia > Cricetidae > Onychomys > Onychomys torridus. The sequence continues at coordinate 40,999,075 of NC_050447.1, forward strand.
ACCTCATACAGAACTGAAGCCAAGGTACCAAGTGTTTCTGGTTACTTTTTACTCTCCTTTGTCAGACATCCTTTGATTTGGAAACCAGCACTCAGTGATCATTATGGGAATATTGTATATAAGGAAGAATACAAATTATCCTGATAATAACAATATAGAAAATCAGTTTGATTTTTTTTTTAAAAAAACAATAAGTATAGAAAATGTGGTTAGGGAGAGACAGAGACGCATCCTTTTTCTTGTAGGAGGACTCATAACTTAGAATTTAATGTCACAGATAAGCAGTTATTTGCAAGCTATACACATGGGTGGAGATACTAGACATGGTCATATGAAATGTTGTCCATGCAGTTCATGACGGGACATTGGAGGATCTTCACAGGCCCAGAGTAGCTCATCCTGACCAAAAGTTAATCTGAAGTGTATGCCACAATTGCTAGCACCTTCAGCTGTTAAGGAAGGCAGACCATCCCATTCCTGAAAATTAGTATTTCACCACCATCAAGCCCCCTAGTGTAATGGTTTAAGCAAGGCACACAACACATGATGATAACTCATTATTTATGCAATATGACTTTGGTACATCATGAGCCTCATTTACTCATTTAGTGGAATGAATACAAAGGTAACCTTGTTCTAGGAAGTTTACAAACAGTTCTTTCAGAGATGGTTCAATGTTCTGTTTCTCAAATGAAATCGATAATGCTGATCTGATTCTGTCAGCTGTTTGTTCAACACTACCACTAGCAAAGGTATATTTTTTTAACTTAGATGATGTTTCTAGTGCCTAAGAATTTCTTTTAATTTATTTGCAAGCTGAATTCAGTATCACCATTCAGTGTAGCTACTTCAGAACACCATGTGAGAATAAAGAAATAAAAATAAAAACTCAGTTGAAAGGGAAATTCAAAGCATGCCATTTGTTAGAAACACATTTTTTTTCAACTAAGGCCAGCACTTCAATCTCAATAGTGTTTCAAAACCTGCAGTGTTATAATGATGGTGATACACACATTTTTTTCTCTCTTAAAAATGAGTTGAAGGAAAATGAAACCATAATTTCAAAATATTGCTACAGATAGAGCAAAGCCACATGTGTAGTTCTATAACATGCTATTTGAATATTTTCTGTAAAATAATCAATCACATTAAACACAAGGAATAGGAAAAATGAATTTTAAGGAAAGGAAGTCAATATGAAAAAATACTCAATATTGTAAGACAAACTCTATTCAAATCAGCATTTCATTAATCTAACTTGAATAAGCTTAATTCCCTTCTAAGTCTTAATCAAGGCAGCTTTAAAATGATAGAAACTTAGAGATAGCATTTAGAAGTCAGTGAATTCAGCAAATCCAATTCATTCTTTCATATAAAGAATTACATCAATAGCAAAGGCCTGTACAGACTCTCATCCAGGTGTGTGATTTAAAACATATTTCATATAGTCATTAAAAAGCTATAGAGAAAGAGATTCTATCAACGTACATTAGAGCACTCCTCAGTACTGTATGTAGCATAACTCCTGCAGGTGGCTCATGAAGATTCAAAGAGAAGCCCCAACTTTAAATGTTCATCTTGTCTCACAGCAGTCAAAGAGTTAATATGATGTTCCAATGCATATTGGCCTGTGTGTGTACCTGTGGGTGACTGTGTTCACTAAGCTAATTGATATTGGAAGATTCAGCCCACTGTGGGTATCACTATTCCCCAAACAGAGAGGGCTGAACTATATGAGTGGAAAACTTAGGGTGATCACAAGAAAGCAAGAAAGTGAACATACATATTTTCGTTTCACTCTGCTCTCGACTGTGGATATAATGTGACTGACAATTAAAAATTCCTGTCTTTATTTCCTCACAATGATGGAGGACTGTGACCTGGAACTGTAGGTTGAAATAGACCTTTCTTTCATAGGTTGCTTTTTAGCAGGATATTTTATCTCAGCAACAGATAGGAAACAGGAACATGCCTTAATTTTTTGTGCAGTTTAACCTTGTGATGTAAGACATGAAAATTAAAATTGATACCTTTAAAAGTTATATTATGCTGAAGTGGGAGTCTTTCTTCTTATCCTCCTTAATACCTACATGCAGTAATTTCAAAGTGGAGTGATTTTTACATTTACTTAAAGTTTTAAAACCTGAGGGAATGTATTAAGCACTGTACTGAGAAGGTTAATAAATATGCACAAATATTTTCTAAAAATCTAAATCTCTATATAGTTTTTGTTTGCTATATAAACATATAGATGTAAAATGTCAAAGTAGGAGAAAAACTAGTTACATGATAAATAATTTGGAGAAATTGACAGTGCATATGAAGATACATTTTCTTGATCCTTTTAAACAAAGCAAAAATGAAAAGGAAATGGAATATGTGTGTGCATGCACACATATACATATACACATGCAAGTATATGAGTACATATATGTACCTACCCAACAACATTAGTGACAATATTATAATAATAAGAAGTGATAGATCATAGTTTAAACAAATTCACTAAGTGGATTTATCCAAACTTCAGATTAAATATAAATTGGTTTTCATCCAATATCAAAGTGCATATAATCCTAATATATTAGGAAGCATGTATGAAGATATGCCACCTACTGATAAATCAAAATTAGAAATGGACCTACAGATTCAACTGGGAGACAGTTTCTGGAAATTCCTTTAGAACACTTAAGGCAAACTCAAATGGAGATGTCTAAATATTACTGTTATGTAGAAAAACTATGTTAGCAATTCTAAATATAGTAGCCATTTATAAATTAGTTGTGTGCATTATATAGTTGTATCTGTGACTTTTTCCCAAAAAGATTATGTTATTATTGCTAGCTATATATTTTAAATAATTTTTATTCAATAAAGTACAAAACCCTTGAGAATTTTATTTTAAGAAGCCCCATTGCTATGGCCAGAGATCACTTCATGCTGACCCACATTACTTTTGCAAGCAAGGTTCTTCAATTTGATGTAAACATTTTCATATAAATTTAAATTGTTACTCAAAGCAAATTTCTATAAAAAATCCCTGAGCTTCACTGAAAAAATAAATGTAACCACATGAGCTCTTGTCAACTTAAGGATGGCTGTGCCCATTTATACTTGTTGATTATTTTTTATTACTTTTATTACTTTTTGTCATCTCAAGATTAGAATCTTTAGGTTAGAATCTAAAATTTCAAGAGTTTTAATAAGCAATTTTTAGCCAAGAAATCACAGCTATTTCTCGTGGTTACTTTAATAAACTATACTCAATCATAGTGAACCTCAATCCCATGACAAATAAACCTCTTTGGAAATGGTGTCACTGGAATATCTAGAGGTATGTCTCTTAGGTGATTCTAAAACAACTTGACAATCAAGGTTAACCATTACATTCTCCATTTTCCTCTATTTCTGACTTTTGAACTGTCTGCAAATCATCTGAAAACATTTTATGAATCCTAGTACCTAGCCCCTTTCACAAACCTAACTTCTACTGGAAGTACTGAGCCATCTTCTCTATTCTAGTGCATGCTTAATGTCTACCCTGAATTCCACCTTGCTCCCCTCAGCTTACTCTCATTAGCATCGTGATTCTACATAAGCCATCTCTTCTTACGCCCACTAATCTTCACTCTCGTGCTTGCTCATTCTACTCCAGCCACACTGGCCTTGTTCCTAGTCTTTGAACAATAAAGTTTTTCATTTGAGGCTCTTACACCCACTTGTTTCCCCAACCTGCAATATTCTTTCTAAGAAAACATTACTTCTGCATTAATTCTGCTATGTCTAAAATATTTGGAATTTTAGGAGAGTGTCCAAGACTCCCTCCACGTATCCTATAAGCCAATTATGCTTTATCACTCTGATTATTCACTTAGTAGTCACTAGTGTTTAACATACTGCAGGACTGTTTTGATTATTTGATTGTTTTGATTGTTGTTTGATGACACCTGGTGGCATAAGGCCAGGATTCAGAGATAAAGCACTTTTAAAAAAAAATTTTTATTATGTGTTTTAATTTTATACATCAGCCATGGGTTCCCCTGTCCTCCCCCCTCACACCCCCACCCCTACCTTCTCCCCAGGCCCCCCCCCTCCATTCCCATGTCCTCCAGGGCCAAGACTCCCCTGGGGATTCGTTTAAACCTGGTGGATTCAGTACAGGCAGGTCCAGTCCCCTCCTTTCAGGCTGAGCAAAGTGTCCCTGTGTAAGTCCAAGGTTCCAAACAGCCAGCTCATGCACTAAGGACAGGTCCTGTTCCCACAGCCTGGGTGCCTCCCAAACAGTTCAAGCTATTCAATTGTGTCACTTATCCAGAGGGTCTGATCTAGCTGGGGGCTCCACAGCTGTTGGTTCATAATTCATGTGCTTTCTTTTGATTGGCTATTTGTCCCTGTGCTTTTTGCAATCTTGGATTCAACCATTCATGCTCTTGCAGTCCCTCCTCTTTCTCGACAGTTGGACTCCTGGAGCTCCACCTGGGGCCTGGCCGAGGATCTTTGCATCCACTTCCATCAGTTATTGGATGAGAGTTCCAAGTCGACTGTTAGGGTGTTTAGTCATCTGGTCACCAGACTAGGTCAGCTCAGGCTTTCTCTCTACCATTGACAGCAGTCTACAGAGGATATATCATTGTGGATTTCTAGGGACCTCTCGAGCACTCCTGTTCTCATGTGGTCTTCATTTATCATGGTCTGTTATTCCTCGTTCGCCTTTTCTGTTCTTGATCCAGCTAGGATCTCCTGCTCCCCTAAGCTTTTTTTCCCTCAAATCTTGCCCTTCATTACTCCCACTATCGTCCAGGTTGTTCATGTAGATCTCATCCATTTCTCTGTCATTGGGTGATTCCCTGGGTCTTTCCTAGGGTCCCATTTTCTAGGTATCCTCCCTGGAGTTGTGTAGCAGTCTAGTCATATCCGGGAAATGCAAATCAAAACAACTCTGAGATACCACCTTACACCTGTCAGAATGGCTAAGTTCAAAAACACAGAAGACAGCTTATGTTGGAGAGGATGTGGAGCAAGGGGAACTCTCCTCCACTGCTGGTGGGAATGCAAGCTTGTACAGCCACTTTGGAAATCAATATGGCGCTTCCTTAGAAAATTGGGAATCCATCTCCCCCAAGATCCAGCTCTAGCACTCTTGGGCATATACCCAAGGAATGCTCAATCATACCACAAGGGCATCTGCTCAGCTATGTTCATATCAGCATTGTTTGTAATAGCCAGAACCTGGAGGCAACCTAGATGCCCTTCAACTGAAGAATGGATAAAGAAAATATGGTACATATACACAATGGAGTACTACTCAGCAGAGAAAAACAATGGCATCATGAGGTTTGCAGGCAAATGGATGGATCTAGAAAAAATCATCCTGAATGAGGTAACCCAGACTCAGAAGGACAAACATGGTATGTACTCACTCATAGGAGGATATTAGATAAAGCACTTTTTAAAAATGCTAGGCATATATCATATACTAAGTAGATATGTGGATTAATCAATTTAAATGAGTTTGTATTAATATTTATAGAGCATTCTGTTAGCAAGAATATGCTAGATTTTATTTTGATATATCCATAAAGCCAATAGCTTTGGATATGAAATAGAAAAATCCCAGTCTTCCTTCACTTGAACTTTGACTTAAAATACTTATTAAATACCAGCTGCAATATTAAGAACTGTTTATGCTTTGGGTTGCCTACATGAAGGTTGGCTTTGTTTATATACTGCAGTGACTCATAATCCAACAGAAGACCAGAAAAGGCTCAGCAACATGAAATAGGGAGAGTAAGAAAAGACTCAAATGGACATATGGACTTGGCCAAAAGAGAATTCTTACAGCTTTTGATCAATCCCCAAACTGATCATGGAACTGGTTTGTTTAGCATTTCTAGAATGCAAACAATTTACAAAGTTATGAATGTAACTCTTTAAGTAGGGAGTCATTAGAGAAAGTCTGGAAAAATGGTAAGCCTAGAGATTTTCATAGAGTTGGATCATATGTGGGTGATCAATGAAAAATGGGTGACTACAGGAAGGAGGTGGTGTTGTGTGAGATACTTTTCCTGGAGAAGCACGATATGCACATCTATCCACCTTGAATAGGGAACCCTGGTCAGGCAAAACAATTACTGCACTAAGTCCAACTTGGTGAACCAACGAATTTTTTAAAAATGTGTTTAATTGATATAGAATTGCATTACTTGTTTCCATTTCTATCCTTCCTCCTCCACCTCTGCCCCAGTTACCAAAAGGTGTCCTGTGTTTGTGGATTGGTAGACTTAATGTTATGAAGTGACTATTCTACCAAAACCGATTTACTTTACAGATTTAGTGAAATTCCAATGAAAATCCCAATCTCACAGAAAAAAATAAAATCTTAAAATTCATATGAAACCAGGAAAGACCCAAGATAGCCAAAGAATTCTGAGCAAAAGGAAGAATACAGGAGGTATTACCATTCCAGACTTCAGTATATATACTAGAGGTATAGTGATAAAAAGAGTATGGTACTGGTGCAAGTAGAGACATGTAGACCAAAGAATAAAGTAGAAGACTTAAATATAAATACTCATAACTACAGCCACCTGGTGTTTGACAAAGATGAAAAAGTAACATTCACTGAAGAAAAGACAACATCTTCAACACATGTTGCTGGGAAAACTTGATGTGCATATGCATAAAAATGAAATTAGACCCATATCTATCATTCTGCACAAAAATTAGATCAAACCACTAAATTTGAAATATGAAACAATAAAACTTCTGGAGGAAAACATGGGGAGTACCTTACAAGATACAGGTGTGGGAAAGGACTTTTTGAAGAGTACTGCATTAGCCAAGGAATTAAGAACAATAATGGACTAACTCATAAAAATGGGAACTCACAAAAATGAAAGCTCTTTTCTGAAAAGGAAACAATCAACAAAGTCAAGAACCTACAGAATGGGCAAGAGTCTTTACTAGGTATACAATTGGCAGAGGATTAATATCCAAAATATACAAGAAACTCAAAAAGTAAGAGTCAAAAATACAAAATGAAACAAAGCTAAGCCAAAAAAAAAATGACCCAATTAAAGGGTGGGCTGTGTATCTAAACAGAGAGTTCTCAATAGAAATAAATCCCAATATCACAGAAAAAAATCCTAAAATTCATATGGACTCAGAAAAGATCCAAGATAGCCAAAGAATTCTGAGCAAAAGGAAGAATACAGGAGTTATTACTATTCCAGACTTCAGCATATATCCTAGATGTATAGTGATATAAACAGTATGGTACTGGCACAAGAACAGACGTGTAGGCCAAAAAATAAAATAGAAAACTCAAATATAAATATGTGTCTTCATATTTATCACTCAGAAATACTTAAAAAATGTTTATCATCCAATTAGAGAAATGTAAATTAAGGCAACTTTGAGATTTCATCTCTCCACAGTCAAAATGACTAAGGTCAAGAAAACTACTAATAAATGCTGGCAAGGCTGTGGAGATATAAAAACACTCATTCACTGTCACTGGGAATGCAAATTAGTGAAGCCACTCTTGAAATCAGTATAGAAAATACTCAAAAACTAAAAATAAATCCACCACATGGCCCAGTTATTCCACTCCTTTCCATATGCTCAAAGGGCATGATATATTACTTCACAAATACTTGCTCAGCCATGTTTATTACTACTTTATTCACAACAGCCAGGAAATGTAAACAACCTAAATGTCTTTAAACAGATGCATGGATAGTGAAAATGTGATATATATATTGAAATACTATTCATCTGTAACAACAACAACAACAAACATGAAAATATGAAATTTATAGGCAAATGAATTGGCATAGATTATGTTATTTTGAGTGAGGCAACCCAGACCAAGAAAGACAAATGTCACATGTTCTTTCTCATCTTTGTTTCTAAGCTCCAAATGAGAATTAAGCTCCAAAGAAACCACATAAAACAGGAAAGTATAAAGGTACTGTGGGAGTGGAGCTTTGTTGGGAGCTTTCAGCACACACACACACACACACACACACACACACACACACACACACACACACACACACACCCTTAAAGGGAGTTAAGACATTTGGGCTAGCAGTGCTCCCCACAAAAATATAGACTAATCCCAGTGTCCAGCGCAAGAAATCTCTTTTCAAATGGTTGATTGGAGTAGTCCAAGCAACTGCACAAACAATGCAGATTTCAGGCTGCCCTTGGTTGACTCTCTGAGGTTGAAAGTGGGCTCCTACTGCTGAAGACACAGCAGACTTAGGACAAGGGACCCATAATCCAAGCTGGATCTGACTTGAAAGCCTCTTTCCTGCAGCCCAGCTTCCATGGCTTCAGAGACAGTGAGTTTTTATTGAAGTCACTAGCAGGAGTATGGGCAAGAGGTTAATCACAAGAATAAAAGCAGGAAAAACTCAGACTCAACCCAAACAGGTGGTGGTTCACCTAATCTGCATCTCTGGGGCTCAATTTGCAGAGAGCTGCATAGTCCCAAAGACCTCCTCTCTCTTAAAATCTCCTCTCCATAGATGATCTGCTCAGTCTGTCCCCTGCAGCTACCCTCTGCTCCTAGGAAGGGACTTTCTAGGGTCTTGCTAGTTTCAGCTTTCCCAGACAAGTGACTTGTTTACCTCTTGAATCTCATGAGCTTCCCCTCTGTCATTCAGGGAATGTTTCAATTCTGATGAAACATCTATACAACAGTGGACAGCTTATATTGGAAATCTATGAAGAGTATGTGGTTTAGACTCTATTGCTAAGTAAGTTTATTGGAAAAAAATTAATTGTGATACTATAATTTGGGGTACCTAATTATAAACTGAGCTAATTCTACAGTAATGAGTGAACAGGCCATAATTGTAGGAGCAATTTATAATAGCAAATATTTTGATACACTTGAGTTAAAACACTTTCATAATAATTAATTCCATTTGTATAACATCTATCCTATCAATAAATTTGAAATCATGCATGTAGATTAATAAACAAGTATCTGTTTGAGATTTGATTAAATCAGCTGTGCATCATCCTGTGTTACTGACAAATCTAATTTTTTTAGTAAGATGAATCTAAATGAAGATGAAATCACCATTCTATTTACAATTCTCAATTTGAACTAAACTTAGTTTAATTTTGAGTTGATTTGGGATATATTGTTTTAAGTAAGAAGAAAACATCTGGGGATCAGGTAGCCAGCTAGTGTGGACATAACAAAAATTTATCAATGTGCTACTGTGTATATGGCATGGCAGGAATAGCAATTCTCATGGAAGCTATCGGTTCTATGGGGGTACAAGATTCCAAAAGATAAAAGTTTGGGTGAACACTTTCATTGCTGAAGACAAACCTGTTTCTGAAAAGACTATCAAACATGAAGGTTGGTATAAGACAAGGAATGCATACTGCCCAGCAGAAAGCTGAGTGCCATCCTTGCTATCACAGATATTTTATGATTGCTTTAGTTGGGTTTTATGTATAATTTTAGTAACTTTAAATTTTGCTTTATGCTTCCAATGGAAGCTGCAAGTTTTGGGGACAGCATTGTTTAGCTAATCAATGAATATTTGAACACATGGTCTTGAGCCCTTCCAGCAATGCTCTGTAAAAAGAATGGGCTCTGGCTGGTTTGAGAATGTGAATGCCATTCTGCTGTCATACTATCACTGAAATAATAGTTTCAGCCTCTGCACAGAATATCTGTGTGATCTCTTTCTTTAGTGTTACAACTTATTTTTATTACTCCCCCTACTGTCTCTCTCTCTCTGTCTCTGTCTTTGTCTCTCTGTCTCTGTCTCTCTGTGTACGTGTGTGTGTGTGTGTGTGTGTGTGTGTGTGTGTGTGTGTGTGTTGACAGCAGTAATGGCACAAGTATGGAGGTGTGGATAATCTTTTAGTAACAGGTTCTGTCTTTCAACTATGAGTTCTGGGGATTGAACTTGGGTCATCATGTTTGGCAGCAAGCACCCTTACCTGCTAAGCCATCTTGCCAGCCCTTCTACAACTTCAGTTTTAAAAACAGTACTATATCTGTTGTATTCTCTCAAACCTTCCAATTGTATTTAAAACCACATCACATTATAATGTTAAGAAATTGCTTTCTACGGTCACCAAGGGGTAGTTTCATTTGTATACCATTTTCAAGGCCAGTTTACTCCTAGAAAGTAGAAAAAGGAATAGGAACAGGTAAAATTACAGAAAGTTTATCTGCTTTTGCTTTTGGTTGTGGAAGTGAAGCCCAGTGGCAGAGTCCTTGCCTGATATGCATGAGGCCTGGGTCTCCAAAGCATTGAAAATACAAGCAGTTGACTCTCCATGGGGGCCATACCATTTGGGGGGAAGGGGAAGGTGGAGGAGGGATGAGGGGAGATCTGTGGTTGGTTTTGTGAAGGCAACATGAAGGCCTGAACTTGACTTTACAGACCCCATCTTAGGGAAGGCTACCATCTTAGACCACCTGGTGACCAGGAGCTACATGCAGTTCCAGGAAGAACCTCAGGAATGTGCCATGATGTCTCGAACAGATACCCCAGAAGCAGCCAATTAAGAAAAAGGACAGAAAAGTTTAACAAGATACAGATGCTCCTGCAGACATCCTGTTCGCAGTTTATGTTCCTTGCAGATATCCAAATATCCTGTCAGCAGGTTGTGGTTCCCCTCCAAATGTCTAACCCAATAGTTTCAAATGTGGTTTTGCACCCAAAGTTTAGACTAATAGTTTCAAAAAATCACCTTGCCCCATATCCCTTCTACCCAATCCTAAGATGCCAAAGCATGTAATTTCTGGCTTGTGGTTTTTCTCTCTAAAAACTCTCCTACCCCTGGGCCTACCTATACCACCACATTTCCCTCTATCTGCCTGGCAGTAGCCCAGGTTTTGAACTTGCATTGGAAACCAGCTTTTTGGTGGTCTCTGGTGTTTCGTGACATGGGTACAACAGTATGTGGAATGAATAAAAAATTTCTTAATTAAAAAAAAAAAGAAAACATAAGCAGTGTTGTTCCACTGTTCTGAAATGTGTTTGCGACAGGGTGTGATGTAATTGTTTTGTACTTTTCCTTAGAGACAAAAGAAATTTAAGAGAGTAAAGTATGGATTGGTTTGTTTAAAGTTAAAACTTAATGGTGCATATTTGTCCTTTACTCTTTAACTGTGAATATGCCATTGGCCATCAAATATGCATTTGAAAGTTGGGAAATATGCATCGTATGACCTAGATAGAGAACACTGGGATAAAATATAAATTCAGCCAGTGGAAATTGGTGACAAGAAGATGTGTGTGTGTGTGTGTATGTGTGTGTGTCTGTGTGCGCGCGTGCACACACACACACACACACACACACACACACATGCTTCTATTTATATATGTATGTAGATGTGTTTATGTGTGTATATGTAAATAGACACATATATGTATGAACTTAAACAGATTTATAAGCTATGTGCCTATCAATCATAATAATGTCTTTTTCCTCATGCTTGAGGTGATACCCTTGGAATTGTATAGCTGTGATGTGAACTGCCAGTTTATTCATTTAAAAAGTGATAGATGTCCTGTGTATTACAAAAATCTGTTTTCAAGCCAAGTTGTCACCTTTTCAAAATTTCAGTGACAAACTCTTATAAGTGACTACTTAGAACACAGCTCCCCAACATCTGAGGAAGCAGTCTTCTCAACAAAGGCCCTTTAAGAAGTCAGGGCTGCTGGAGGAAGGCTGCAGGGGCAGTGGGAGAAGGGAGGAGGGAGGAGGGAAGGAGGGAGGAGGGAGGAGGGAGGAGGGAGGAAGGAGGAGGGAGGAGGGAGGAGGGAGGAGGGGGATCTGTGGTTGGTATTGTGAAGGCAATATGAAGGCCTCACTTGACTTTATAGACCCCATCTTAGGGAAGGGCCATCATCTTAGACCACCTGGTGACCAGGGTATCCAAGAATATTAGTCATGCAGTCAGGCCAAGTACAGCAATTGTAGGCCAGAGTTATAAATATCTTTCATTGACTCACCTTCCTCAAGGTGAGAAATCTAGAATAAAAAGGTGTTAGTTCAAAACTATAGATTAACTATGGCTTAGGAAAGGATTCACCCATTCAAAAGGACTAAAGAGTAACTAACAAAAGGAAATATCAAAACAGGATGGGTCCAAGGGAAACCTAACAAAGAGGTTCCTGAGCCTGAAGAGCTCACTGCTTAAGAGCACTGGCTGCTCTTGCAGGAGACCTGGGTTTGGTTCTAGCACCCACATGGTGGCTCATAACCATCCCCATCTTCAGTTTTAGGACATCGTGTGTGTGTATGTGTGTGTGTGTGTGTGTGTGTGTGTGTGTGTGTGTGTGTGTTTGTACTTGTGAAATAAATAAATAAATAATTAATTAATTAATTAAGAAATTCTCATATGCTTTTGGTTGCAAGAATCCTGAGCCCTTTTGGTATTCTGGGAAGTATTTACCATCAGCTTGGAAACAGGGAATGTGCTCAGATTTGTAACATTTATCATTTTATGGAATGTAAGTATTCCTGTTCTGACTGTTATTAGATTGTGTTAAATGATCATTTCTGAAAATTCTTGACAATTTCACGGTTGACTTTGGAAGTCACAGGATCCAGCCCCAGCTTACTGCTGTTCAGAATGGTCAGAGGGAGGGGACACTTCCAAGGTTCGGTGAGATCAGTTTCTCATATAGGGACCAAGGCTGCAATATCATTTAGTTAATTACTTGTCTTGCAGCTCTGGAGATAATATGCAAGTTCTATGAGTTTAAGTCTTATCACCTGGAAAATGCTACTAACAATCTTCCTAACACCATAAAACTGACATGATGATCAAATGAGCTGATGCACGTAAGACGTTGAGAAGACTTGCAGAGAAGCATTGGCCAGGGAGCAACAGTTACTGCTTATTGGCTGTCCGGATGCATAAGGACCCATTCATTACCCTGAGAATTACAGCAACTAGTTTAGTATGTTTTTATTTTAGACATGTCTGTAATTTAATTTCTGTTAAACTTAGATAATTTTTTAAAATAATCATTGGCTTGATAGTGAAATGTGTATCAAAGTTACTTTTCCAAAGTTTACATAACACGTCTTTAAAAAAATATTTCATTTCAAGTAGATTTCTCATACAATATATCCTGATTACAGTTTTCTCTCCTTCTACTCCTCCCAGATCCTCCTAATCTCCCTTCCCCTTAGAATTCATTTACTTTCTGTTTCTCATTAGAAAAAAAAAAAAAGACTTCTAAAAGATAACAACCAGCACAACAAGATAAAATACAATAAGATAAAACAAAAACCATCACATCAAAGTTAGACAAGCAAACCAACAGAAGGAAAAGAATCCTAAAAGAAATCACAGGAATTAGAGACCCATTGGTTCATGTTCTCCAGTCCAATAAAAATAATGTACTGAAAGCCACAATATATATGCAGAGGACTTGGTGGCGACCCCTGCAGGCCCTGTGCTTGCTGTCTTAGTCTCTGTGAATTCATATGCACTTTGCCCAGTCGATTTAGAGAACTCTGTTCTTGTTGTTCTCCAACCCCTTGGCTCTTTCATTCTTTCTACCACCTCTTCTGTGGGGGTTCCCTGAACCTTGAGGGGAAGGATTTGAATAACACATCCCATTTAGGACTGAGTATTTCAAGGCCTCTCACTCTGCACATTATCTGGCTGTGGGTCTCTGTATTTGTTTCCATCCACTGCAAGAGGAAGCTTCTCTGTTGCTGGCTAAGTATGACATTGATCTACAAATATAACAGAATGTCATTGAGGGTCATTCTATTGTTGCTTTTCTCTCTCTCTTTCTCTTTCTCTCTCTCTCTCTCTCTCTCTCTCTCTCTCTCTCTCTCTCTGTGTGTGTGTGTGTGTGTGTGTGTGTGTGTCTGTGTCTGTGTCTGTCTGTCTGTGTGTGTGTGTGTGTGTGTGTGTCTGTGTCTGTGTCTCTGTCTGTCTGTGTGTGTGTGTGTGTGTGTGTGTGCATGTATACACATATTATCACAATCATAAACACCACCTGATCAGTCTATACACTGTTACTTGAATTATGTATGTTTTCAAGGCTGGTCATTTGGTATTAGATAATTAATTGGTGTGCTCTTCCTTCAGGAAGACTATTTCTCCTAATCTCAGAATTGCTTAGTAGCTGTAATTCTTTATGTAGGGTGGAAGGCTTCCAAGCTTTCCCTTGTCCGTGTTAGCATGACTATTAATGTTATACTTGTTCAGCTCATGTTTAGACAGCATCATTGGTAAGAAATTATGGGTATAATATATTCCTAGGAGAAGCAATCTCACAGTAAATTCCCTGTTCCTCTTTTTCTTACAGTCTTTCCATCTCCTCTTCCAAAATGCTCCTTGATCTTTATGTGCAAGAGTTGTGTCAACACTTTACTTTTCTATACCTGAACAAAGCTCCACATGTTTACATGGATATTGAGGAGGTTCAAAAAATCCATTGGCTCTTCATCATGTAAGTCTCACATGTAGAATCTGAAGTCAGAATAGTTGAATATCAAGTTAGTGATGGAGTGAGATGGCAGAATAGTTACACAAGTGGGGAAGGAGAGCACCTTGGTAGGGAGCCTTTTCATTGGGAGGCAGGTTTAGGGTAGAGCAGATATCAGCATCACAACCTGATATTGCATCAGATCTCTTCAATTGTATCAAGGAAAACTACGGACCCAAGTGAGCTTTTGGATCAGTACCTGTGAGTGGGTGTGTGGAAGTGACTTTACTGCTTTATCAAGAGGGGCAGATGAGAACACTCAGATGGGTTATGACCTCATTGAAACAGTCTTTGTACGTTTTCTTTAGAAACATTTCTTCCCATCTAGGGATGGTGGTATAGGTGTTCTATTGGGACCTTTGCTGGCAGGAGATAGTTTTGTGGGTTAGAACGATTGCCAGTTTACTCCTTAGTATTTAACAGGAAAACAGTCAGTCTTCCCCATAATAGTTTAGTTGCAAGATTTCAGATCCAATAGACTATTTTTTTATCTAGTTCTAGATAAATTTTATTGTCCTCCACAGAATATGTTAATAAAAACTACTTTTGCCCATGTGAGATATTTAATTTGTGCTGGCAAAACTGCTATAAAGCCTACATTGTGTATGTATGTGTCCTGTGCCTCTCAAGAGAGTGATTTAGGGATGATGTGAAGAGTTTAATAAAAATGAACCTGAACTTATACTTTCTACAGTTTCTTTTTTCAAATTTATCCTTTAAAGTTCCATGGTTGGGTTTAATGGTGCTTAGAAAAGCATGTGCACAATTAATTGGACAGAAGCATCTTAAGTTAATCCAGCATAGCACAAAGAAAGGGATCTAATTGAAACAAAAGAGGATACAACATAGTAATATTCCACTTTTTAATTTTAAGATGTATCATCTGTAGCCTAGGCTAGCCTCAAACTCACAATGTATCTGAGGATGGCTTTGAATTCTTGGTCATCCTACCTTTATCTCCCTTTTGCTGGAATTTCAGGTGTGTACAATCATACCTATACCCATACTATTTGGATGGTCAATGTCAAACTGTGAATCAAGGGATGGACCCTTGTCCTGTACTAAGAGATGTGTTGGGTTTATTTTTGCCATTCAGCTGATGACATTTGACTTTAAGTCAAAAGATTTTACTTCCTGTGTCAGCTCTTTAAAAAAACAAAACAAAACAAAACAAAAAAACAACTTGCCTTGATTCTATTGAAAGGAGTTCAACAGAATAACATGACTTTGGAAAGTAAAATTAATGAATCTCACAGGATAAACAAATAAAAATCTGATCATTTCAGGAAACCCTAAATTTTAACAACTATACTTTATTGTAAGTGAGGCAAATAACAGCATAAAGTCCTAGACAAGGTATGGGGGCTAGATATATCTAAGGAATATAAACTTTTGAATGAGAATTTACCTTTTATCCAGTGTGCAGAGACAATAATAATATTTCTCAGAAGAGCCAGGGGAAAGATTAAGTGAGATGAGCCAGTGATACAACTCAGTGGGTAAAGATTCTTGCCACCAAACACGAAGACCTGGGTTTGAACCCTGGGATCAACACGGTGGAAAGAGAGAATTAATTCTGACAAATTACCCTCTGAGCTTTCCATCCACCATGACATGTATGTACACAACACACACACACACACACACACACACACACACACACACACACAATTAAATGAATAACTAGCTAACTAACTAAATAGTTTTTGAAAGAAAAAGATGATATACATATAACACTTAGAATAACACTGTGTGTGTGATTTTAAATGTCATCATTACTAGATGTCCTCAAGTGTTAGGAACATTTTCCAAGACACATCCCAGCTGGTTGTGAAAATTTGGTATAGTGACTGATTTGAGAAGGTAAACTACATGAAATGCTTTCATTTCCTTCCCACTTCCCACTGTAAAGCAATTATTAATTGTATTGAAATGACAGAGCTCAGGGGTGTATTACTACTCACGTCATGGAGCAGGTGTAGAGGAACCCTTGCTTTGTAGCTGCTGACCTTTCCAAGCACCATGACCTTCTCTGTGGCTTCCTTTGATGAAACTCTATAGTCCTCAACTGTGTGATTAGAGAAAAACAGTCTCAGAGATGCTGGAACAGCAATGATTAAAAGTAATTTTCTTGATGATTGGTAAAATAAAATCATGTCTGATTTTAATGTAATTGGAAAGTATGAGATGGCGATTTATATGAGTTATTGTGTCGCCCTAATGAGAAAATGTGTATTTACATATTTTTAAAAGATACCATCCTTCTAGTTGATTTCATCTAATCAGAGAGAAGCACCAGCACTCAGTTTTCTCTGTCTCATCTAGTCACAGTTCACACAGAACCTGGTCATGGTGAAAATGCTCAGTCCCAGGACATACCTCCCTGGGGACTTAACTACATGGAATCTTGGGGTATGTTCTCTTTCGGGGAGCCTCATTTCTCTGCACAGGCCACAGGTTATTTTAGTTTCATTTCCGTCACAGATAAAAAAAACAAAACAAAACAAAACAAACAAAACAAAACAAAAACGTTCTGGCCAATGCAACTCCAGGGAGGAACGGTTTTATTTCTTCAAATTAAAACTTCCAGGTCATCATCTGCCACTGAGGAAGGGCAGGGTGGGAACTATGGAAGAATGCTGCTTGATGTTCCATGCTTATCCAGTTTCCTTACATGCCTCACAACCATCTGCCTAGATGGCACTGCCTCCAGAGTGGGTTGGGCTCTCCAATATCAATTACTAATACACACAGTTCCCCACAGGCCAATCTGATAGAGGCAATTCCTCAACTAAGGCTTCCTTTCTCAGGTGAGGGGCTGTGTCAAGTTGACAGTCAAAGCTTCATTGCATACAGGACAAACTCAATAACTCCACATGAGCAACCTCATTCCCAGCAAGCAACAACTTTACATTATCCTGTATATGTCTGTATGCTGTGGCTTTTCACACACACACACACACACACACACACACACACACACACATATAAATGAAGTATATATATATATATATATATGCATGTATATATAAATGAAATATATATATACTTGCACACACATACATACATACATATATATATATATATATATATATATATATATATATATATATATATATAATGAGGGAAATACAATACAAAAGGGTAAGCCTGTAACACATGCCCTGGTTAGATAATGTTTATTGTTAACCCTACCTGGTAAACAATAATAAACACAGCCAAGTGGAAATGAGGAAACCAAAGATGGTTAGATGGCTCAGTGCATAGAGACACTTGACTCCAAGCCTGATGATCTGAATTGGATCCCTAGGATCCCTCATGGTAGGAGCCAAAAACTGACTTCGGCTAGTTGTCCTCTCACCTTCTCACATGCACCATGACACACATGGGCACAATGCACACACACACACACACACACACACACACACACACACGCACGCACACACACACACAGATTTATTTTTAAAATGAAGAAGCATCATTTTCAAGACCATTCTTGAGGGCATCCTCAGTTCTGTGGTATGGAGGTTACCCTGCAGACCCTGTAAAAGGTTGTCACTGAAGTTGTATAGGAGTTACAAAAAGTTACAAAAAAGACTTTTACCCCATTTTCCAACCCAAGCTTCTAACCCTTCAACTCAGAAAAAAATCAGTTCTCCATTCCATAGTTAGACTCCTGCAGGCTGTTAGATTAAATCACACATTTGAGCATATTGGTGTCATCGCACGTTTTGGGAACCTGGTGGCAGCAGGACTCCAGCACTGCTCAACAATATTGTAATGCCCATTGATCAGCTCCTTGCCCTGTACATCACAGCTACAATTTTAATTTTCTATTACTCCCCTCTCAAAACCTACCCCACTACCAGCAACTCTCTCTGCAGACTTCTTCATACAGAAAAGTGAGGCTTTAGCCAATATTACAAGCATTTGCCTTTCTACTGACTCCCTCCTTACCCCTAAGTACACTCTAGAATCTCCCATTAAATAGATAGATACAGCCTTCTGGCATAGTGTCCCTCATTTGCCATTGCCTTATCTTTCTCCTTCCGTTTATAGCCAAGCTGTTTAGAAACAGGGTGTAAATTCACTAACATATTTAGCTTCCCATTTTAAATTTCAATCTCCGGCATACTGACTTCTATCCCTGTCAACATTACTGGAAATGTTCTGGCTTAGTTTTTCAATTACCTTCTAAATGCAAAAGCCACAAAAATCTCTCCAACCCTCATTTTACTTGAAGTCTTTACAACAGCTGTATTTATTCTTAGAAATATAAGGTATGTATGTTTTCACTACAAAGATTATACTTTTCATTGCAGAAGCTTTTGATAACATAAAAAGGAGAGAAAAATAAAATGCACACACACACACACACACACACACACACACACACACACACACACACACATTTCTTCACCACTCATGATAAATCAGTATTTAACATGCTCAGATGGACATAATAGCTTCCTACATTAGTCCTAGTGCTTGGGACAAAAACAAAAAGGTTACCCAATGTCTTAGGCTACACAATGAGTTCCAAGCCAACCTGGGATAACAGTGAAATCATATCTCACAAACATAGAACAACAGAGATCTCCAGGTTTTCTTTCCATCATTTCCCCCTCTGCACATACTAGCATTTTAAACATGTGAATGCTATGCTTTTTTATCTGGCATAAGGTATCATTTCCATGTGTTGTTAAGTAATATTCAAAATCAAGACTTCAATGCTATGTGATGTTCCTACTAAATGAGAAACTACTCTATTCTTTCACAGTTGTTGGACATTTAAGTTTTAAATCATTTTACCTTGATAGGAGCAAAATAGCTTACTTTTTCAGTGAATGAGTCTTTCCCCTCTCCCCTTTATTTTAGTGCTTGTGAATACACATCTATTGTCTTCCAAAAGGAATATCCTATGTACTAGGAATTTAGAAATTTCTAAGGTGTAAATAATCCTGCCACTGTCGATTTAAAAATATATTACTAAGAATAGAGAGGGAGGCACATCTAGAATCTACCAGTCATGAGTAAGAGTGATACAGTACTCACTGCAGTAGGGTTTCTACCCCTAAGTCAAGAATTAGAACCTGCTCTGCTTATTATCTCAAAAATAAGACCCAAGAAACATAAAGAAAGAAAACCAAAGATAAACAAGAGATTTGAAAGTTTGCATTTCCTATTCCAAAGTGTAGGACCTGGAGAAAAATGAGCAACTCTCTAGAACAAAATCTGAAACTGTGGTAGAGCTACTGTGAGGGTTTGGGCATTTTACAGGTATTCTAATAGCCATGCTTGGTAATGTAACATGAACAATTCCCAATGATCCCTAGATGATGAAAACGGAAAGACAGTGTCATCAAAATATCCCTTGAGGTTTGCAGGGAAAACATCAGTGATCTATACCAATGTTTATTAACTAGCATGGCTCGAGAGCATCTCAAGGCACACCAGCAGAAATGGATGATGAGCCCTCCAGCCTTTTCCTTTCAGCATGGCGGCACAGGGAACTTAGATATATCACCAGGAAGTTATAGGAGGGGCACTAGAGGGAGATGGGATTAAATTAAATCATCTTTGCAGTGCCTGGAAGAATAAAAGCCTCCAAAGGAAATAAAGTTCAATTTCAGAAAAATAGGCAGGTTGAATTGCTTGTGCACCTGTGTCTATGAAATGAGATTTCTACTTACCAGTTTCTGAGATAAAAGACTTTTTCTTCTGCATCTCTAATTAATTTCAAAGAATGAATTCTTCATGCAACAACTGTGGGGTCAAAGAAAATGAACAATTTCAAGGCTCTAGAAATGTAGGGGAAATTTCCTCATAGAGAAAATCTCATACCAGAATACCAGGTCAACAACGAGGAGAAAAGTCAGTCTTATGAATTCATACCCCACCTGCCCTTCCCATCCAAATGTAGCTATGAGTCACTGAGGCTGAGACAGACACTGGGAACAGCCAATCCTCTTTTGGAAGCCTTATCTTTAAAATTCTTCATTTATGTGCATGCAGTCTGACCAAGATTGCTTTCTTTGGCAAACAGTAAAAGTTATCTTTCCCCAGTGTTTCTTTCTTATAGATATTTTTTCTGATGACAGCTGTTTCTATTTACCTTGTCATTGATGAATTCTTACAGTTCATAAAGCTTGGAGCTATGCTGTCTTCTCAAGAATGGGAGGTGACTAGAACACTTTGGAGGTAGAAGAGACCAATGAAGAGCCCATCACTCTTCACAGACCTGGCTTCTTTCAGGCTCTGGAGTGTCCACAGTGAATTAACATTGGCACACTGCAAAGGAGATCTGAGAAGAGGCTGCTGTATTTTGGATGTTTCCAAAGGCAGATTTCTTTCTTTCTAAAAAAAAAAAAAATACATTAATTTATTGTATTGAAAAAGGGGGCATTGCTACAAGTGTGACTGTGGAAGTCAGAGGACAACTTGCAAGAGTCAGTTCTCTCCTTCCACTATGTGGGTCCTGGGGATTGAACTCAGATCCTCAGGCTTGGCAGCAAGTGCTATTACCCACTTCGTCATCACGCCAGCCCCAAATTTCTTTCTTAGGAAAATGCCCAAGTTCTTGGCCAATAAGAACTTGGAAGTCATGCAATAGGAAATGGACTTGAATTTTAAATTGTGACCCCAGCTGCTCTTGGGAGAACAAGGAGTAATACCATCAAGGGTAGAGGGAAAGAAAGTTTCTTTACATCCTTGATTACTGTAAAAACCGCTAACGTTTTTGCTAACATGCACTAGAAACTATTATATTTATTAGCATGTATTGATTGCAGGTATTGCTCTGGTTTGATGCAGTGTTTAAACACATATAGGAAATGTGTTGGCTAATATTATGTTTCTGTGGCAAAATACCAGGAATGAGCAACTTAGTGAGAAAAGGTTTATTTTGGCTCACAGTTTCAGAGGTTTGAGTTGATCACTGGCTACCTCCACTGCTCTTAGGTCTGGGAAAAGGCAGAAGCAGTAAAGTGATGGAAGACCATAGTAGCCAGTGAGTGAGGAGCAATGGAAGAAGACAAGAAACGCCTTCCAAAGGCATGACTCTACTAGCTTATATCCTTCAATTAGGTCACATTTCCTAATAGTTGATACAGCTCTGGATAGCTCAATGCATTTGACTTTTATGGGATTTATTTATTCATTTATTCAACAGCGCTGGGAATCAAACCCATGACTTTGTGTGTGATAGACAGGTGCTGTACCACTGAGCTATATTCCCAGTGGCCTCCCACTTCTTGTTTGTTGAAGTTTATAATCATAACTTTACTTCAGTGAATTTTCCAATGGATTTTGAGGCAATTATCCTTTTACTTTATATTAAGTTTTTAAAAAGTAAATTTTCCAGAACCAATAAAATGTTAACCACAAAATCAAAAGAACACACACACACACACACATACAAACAAACAAACAAACAAAAAACAATAGCAACAACAACAACAACAAAACAAGAAAATATTCTCCAATTCTCTGGATCCATGCTGAAGCTCTCTTTCATAAGCTGGACAGTGTTTTCTTGAACCTAGGACCTAGTAGCCTAAATAGAAAGCTTCATGTCTTCTAAGGTGTCTGAACATGTGTTCTTCCTATAGTATATAGAGTTTTCCAAATCCTCCTATATACTTGGGTAATTTCGAGGCCCTCATTTTATGTAAAGAAATCCCCCCAGCCTTTCCTCCAGGACTTTATAGAGTTTGTCACCAATCTTACCATTGTCTCCTGCCCCAGCCTTCTGCAGGGTGTCTTAAATTGGGTTTTGTTTTATTGTTTATAATTTTTTTTTTTGTGTGTGTGTGTGTATGACTTTTGTGCCAGGGCCTACATGTGGACTTCAGTGGACAACTTATGGGTTTTGATTCTCTCCTTATACCATATGAGTTCTGGGTATCAAACTCTAGTCATTAGGCGGCTTGTTAGCAAGCGTCTTCACCTACTGAACCATCATATCTGCCTATCTTGCAATGGCTTTAAGCAATTATCTTTATGCATTTAACTCTACTGAGTCTCAAGCAGAGTGAGGTAGAGATGACGATTCTGAGCTAGAGTAGATGTGCATGAGAAGTTGCAATTAGGAACTTTTGTGATATTTCCAGGACAGGGATCATTGCACCACACTGGGAATGCTGGCTGCACCTTTCATATGGCCAATAAGCCAGAGGAGGTTAGGTCAAGGGCAAATGAAATGGGCTCAAAGTTGTAGATGAAATTCTAAACAGTCTTAGTAAATAAGAAACACAGAGGAAACAGCCAAAGAAATCAGAGCAATAGCCAAGACTAGCTTTAGCTTACCACCAGCAGTAGCTTCCTCAGAGAAAGAGATATCTCTTTCTGCCTAATCTGTGCTTTTATTGCTTTACTGTTCTGCCTTCTCATTGGCTCTAAGCCCAGCTACATGACTTCCTCGTCACTGCCTGTCTATACAGACCTCCAGGTCTCTATGGTTGGTACTGGGATTAAAGGCTCCTGTTACCATATTTGGCTGTGACCTTGACCACACTGAGACTCTGCCTGCCATGTGATCAGATTAAGGGTGTGTGCTACCACCACCAGATTCTGCTTATGGCTCACATTAACCTCTGATCTCCAGGCAACTGTATTTATTAACATACAAATAAAATCATATTTCAGCATAAATGAAATATCACCCTATTTTCCTTTTCTATTCTAATAAAAAGAAAAAAGTTATAACTAATATAAGAAAAACTAAATACAACAAGTACAATAACTATATATAATATGTACAAGCAATAAATACCTAAACAATGTCTAGTCCATTTGCATTTGACAGACTCAGAGAAAATATTCCATTATCTATCCTATTTTGGTAAATCCAAAATGTACCTGATTCACTTTCTATCCTATCATATTACTAACACAACTGTCTTATAACATCTTTCAAATTTATACATTTATACCTCTTTAGTAAGTTTCTTTTCTGAAATTCTTAACAAGGAAAATTATAACTACAACTATCTAATCTTCAACTATAACTATCTAATTTTCTACTCAGTATAACTATCTAATTTTCAACTAACTATAACCATAACTATCTAATCTTCAACTCCCTCAGAGACCCAAGAAGGAAATAATATTACCTAAAGCATACAGGAAGTGCATGCAAGTGGCTTCCAAAAGAATGTGAGTTGGCAGAAACAGCCAGCTGCCTGGACAGTCATTCGAGTTTTCTCCACAGCGTTGGGGCATCATCTTCAGCCTATAAGCTTGGCATTTGTGACTGACTCATTTGTGAAGTTGGATGTACACAAGGTCTATAGTTCAACTTCACAGTCAGTGAGAATAGTCCATGTAACAGAAATATCTGAATTCCACTAGTGTCCTGTCATGAGTCAGGATTTTAAATTCTGGAAATTGTTGATGTTTTTGGAATTCAGCTGTTCATTCTTCTTGGCTTGTGGGTGGCTTCAAATCTTTTATTAAATGCCAGTCACCATTGAGAGGTTAGACTATGTCATCTTAGTTACTCTTTTAAGAATAACTGTTTCAGCTGCTGTTCCACTGCACATCAGAAGTAATCAGTCCACTGCCTGTCCAGCTGCCTTCGAAGAAAGGGGCACTGTACCTTTTCTGGATTGCAAAGGCCACTTCAGGGATGGTGCCATATTGCCCTGGCCTCAGAGAATATCTGTTGCTAAAGCCACAACCACACTTTTCTTGGCAAGAGTTGCGGTAGTCCTTTGTTTCATGTCCTGTCTGTCCATTTTGGCCTGTTTATCAGCAGTTGATTCGAGGATACTTTGTTGTCCAGTGGCTAAGTTTTGCCTCAAAGAAAGTTAACTCCATATATAGTTTCTTCAATGCCCATATATTCTCTGAAGTAGATTGATGCTGTCAGGAGCCAACATGTCTCGTAGTCATTTCAAAAAAAGAAAAAAAATTCTAAGTTGTTAAAACATTTTAAATGCCATATTCTGTAGATCTCTGAAAGGTTTGAAGATGACCTGTCCATCGAAGATATATCTGCTCAACCTTGAAAACATATCTAATATGACTACAAGTTCAATTGTAATGTCTAACTACTAACTTTCATTTCTCTATATCCTAATAGTTGGTAATAATAACATTCAAGGATCAGCAAATTGAATTACATTGTTAAATGAATGGAATAAATACAATATCTTGAACAAGATTAGAAATACACATATAGCATTTTCTAATAATATCAATCTCAATATATATAATTTGTGTATAATATACAAAAATCCAATCCAATGTAAAGTATTTGAAACCAGTAACTGTCTTTTAAAAGTAGATTCAATAATCTATCTTTTTATCTATATTGTATCTATATCTTCTCTTTACATTTCAGAGTAGATTCAGTAATCTACCCTCTAGTCTATCATTTCTATATAACTTTTTTTTTCAAAGAAGAACCTTATATCTAATATCCTTTCCTTAGCCCTTTTCCTATTAACAACAACTTGTAACTAACCCTCCTAAACAATGAAAATTACCCTAGACCCAAAACCCATTGAAAGACCAAAAAACATCTGCCCCACACCACCTCTTTGGGAATATGGAAGTTGTGTTCTTAAAATTGCTTCCTGCTGGTTGTGGGCGAAGACATCTTTATTTTGAAAAGAAAAAAAAATGGGTTAATTGTCAAATTCTAGGAAAGCTATACCATTTGTTGTCCAGTCTCTGCATAATGCCAAAGTTCAGGGCTTATCTCAAGTCCTTGTTCAAGTAATATATGAAACTGGATCATGTCAGATAGCCATCTCAAAATTGCTCTGAGAGGTTTGTATTCCAAAGCTAATCTGTATATGATGTTTATCAGCTTAGTGGTATTATTATAGTCCACGTGGAATCATTGTTGTGGGTCTCCATCATGTTTCTGGAGACTTCAATTTTGATGTTAGGCCTGGTTGTGATTCTCTGACAAAAACTGATAGAGACTTGAACACAAAGACATGTATAAGCAGCTAATTGAAGCCTTTTTTTCTAGAATTAGTACTCTATATGACCATTAATATCTTAACAAAGTTTAAATATATGTGTGTGTATTAATCTTGTAAATTTTGATATAAAATTCATGCTTTAAGAAAAGTTTAAAGAATCAGAATAGAATCAAAGAATTGAGATTAGTAGCAACAGAATAGTCCCATAATTATTTTGTTTTCTCCTGTCCCATATCAGAAGATGCCTCTTTCTTCTGGCATGATACTGAGAGTTTGAATTTTCCTTTTAACAACATGCTTGGGTTTAAAGAAGGAGAGAGCCATTCTCCAACTCCAAAGCCAGCTTTAATTTTTAATCGAACTGGGACTATAAGGAGATCATTTGTGTGAAATGTTTTTAGAGAAGAGCAGAAACAAACATTTAGGAAGACTTATGAAATTTTAATGATGGTATAACAATAGGCCAATTTATACTTTTTCTTGGGACATTTTTTTCTAGATGATTTGTCCTTTTTCTTCATATATCTCATTTGTCCAGTGTTCTTCGGATTCCTTAGCCTTCATTATCCTGAAAGACAAAAACAAAAATATTACCCCAAGTGTAACTTTAGGGAGGTTCCCTTTTGGCAAATTATATCTGATTAAAGAAAAGGCATGTGTTAATGGTATAAGTTAGTTTTAATTGGATGATCATGCTAGTTGATGAACTACCACCTCTTCTAATTAAGAGGTCTCTCTTGTTCAAATTGAACTTTTATCAATGTTGATGATACCCACAGTTATCTTCTCCTGTAGAAACAAAAGCAAAACCTCATCCCCCAATGTAACACGTTCGCATTCTGAGGTCAGCACATCCTTGAAGTATATAGGCTGATTTAATTCTGTAGTTTTTTTTTTTTTCTATTATCCAATGTCTCTCTGCAGCTGTTGTTCCTTTCTCATTAGCATTGAGAAAATTCAAAGGTAATAGAGCATTATGCAGTCTATTTCTGGGGCTTTTTGTTACCCCTTTCTGTTTATTTAGCATATCCTTCAGAGTTCTGTTTGATCTTTCTATAACTGCTTGGTATGTAGGGTTATGTGATATACCTGTAATATGCTATATATTGTAATAAGCAAAAAACTGTTTCATTTTACCAGAGACATATGATGGAGCATTGCCAGTTTTAATTTTTGCAGGTATACCCATGATGACCATAACTTCTAGCAAATGCATGATTACAGAACACAAAGCAGTTGCCCATTGAAATCCTGAATAAGTATCAATGGTATGGTGTACATATTTCAATTTTCCAAATTCTGCAAAGTGAAACACATCCATCTGCCAGATATCATTCCTCTGAGTACTCTTTGGGTTACATAGTGCTGGTAATGGAGTCTGATTGTAAAAGAAACAAGTAGGACATTTCCTTACAATTTCCTTGACTTGTTGCAAGGTTATGGAAAAATCCTTTTTTAAACATTTATTATTGACATGAAGTTTTTTGTGAAATTCTGAGGCCTCCACCACATTTCCTATCAATAATTTTTCAATCTCATCATTACCTTGTGCTAGAGGGCCTGGCAGACCCATATGGGATTGGATGTAAGTTATATATAAGTGATGATCCCTATTCCTGAGTATATCTTGTAACTGAATAAATAGTGAAGTTAATTGTCATTCATCAGGGATAAATTCTGCAGTCTCAATATGTAATACCACTCTTTCAGCATACTGAGAGTCAGTAACTATGTTGAGAAGTTTGAAAAATCCATTAATATCAACAGAATACCATACAGTTCCGATACTTGAACTGAATTATAAGGACTTTGAAAAACTTTACTTAAATTTTCTGATTAGTGACCTGCCTTTCCTGGTATATTTGCATCTGTATAAAATGTACAAGCTCCAGATCCTGCCCTGGAACTCCCATCTGGACCAGAGGTGAGTGCCTGGGGTCATACTCAGAGAGGCCCACACCTAGGTCCCAGACCTGGGCACCAGCCATTCTTGGGAAGACCTGCCCAACTGGGCCCCAAGTTCTGACCATAGGGCAGGACACCCCATCCCCACTGGTAAGGTTCCCCCTCTCCAAGACCATTCAGCAAACCCTACAACCTCCACGCCCTGCCCCCACACCAATCTGCCAGTGAACTCAGCCACATCCAGAGACTTAGAAACCAGCCTCCAGCTTCCATCCTGCCCCAGAACTTCCATCTGGACCAGAGGTGAGTGCCTGGGGTTATAGTCAGAGAGACACCCTCCTCTAGGTCCAACACTTGGGCACCAGCCATCCTGGGAAGACCTGCCCAACTTGGCACCAGTTTCAGGCCATTCAGTGGGCCATGCAGGAAGGCTCCCCTTTTATAAGACTGCAGGCAGACCCAGAAATGTCCACACCCTGCCCCAGACCCCAGCCACTTCCTGAGACTCAGAGACTAGCCCCCAGCTCCCATCTACCCTGGAACTCCCATCTGGACCAGAGAGACCCCAGCCACTTCCTGAGACTCAGAGACCAGCCACCAGCTTCCACCCTGCCCTGAAAATCCCATCTGGACCAGAGCTTCCATCCTGTCCCGGGAACTCCCATCTGGACAAGAGGAGCTCCCATCTGGAGATAAGGAGACCCCAGAGACTTCCTGAGACTCAGAGGCCAGCCCCCTGCTCCCAATTGGCCAGCACTCTCATTTGGATCAGAGCTCCCATCTGGCCTAGAGCTTCCATCTGGACAAAGAAAGGCTCCCTAAATCTGCCAGCACTGTCTGGACCAAGTGCACTGATAAGACCAAGAATGAATCCATGAGGAGATGGGCAGACATCAAGGCAGAAGTACATATAACAAAATAAGGAGCAATACAGAATCACCAGAACCTTGCTCTTCTCCAACAGCTAGACCTGAACATCATGGAATGGAAGAAGAAGAAGAAAACAACCTTACAAGTAACATAATGAAGAGGCTAGAGCCTTATATAGAAGAAATAAAAAATAAAGTGGAGGAACAGACAAACAAAAAAATGGGAAGAACACTATAAAAAACTAGACGAAAGGACAATTAAAGCAGAAGAAAGCAGTAAGTCCTGAAAGAAAATCATGAAAAAGCAAGGGAGACAGTCCAAGACCTGAAGAGGGAAATAGAAAAAATGAAGAAGACACTAGCAGAAGGAATGCTGGAAATAGAAAATCTGAGTAAACAAATAGGAACTTCAGAGGCAAGTATAAACAATAGAATCCAAGAGATGGAAGAGAGGATCTCTAGTGTTGAAGATACGGTAGAAGAAATAAATTCATCAGTCAAAGAAAACACTAAAACCAACAAAGCCATGACCCAAAATGTCCAAGAAATTTGGGACACCATGAAAAGACCAAACCTACGAATAATAGGGATAGAGGAAGGAGAAGAATACCAACTCAAAGGCACAGAAAATATATTTAACAAGATCATAGAAGAAAACTTTCCCAACTTAAAGAAGGAAATGTCTATGAAGATACAAGAAGCCTATAGAACACCAAATAGACTAGACCTCCCAAAAAAGTCCCCAGCCACATAATAATTAAACAACTAAACGTACAGAATAAAGAAAGAACATTAAGGGCAGCAAAGGAAAAAGGCCAAGTGACTTATAAAGGCAAACCCATCAGAATAACACCCGATTTCTCAATGGAGACTTTGAAAGCCAGAAGGACCTGCACAGATATAATGCAGACACTAAGAGACCATGGATGCCAGCCCAGACTAATATACCCAGCAAAACTTTCAATCATCATAGATGGAGTGAACAAGACCTTCCAAGACAAAACCAGATTTAAACAATACTTATCCACAAACCCAGCCCTATAGAAATCACTAGAAGGAAAATTCCAACCTAAGGAAGGCAGATGTACCCATGAAAACACAGGCAATAGATAACACCACAGCAGTAAACCCCAAAGCAGATAAGTACACACACACACACTACCACCAAAAATAAAAATAAAAATAACAACAGGAATGAACAATCACTGGTCATTAATATCCCTTAATATCAATGGACTTAATTCACCTATTAAGACACAGACTAACAGAATGGATACAAAAACAGGACCCATCTTTTTGCTGCATACAAGAAACACACCTCAAATTCAAAGACAGACACCTCCTAAGAATAAAAGGCTGGGAAAAGACTTTCCAATCAAATGGTCATAAGAAGCAAGCTGGAGTAGCCATCTTAATATCAAACAAAATAGACTTCAAACTAAAATCAATCAAAAGAGGTGATGAAGGACATTACATACTCATTGCAGGAAAGATCCACCAAGATGAAGTCTCAATTCTGAACATTTATGCTCCCCACACTAGGGTACCCACATATGTAAAAGAAACATTACCAAAGCTTAAATCACATATAAAACCCCAGACAATAATAGTGGGAGACTTCAACACCTCACTTTCACCTCTGGACAGATTGGCCAAATTGAAACTTAACAGAGACATAATGGACTTAACTGATGTTATGGCTCAAATGGACTTAATAGATATCTACAGAACATTCCACCCAAACAAAAAAGAATATACCTTCTTCTCAGCACCCCATGGAACCTTCTCTAAAATCGACCACATACTTGGCCACAAAGCAAATCTTTACAGATACAAAACAATTGTAATAACCACTTGTGTTCTATCGGACCACCATAGTTTAATGTCAACAACAACAAACTACAGAAAACCTACAATCTCATGGAAACTGAATAATGCTCAACTGAATCACCAATGGGTTAAGGAAGAAATAAAGAAAGAAATTAAAGACTTCCTAGAGATCAATGAAAATGAGTACACCATATATCCAAACTTACAGGACATTATGAAAGCAGTGCTAAGAGGGAAATCCATAGCACTAAATGCCCACATAAAGAAGTTGGAGAAATCTCACACTAGTGACTTGACAGCACACCTGAAAGCTCTTGAAGACAAAGAAGCAAAGTCTCCCAGGAGGAACAGATGCCAGGAAATTATCAAATTGAGAGCTGAAATCAATAAAAATGAAATAAAGAGAACAATACAAAGTATTAATGAAACAAAGAGTTGGTTCTTTGAGAAGATCAACAAGATAGACAAGCCATTATCCAAACTAACCAAAAGACAGAGAAACAGCATCCAAATTAACAAAACAGAAATGAAAAGGGGGACATAACAACAGACAATGAGGAAATCCAGAGAATCATCAGGTCATATTTCAAAACCCTCTCCTCCACAAAACTGGAAAATCTAAAAGAAATGGATAATTTTCTGGATAGGTACCACATACCTAAGTTAAATCAAGACCAGATAAACCATTTAAATAGTCCAATAACCCCTAAGGAAATAGAATCAGTCATTAAAAGTCTCCCAACCAAAAAAGCCCTGGACCTGATGGTTTCACTGCAGAATTCTACCAGATCTTCAAAGAAGACTTAATACCAATACTCTTTAAATTGCTCCACACAATAGAAGCAGAAGGTATATTACCAAACTCCTTCTATGAGGCTACAATTTACCTGATTCCTAAACCAAACAAAGATGCAACAAAGAAAGAGAATTACAGACCAATCTCCATCATGAAAATTGATGCAGAAATACTCAATAAAATACTGGCAAACAGACTCCAAGAACGCATCAAAACAATTATCCACCATGATCAGTAGGTTTCATCCCAGGGATGCAAGGGTGGTTCAATATACAAAAGTCCTTCAATGTAATATACCATATAAACAAATTCAAAGAAAAAAACCACATGATCATCTCACTAGATACAGAAAAGGCATTTGACAAAATCCAACACCCCTTCATGACAAAGGTCTTGGAGCAACCAGGAATACAGGAAACATACCTAAATATAATAAAGGCAATCTACAGCAAGCCAACAGCCAACATCAAATTAAATGAAGAGAAACTCAAAGCAATACCACTAAAATCAGGAACAAGGCAAGGCTGTCCCCTCTCCCCATACTTATTCAATATAGTACTTGAAGTTCTATCCAGAACTATAAGACAACATAAGGAGATTAAGGGGATACAAATTGGAAAGGAAGAAGTCAATATTTGCCTATTTGCAGATGACATGATAGTATACATGAGTGACCCCAAAAATTCAGCCAAGGAACTGATACAGCTTATAAACACCTTCAGCAACATAACAGGATACAAGATCAACTAAAAAAAATCAGTAGCCCTCCTATATACAATAGACAAACAGGCTAAGAAGGAAAACAGAGATACATCACCCTTTACAATAGCCACAAATGCTATAAAATACCTTGGGGTTACTCTAACTAAGCATGTGAAGGACCAATATGTGAAGTCCCTGAAAAAAGAAATTGAAGAAGATGTCAGAAAATGGAAAGATCTCCCATGCTCATGGATAGGCAGGATTAACATAGTAAAAATGGTTTTCTTACCAAAAGCATTCTACAGATTCAATGAAATCCCCATCAAATTACCAACACAATTCTTCACAGACATGGAAAGAATAATACTCAACTTCATATAGAAAAACTAAAAACCCAGGATAGCCAAAAGAATCCTGCACAGTGAAACAATCTCTGGAGGCATCACAATCCCTGACCTCAAGCTCTATTATAGAGCTAATATAATAAAAACAGCTTGGTACTGGCATAAAAACTGACATGTGGACCAATGGAATCGAATTGGAGACCCTGACATTAACCTGCACACCTATGAACATACAATTTTTGACAAAGAAGCCAGAAGTGTACAATGAAATAAAGAAAGCATCTTCAACAAATGGTGCTGGCTTAACTGGATGTCAATGTGTAGAAGGCTGCAAATAGATCCATATCTGTCACCATGTACAAAACTTAAGCCCAAGTGGATCAAAGACCTCAACCTAAATCCAGTTATTCTGAACCTGATAGAAGAGAAAGTAGGAAGTAGTCTTGAACGCATTGGCACTGGAGATCACTTTCTAAATATAACACCAGTAGCACAGACACTGAGAGAAACAATCAATCAATGGGACCTGTTGAAACTGAGAAGCTTTTGTAGAGCAAAGGACATGGTCAACAAGACAAAGTGACAGCTTACAGAATGGGAAAAGGTCTTCACCAACCCCACATCTGACAGAGGGCTGTATCCAGAATATATAAAGAACCCAAGAAATTAGACAACAAAATGCCCAACAGTACAATTAAGAAAAGGGCTATAGAACTAAACAGAGAATTCTCCACAGAGGAAGCTCAAATGACTGAAAGACATTTAAGGAATTGCTCAACATCCCTAATTATCCAGGAAATGCAATTCAAAATGACTCTGAGATACCACCTTACATCTGTCAGAATGGCTAAGATCAAAAACACAGATGAAAGCTTATGCTGGAGAGGATGTGGAGCAAGGGGAACTCTCACTGCTGGTGGGAATGCAAGGTTGCACAGCCACTTTGGAAATCAATATGGTGCTTCCTTAGAAAATTGGGAATCCATCTCCTCCAAGACCCAGCTGTAGTACTCTTGGGCATATACCCAAGGAATGATCAATCATACCACAAAGGCATTTGCTCAGCTATGTTCATATCAGCATTGTTTGTAATAGCTAGAACCTGGAGACTACCTAGATGCCCTTCAACTGAAGAATGGATAAAGAAAATATGGTACATATACACAATGGAATACTACCCAGCAAAGAAAAACAATGGCATCATGAGGTTTGCAGGCAAATTCTAGATGAATCTAGAAAAAAATCATCCTGAATGAGGTAACCCAGACTCAGAAAGACAAACATGGTATGTACTCACTCATAGCAGGATACTAAAGGTAAAACAAAAACGACTAGACTGCTACTCACAACTCCATGGAGGCTACCTAGAAAACGGGACCCTAGGAAAGACACAGGGATCACCCAATGACAGAGAATTGGATGAGATCTACATGAACAACCTGGAAGACAGTGGGAGTAATGAAGGGTAAGTTTTGAGAGAAAGAGAGCTTAGGGGTGCAGGAGATCCCAGCTGGATCAAGAACAGAAAGGGAGAACAAGGAATAACAGACCATGATAAATGAAGACCACATGAGAACAGGAAGAAGCAAAGTGCTAGAGAGGTCTCCAGAAATCCATAATTATACATCGTCTGTAGACTACTGGCAATGGTGGAGAGAAAGCTTGATCTGACCTTGTCTGGTGATCAGATGGCCAAACATCCTAACGGTCATGTTGGAACTCTCATCTAATAACTGATGGAAGTGGATGCAGAGATCCTAGGCCAGTCCCCAGGTGAAGCTCCAGGAGTCCAATTGTCGAGAAAGAGGAGGGACTGTAGGAGTGTGAATTGTTGAGACCAAGATTGGAAAAGCACAGGGACAAATAGCCAAACTAATGGAAACACATGAATTATGAACCAAAAGCTATGGAGCCCCCAACTGGATCAGGCTCCCTGGATAAGTGAGATAATTGAATAGCTTGATCTGTTTGGGAGGCACTCAGGCTGTGGGACCAGGATGTGTTCTTAGTGCATGAGCTGGCTGTTCGAAACCTTGGGCTTACACAGGGACACTTTGCTCAGTCTGGAAGGAGGTGACAGGACCTGCCTGTACTGATTCCACCAGGTTGAATTGAATTCCCAGGGGAGTCTTGGCCCTGGAGGAGATAGGTATGGAGGGGAGGGGCTGGGGGAAAGGTGGGAGTAGGTGTGGGAGTGGGGAGGACAGGGGAACCAATGGCTGATGTGTAAAATTAAAACACAAATATAATAAATTAAAAATAGGAAAAAATATTCCTGTAGGAGAATGCCTAGAGGGTGAAATTACCAAAATGCAATCCAGCTTTGGATCAATACAATCCATGTGTCCCTCCTGTACTTTCTTTTCTACCAAGGCCAATTCTTTCTCAGCTTCAGGTCATAATTCTTTTGAACTACTGAAGTCCTTGTCACCTTCTAAGGCTTTGAACAAATTGCTCAGTTCATCATTTTTTACCCCAGGAACAGTTTATAGATGAGAAATGTCTCTGAATAATCTTTGGAAGTCATTAAGAGTCCATAATCAATCTCCCTTAATTTGCACCTTTTGGGATCTAATTTTTTGTAGACATATTTTGTATCCTAAATAATTAATAGAATCTCCTCTTTGTATCTTTTCAAGAGCATTTTGTAATCCCCAACAAGGCAAAATTTTCTTTACTTCTTCAAACATTCTTTCTAAATTGTCTGCATTTGTGTCAACTAGTAAAATATTACCCATATAATGATAAATTATAGATTTAGAAAAATTTGTATGTATCACTTCCAATGGCTGTTGTACAAAATATTGGCACAGGGTTGGGCAACCTTCCTTGTGGGAGGACTTTCCATGGAAATCTTTTAACTGGTTGAGAATTATTGTAAGCAGGCACTGTGAAAGCAAATCTTTCTCTGTCTTTTTCTTGTAAGGGTATTGAAAAGAAACAGTCTTTTAAATTGATAACTATGAGAGGCCATCCTTTAGGTAACAGAGTTGACAAAGGAATTCCAGATTGTAGAGAGCCCATTGGCTGAATTACTTTGTTAATTGCTCTAAGGTCTGTTACCATTCTCCATTTACCAGATTTCTTTTTAATAACAAATACAGGAGAATTCCAATGGCTGGTTGATTCTTCAATATGCTGATCATTCAACTGCTCTTGTACCAGCTCTTCTAAAGCATGGAGTTTCTCTGTTGTCAAATGCCATTGATGAACCCATGCAGGCTTACCTGTTAACCATTTTAAAGGTAGAGCTGTTGCTGTCTTTGGAAGTTCATTATTGTTATGCCCTGTTCTTGTGCAATCTGGGTGGCTGGTGACAACTCATTAGAATAATACCTTCTAATATTTCTCTCAGAAACATGTTCTAGTTTATGATTTGTTTCTGAGGTTGGAGGAATGTTAATCTGAGTATTCCATTGTTGTAATAGATTGTGGCCCCATAAATTCATAGCTATATTAGCCATATATGCCTTTAATTTTCCTCTCTGTCCTTCTGGACCTATACATTTGAGCCATCTTGCACTCTGTTTCACTTGAGATAATGTTCCAACCCCTAACAGCTGAATGTTTACATCTTGAAGAGGCCAAGTTGGATGGTGCAATTCTGGTGCAATTATTGTCACATCTGCACCTGTGTCTACTAAACCACATAATAAAACATCATTTATTCTTATTTTTAATTTTGGTCTTTGTTCATTTATAGAAGTTTTCCAAAAAAATTGCTTCATAGCTTTTCCTGAATTTTCTATTCTTGCTCTCTCAGCTCTTCTATCACCCTGAGCAGCCTGGTTTATTCCAATAGGCATTTGGTTGTTTAATTACTCTGAGTAGGGGGTTTCTTCTATGATGGCAGGAAAGATCTGAACTGGATTTGCTGTGGGGGCCTCCTTGAGTCCCCTCTTGGAGTTTCCTGAGGACAGAGGCAAAGGATTACCTTGTCTATCCCTTATTGATCTACATTTGTTGGTCTATTTTTTACATTTACCACACCTTCTGCATACTCCAGAAGGGAGGAACATTCTGTTGCCTTTGCTCCTTGAAGGAACATTGTTTCTAGGAATTTCCTGTTTACAGTCCCTTTTCAAATGACCTTGATTTCCACATCTGAAACACCTCTGTCATCTCTCAAACCTTTTGAAATTGCTTTCTTATCCACATATCATCATAACCATGAGAGTCAACATTAATTGTGTCCCTGATCCAATCCTCCAAGGGTGCATATCCTGCCTTTGACAGCCTGATTATTCTCTTTCATGCTGCATTCACATTCCCAATAGCCAAAGATTCAATTATTATCTCTCTAGCTTCTGAATTCAGGACCATTCTATTTACTTAAGACAACCTCTGTAAGAAATCCATGAAGGATTCTTTTGGGCCCTGAATAACTTTTGTGAATGACTCGATTTTCTTTCCTGCTTCCTCATTTTTGTCCCATGCATTCATGGCTGACATGTGGCATAGAATTAAGGTTTGGTTATCATATAAACATTGCCTTTGTATTTGTTTCAGCATATTGGCCTTCTCCAAGAAGCTGATCCTGGGAGATTTCCATACCTCTAGCTCTCCTTTGACTGTCTATGGTCTTAGCCTCATCTCTGTACCACATGTGCCACTGCAGTTGTGCTCTGGTTTCCCAGGACAGCTGTTACTAATTCTTTCCAGTCTTGAAGAATAATCCTATTACAGGTTGACCATGAGTTTCACGTTAGCTTTACAAATGGAGAATGCATGCCGTAAGAGGCTATAGCCTCCTTAAACCTTCTTAAATCTAACATTGCAACTGGAGTCCAATTAGTTTGTACATTCCCTTGATCAGATAGTTGCTGTATTGTTACCAGATAAATTAAGTTTGGTTGTTTGAAAACAGGCTGTCTTTCTGTAACCTTATAATCCAATCCTGAAATAATTTCACCCTTAAATTCTTCTGTCTGAGTCTGAATTTCTCTACAATTCATTTTAACAGATTTTTCTAAAGCTTTCATCCTGGCACTTAAATTGACTATCTTTTTAAATTGCAAAGTAAGGATAAGTAAACAAATAATCTGCATAATTGATGTTACTTACATCCCATCAACATTAATCCTCTCATGTAATTGTTTTATTTTCAGACTGCCTAATGTTTTATCAAATAAAGAACAATTTATTTCTACTGTAAAGATATTTCCCATTTTTTTAATGTGGGAATTTTTTTTCTCTTTTAAGTAGTTTCTCCCTTTAAGATATCTGATATCTTAATTGACTTACCAAGTCTGTGTAGAACAGTAGAAGTCTGAGGGAATTTCAAAACAACTACCTAGTGTCTGAGATGGGAATCTAAAGAGAGAGAGACAGAGAGAGACAGAGAGAGACAGAGACAGAGAGAGACAGAGACAGAGAGAGACAGAAACAGAGAGAGAGTGAGAAAGTGCCTATTATCTACCAGAAGAGAAAAAAGCTAAAAGCTAAAGTCCAGGCATGTGCTCCAGCTTGAGCAGATTCAGGCCTGAGTTGCTTGTAGTAGTAACAGCCCCTTTAAACCTGAGCTGCTTGAGTTTGCAATCTGGCTGCAAGTAAGTCCAGCTGCATGTAACCACTTGTAGTTATGGTCGAATGCAGCTCTAACCATATGCAGCCAGAGGGGCCTACAAACTCTGGCTGTGCAGGAACCTGTAACCTCTGGCCTGTGGGGCCACCAATGGTTTTTTTTTTAATGAATTCTTGCCACAATGGGTGCCAATGTAGACAAATTTCTAAACAGTCATAGTAAATAAGAAACACAAAGCCAAATACAGAGGAAATAGCCAAAGAGATCACAACAATAGCCAAGACTAGCGTTAGCTTACCACCAGCAGTAGCTTCCCCAGAGAGAGAGAGAGAGATCTCTTTCTGCCTAACCTGTGCTTTTATTGCTTTCCTGTTCTGCCTTTTCATTGGCTGTAAGCCCAGCCACATGACTTCCTCGTCACTGCCTGTCTATACAGACCTCCAGGTCTCTATGGTTGGTACTGGGATTAAAGGCTCTTGTTACCATGTTTGACTGTGTCCTTGACCACACTGAGATTCTGCCTGCCATGTGATCAGATTAAGGGTGTGTGCTACCACTACCTGACTCTGCTTATGGCTCACTTTGACCTCTGATCTCCAGGCAACTTTATTTATTAACATACAAATAAAATCACATTTCAGCACAAATGAAATATCATTACAAAGTTTTCCCGTTTTAAGTTACTTCCTTCTTGATTCTATATGGACTAAGTTGTTACAACCCTTTGAAGGGCCTCAGAGTTCTCTTAAAATGTGTTTGATTATTTCTACTTGTTTTCTTGTGTTTCTTATGGTGTGACTGTGGGATTGAGTCAGGACTTGTAGTGGATTGCTTCAAAAATCACTTTTTTACTATTAACATTATTTATTGATTCTTTGGGAATGTCATCATGCACCCCAATCATGTCCTTCCATGTCTGCCCTCCACCCTTGTAGCTCCCCCCAGAAAGAAAATGAAAAAATAAAAATAATTTTAAGAGAGAGTGAGAAATCCTCCTCCATCTTTTTTGCCTTTCCATCATATATTCATTTTTTTGTAGTAGCCTTGGGAGCTCCAGTGTATCACACAGTATATACCCTTTGCCCAAATAGCTTTATTTGCAAAATTTCATTGCATTGAGTTCTTGGCTGATTCAAGGCTTTTGGCTTCTAGTACACCATCAATGCTGGGCCCTCACTAAAACTCCTCTTGTATATTCTAAGTCATGGAGATCCTGCAGTTATGGTTCTGCAAAACTGGTCACTTCACATTCTCCAGCTATTTTTTTAAACTGGGTTTTCAAGACAGGGTTTTCCTATGTGGCCCTAGCTGTCTTAGAACTAGCTCTGTAGAACAAGCTGGTCTCAAACTCACAGAGCTCTGCCTGCCTCTGCCTCCTGGGATTATAGTATGTGTGTACCACCACTGTCCTTCACTGAACATACTCTTATCTTGCCCATAAATATTTTACTGTACATTTCTGAGCACAACAGAAAATAGTTGTATACATGAAGATGGGCTTAAGGTTATGTAATTTAAAAAACCATATAAATAATTGCTCCCAAAGGAAAGGATAGGCTGGTGTTATTTATTAAAAAGGATCTCCAGTAATGCAATATGGGAGCTGAAGTTTAGATTGGCTGATAGCATTGTTAAAGAGTAGCCATACTTTAAGGTTTCCCTTAATGTATTTTTATTACATTTTAACTCAATTATTTGGGTATGTGAGAGGGGAACCCATGTATAGGTCAAAGCACAACAGGTAGGTATTGGCTCAATCCCCTTTAATTATGTGAGTCTCAGGGACTGAACTAAGATTGTCAGACCTGGTGGCAGATAGCCCCTACCTGCTGAGCCATCTCAACAACCCTAAGGTGACTTGTTAAGGCTTTATTAAAACATTGATAATGGATCAAAATGACAGTTGCCCTTATTTAACTGTTTGAATGAAGGCATATGTGTGTGTGCTTATATGTATATGCAGTAATAGGAAATCTTTTGAAATATATATATATATATATATATATATATATATATATATATATATATATATAATATATCCTTGAAAAAAATTTGAAATATATATATATGAAAAATTTGATGTGAATGGTGACAGGGTGTTATATGATTAATAGTTTTCTGATTGATTCTTAGGCTAATACTAAACATTTCCTATTACAAAAATTTGTTCTGTGGCAAACACCAAAGGATCAAGATTCCCCTGGAAAACTGACTATTAGGGTCTTTGCTGTCTCCTCCAAAACTGGATTCTAGACCTTCTTTCTGATAAGATCAAAGTCTGAGGACTATCAAGAAAAGAAACTGTTTTACATAGAATGTATA
Source organism: Onychomys torridus (assembly GCF_903995425.1). NCBI lineage: Eukaryota > Metazoa > Chordata > Mammalia > Rodentia > Cricetidae > Onychomys > Onychomys torridus. The sequence goes on from NC_050447.1 coordinate 41,038,808, forward strand.
AAATACATTTCACTCCACTAATTAGGAGCTATGAAGAGAGAAAAGAGAGAAACAAATAAATATATTGGGAAGACTCTCAACTAGAAAATATCATTCCAATATATCGTCTACATGTTGGGGGCTAGAGAGATATATCATATGAGACAGAACTTATGCATTTGAATTACTTTGTTTTAGGCATTTGAATTACTTTGTTTATCTTATACATAACTAAGGACCATCACTGGCAGAACTTTAAGATAAATTAGCTTAGATAGAGGAGAACATAGAAAAATATTGAATAAATTACACAGCCTTTACTGGCTTAAACTCTTGCTCACGAAACTGGCTTGTTAACTTAATCTTTTAAAGATTCACAAAAGGCTGAAAGTAAGTGTTTTGTTCAGTGGTGCTCGTGACTTCCACTAATTAACTCTGCCTTTTTAGCTGAGCATAAAAGCAAGATGGAGAAAGTTGATTGTCAAGGGGATGCAGAGACAGTACATCATTTACTTTCAGTCTTGGTGTGAATCTTATCCAAATAATTAAAAACAGTTCAAACAGAGGTCCAAAAGAAAGAGGAATCCCCATTGGAGAATGGGGGAAAGATGGTAGTGAGCACAATGACAGGTTGAAAAGCCAATTTGAATATAGATAAAAATTCATGGCTGATTTAGCACCTGCACTTATTTTAATTGAAGTTGTGAGGAGGTATGAAAAAGAATGATTTAACTTTGGCTTGTGTTTATAGGGCTCTATTTTAGATAAAAAGATAAAGATAAACACTGATTTATTTAATGACCTCAACATCACAACTATGTTTTCAAATTCAGTAACTCATGCAAACCAGGTTTTGTTCTCCTAAGGTCTGAAATATTTTCTAACCATATGGAAGTAGTTTCCTACTCAATTTTGTATAGCTAGATATATTTTCTCAAATTTATTAGTTCTATGTCTTCTCAACGTCAATGGCATTATTATATTGGAGGTTTTGATGGAGATGTTCAGATATGCAACACACTATATATAATACAGCAACTTGTAAGCTAGAATAAGATGTCAATTTCAGAAAGAAATGATCCACAGTTGATTTGGGAGTAGCAAATGGTATGGAATTTTAGTGATAAAGAATAAAGTTTTGTGATGAGAATGTCTTCCAAGAAATACGTGCTCTGTCTTCCTCACCAATGCACAGGGAACGGAGGGTCTGCACTAGAGAGTGCATGGGCGGGTGTTTACCTCTTTTCCTCAGTGGTAGAAAGGGAGGCTTCGCCAGGCGGTGGTGGTGCATGCCTTTAATCGCAGCACTCGGGAGGCAGAGGCAGGTGGATCTCTGTGAGTTCCTGGTCTCCAAAGTGTGCTCCAGGAAAGGTGCAAATCTACACAGAGAAACTGTCTTGAAAAACCAAAAAAAAAAAAAAAAAAAAAAAAAAAAGGGAGGCTTCAATGAAGCCACATGGAAAGTTTGCTTTACAGATATTCCTGGAAGTGGAAAACAGAATGGGTCTGACCCTTGCCTCTGTAAACCAAAAACCAACCAAACTTCAAAATAATTCTATGAGATGGTTCAATAAGTAAAGGTGTTTGCCGTCAAACTTGATGACCTGAATCCAGTCCCTGGGATTCACTCCCATGGTGGAAGGAGAGAACAAACTCCCCCCAGTAGACTTCTGATTTCCATTCATACACACACACACACACACACACACACACACACACACACGCACACGCACACGCACACGCTCACGCACACACATGCTCACGCACACACGCACACACATCAAATTAAAACATAACTTTAAGAAAACAAATTAGTAATGAAAAGATAACTATTGTATAAGCTTAAAGAGATAACATAAAAGCTACAATAAAAAGCATCAGCCAGGGAATTGCAGCAGTTTCTCTGAATAGGGGACCAAGCGTGTGCACATTTTTTTTTCTCTCTGAATCAGATGTGGAATTGGATGTAGCAAGTGTCAGCCTGGGTCTACTTTGATGCCTGAGCAAGTAAATTTTCTAGGAGGAAGATGGAATTTGACTGATCATCTGTGTGGCATAACCTTTCTCTAAACTTGAGGGTTGAGAGAGATGTGGTAAGGGATGTCAAAGAAAACATCATGGGGTTACAGCAGAATGCAGCCAGCTGATTCACAGACAGACGGGGTTCTGAGGAGTCAAGGAGGCACCCATGAGAGAGGAAATCTGCTCTCAGCATCTTCAGGGCCTGAAGAGAGTAAAACCAATGGCATCAGTGTCCTCCAAGTCAGAGCTCTGCTACCACCAGATCCTCTGGTCCCTCTCCATCATCAGACTTGGCAGCACTTGGTGGAAAAGTGGGGGACGCAGAGAGGAGCTGCTGCTGATCCTGACCTCAGTAAGTTCTTTCTGTCAGCATACCTGGCCGAAGAAGGCAACAAAAATGGAGGCATTCCTCAACAGTCTTGGTGGGATATTGAATTGCTGAATACATACTATCCATTCTACCTTAAGAATGCCATAGAAATGTATAAGATTGAGAACAGGAGTCTGGATCAAACCCAAATGTTCCCAAGCTTACAGAATTTGTTTATCTGTTTATTTGTGCCTTAGTTGTGTTGCTGTGATAAGACACTCTGAAAAAGGAAGAGTTTATTTGGGGCTCATAGTTTCAAAGAGTTAGTCCATGACCATCATGGGAGGGGACTAACCAGCTGGCAGGAACAACACCGGAGCAGTTGCTGAGAGCTCACATCTTCTCCACAAGCAAGAGGTAGAGATACTTTTGTGATCTTTGGACGTCTCAAAACCCATCTCCATCAAGGTCATACCTCCTAGTCTTTCCAAACAAGTCCATCCGCTGGGGACCCAGTATTTAAACACGTGATGATGGGAGGACTATTTTCATTCAAACCATTGTAATTTGTTTGTGGGGTTCTAGTGACATAACCCCACTCCTTAGCACGTACTAATCAATCGTTCCACCACTGAGTTGCATTCTCTAGCCTTCCATTGGCCTTAAGTTCCCAAAGTTTATCTGACATTATTCTATGTTTTGTAAATTTTGTAAGAAAATTTTAATCACAATTACTTTGGACTGACTTTTTACATTTTTTTTTTCAGAATTTTTATTTTAATTTTTGAAAATTTCAAACATGCTTACAATGTATCTTGGTTATATCCATCTCCTAGTTCCTCCTTCAAGCTTTAACCCACACCACCCAACAATATATCATATATTTTATATTTTTATAACCCACTAAGTTCACTTGGTGCTGCCCATATGCACAAATGGATGGAGTCATTCACTGAGACTTGGGAAACCTACCAATTATTGCCTCATGGAAAGAAAGGGGATTCTATCTACCTCATCACATACTTGTTGCCATTGGCTCTTCAGCAAGGGGTCGGACATTGTAAGGCTCTTCCTGTTCCATGATTTAATTTGTAGCTCTCTTTCTCTTGTGAGATCTGTTCAATCGATCTTACTTTCTTTTAGGAGACATTGTGCATTTTCAGACTTTTTGATCTTTGAGATGAATAGCAATAATATTTAAACATCAATCATATCAAAATTCAAAAGACAAATATAAAGATAAGATTGACTCAACACCATTATGTATAAACTCAATTTTTATCTTTTAAACTATATCCCCAGGAATACTTATAGACCAAGATAAATTTTTATTTTATAGCCATATTTCCAGACTGGCAGAGAGATGGATGAGAGAGATATTTCTTGGAACTTTGTGTAAAAAATTTTGGAAAGTCACAATGTTGTGAATTTTTAGAGTTTCGTGATCAACACATCCAAATAATGTTTTGTTTGTAGACTTCACAGAAAGGCAGAAGTTGTGTATATAAATTGGGTTCTATGATGGGATGTAAATAATGAGAACACACCTAAGTCATGAAGAGTCTGATATCTAAAAGATGCTTGCCTGGCTTGTGTATAAATAAATTAGTGTGTGCTGATGGACCAATATTTTGAAAGGAAGATGAGAGGGAACATTCAACATTATTTTGAGGTGCTTGAGACTAATTGCAGCTATGGAATTCTCAGAGAAGTATGTTTCCCCTTTAGAAGTCATGCTGATAAAAGGCAGTCATAAATAATACAAATGCCATGAGAATCGTGATACCAGAGGCAGAATTGGCTTTATTTTTGCATTAACACCTGGAGAAATGAAAACAAGAAATTACCAACTAGACAACAAAAACATTTTATAAATGCTTATTACAAAAAATGAGAAAAGCTGTAAAAATTGAGATGATATGTCCACTTCAAATCACAGAATACAACCCCAACCCTGCTGTTACAGATCTTTTATCAAATGGGACAAATATTGAACAGCTGGGAATTACTGTGTGCTGCTGCTAAGAGTGAAACCCTATGATTTTTTTCAGCCTTCTCCCTCCTCCACCTCCCAGACAAAACCATCTGTCACTTTATTCAACAAAATGAAATAGTACAGGCAATGGTGGGCTCTGATTGAACGATAAACAACCATGCAGAATGTAAAGAAATAGGGTTACAACCATGATTTAAACATCATTATTATATGGCTCGTGGTGACATCAGCAAGGGCAGAATGGTTGAGGGCATTGAAACAAAATCCAATTCTGAGTGGAACGAGAGGACTAGAATGGGTGGAGGAGGGGCTGACAAAGTCCCAATGGCAGAGGAACTATTGGCACTTGATGGCTGCTGGGGGTGGGGGCAAGTCAGTTTTCTTCAGGGATGTGGTAACTCCATAAATGGCCCTACATCCACATATGTACATGGACTCAGTGTGTTTAAGAGGGGTACATGAAATTGGGAGGGGAGAGTACTGGTGGGGGGTATGGGAATAGTTGGAGATAGGGAGTGGGACTAAATTTGCTAAAATAGGTTATATGCCTGCATGAAATTCTCAAACAATAAATTTTTAAAAATTCATAAATTAAATAAGAAATAAATAAAAGCTGGAAATAATTCACAAGGCAAAGCTTTTCAGAACTCTAGAGATTTAGCAAAGGGGGCAGTCCAGAGAACAGAGCTGTTACAGCATAGCCAGACCACACTTGAACCTTTCCCATGCCAGCCCTCTCCTTCGAGATTCCATGATAACCTTGAAAGACAGATCTGGCAACCACAGTAAACCAGCGTTGGAGACCATATTGAATATAACATGATTAGAATCACCCAACCATCATCACCAGAAAGTTGCGGTTGTGGGGCCAGCCTGCTGTTCTGTGGAAACCCCTCTGACCACAGAATTGTCTGGATTGTGTGTATGCTTGAGAAACACTTGAAAGGGCACTGCATTGTGACCTTTGGGTGACCTTGAGGCTCTATACATGCTAGAAATGAGGGCTAAAGCAGAGTTATCAACTGTCTGATTGTTGGATGGATTCCTTATTTTACAGTCACTTTTGTGTACACATGGGCTCTGTTTATGCAGATCCAACTTTGTATCAAAAAGTTAAAAACTGAAAAAAAACCTGGGTTTATGATAAACATATACAGACATTTTCCTAGCATTCTCATTATACAATTTCAAATTCCTATTAGAAAACATTTGATTTCTACTGGGTATTACAGTTAATCTAAGGATGTGTGCAGGCTGTACACACATACTATGGCATTTTATGTGAGAGACTTGAACATCAAAAGGTTTGGAGGATCCTGGAAAATAGCCCCATAGACTCCAAAGGAAGACTGTGTACACAAAACTCTGCAACAAAAGCAAGGAGACTCCCTGCTGCCAAACACTGAGGGACACTGTGCAATCTGACCCTGACCACCAAGTTACAGGATCACAGACCTACAGAATGCAGACTGTAGAGAAACTATCAAGACAGTCATGCAATAAACAGCAAATCAACAGTGTCAACAAACTGTCTCCACAGAAAAGACAGAATTTTAGCATGTCCAAAGCATATTGTCCAAAATGTCCAGTTTCCTAAATTACTATGGAACATACAAAGATGTGAGAAAATACCCATGACATATAAGACTAAATAAAGCTTTACCATTTCTGAAATCAAGCTACTTATGAAGAGAGACTGTGCTCTCTACAGGATAGAACTGAGTGAGCCACTAGAGAGAGTTATTGGCCTGTGAGAAGGGGAAGATGGAGGAAGAAAGAATGGTGGTGGGTTTTAGGACTAGACCTTCATGTTGAGAAGGTTTTTTTTTTTTTTTTTTTTTTTTTTTTTTTTAATCTTTGCTCTTTATTTTTATTCCCATTGTTCATAATTGTTTGGTTGACTTCTAGCATGTATTCAGAAAAGGGAAGAAGTGTTAAGTATGCAATCAGATTATTGTCAGTATGCAAACACCTTCATGCAATGATTTGACCCTGATTTTATCCAACAGAAATTAATTATTTTTCTTTAGCGTGAAGCCATCAGACCAGAGTGTATCTTCTGTGGTTTTATCAAGAGATCGTTATCCTGAGAGGTTTGCCTATGTCATGCACCCCTTTCTAGCTCATTTATTCTCATGGCCGAATAGCATATTCTATAATATATTATCCTGGATAACATGTATTATAAACAATATAATTCATCTTTTCTAATCTTGACATGTATTTTGTTTTGTATGTTTTAGTTCTTAGTGTACTCTATAGTCTACTGTTCATAGACTTATTTATTGAAACAAATGAGTGGACTAACAAGACTCCCTGCTAACTAAGCTTTTGGTAAAAACAAAAATAGCTAGGGGTTGGAGAGATGGCTTGGCATTAGGAATACTGGCTGCTCTTCCAGAGGACATGGTTTCAGCTCCCATTGCTCATGTGGCAGCTCAAAATCATCTGCAACTCTAGGCACCCTTTTCTGGCCTTCTCAGGTGCTTCATGCACAGGGTACATGAACATACATGTAGCTGTAACACTCTTTCACTTAAAATAAAAATAAATGAATTTTTTTTTAAAAGAGCACTAAATTCTATTCCTAATCTGCCATTTATAATTCTAGTTCCAGGGGGATCCGATGATCTCTTTTGGCCTCTGCAGACACAAGGCACACAAATGTTCCACAGATATACAATGCATACAAGTCACCCATACATATAAACCATGGTTGTATAGAAATGTTATCAGAAGCAACCTACAAGGATGTTTTTTGTTTGTTTGTTTGGTTTTTGGTTCAGTGCTGTTTCTTACACCATGGGCTATAATTTGACTTTGCATGTTTTTTTGCTTTTCTTGAACTACACAAACACAAACAGTAATGAGTAGCCCACTGTATTTAAGGCATCTAATGTATCTCAGAAAGAAAAAAATCCCTGGATGCCTTAGTCAACTATCTCTCCAGGCATTCTGAGCCAGAGTCAATTTGCTGTCCTTTCCACATGGGTGAACCAACCTATTCTGTAAAGGCTTTTTTTTTTTTTTTTTTTTTTTTTTATAAATCAGTCAAGTAAAACTTATTCCCTAAAATTTACTTTCTAATGAGTTGTTAAGGTGTCGTGGGTTGCTTTTAACAGGCACTTTGCAAAAATATTCAAGAAGGGGGAATGCATGCTCTTCATTGTAACACTGTGTTAATACAATACTGAAAGGATGATAAAGCTGGTCCTTGGGTACTGGACAGTAAGTATTGCAGCAATATTTGTCCACCTAAGCCCCAGCTGTTGCTGGGATAGTGGTACCTGAGATCACCTACAGACAGGGCCTTCTGAAAGTCCACAGTGGCCACTGAAAGTCACAGTGTTTGCTGAAGGTAAGGGGGTAGGAGGGCTCACTGTACACTGAGCAGTAGCTCACAGCAACAGCATAGGGTGAAAGACCAAGATCTGTCCAAGGCTTGTGGTCTGAGACATTGACCCTGGCTCTCAGATGTGACTCTTCATGGCCCCAGGTGACTATTCATTCAATATAAATGAACAGATTAGTTATTCTTACATTTATTATTAATGTAGTGGAATTAGGGATGCAAAGTCTCAGACCATCAGAGCTTCAAGCAGCCTTGGAACTCCAGCAATGACTGAGAAGCATTAATGGTTGATCCTGATCATTCTTGATGGTCCTCAAGGATAAACCCTTTAAGCATGTGATACCTCTCCTTTGCCATTCACCATGATGCTTTCAGAGTCCATCACTAACGTGCTTTTTGCAAAGATCTGTTACTCTTGTTGCATGGTAAGTTGGCACTGGAAATGTGTTTAGATGTGTTCCATGGTGGCCTCAGGACTCCTTCATGGAAGAGACAGAAATATATAGTGAGCACACACCTGTCGCTTCCTCCTTCTCCTTAGGGTACAGGTTCCCAGAAGGAAGTGGGCTTTGCCTCACGCAAGAAGATGGTGGGATTGCATTTAGAATATGAGAGGACTTTTCAGCCCCTCAAATCAACTAAATGGGTCCTCTAGTGAAAATGATTCATGCAAAAGTCAGTAGCCTTGTCTTGGCTCTCTGGAAAATGCTCCAGTTTTGCATGTGTGGAATCTTTCACAGGTATTGGGTGCCTTGTATATCATTCTCCATCTACCTGAAGGTCTTAGGCTAAAGTCATCTGCCAAGACTACATCACTAGAAGAGCAAATTCCACCAACTAAACATGGCCTTTGGTTTTCCTTTAACTTGTCAGTGGAAAGGTACAGAGTACATAAGAGCTGATAATTCTCTCCAACTCAAATGATAATGATATTTTAAGGGCATATAGAACAGTTTGAAAGAGGTGTGCTTATAGATTACATATATCTGTCATATATTATTTACATCTCCATTTATTATTAATTTGCATCTTACCCAAATATGAATATATAGTTGCTTCGGAATAAAAAGTGTTTCTTAAAAAAATTGAATCTTTCAGTGCCTGCTGCTCATTTCCTATTTGAAATCACAACCCACTCTATGTGACAAAATTAATCATTTTTTTTCCACAGCAGTGAATGTTGGACATGCCACCCTCCTTAGAATCCCAAGAGGAAATGAATTAGAAATTAACTTGTAATAAGTTTAACTTGTAAAGTAAATGGTACATATATCATCTCTGTGCAAACAAACAATGTCCTATTGAGTCTGGCTACTTTGGAAAGGATATTCATGACTTGCCAAATAAGAGAAACAAAACTAACAATCCCCTCAGGACTCTTCTAAGTTAGACAAAAGCAGTGAATTAGTCCTTTCCCATGTCCCTAACTCTGGGACAGGACAATATTTACCACCCTTCTTAGGCTAGAAATCACATCTGGTTTTCTTGTGTTTCTTTGAAAGACATGCTTGTGAGTCTGGAATACTACTTTTTTTTTTCGAGACAGGGTTTCTCTGTGTAGCTTTGCGCCTTTCCTGGAACTCACTTGGTAGCCCAGGCTGGCCTCAAACACACAGAGAACTGCCTGGCTCTGCCTCCCGAGTGCTGGGATTACAGGCATGCGCCACCACTGCCTGGCGTTGGAATACTCTATTTTAAACCAAACATATACCTACTTAAATTGGTTGGCCTTGATCCAGCAGATGGTACCTACATTCAAGGAACTTGTATAGTACTTCCTCCTCAGGGCACCTACAAACACGTTTTAATATGGCTTTACAATATTTAACTTTCTAAATTTGGTGTCTGTCTTTACTGACTTTCATAATGACTGGCTTAGGCCATCTATACTCAAGTGAATTCCACAATGTTTCAGGGAACAAGGAAATCAAAATTGACCAATTTAAAAGATGTGAAGGGGCACTATTGATTTTTTAAATGCAATTTTAAAGGATTTTCTGACAGTTTTAGTGGTAGTTGGAAGAATGTCAAATTAACCTTTTAGTAGAAGAATGGATTAGATGCAAGAGGCCAGAGGAATGCTGTTTTTCCTGTTCACAAACTCCCCTCAAGCTGTGTGTTTGCTGCAAACTTCTCTTAACTGAGAGTCAGCTTAAGTATTTAAGAAGGAAAAGCTCACCATCACCATAATTTTCTGTTTTCCTTAGTTGAAATGTTCTACCAAATAAAATAAAATATAATTTAAAGTGTTTAGAACCAACAAAGGTCTGCAATTGAGTAAATTAGCACGAGGATTTGATTTTATTTCCATACTTATTTATTTATTTGCCACTGAAGCTTCTTGATTCTGCACTCCAGCTGTTTCCCTCTCGGGTTCAAGCTTCTGTTAATGAAATGGATTCCACGCCAAATACAAGAATATTGGCACGAGAGAGGAAAAGCACTAACATACAAGCTGTGTTTTCCGAATAGAAAATTATAATTACTTTGATATAGTTTAATAAATGCATGCAATTAATTTTCATCACAGATTCTACTAAATACTATTGATGGATGAAAATTACACATTCTGTCATCCATTCACCTAGCCTACTTATTGCACATTATACTCTAGAACCACAAAGAAGGCAATTGGCATTTTCCTTGAAGTAGAGACCCTGCTTTCATATATTGTAGTGTTTTTCGATGTATTACCCACATCTAACATTATTTGGTTGGTATTATCTGGTGCTTTATGTCCCTGTAAGGTGGAGGCTAAGCATGCTATGAATTTTACAGTTGTAGCATCCTCTCTGTGAGCAAACCCAAAATAGCACCATACCCCTTAGCTTTTTAGGACTGGGCTTATTTTGAGCTTTAATATTTTCAGAGCAAGTCAGCCACCTACCACAGTAAAAATAGCTCTCATATACCATGCAGTGTGAATGGGGGACTCACCAACATTTCATGGGCTTAGTTAGGGCACTCTAAGTCTTTTCTCCCAATTAAATTCAAGAATAGCCTAGCTTGCAAAATTAAGAATTTCAAGCAAGAAATATGAAACACCATCTGCTCTAAATAAAAGAAATCCTGCATGATAACTCATTTCACATGAAGATAATGAGATCTGGGATCTTTTTTATGGTTTCTGTAGGTTTGAAGGTCAGAAATATTTCTATTAGCCAGTGACTTCCATGGCTCATTAACAGAAATGTGTGGTCCACTCGGCTAGACTGTTTTCCTTTGATTATCACATGCAGAATATATACCCCTCATAAAAGATGATTTATTTTAAATTTGGAAATATTAGTGTCCTTTTCAAAAATAAAATGTAGTAGTAACTTCATCCTCTGAGTTGCTCAGAAGAGCTGGGACATCATAGCAGGCAGTTCTCAGATTCTGAGTCCCTTGTTAGTATTAACATTTTATGTTGTCATGGTGCAGAATTAACATTGGAATCTTAGTATTAATGGAGACCTAGTTTCATTCAGTTCACCCCACTACCACTACTGTGAATGCTTATTATCTATTTCAGGCTCCCATCCAGGAATTTACATCACATTTAGTCCTCTTGTCTCTCCAGTTCCCTCTGATCTGAACAGTTCTTCAGTTGTGACTTACAGTCTTGAGGAGAACTGCAGAGTTTCTGTTAGTTTCCCCCAGTGTGAGGGTGTCAGACATTTTCCTCATGATTATGTCAGGGCCACATGTTTGGAAGAAGACAACCACAGGAATACTTTATCACCTCATAGTGAGGAATGTGTGACCCCAATGTGATCTCGCCAATGGCATTAATTTTTGTAACTGGTGTAAGGCAAGGTTTGTACATATCTCTAATCTAAAAACAACTTTTTGACTTTCTCCACCTGCTCTCTGAGAAGAAGCGACCAAGTCAATCTACATTCAATGGCGATAGAGGGTAGGGAAGACAAATTTTACCACGGGGGAGGGGGTCCGCACATATATTATTTTGATTATATCAGTATGGAAGTTTATTCTCATACATTTATCTATTCATTTATTTACTTACATCAGTATGACACATGAATATTTACTTTGGCTTATCATGCAATACCTTGCTATTTATTTATGGCTCAAATCATTTTAGCATTGGTTGGTTGTATTTCAGTTTTAAATTGGCTCCTTTACATACTTCATCCCCACCTCTTTATTATATTTCTTTATTTTATCCATGCTTAACCTTTTGTCTTATCATTAAAACCAGTTATTTCTCCAAGGGTGGACAATTGTATCTGAGACCAACATTGGGAAGCTATGTGTACTTGTTGATGCTCAGCTTATTTGCTTCTAAAAGGCCCTTACATAGAAAACGCTAGGTAACATATAGATACTTAATGCTACCCCCACATATATCTAACAGTTTACTTAACTATTTCTAAACACACATGTATACACATATTTTATAATGATGTATCTGACTTCATTCAGATAATACAGCACCCATTCAGCAGAGTAAACTTTGTCTATCATTTGTTTCATATTTAAATACTGTCTCAACTCTAGCAAATGTAAATCATTTCTAAAATTAATACACACCCTCATGAAAACAAATTTACCAGCTAGAACACCATACACACACCACACATATATCATTTGTGTATGAATGTATGTGTGTGTGTGTGTGTGTGTGTGTGTGTGTGTGTTTTCTTTTGGTTGTTAGCTTTATAAATGCTAATCAAAACATCTTTTTCCAGTGTTCCCTGGGTCAGTAAATGTTTCTGTCTGTTGATTCCTGTGAGTTTATTGGAGGCTTTTATTATACTAGGGAAATTATTTGTCACAGTTCATATTCCTGTTTAATTTTTTTTTTTGGTTGCATGAACATTTCCCATGGTCAGTGTGATGGTTGAATAAGAATGGCCCCCATAGTCTCATATATTTAAATGCTTAGTCATTAAGGAATGGCACTACTTGAGAAGGATTAGGAAGTATGGCTTTTTGGAGGGAGTAGATGTGGCTTTGTTGGAGGAAGTGTGTCACTGGAAGTGCACTTTGGGATTTCAGAACCCCAAACTAGGCCTAGAGTCTTTCTCTGCTACCTATGGATCAGGTTGTAGAACTGTCAGCTGCTTCTTCAGCACTGTGTCTGCCTGTGTGCCTCAATGATGACAATGGACTAATCCTCTGAACTGTAAGCTGGCCTCAGTTAAATGCTTTCCTTTATGAGAGTTGTCATGGTCATAGTGTGTCTTCACAGAAATATAATAGTGACTATGAAACTCAGTTTCTATAATTTGGAACTTATGGGTTAGGTCCATACACAGCAGTATGAATCCACCATCTAAAGGTTTGACCATGTGCTTTGCCAGTCACTCACTAGCTCTCATCCAAACCTCTGAAATCTCTTGGCTAGTTTTCCAAATTGTCCCTAAATGTTATTGTTTTATTTATGAATGTTTTGCCCACATGTATGTATGTATAACGCATGTGTACAGTACCCACAGAGGTCAGAAGGGGGCATCAGATCCCCTGGACCTGGAGTTATAAATGGTTGTGTGTAGTGGGTAGCCATTCCATCTGTGACCTGGAAGTTCCAATCCCCATTGAGGCTTCGGTAATGGTCATGCCTACAAGGCGGAGCTGAGAGAGGATGTTGAAGACCCGAGTTCCGGATGCTTGGGCTCTTTTGGTTCCAGGACCCAGACGCTGGAGGTAAACAGAGCAGAGTTCTCCAGAGAACACTGCCGGACTGTGCCATACCTTTGCCAGACCCTACAACCTACCTATCCCTTCATGTGTAAGTTACTCCACAAAATAAACCTCCCTTTTAACTATGTGGAGTGGCCTTAATAATTTCACCAATATCTGGCGTCCAATGTGGGGCACAAACCCACAACCCTGGGATTAAGAGTCTCATGCTCTACCGACTGAGCTAGCTAGGCCTTAATAATTTCACCAATAGTTGTGAGCCACCAAATGGGTCCTGGGAACCTACCCTGGTCCTTTTTAAGAACAAGTGCTCTTGATCATTGAGCCTTTCCAGCCTCTCCAGCTCTTGAATATTACAGGAATGTAATCACACAGCATATACTCTTTTCAGTCTTGCCTAGTTCACTTAGCAAAATACATGTGGGATCCATCTGATTTTGCATGAATTAGCATCTCATTCATTTTCATCTCTGGATAACATTCCATTAAGTAAATCCACTGCAATTCCCTTACTGTTCATCTATTGAAAGACACTCAATGCTTTCAGTTTTAACAACTATGAAAAAAGTTGCTTTATGCAATTCTAGAGTAATAGATAGTGTGTGGAGGTCACTTTTCATTTTTCCTTTCTCTTTCTTTTTCTTTTTGTATTTATGACATGCTCTCACTATGTAGCTCAGATTTGTCTTATAATTTACCAGCTTTAGCCTCCTCAATAAGAGGTAAGTTTTTAACACCAAGTAAACATTTAAAGAGCTACTGTTTCAGGTGTTCAGCTCTGTCTAGCTTTATAAGAAACTCCTAACGCATCAGGAGACAATTATGTTTCATTAATTAACCATCAGCAAGTACAAGATTTTGTTGTTGTTGTCCTTCTGCTTACATGTCAGCATTTGTCAGTGTGCTGGGGTTAAAGTCATTGCAAGAGGTAGATGGTGACACTACTTTGTGGGGTTTCAACTTGCCGTTCCCTAAGGACTTATGACGGCTGAGTTCTTTAGTGTATTCCCTGGTCACTTATCTTCTTTAGCACTTTTCCAGATTTCATGGGTTTCTTTCTTTCTTTCTTTCTTTCTTTCTTTCTTTCTTTCTTTCTTTCTTTCTTTTTTAATTTCAGTGAAGTCCAATCTGTCATGTTTCTTTCCTGGATCATAAAGGTTTTATCACTGTCTCAGTTAGGGTTTCTATTGCTGTGAAGAGACACCATGAACAAGGCAACTCTTTAAAGGAAAACATTTAATTGCAGTGACTCACTTACAGTTTCAGAGGTTCAATCCGTTATCATCATGGCAGAGAGCATGGTGGTGTACAGGCAGACATGGTACTGGCTACATATTGATCAGCAGGCAACAGAAAGTGACTGAGACACTGAGTGAAGCTTAAACAAATGAGATTTAAACACCCTCTCCCACAGTGACACACTTCCTTCAACAAGGCCATACCACTCCATAGTGCCACCACTCCACAAGAGCTTGTGGGAGCCAATTACATTCACTACCACAATCACTAAACTCAAGTCACCCTAATTTTCTCCTATACTTTATCTTAAATTGCTTATAATTAGATAGTCACATTTAGGTCTATGGTGCTTTTCCAGGTAACTTCTATAAAAGATGTGGGACAATGACTGTATTTATTTTTGTTAAGTGTTTCAGTTTTTTGAGAATTTGGTCTAATATGTTTTAATTATATTAATCTCTTCCTTGAACTCTTCCCTGATTTGTGGGTATGGAAGGTTAGTCATTTAGACATGGTATACTGAAAACAACTGCCTTTCTTCATTGAATTATGTGTGTCTTCATATCAAAAAGCAGCTGATTACATTTGTATGTATGCTTTGCTTGAAACCTCAGCACCTAACTTCTCAATACCATTCTGTTTTGTCTATTCTACCTGCATGGTCTTGAGATCATGTGACCCATGTCTTTGTCCTTGTTCTTTTCCTTTTCAGGATTATTTAATTACTCTAAAAATACAATCACATTTACATTTTTTTTATTTTCCAGAAAGAAACATGTATGCATAGTTATAAGGCTTTAATAAGAAAACACATTCATTTTTCAAAGATTTCCTAGGTCTTTCCTAAGTCATATTTAGTATGTTTCTTTGGCTGCAAAGAAAGTAGTAGTAGAGAATCTATACTAATTTCAAATAAATCAAATTTCTATGTAAGGAAAAAGAAAAGAAAAGAAGAGGAAATATGTGGGAGAAATGATAGAAGACAAATTCCTCAGGAAGACATCATGATCCTTCATATATGTGTACCTAACAATCAGATGTCAGGGCATGAAGCAAAAATCTGGCATAACTGTGGGGAGGATGAGAGAAACCCACCAGGATCATCAGAGATTTGATCATGCCTTTCAGCAGCTGATAGATCAAGAAGGCAGAAAGTCAGTGACTGTACAATTGACATGGCATGGCTATCAATCATTTTTATTTAATTGATATATAACACACTACCCCGCCCCCAAACTGCAAAATATACATTCTCATGACAGGCACATGGAACATTCTCCCAGATCCTAGGCTGTAAAGTCCACTATCAACCCTCAAAATAATCAGAAACCCTACACAATATGTTCTATGATATGATGGGATTAAGCTACAAAAACAAATCCCAGAAAGAGAACTGGAAAAATTACACATATTTGAAGATAAAATAACATACTTCTACTACATAATCTGTGAGTCAGAGAAATCTCCAGTGACACTAAAATTAGTTTGAATGCATAGTGACAATGAAATTAAACATGGCAGTTGGTAAGACACAGCAATGCAGCACTTAAAGGTAAATCTTTAGCATTAAACGTGTGTACCAGAAAAAGAAAGGGTTGAAATTAACTCATCAGCCACTTCTGTCCTTGGAACACCAAAGAAAGAAGAGCAAGGTGAGTCAAAAACAAGGAGAAGAAAATACATGGAAGAAAAACGTCGGAAACCAATGAAGTGAAGGCAAATGCAGAGAGAACCAACGAAAGCAGGAGCTAGGCTTTGAAAACAATGCTTTAAATAGAGAGAAAACACTAGACGGGTGTTCTGGTTTGGTGTCAAAACAGCCATCCAAAGCCCTGCCCCCCTGCTATGATCTTAACTGTAGGAAGTAGACTTTTTAAGAGGTGGGTAGAGTCTAGTTGAAGGAAATTAGTTCAAGAAGGTGTGCCCTTGGAGCAGGTATTTGTACTTTTTCCCTCTGTTTCTCTCCTTTCCCAGGCTACCATGAGGCAAACAGGCATCTTGCTGAGTGATTTCCTTATGGCACACTGTATGGCCACAGGTCCACAACAATAGGCCAGCTAATCAGGCTAGAACTTGGAAACTCAGAGCAGCGATGCACTTGTCCTATTTTTAAGATGATTAATTCATATTTGGCAGCAGCAACAGAAAGGTGAGTGAGATTATAGGCTAATCAGAGCGGAGCATGGAAAGAAATAAGGAGAAAGATGGAAGGGAGGAAAGAAGGGAGGGAGGGAAGGGGAGAGGACAGACATGATCAACATTACAAGTTAAAGGTCTCATCGTTATTGATTTTGCGGATATTACCAGTACAAAAGAAGACAATTATGGACAATTCTATATCTCAAATTCCATAAATTAGATGAAATGAGCCAATTCCTAGAAAACAACAAACTATTGAACTTGGTCAGATAAGAAAGAGATAATCTGAAGAGGCTTGCATCTATTAAAGAGATTGAATCAATAATTAATTACTCTGAAAAAGAAAGCACTGGGTCCAGATATTTCCCTGAGAACTTTCCAAACATTTAAGGAAGAAATTAAGCCAATTCTTCATGATAGAAATGGAAGCAGAGACATCACTGTGTAATTGATTCTATAAGGGTAACATTACCTCACTAACAAAACCAAGTAAAGTATCACAAGAAAAGAAAACTACCAATCAATTTGCTTCATGAATATAGATATGAAAGAGCTCTGTACAACATTAGTCACAGTAACATAAAAATAGGAAGATTATATCAAGGAGAAGAGATGGTTCAGCTGTTAAAAAGCAATGTCTGCTCTTCTCAAGGACTTGGGTTCAATTCCTAGCCCCTACGTGGTGGCTCATAGCTATCTATAACTCCAGTTTCAGGGCATTCAACAGATTTTTTTTTCTGGCCTCCATGAGTACCAGGCACATACTCAGTGTATATGCAGACAAACACTTACACATATAAAACAAAAATAATTCTCAAAAAAACTATTACAAAGGATTATACCACAAGTAAGTGAGATTTTATCCAAGGAAGACAAGATTTTGAACATTCAAAAATCAATGTTAGGGCTGGTGAGATGGCTCTGCAACTAGAGTGCCCACTGCCCTTGTAGAGGACCCAAGTTTGATTACCAGCATATATACTGGGCAGCTCACAACCACTTATAAACCCAACTCTAGGAGACCAGATGCCCTTTTCTATCTCCTGCTGGCACCTGCACTCATATGCACATACCCTCAGTACATACACACGCACACACACACACACACACACACACACACACACACACAAACACACAAACACACACATAATTTAAAAGACAAAATAAATATCCAGCAAAATTCATGTCCTGGACCACACCCAAAGACTAAAAAAAAACTCATGTGATGGTGTCAATTGATGCTGAAAATGAAACAAAATAAAACTATTATTTCTTGGTAGAATCTGTAATTCCCAGTTAAAAGCTTCAACTAACCTTGGCTAGAGAACTCATTATAATAGATACCAAATGAGAACAAGACTTACTACTTCCATGCAGGAAAGCTAGGTAAAGCCACTCATTCTGAAGAGGCAGGACTGCACTGAGGCTGTCATGACTTACTGCTCTGAAAAATGTAAGACACAGTGTCTTGCAGAGGGTTTCAACTGTCCAGATAAACAGAAACATCTTGCTTTTGTCCATTTTTTTTCCTAGTGGATAGAATGCATGGATTCTCAGAACCATTACTGATCCCACTCCCAGGCTTTTCTAGGTATTTGATGTTGCCTCTCATTTGAAGGGTCTTATTGTCCAGAGGTCTCACTTACCTGCCTAAAATAGTTTCCTTCACATCTGGAGTAGTATAGCAATGGGTGAGGAGACAGGCTGGGGAAGGTGTTAGCCTAGTTTGGTGGGTGACATCTGTGTGAAAGTAGAAACCGTCGTTGTGATCATAGCTCTGCAAAGCTATGAGATTTAAAGATTGGCTCACCAGGTTTGGTCGTTATTTTTTAATTCACTTTTTTCTGTCTTGATTCCTCACCAGATTGTCACTCTAACCAAGTGGCTTCAGCTGCCTCTGTGTGGTCTCCTTGACTTGAGCCTAGAATCTTCCTCAGTGGACCCTCATTGAGGGCCTGCATACCCCTAAACCTGTTCAGCAGACTTTTTATCTTCCTCTTCCCTGTTCTTTCAATAGATGTAGTTACAATATGTTTTCCTAGATGTTCTCTGCTCTAGTCTCAGTGCCTTCATGCATGCTTAATTTCAGTTGTCAACTTGACTGCTTTAAGAAATGCCTAGGGCATTAGTGAGACACATCTTTGGGTGTGTTTGTGAGACTATTTATAGATAGCATTCAATGAAGTGGATACGACTTACCCTGAATATAGATGGCTCTACCCCTTGAACTAGGATCATGAACTGAAAATAAAAGGCACAGGGGGAAAAAGCCAGATGGGTATCAGCATTCCTCTTTCTCTGCTTCCTGATCTGCTGGGATTTAGGCAAGCTGCCTCCTGATGCTATAGACAGAGGGTGGTTGCACCATGTCTTTCCTGCCATTACAGATTATCCCCTGAGTCATGAGCCAAAGAAAATCTCTCCACCCTTAGTTATTTATATCAGGCACTTTGTCAGAATGACAACAAAAGCAAGTTTGCCTTCTCTGTTGGTATAGATGACTGTGCCTAACAAAGGACGTCAAATATAGTACTCTCCAGTATTGTTGGAGGGAAATACAAGGTGTTTTGCCCAGGATAGAGGCTCTAGCCAAGAGGGTGGAACTGCATAGGAAAACTCACCTTTCCCCTCTGTACTACTCCTCAGCATTCATTAATGCCATTAAAGCTAAAAGCACCTCTGGGTTGATCTCTAGGGTAGGGTTATGCTTAAATTTACTGATGACACCAATTGTTTGGACCAAAAGACGAAGCATGCTTTAGATGTCAAGATCAGAACAGAATATTATATAACTGATTGATCTTAGTGTGATTACTTCAGAAGAACACAATGCCAGGAGGAAGAGGGAGGACCTGAGGCTTCATCAGTGCACAGGTCAAGGAGCTGCCTAGAATAATCTCCTA
Source organism: Onychomys torridus (assembly GCF_903995425.1). Classification (NCBI taxonomy): domain Eukaryota; kingdom Metazoa; phylum Chordata; class Mammalia; order Rodentia; family Cricetidae; genus Onychomys; species Onychomys torridus. Next base: position 41,058,397 of record NC_050447.1, read on the forward strand.
CTCCTGCCTACTTGCCTCTTCCTATCAAAGGTAAGTAGAGGAACATTTCTTATTTTCTGAAGAGAGATGGGGAGAGAGAAAATGATAAGCATGGGTTGATCTAGTATAAGAAATAGATGCTCTTATGAAGGGTGTTAGAGAAAAATGATTCTGATGTATGTTAAAATAAGGAGGTTTTTTTGTTTTTGTTTTTATTTTTTTTGTTTTTTGTTTTTTGTTTTTTGTTTTTTTTTTTTTTTTTTTTTTTTTTTGATTTCTTGAGACAGGGTTTCTCTGTGTAGCTTTGTGCCTTTCCTGGATATTACTCTGTAGCCCAGGCTGGCCTCCATCTCACAGAGCTCCATCTGCCTCTGCCTCCCGAGTGCTGGGATTAAAGGCATGCACCTCCACTGCCTGGCAATAAGGATGAATTTTATCCAAATCTAATTGAATAGGGGTATCCTAGTAGGGTAGAATGGTTAGACTCATATTTCAAGACAAAAAGAATAAATGGAGGTTGACAACTAAGCAACAGAGAGGGGCATTCTGCAGATGGAAAACTACTACAAACAAGCAGTAACAGTAGGAGGATCCAACCAAAATAACCATGATGGTAATCTTCATTGTCAACTTGATTTGCTTTAGAAATGCTGACAGGGTTAGTTAGTATAACTCATTTCTGGGTGTCTGCAATGGTGTTTCCAAAGATAATTAAGTAATAAGAACTTTGATTTATTGAGTGAATTAATATATTGATTGGTATTAATATGGCATTATTATTGAGAAGTAGTGAAAAGTCAGAGGTGGGGACTCGTTGGAGGAAGTGGTTCACTATGGGTTTTTCCTTGGGTTGTATGTAGCTTTGGCTTCTTCCTGTACTTCTCTTTCTCTGTTTTCAGAATACCATGATGTAGGAAAACCTACTACCATGTGATTTTTGCCATCATGATGTTCTGTCAAAGGTCACAGGGTGAAGTAAAAATTTACTAAACCCTTTGCAACCATGAACTAAAAAATATATCTTTTCACCTTAAGTTGCTTATATCACATATTTTGACTAAAACAATATAAAAATAACTAATACATAACTTACTAAGATATACTTGCACTTTAAAAACAGGGATGAATAACTTCATCATAGATGAAGAATAATCAGATATCAAAGGTGGGAAGATTTTCATTCCATGCTATTAGTGACTGAGTGATGCAGGTTACACAAAAACAAAACAGCCATGAAAGACTGAGATCAAGTCCAACCAAGAAGACTCAAAAAATGTAAACGAAGTTCTGTCAAGTGTCTTTGTCAAGAGTTAAGGTTGGCTTTGTCCTTGGCCTTGACATTAGTCCCATAGCCTATTTTAAAGCCCATGGTCCTTCCTAGGACAAGGGGCTGGAACTGGCGCAGAGCATGAGGATATGAAGTATGAACAGAGGAAAGGGATGGCTTGCAAATAACTGTGGATGACAAGGAGATGATGAAGTTAGTGGCCATGTACACAGCTCACCAAGCATTAGCCTTTCCCCCTTGACATCCTCTTCCTCTCTACAACCCCTAGACTTCTATCTCCCTTCCACAGCCACCTCTGGCCAACTTACCAGTGTCTTGGCTATTTAGAGTCCCATGCTGCTCCTTAGCTGCTGCTCCCACAGCCTTGGCTTCTAGTCAACTCCCTTCTGTTCTGTAATCCAGGCTGCCAGGAACCACAGACAGTCTCATTTTAATTTTGACGGCCCTATTTTATCATATAAACCAGTCTTCCATTAACCACTTCCTCTAGACCCTAAATGCCAACTGATGATTTCCTGCCAGAAAAACTGGTTTGCAACCCCAAACTCCATCATTTTTGCAAGTTCAATATACTTCCCCAAATCTGTTTCTTCCTGAGTAGCAATGATAGTCACAGTCAACTCTGCCTCATCAGTCAGTTTCTGTTATCTCATTCACTGTTGGCTTATTCTACTGTGTGTTCTTTACAGAATAAACTCAGAAATATTTCTCTTGAACAGAGAAATGAAAACACAATCAAACCTTGTGTTTCAGCTTACCTCTCATTGCTGTGATAACCCGTGACCAAAAGCAACTTGGTGTGTGTGGGGGGGGGGCGGATGATATTTGACTTACAAGTCCTCATCATAGTTCATCACTAAAGGAAGTCCTAGCAGGAACTCAAGCAGGAGCTGCTTATTAACTTGCATCGTCTGGCTTGTTCAGCTACCTTCCTTATATAACTGATGATCATCTGCATAAAGATGGCATTGCTCATAGTGGACTGGGCCCCCCCACATCAATTAGTGATGAATAAAATGCCCTATAGACCAATCCAATGAAGGCAATTCCCCAATCATGATTCATTTTCCCTGAGTATGCTTAGGTTTGAATCAATGCTACAAAACCTAACCAGCAATTGTGTGTTTGGTCAAACCTTTAGGATTTGGGCAAGGACAATAACAATGCACATATGGGAAGAACAAATACCACATTAAATACAACAGCTGACATCCACGTTCTTAAAATATTCTTCATTGAGAAGCCAGAGATATTCCCTGTCTGTTCACTCTCCTGTCGTTCCTCAGCCTCCAGCCATCTGGGGGGCCTCTTGCACTTCATTTATCTTCCTTGACTTCCCTTCAGCTCTTCTTTGCTCCTCATAACTTTAAATTATTTGTTGTGGCTTTAGGGCTGGCATTTTGCCATAACCTTGTTTGCTGTGGCCAAAAGGTGCTATAAACTGGTGAACAAATGCTTGGAACTTCACAGAAACAGGATCTCTGGCATTGTAAAGAACATTCACTGTAAATACTCCTTCCCTCTATTTGTCATGCTTTCAAACAGGGCAGGAAGGAAACACACTTCCAAAGGATGAAGTCAGGATACATCTGAAAGCTTTGCAGACAATAGTCACCTACCATTGCAGGATCAGAAAGCAGGGTGACTATGATATCATTCGGTTCCTTTTGGTAATGCCACAAGCATTTCTAGTCTTTGTAGACTCTCTAAAGTTCTTTTATGTCTAACTTCCTTTAAAATTAAAAAGTGCATACCTGTTGAAGATCTCTCACTTAGATAAAGTAGAAAAGAATGTTTTATGCTGAGAGAAAACAGTGTATATTGCAGCTAGCTTCAACTGTCAAAATGGCATAGCCTGGAGTCACCTGAGAAGGGAGGTCTCCACCTGAGAAGAGGGTCTCCGTTGAAAGATTGACTGATCAGATTGGCTGTGGGTGTGTCTGAGGGGGTTTTTATGAGTGATAATTGGTGTAAGAGAGCCCAGCCCACTATGAGTGACGATATTCCCTGAGCAGGCCTGGGCTATATTACAAAGATAGCTGAACATGAGTTGGAGGAACCATCAGACATAATTCTCCTGTCTCTGCCTCCCCAGTTCCAGGGTCACAAGCACACATTACCATACCAGAGCCTCAGGTGTGTGCAGCAAGTATTTTAACAACTGAGCCATCTCCCTAATTCTTGTATTTTCTCCTGTTCTAGAAGAATTTGGAAAAGAAAGATAGCTGAAAGCATAAGCACAGTGAATACAGACTGAATCATAATTAGGATTTAGAGCAAAATAAAACATCAAATAATTACTGTTTTAAAATTTAAATGTGAAAATATGAAAACTTGATCTCACCAAATCTACTATAATTTATTCACATATTATGATTTTAATGAAAATTAATAATAGACTATTTTAGCATATTTTAATTAGCTTTATAATGAAAGAGCTTGTATGCAAATAATAGAAGAAATTGACTATATATCAACTCAATGAAAAGAAACTACTAATTCATCATTTTCAAAATGTGTTTGTAGTTTCCCAACATAGAGACATAAATATCTGCTGAAATATGAGGCAGCTGATTAGAGATGTGTGATTTATTTTTACCTGATATTGATGCTCTGTGTAAAGCATTTTAAACTCACGTTTCTCTCCAGATAACCAGAGTGTTGGCTCCTGATTTTTTCCTCTACTTCTTGTGATATGCTTCTAGAATTGTGACATCAGTTACACGTCATTGTTTCAGACCAAATACTCTGAAATGACTGAAACTAAATGAATGTTTTTGTGACACAAAATAGTGTTTGTGTTCCCTTTCCTAAACTTAGTTCCCTTTTCATATTTTATGTAATAGACCTACCATGTTTATTGAAAGAGACACCTTCAGAAAAATGCCTAAGGAAAAGCAGGCACCATGTAATTGATGCACAGAGGCAAGTGACCCAGAAGGGAAGTCACCACTGCCTATAGAAGTCCTTGTCTCTTTTATGACCATTACTTTGGCATTTTTATTGTTATAAATAAATCCTTAGGTACTTCATCAGGCAATTTAAGGGCTGTTTTGAATAGATTTCCAAACCATTTTTCATTTTCCATTTTAATAAACAGATACCTATACTTTTGTAGTTAAATTTCCTTTTCTAATTTTTAAGGCAGAATGTGTCTTACTCTGTAGCCAAGTGGTATTCAACTCAAGATCCTCCTACCCTAGCCCTCTGAGTGGTGGGATTATGGGTATTTACCAGCACATGCAGTTAAAAAATCTCCTTTTAAACCAGTCGCAGTGGTGCAAGCCTTTAATCCCAGCGCTCAGAAGGCAGAGCCAGGGGGATCTCTGTGAGTTCGAGGCCAGCCTGGTCTACAGAGCGAGATTCAGGACAGGCACCAAAACTACATGTTGAAACCCTGTCTCAAAAAACAAACAAACAAATCTCATTTTTATTGTGGGCAGCAGCAGCTCTCCCTCCCACAACTAACCAGGCCCAGAACCAGGGTTATGAATTGGCTCACCTCAACATCCACCCCAACTGTGACCTATTGGAGCATATGAAGGGGCCAATCCTGCAGAGGCAAAGCTACAGGATTTCTGCAACACAGGGCAACAGCAGGATATCTAAGAAGAGTCCTAATGAGGGTCCAGTATCCATAGTGTAGCAGAATCCAGAGACCTCAAACCAGACCAACAACTCTTTGCAATGAACACTTACAAGTAAAAATATATGGATAAAAGTTTTTACTGTGTGACTCACTGTGTCACACTACAGCTTCTATGACAAGACTGACTTTTCCTTCTCTCTTTTTTTCTCTTAAATTTTATTTTATTATATTTTGTGAGGTGGGGTGAGGTTGCAAGGGCAGTGATGGATATGAATGGATGGGGAAATAAATGGGATGGAGATGCATGATGTGAAAGACACAAAGGAATAAAAAGAAATAAAATACTTAAATTTTTTTTTATATTTTTCTCATAACTTAGTTTTCTATTCCTACAAATTTAAGATCAAGTTGTAAATAAAGTTGACAATCAAGCCCTTGTTTTGAATACATTCATACGAACAGCAAGATCAGTAGCTACATGTTATTTTTAAATATATAATAAAGATGTAGTAGCTACCAAGTGAGAATCTTGAAAAACAGGTGGGGAAGCTAAGAGTGAACAGGTGATAAATCACTTGGTTTATCACACAGTGTTAGTTACAAGGAGGAACAGAGCTAAATATTTGCATTTGGCATTCAAAGTTCAGAATGTGGCCCCTGGCATGCCTGCCTCCAACAAGACTGCTAAGTAGTTAAGTGTTTAATGAATGAATTAAATAACTTCATGACAACACTTTATTTTTATTTCTTTGGCAAAGGTTTGACTATTGGCTTCCTTATGCCTTCCTTGCCAACTTCATGGCCTTAAATAAAACAAAAGTGGTCCAACTGACAGGAAGTGGAACATGAAAGGCAGGGCAGTGTCTACAAGCTAATTTACAGAGTTCAGGATTAGTCAAAATACTCCTTTATGTAGCTGGTAACAAATGTAACAAATAAGCTGGCAGTAGGAGTATGAAATGAGCCAAGTATAAAGCAATTACTGAAGGGCATGCAGTTCTAATACAGCATAATGTAGCTAACAACTAAAATGTGAGAATTCTCATAACAGCTTTCTGCATAATCTTAATGATGATTGTCATGGGTTGGGCTCCACCCTCAGGTGCAAAGGATGACATATGAGTGTGTTAGAATGCTTGGATGAAATCTCCCTTTACCTGAACTATGACCTTGGGATGACCCAACACAACCATTCCCATTGAGTCCTGAGGGATACACGGGGCATGTATGCATTGAGCCCACTTTGTGTATTCAGACTTGAGAGATTTGAGATTCTGTTTTTCTTTCCAGTGTGGAAATCTTTATGACTTTCTGAGAACCTCCTTGCTTAAAGTCAGTATTATCTAGTATCTTAGATCTTTAAGTACCCATATGAATTGACTTTTGTACAGTGGCTAGATATGGGGTTAAAAAGCAATAGAGAAGAGGGACACAGCCTATGTGAAGAAATAGCCTATGATGAAGCTGTGGGCTGTGGGAGAACTTGGTGTGTTCAAAGAACAGAACAGCAAGCAGTCTAGACAGAGGGTGGTCTTGGATGGGGGAGGGATCATGCTTCCAGATACACAGACCATGAACTTGACAATTTATAACCAAGATTAAAAAAAAAATCAATGTCTCATCTGTGATCTTGAAAAAAAAATCAATTTCAAAATTAAAATTAAAAGGAAAAATATGCACATAAAGAAAGGGAGGCAACTCTAACAAAGTTATGAAGCCTGGAGTGCACTGAACTGAGTGACCAGGTCTAGGGAGCCTTTCAGTGAAGCCCTTGGGCTGTCTGTGATATACATTTCTAATTTCAGTTCCTGATGCTAGATGTAATTAGGAAATGGGCATTTTCTCTATGCTAACTGTTCCCAATATGTGTTCTTATAGAACGCTGTCTTCAAATATTATGGATTGCAGATTTGGGAAGCAGCTTCCAGGCCAGATTTTCTCAGCATATCACAAATACCAGTGGAAAAATCCTTAGGTATTTAACATGGAAACATGGTGTTGCCCTTGGGTGGTTTTGTATTTTCTAATACTACCATCACCTTTTTTTCTCAACCACCTTGGAGCACTGATGTTTAAGAAGACCACTATGGCTGTGACAGAAGACTCCACACAAGTGAATCTTTATGGATCCTTATGAGACTCTTACAAAATATAACTTTTTTTATGCCTTCCCACTGAAGTCATTATGAAGGCCTTGACAGTAGAGACTGTAAAATGGGCTCTACATTCTCTTATGTCAGTGGTTCTTAACCTTCCTAATGCTGTGGCCCTTAAATACAGTTCTTCATGTTGTGGTGACCCCCAATCATAAAATTATTTCCATTGCTACTTCATAACTGTAAATTTGCTATTGTTATGAAATGTAATATAAACATCTGAGTTTTCTGGTGGTCTTAGGTGACCCCTGTGAAAGGTCATTAGAACCCCAAAAGGGTTGTGGCCCACCACTGCCTTAGGCAAAAACACTGTCGTGATGACTTGATGAAGGGTTTTATTTCTGGCTGAGGCTTTCTACAGAGATAGGGAGAGACCATAATCTTGCCAAAAACCAATGAGGAATGGAAACAGGAAAATTTCTGATGGCTGTGACCCCAGGTCATCTTAATTAATTTGGGTTTGGCCAGCCTGGTATTTATTTGAACTATATCAACTGACATATTAATTTCACCTTATCTCCTAGAAACAGCTGTTGTCTAAGATAATCACAAAAGCAAAATGAAGATGACTCAAGTTCTGTCTTGCGATTCTGAAAGATGTGTGCATTTAATAATCCTTTCCATTTGAAATCATGTAACACCCCCAAAAGTTATAAAGAATAGTTAGTGTTTCCAATTACCCATCATCCATTTCCTCATGACATTATAGAACTACAATACAGAGTCAAATCCATGCACCACAGCACTATTTCCTCAAGTACAGATCTAAGAGAAGGCCTCCTTTAGTTGTGATTTCTATTGTCATGTCTTCCACTAAAATATTTTCAATCTCAAGCATTAAATGGAAAATTCCAGAATAAGTAAGTCTTGAGCTTAAATGACATACTATCTTCTAAGTATCATGATGAAGCACCCTACCATCTTGTCCCATACTATTTGGGATGAGAATTTTTCCTTAGCCCAGCATGTCTACATCTACGATATACTGATTTTATACTCTGTCAGCTTGTTTTACTTAGCAACTACTCTCAGTTATGAGATCAACTGTTACCAGTGCTGTGATCAGTGATGTAAACTGAAGTATTCCCCACAGGTGGATTCTGTTTTGAATGTTTAATTCTAGCTGTGCTATTGTGGGAGGCCATGAAAGCATTACAAGGTGGAGTCATATCTGGAAGAAGTAGACCATAGGGACATAACTTGGAGCTTATACCTGACCCCTAGATCCTGACCTTCTTTCTGCTTCCTGATATGCTGTGATGTGAATGGCCTATGTCACATGCCTCTGGTGTCGTGAGAGTAACCTCTCTGTGCTTCCCTCATCATGATGGACTGGAAACCCTCTGAAAACTTGATCCCAAATAGATATTTCCTTGTTTGTTTCTGTCAAGAGTTATCATCATAGCAATGCAAAACTAACCCATGTATTGGGTACCACTTATCCTACTTCATAATGGCCCTACTGCCCAGGACAGCATTAAGATCCATCATTCCAGCAATTCAGATGTGCCCAAGGGAAGTGGGAGAATGTTTCCTTAAGGTGAAAAGCCTCAAAACAAATAAAACGGTTTACTTGTCCAGACGCTTCCAGTCGTTTTGGAATGTCTCCTTCTGTAACTCAGAGGGATGCCTGCATTTGGACTTCAACGTTTTCAGTCCTTCTACAAGCATGTGGCAGAAGAAGAATTCTGCTGAGGGTGGTTTCAAAGAAGATAGCTGCTGTAAGCAAACTAATTAGACATTCACTGCTAACAATCTTGACCTCAATTAGGTGAAGAATTCCTAATTAAATCCTTACAGGCTTTTGTGTTAAATGGTAATTGAATGCCTAAAAGTTCCTCACAATTATATCATATTAACAAGAATGTATTTGCATTTTTAATGCTTTATTGATTTCCAATTCATCATAGAGCTGTTTGTGTTATTTCATGGTGTCTTCGAAACCTTTACAAACTGTTCATTGGGGTCCAGACACTCAGGAACAGGTTAGAAAAGTAGCAAAGTTTGTGACTCATTCCAGGGTTTTAGACTGCTGTAGCTGAGCTGCTTTGGCCCAGAGCTGTCACCACGCCTTTAAATATGCATGAGCATGCACGCAGGAAGACTTGGTGAAGCTGGAGACACACAGTCTAGACCACTCTCCTTTGCTGTTGGTAAAACTCATAGTATCATGGAGTGTGGTCTCTTTTGATTTGGGCCTTCTTTTCAGGCTTATTTACTCTATTAAATGTATGAGTGTTTCGTCTGCATTTATGCATGTGTACCATGTACACGCTTGGTGCTTGCAGGGCTAGAAGAGGAACTGGAGTTATAGCTGGTTGTGAGTCACCATGTGGGTTCTGAGAATTAACCCAGGTCCTCCGCAAGAGTAACAAGTGCTCTAAGCCACTGAGCCATTTCTCCAGCCCGGATTCAAGAAGTCTACTTCTCTGGGTTTGCATCCAATTAGTTATCTGAATGATTTGTTTATACACTCAAAAACTGTAGGTTTCAATGTGTTATGTATTTACTTTCTTGACACAAATTTATGGTCAATACTTGGTGTCTGTGTTCATTAGAGATACATAGCTGTGGCCTCACATATCATTTGGTTCATTTGTTTAAAATTTTTAATCACATCTGTTAACAATATTTATTTTAATGTAATGATTCATTTCTCCTACTGATCATTCCCATCCCACCTCTAAAATAAACTGTTACAAATGTGAAACTTAGATATTTTGCCCATGGGCATTTACTTGCAAATCAGTCTTGAGCCTGAATTAATCTCTGGTGCTGAAGGTTAAACTGGAAGTTTGAAATGATAGAATTAGTTTCAAATTATAGATAGATTTCAATAAGTTGGAAAGAAAATATGTTTCTTGCTTTCCAAAATTCTGACTAACTCCTCTAGTTGGAAAAAGCAGTATGTTTTTATTTATTTATTTAATAAAAGGGAATCTTAGAAGGAAATTACTTTTCTATATATGTCTCCTAAAAAGAAAACACACACACACACACACACACACACACACACACACACACACACACACACGTGCGCTCATGTGCACACACACACACATGCGCGCTCACGTGTGCACACACACACACACACACACACATGTACAAGCACATATGCAAATGCACAAGCACAAACAGAGAGACAGAGATAGAGACACAGAGAGAGACAGAAGACAGGGAAACAGATGGACAGCAACAGACATGGACACACATAAAAACACACATACACAGACCAATACATCAAAATCCATTAACAAATATAAATACACAAATTTTCTTCCTTTTTCTTCATTAATGTCTGTTATTTTTTTCTTTACTCTTTGGTTTTTTGCTCTTTACTCTTTGGGAGACCTGCCACCCAGTTCCAAATAAATCACATGGAGGCTTATTCTTTCTTATGAATGTCTAGCGTTAGCTTGACTTGTTTCTAGCCATTATTCCTTAACTTAAATTATTTCATCTATCTTTTGTCTCTGGACTTTTACCTTTATCTATTTCTACATATCTCTCATAACTTCTTACTCCGTGGCTTGCTGTGTAGCTGGCTGGCTGGCCTCTGATGTCTTCTCTCCTTCTTTTCTCATTCCTTCTTCCTTTTTGCCCCAATTTTCTCCAATTTATTCTCTCTACCTGCCAGCCCTACCTCCCTTTTCTCCTGCCTTGCTATTGGCCATTCAGCTCTTTATTAGACCAATCAGGTATGTTAGACAGGTAAAGTAGCACAGCTTCACAGAGTTAAACAAATGCAACATAAAAGAATTCAACACATCTTTGTGTCATTAAACAAATGTCCACAGAATAAACAAATGTAAAACAAGTTAAATTAATATCCCACAACAAATGTCTCCTAGGGTGATTTTAGAAGATGACATCAAAGCAAAATATGTTTGTTTGTTTTTTTTAATAGTTCAAATTTTTCTTTTTCTTTTTTAAATTAATTAATTAATTAACTAATTAATTAATTATTCTATTATCCGCTTGATACAGTATAAATTCTTATCTTAATAGTGAAATGTTTCATTGAGTGTTGCTCAATAATTGAGTGAAACCAAAACTTATTATAAGCCATAGTTATCCTAGGGTCTCCCATGCTATATATATAGCCTCCATGGTTCTGTGGGTTGCAGTCTGATTGTTCTTTGCTTTATATCTAGAATCCACTTATGAGTGAGTACATACCATGTTTGTCCTTCTGAGTTTGGGTTACCTCACTCAGGATGATTTTTTTCTAGTTCCATCCATTTGCCTGCAAATTTTATGCTGTCATTGTTTTTCTTTGCCGAGTAGCACTCCATTGTGTATATGTACCATATTTTCTTAATCTATTATTCAGTTGATGGGCATCTAGGTTGTTTCCAGGTTCTGGCTGTTCTAAATAGTGCTGCTATGAACATAGTTGAGCATGTATCTTTATGGTATGATTGAGCATATGGTATATGCCCAAGAGTGGTATGGCTGAGTCTTGAGGTAGTTCAATTCCCAATTTTCTGAGAAACCGCCATACTGATTTCCACAGTGGTTATACAAGTTTGCATTCCCACCAACAGTGGAGGAGTGTTCCTTTTGCTCCACATCCTCTCCAACATTGACTGTCATTAGTGTTTTTGATCATAGCCATTCTGACAGGTGTAAGGTAGTATCACAGAGTCATTTTGATTTGCATTTCTCTAATAATTAAGGATGTTGAGCATTTCTTTCAGCCATTTGTGATTCTTGTTTTGTGAATTCTCTGTTTAGCTCTTTAGCCCATTTTTAAATTGGATTGTTCAGTATTTTGAAGTCTAGTTTCTTGAGTTCTCTATATACTGTGGAGATCAATCCTCTGTCAGATGTGGGGTTGGTGAAGATCTTTTCCCATTCTGTAGGCTGTCTTTTTGTCTTTTTGACTGTACCAGCTAAGCCTTTTCATTTTCACAATCCTCTTTAAGCTGGTGTAATACCTACTTTTCAGAAGTGGCTCTGTGTAACATTTATTGGTCTCCTGAAATTCATTTAGCCCCCTTTGAAGATACATTAAAATTTGTGCGCCTGAATGTAGCCATTATGAGACCATTAGTTCTGTTCCTTGTGAGCTGCCTGTTTTTTCTTTGTGGTTCTTAGTTGTTCTTTTGCAGAGCTGCCAGCTTAAGTCATGCTGAGATCAAGAAAAATGAGCCTTGGCGGTTCATGTTCCTGGAGTTGTGTCCATGTCAGTGGATGCCCACATGCTCCAGAAGAGAATTTGACATTGCTACTGCCATTGTTGCTGTTATAGCAGTGGTGGCCACTGCTGCTACTGTTTCTGGGATTGTCATTTATAATTGGTTACTACAGCTAGCACAGTGGAGACTCTGGCAGCAAAATTAGCTACCACAGTTACTTAATCTTTCATTCTATTGGACATGACAAATTCAATTCAATAGTTATATACACTTCAATTGGCTTTGAAAGTTATAAATTTATAAACTCAAGTGCCATTTGCTTTTGGGGTACCATCTTACAAGGACTCTAATTTGCAGTAAGGCTCGTTAAGGAAGGGAATGGCTCAGTTGCCTTTAGTCTACTGGCTATGGGTTGGTTAGGACTTCTGTTGGTCTTTTCTGTGTTGAACACACAGATTGCAAGCCCAGTGCCACTTTGAGATCTTTGGTAGCAGTTAACTCTGCAGCTCACACACAACTGACCTGTAAGATAATGAGTATTCAGAGGCGGGTAATACCTGGGAAGCACTCACCAACCTAAGACAGAGTGCCCTTGTGGCCTGGGCAGGTGTCTCCATGACAGGTAAGGTGACCTGTTGATGTCCTACAAAACCTAAGTCAGAAGCTCACTTTTTAGTAAAAGGAGAGACCTGTAGGGCCCTAGCCCCCTGTTTTGGGTAACTGTTGCCTTGCTTGCTGACCTTGACCTTGATATCTTCCCTATGCTAATTCCCGAATGCTTAAGGGAAGGAAGTTCCTTGTCTGTGTATCCTGCATTTTGGGCATTAACAGCTTAGATGCAAGATTGTAAAAAAAATGGTTGTGAACTTCTGCCCTCTGTGGTTCTCCCATTGTGCTGTAAGCCTGTATTTAAGACCTCCTCCCTCCTTCAATAAATGGCATTTGGCATTCAAAAAATAAAAATAAAGAAATAGGCAGAAAAGTGGATATTTAGGATAAGAAAAGGAATGGTATTAAATGATGAATTCTAAAAAAAAGATGATGACAAAGGCAACAATGTAAATAACCACATTTGGCTCTCATGAGGTCTACCTTTATAAATATGCCACAGAGAAAAGGGCTTATCAGCCATGATTAGGAACATCATTTAATAGAACACATACTCTAAGAATCAAGCCCAATGATAACAATAGTTTTTCTTCTATCATTGTACAATATCAGGACAGAAATGATATAATATTTAAATCTAAAGTTGTCTCAGATTACTCATTTCAAGTCTTTGGTACAATTTACAGGAAAATGATGTTTCCAAATATGCATATACAATTAGCTATGCTCAGTTATATGGAGATGACTAGGAGTACACAATGACAATCCGACCAGCAAGCACACTCCCTCCAGAGGAATATGAAGGCAACAAGAAGGTGTAGAAGGCAGCAAGAGAGATGTTGGCATTACCTATTTTCTATCAGAGCAGAGAACAGAAAAATATCAACATTTTCACATATTTTATTCCTGGCTTTCATAGAACTAGTGACTGAAATATTCCTGTACCAGTTGAACTTCTTTTTAAAGTAATCTTTGTTTAAATTTCATTTATGTATTATTTAACAGTTTTATATACATATATAATTAATTTTAGTCATTTCTGTCCATTACCTTATCTCTATATCTTTCTTTCTTCTGTTCAAACCTTTCTTCCTAGGAATGTTCCCTCCTACTCACTCCTTACTCATGTGAGTATGTGTATGTATGTGTGTGTGTGTGTGTGTGTGTGTGTGTGTGTGTGTGTCCCAATGAGTTTAATTGGGTGTGCCTGCGTGAGTGAGAGGCTGTTTACTGGAGAATTGGAAACTTTTATCAATAGATACACCAATGAAGAATGTCAGTTTTTCCTCAACAACCAATAATGGTCATAGTCCCTCAGGGATGAGGTGGGTCCCTCTCCTATCCTTGAAGAAATGTTTATGGGCCCAATTTATTTTAAACATTTGTTTAATGTATATACAGTTTTGTGCCTGCATGTGTCCCTTAAGGTCAGAAAAGGGCAACAGATCTCATTACAGATGGTTGTCAACCATCATGTAGTTGCTGGGAATTGAACTCACGACCTCTGGAAGAGAAGCCAGTGCTCTTAACTTCTGAGCCATCTCTCCAGCCCGATGGGCCCAATCTTATATTATCTAGTACAGGAAATCACAGATGCAGTGTGTTCATGAGTTCAAAAGTCATGTCATGTCCAGAAGACATCTTTTGGAAGTATAAATCCTTACACAATTCAACTTCTTTAAAATTCTTTAAAAAGCATTTCATGTGGACAGTGAAGTAATATAAAATTTATCAACATTCCTATTAATCTGCATGTTTTCCTGATCTATTGTCTGTAATGTCATGCATAATATAGCATACTCAAATTCAAACACAAATATGACTTACTGTAGAAAACTCACAATACAGATGTTAATTATTTTATCACACTAGCATAGGTTTATATGCAAGTACTTGACATATTATGATTTTTATCCATTATGTGAGTGTACAGTTATTACCATAAGTGTCATATTTTCATTTGAATGACTTTGTCCAATTGTCTATTCAATAATCATCATAGTGTGTCAGACTCTGTTCACAAACCTCTCCAGCCTTTTCAACTGAACAGATCTTGACCATGTCACTTGACTTGTTTTACATAGTACACAGACCTATAGTTACTTCAAGTTTGATCTTTGTAGTCTTAAACATTATCACTTCAAACCACAGGTTGCATAAACTTCCTGAGAGACAAGACCCAAACAACAGCATAGTCTTTATATTGTCTGACATCCCTTTCATGTTTTCTAACTTTGTGTTTCAATGTGATAATTGCATTATTTCTTTTGATTAATTATATTTTTAAAGATTTAAACTTTTATGTATATGGTATTTCTCTCTCTGTCTCTGTCTGTCTGTCTGTCTGTCTCTCTCTCTCTCTCTCTCTCTCTCTGTGTGTGTGTGTGTGTGTATAGGTGAAATTATTAAGGCCACTCCACATAGTTAAAAGGGTGGGTTATTTAGTGTCATAACTTACAAATGAATGGATAGTTAGGTTGCAAAGTTGGGAAAAGGTGTGTCGCAGTCCAGCCGTGTTCTCTGGATAATTCTGCTCAGTCTACCTCCAGTGTACAGAGTCCTGGAAACAAGCGAGCCCCAGCATCCAGAACTCTGGTCTTCAGCATCCTCTCTCAGCCCTGCCTTGTAGGTGGGACCATTATGAAAGTCTCAATGGAGGTTGGAACTTCCACTACATGTGTGATATCTCTCTATCTGTTTTCTATCTGTCTGATGTCTATGTGAGTTCATTCCAAGTATGTCCAGGTACCTGCAGAGGCTGGAAGATGGTATTAGACCCTTTAGATCTGGAATTACAGTCAGCTATAAGCTTCTTCACATGGGTGTTAGGAACCAAACCTGTGTCCCCTGGAAAAGTATTGAGGGCTCTTAACCACCAAGCATTTTTCAGCCTTATTTAGTGATACATTTCTCAACTTATTTTGTTTGTTTTCCTGTATCTTCTGGTGTGCTTTGTGTATGAAGTTCCTTATAAGTAGCTGCGTGGCATTTTCTAGCACACAGAGAATCTCCACACACATCCATGCTGCTGCTTCTTGGTCAGTGGAGATGTGTTTGTTGTTTCCATGGTAGCTGCCTTCCCTCTCTCTGTGACAAAACCCTTGGCAAAAACAAGGGATGAATGGTTTACTTAAGCTCACAGTACTCATGCAGTCATCATGGCAGTGGTGACAGAGTGGTGGTCAGCAAGAGGCTGCTTTTTCAGATCTCAGTAGACCAGGAAGGAGAATTATGGATGTAACACCCAACCCCATATCTTTGTAGAGCCATTTTCTCCACATAGGCTTCACTTCCCAAAGGTTCCACAACTTTTCATAAACAGTGTTACCATTAAGGGACCAGGTGTTTTAACATAGGGACGTTTCATATACAAACCATAACACATTGTAAGAATTATTCTCTATTCTTCCTTCCTGTGCCCTACAATGTTGTTGTTATTTATTTATCTATAGTGACTTAATAGATTAATTAAGATTAAGCTGCACTCTATTGCCTTCATGTAATTTTTTCCATTGCTGTTCTTTTATGTACTTTTTACTTTCCTCTTTCTAAGAAATTTTTTCTAATGTGTTCAGGAGATCAGGTTTGTTTGCCACAAATCTTTCAGCTTTCACTTATTTTGTGCTCTTAAAAGATAATTTCCTTGGATCTAAAACCTTAGATTTCTCTTTTAAAAATGTATTTTACCCTATGATCATCTTAGATGCACGGTTTCTAAGGAAAAGCCCACTGTGATTCTGAGCTTATTCCTCTAGCAGTAAGAGAATCTATTTTTGTTGCTAGCTTATACTATGATCACATTATTTATTTGTTTGTGTGCCCAGCATTCATGTGAATGTCAGAGGGCAACATACAGGAGTTAGTTCTCTTCAACAATGTAGGTTCTGGGGATTGAAGTCAGGTCATCAGGCCCAGCAGCCATAGTAGTCTACCCCTGAGCTATATCACTGGCCCAAGATTTTATTTTTGTTTTTAGTTTACAGCAGCCTGCATGTGACATTCTTGGTTTTAGATATTTATGATTTATCTTGTTCAGTGCTCTGTGAATTTCCTAGATAGATTTTTTTTGGAGCCTGACTCATGTTGGGAATGGCTTAGCTATTATTCCCTCAAGTATTATACCTGTTGCTGTTCTCATTCCTGTTACAAAATACCCAACAAAAGTAACTCCAGGAAAGAAGAGTTAATTTTATTAATAATTTCAAGGCACAGTCCATTCTGGTGGGGAAGACACAGAAGTAGGAGAACAAGGAGGCCAACCATATTGTACCTATAGACAGGCATTATATACAGAGAGGAATGCTCTATCTGTTCATTTTGTTCAGTTCAGGGCCCTAGATCATAGCAGGGTGCTCCTTACATTGGGGCTAATTCTTCCTGACTTAGCCTATTCTTCCGGAAATGCTCTCGCAGACATGCTCAGTGGATTGCTTCCCAGATGAGCCTAAATTAAGTCAAATTGACAATAAGGATATAATAAGGATATTTCTACCCCATGTCCTTGGTATACCAATCACTCTCAGATACTACACACTTGTTTGGAAGTTGTCTTATAGCTCTTGGATATTGTATTAAGGGGATTACTTTCATTATTCTTTTTATTGTCCTACTGTTTGGTTTTTGATGTCTATCTATACTGACTACCTCCAAGTCCATGAATCTTTCCTTAGCTCTAAGGAAGTCTTCCAGGCATCCTTTCTTAACCCATAATTTGCTTCCCTTTGGTTCTGTCTTAGAGCAGCTGCATCTAAAGCTACATTTCCCATCTGTTCTTGCATATTGTGTAGTGCTCCCATCACATAAAAGTTTGTAGCTTCAGAAGTTTCTGCTTCACATGTCCTTGTGTTGTTGTGTTTTGTTGTATTTTACATTGAGATTCTATGGTGGCTGATGATGGTGTCTTTTAATCCTTGCACATATTTTTTGTTGGTAAGTATGCAAATAATCATTTGTAGGCTATTTTCATATAAGATCCACAAATGCAAAGCAAAATCTACTGTGCTTTATATTTTGTTTTGTTCCATTCCTATATTCTAATTTTAGTTTATTTAAACATTTATAAATATATTCTTTCCAATATTCTAAAATCTCCAGTTCTTGTGGTCTTGTTGTGTGTGTGTGTGTGTGTGTGTGTGTGTGTGTGTGTGTGTGTGTGATTTTTCCTTCATATTGCTTAGAATTCTGAATTACAAACTCATCTTGTATGGGTCTATCTCAAAAACCAACTCCTTAGACTGATGGAATGCCTATTCTTTTGTAAATGTGTTATTAACTTCACCAAGGGCGCAGGTGTAATATCAATAGTGAACAGTTTTAAGCTTATTTCTCAGTCTAAGTTTTTCTCAATTACAACAGTATTAGGAATTCAAATCTCTCAAGTATATGAAGGCATGCTTGGACTTATAAATATTCAATGGACTCTCTACCAACAGCCCCAGCTGGACTAGGCAAAGTCCCTTGGTTGCTGCTATATGAAAAGGATAATAATTGGAAGTCTGTACTAGGATGTCTCTAAGCATTTCAAATTTAGCACACCTAAGTGTGAACATCTAACCTTCTCCTACAAGCCAGCTTGTAGTATAAGTACATCATAAGTTGTTAGTATACAAGATCTCAGAGAATGATGATGAAGTTTTAGAGCAGTGGGTAATGAACACAAGAGGCTGAAGTGTGAAATTCAGGGCATATTCAGAAGGATTCAAAGGAGAAAATATTTTCTACAGAACGGATTGATAGATACTGATACTGAGACCTCCATCGTTAACATGTTGAGCCCCAGATAAGCACAATCATGGAGTAGATGAAGATCATTTCAACAGGCACAAAGAAGCCCATTGAATGGTAAATGAGCCCAAATTATGGGCTTTGCTTTATAGCTTTATCAAAGGAATCACCTATTAAAATTGTTTATGGAAACAAGGATTGTTTCATTAAATTTAATCAAAGATGGGAAGTAATTTGACTATATAAGGGAAGCCAATGGGCTTGCTATAACAGTTTAATAAAGCATAATATAATAATGTCCTGGAATAAACATCATCTACTCATAAATCAGCACCAGTCAGGAATTAGAGAACTGAATATCTTGATTTATGGTCATTTAAGATTCAGGTTAAAAAGCTCTCTAAAACTTCTTAAAGATTTAGAGGCAGTTAATAGTTGCTAAGAAGAAGGGACTCGCCAGGCTCCACTCTTCCCTTTCTATCTTTAGCGTTGTATAATTGCTGGGGTAGGGACACTTTCTTCAGTGTCATAAACACTGGTAGGTTGGTCCTATAATTAATCTTTTACCCGCATTCCCTCATGCAACTCTGCATAAATTCATTGGGGTACTGTGACGACGACTACTACTACTACTACTACTACTACTACTACTACTACTACTACTACTGGCATGAAGTAGAAAGAATATTCTAGGGAAGAGGAAGGGGCTCCTCTGTAGAGTAATGGGGACAAAAGAGGGTAGTGGGGGTATCATGTGACCAAAATACAGTATATGCTCATATGAAATGTCATAATGAAACTCATTGTTATGTAAAATTAATATATGCTAATAAAAAATCTCAGAGGATTTTTTGACTCAGAGATAAATAGCTTTAAATTTCTTCATAACTATGTCAAGATTTTGAATTCTTATAACTATGTCAAGATTTTGTGTTCCCCTGAGCATGAGTTTTGGTTCTGTATTCTACTGTCATCATGGTCTATGCTTAAATACGCTCATGTTCTTGCGCTTATAGATCTACCGACCCTGAACCTGCCTTTCTCCCTGGTCTCTTCTCTTGTCCATAGCAGCTCTCCAGACAGTGGCTGTGATGGAAGCTCCTGGGCCCCTCTGCAGAGCCTGCTCTTCCACACATTTCAGAAAATCCAGAGTACTCTGTCTTGAAAGTATACTCAGAAGCCAGTACTGATGATGCAAGCCTGTAATCACAGCTCTGCCAGAGGCAGAGGCGAGAGGAAGGTAAGTTCAAGGCCTACCTGAGCAATCTAAGTGAGAGCCTTTACCCCAAATGCGGATGTAGCTCAGTGGCATAGCACTTACCTGGCATGTGTGAGGCCCTGGGTTCAATCCCCTGTCTTCCAAAGGAAAAGAACATGCAAACATGCACACACCCATCCTTCAATCCTTGGTCTGAGGAGTCCATACTTTTTGACCCTTTCCATGATGAAGCACTTGCTCTGCAAGCAACTGGTAAGCCTTTCTTA
This sequence comes from Onychomys torridus, assembly GCF_903995425.1. Taxonomy (NCBI): domain Eukaryota; kingdom Metazoa; phylum Chordata; class Mammalia; order Rodentia; family Cricetidae; genus Onychomys; species Onychomys torridus. The sequence continues at coordinate 41,078,368 of NC_050447.1, forward strand.
TTAATTCAGAGCACATTGTTTTATTTACACAGTCAGACCACATCACACCCTGCTCATAATTCTCCAATGACTTCCCATCTCACTCAGAAGAAAATTCAAAGTTCTAAAGCAACATAGAGGCAAGACCCTAGGTGATGCGGCCAAAGAGTGGGATGTCTTCCTTCCGTGGGCTATTTAGGTCTCTCCTACAATGTCGGTTCTCCAGAGACTGTGTTTCTGATCTTGAAATATAAAATTATATTATGTCCTCTGTCACTCTGCCTCCCATTCTGCATTAATGTGCATCTTTCTTCTCCGTAGCATACTAATAGTATTTCTACAAATGTCTTCATATCGGTTTGTTAGTAAGTCATCACCAGCCTGTGTCCCCAGAGCCTGCTGCTATTTCTTAAAGCAGCCACCTTCCTCCCTGCCTGAAACTAAGTAGGTGCTTTATTAGTGTGCGTTCACCCACTGGCAAATGTTATCTCAGCATGTGTAGTGCTCTGAATAAAAGGTGTGGGCAAATTTAATAATTTGACACATTATTAAGCACAAAACAATGAAAAGGTAGATTGGCACAAAGAAATGGCACATGGACAGGGCCTCTGGTGTGTTCAAGTGGGCTGTGTGTTACTTTTTGGGAGCAATGACAGAAGTACAGATGTGGGTCTGTCACGGGTGTTAGGGTGATGTGCACTCAGCTAGGATTGGCTCCTGCAAACAACCTGCTTGTTCTGCTCAGAGGGGGGTGAGTGTGGGGATAAGCTAGAAATTAGACAGGATTTGCAGGACATAGAGCCTAATTTAAAAATATATACCTTTGTCTTTAGGGCATCCTGGCCACTAGAATAAGGATCACATGGTGAGACTTTTCCATGAGAGGGAGCCTTCAGTGCATGGAAATTAGACTTTTGCAGTCATCCTGGGTCCAAGGAGGCAGCAAGAAGAACTAGCTACTGTAGATACACAGCTGTGGCAAGTTTTCTGGAGATGTTTGGAAGTTAAGTTTGGCATGATATGGTGATGGGCTTGCCATGAAGAAAATTAGGAGATAATAAAAATACGTCCAAAGTGAATGTCACGTTCAAATCAAAGCAAAATGGAGTATTTCCTGATTTGGGAGGAAAAAAAAAGAAGAGAATCCATGCACCTAGTTTTACATATTTTTCTCTTACTTTGACACTGATAGTTGAGACTAGATTCCAGAGGAGAGGCTGGTCTCTGTGTTACAAAATGATAATGAAGAAGTTGTTTATTTTAAAGGCGTCCTACAATGAATGATGATATCTAAGCTATGATGTAGTAGTGTATGACTGTCCTGGAACAGGACTTTTTGTCCCTAATACCCTCTACCTTCTCTTTGTTATACTGCAAAGGAGAGATTTACTCCAGCTAGCTGATGGGACAAGGTGAGAGATTTGAACCTAAACAATATTTTTTAAAACTACTTCTTGTCTCCAACCAATTTAAAGTTTGAAATATGCAATAAATAACAAACAAATAATAAAGCAATCATCTTTTTGAAACAGTTCTCTCTGTGAAGCAGGTTTTATGGATTATGTTCATTGGCAATAACTAGGATCTTAAATCAGGCTAAATATTATCCACTGAAGTATTTGTGTGGGTAGAAATTAGAGGTGACTCACCATTTCATATCAGTAGAGGCTATTGAACCTTTAAAATAAACAAAAGAAACATTTTAGTAGAATATTTTATTAAAGTATCAATGAGTGGTAGGTAGTAGGTCTGGCTATACTAATTGTGATTTCACAAACATGGAAATATAGATGTATTAGGTAACTGGCAGAGCTTGAAATATAAAATATATTTTGTGTACATATGTGCATTTGTGTGTGTGCAGATGTTCATTTCTGTGGACAGACTCACATCATATTATGTATATATGCATATGGACATGAGAGATTAATCTCACATGTCCTTCTTTAGGTCTTATCTAGCTTTAAAATATTTTTGGGGAGCAGGTATTTCACTAGACTGGAATTTGTCAAGTGTGCTAGGCTGGCAGGTCAGTGAGTCCCAGGGATCCTCCTGTCTCTGCTTCCCCAGCACATGGATTATAAGCCTATACCATACCCAGATTTTTGACACATGACTTCTGGAGACTGAATTCATGTCTTTGCACTTGCAAGAGAAGTGCTCTATCAACTGAATTATCTCTCCAGTCCTAAAATACAAAATGTTTAATCATTAATTTGATATTTTGATTTTAAGCTTTTTGTTACTATTTTTATGAGTATGGGCACTTTGCCTGCATGTGTATCTGTGTATCATGTTCATTCAGTGCCCTTGGAAATCAGAAGAGGACATTGGATCCCCTGGAACTGGAGTTGCAGATATTTGTGAGCTACCACGTGGGTGCTGCGAATTGAACCTGGATCCTATGGAAGAGCAGCCAGGGCTCTTAATTCCAGAGCCATCTCTCCAGTCTACACTGTTTTAACGAAACCAAAATATCTGAATCAGTATATATATATATATATATATATATATATATATATATATTCAATTTTGCATAAATTATTGAGAGTCTCTATAAATAATTACAAAATATTAACTTTTCATTTTGGTTCAGAGGTTTTTTTGGTTCAAGCAAAACAACATTTGGGCTAACTCAGAAAGAAGAAAGGCAATATAGAACCACTCATCTAAGCATTTCCCATTAGAACAAATATTTTCAAAATTAAAGAGTCATATGTATGTCTAAGATAGAAGAAAGTCCAAAGCAGTAGCCTGTACAATAGATCAGACCTGAACCACCAGGGTCTGGAAGGGATCAATGAAACAGATTCTCAGTTTTACTCTTGTTTTTGTTTTTGCTTTTGAAGATGTTCACACATTGTGACTTGGAGAAAGTCATGGCAGTGTTGTGGACACAATGAGGTAATGAAAAGTGGAGTAGAAATTTGTGAGAAGAGATAATCAAAACAGATTAGTTGTCCTGAAAATGGGAGTAAAAGATAACAAAGCTAATTACCATACTATGTTTATACTCCCCTTATATGAATAAGACAAGTAGCATCCCTAGGAAATATAGGATGGTCATTTTTGCATTACTGAACAAGAAACAGATTCATTTCTGGTGCTGTGACGGCCATGTGCACATCTTTATGTGGACATTTGTTTTCATTTGTCTTGAATAAAGACCTGAACTTAGGGACTGGAGACATGGCTCGGCAGCTAAGAGTGCTTGCTGCTCTTGTAAGGGAACCCCAAGTTTAGTTCCAGTACACATATCAGGTGGAATACAAAAGCTGTAACTACAGTTGCAGGAAATCATATGCCTTTTTCTGTCCTCTGCATGTATTGTGCTCATTTGAATGTACACACACACACACACACACACACACACACACACACACACACACACTTAAAAATACCTGCATGTGGAAATCTCCTCACTGGTATAGATGAAATAGTTCCACATGATCTCTGAAATTACTGAGAGCAGCTTTTACCTCTCTCTATGACTTAGATGTTTCATTCAGGCTAACCATCCTAAGAACCACACTCAAGTCTGGAAAAATAATACTTACTTGACCATTGGATGGAGAACAGTGCAGGTCGTCAGGATCTGTAGGCTCAAGCATTGGTGGGAAAGGAAACATTTTATAATCCATAGACCAGGAAATGTGAAGCAAGAAGAAATCAATGTCCTGGATGTGTTACAATGTTGGTGCATGCAGACACAAAGGTGGGTGTTCTGGACTGTCCAATGACCATACTTTATCTGTACAAGACCTGAACATAAGCAATAGTCTGATCTTTCAACAAAAATGTTTGCCCCTGAACATTTTTGCTAATTCTGAGCTGCATAAGCATGTCCTGAACTACCAAGAAGCCTGCAGCCCTGCCACTCTGAATGTGTTTCATCTTGTCTATCTTGGAAGTTAAGCAAGGTCCAACATGGTTAGTGCTTGGATGGGAGACAAGTAGATGAAATCTAGAATGCTGTAACCATGAGTCTATGACTTATAATATCTATTTCCTTCAATTTAAGAAAAGATCTAATATAGAACCAGTATTTAATTCAAATTTAAAAGAAATGTTAAGTGTATGGGAAGACAATTTTCAGGTTTTCTTTCATTGAAAAGGAAACTGTGGAAATGTAGATGCCATGAAAAATTACTCTTCTTACAAAGTTGGGACTAGAGAAAAATTTTAAAAATAATTTGGTAAAGTTAGATAGTCCAAATAAGCTCTTTATCAAATTACATCTTATACCTTTTAAATATTTTAACTGGAGCTGGAGAAATGACTCCACAGTTAAGAGCACTGATTGGTTGACAGAGAACACAGGTTCACTCTCCAGCATCCACATCAGGGGGCTCATAAACCCCTGTAACTCCAGTTCTTGGGGATCTGATGCTCTCTTCTGGCTTCTGTGGACACTGCATACACATGGTGTACATAAATTTGCAGAAGCATACACATATATAAAAAAGTTAAAAATAAATAATCTTCAAAATAAAAGACTATTCTAAATGACATAATTGCACCTGTGAATGGGATGTAGTATTATGCTGGTAAATGTGTCCAATGTGTAATTATCAAATAAGGGCAATTAACTTGTCACCTCAAGTATTTATAGTTTCTTTTGGATAAGAGCATTCTAACCCTCCTCTTATAACAATATTGAAATAAATAGAAAATGATTAACAATAAGAATCTACTGTACACAGAACATTAGAACTTATCCATCTGTTTAGCAGTGATTTTGAACCTGCTATCCAACATCTTCTCCTGCTCCCTTCTTTCCAGCCTTTGGGCACCTGAATTCTACTCTTTCCTATGGGATCAGCTTTCCACATGTCTCACTCATGTGTGAAAATCATTGCTTTGTATTTGAATAAAGATGATCATAATTCATTTGGAGATGTCTTCAGTACTAAATATTTAGTACTCCATAGTAGTATTATTTACTGAAGTGGCTTTTTATAGCTGCCACTTCCAAGTTAAACATACTTTGGGTGGAAGGATCATTAGATGGAAGTCATTGTCATGATTGTTATGTTCATTCACCCTCCTGGTAATGGGAACCTTACAATCTGGTAGGGACAATAAGAGTACACATTTTGAAGAATGACAGATTCTCAGACTCAGTATCAGTGAACTTGGAGACTGGTTTTAATCCCACCATGTAAGATGTTCAGGGCAACACACTGATCACATACCCTTTCTGGGCTGTTTTCTGTTATATAACAAGATCAGACTAAAAGATTATCAGTAGTCTTTCAAGTGCTATCATGACATTCCAAGTTGCCATTACAGAAGATAATTAGCAGCTGAGGTGTTGGATTAATTACCATGGGAGTCCAGAGAAGGGAGAGAATGATGTTAGCTGAAACCATGGCGAAGAGGTAAAGAAAGGTGGGACCAAGATTCCAAAATATTTAGTGGTTTGCACACTCTGACCAGGTCTTCCCTTCTAGAAATCACCATTATGTTTTACTTTATGTGATAAAACTGATGTGTATTGGAGCAACTTTTCATCAAATTGATCGATAGTTACATTCAATAGTTAATTTTTATTAGGCTGAAGTATAATAGAAATGTTGAGCAGAAAGGTGCCTGAATCAAAGAATTCAACACAGAAGTAATCTTAAGCCAAAATTATTTTCAAATTTTCCAACAGGCTATCTGTTCTATACTAATCAATTTTATCTAGGGGCAACATCTCACGCTGGGTGGAAACTGAGATGACTTTTTAGAAAACTTTCACATGGGGGAGGGTTCTGGTTAGGTGTTCTGTTTGAGTTATAATTTCTAGCCCCACTAGTGTGTGAGTCTCTACTATTCATCAGATAGAAGCATAGAGAAAGTTCACCAAGTGTGGAGAGTAATGTTTGCTACCAACTGCTGCTCATCATACCTTCTGACAGTTTTCGATCCTTATTAGAAATGGAAGTTGTGGTGCCCACTGTGTTCAGATGTGAATTCATGAAAATAACGCCATTGGTAAACATTTGCAGTGTGAAACAGCCATCTCTCCACTGGTGGGCCCAAGGAAACATGCACAACAGCTGATGGTATTAATAAAAAAGATCCATTTCATTTGCACAAATTCAGATCGACACCACAATAGAACAGAGATTCCTGTGGCTCAAGGAAGAAGACATAAGAATAGTTTTAGTCTCTTTGCTTTCTATATGAAAATTGCCCCAAATGAATAATCTAAGAATATGATATGGCTGAATTAATCATTTACAGATCACCTGGATTTAAAGCAAACACTCTCAAATCATTTTAATAATGTATAATTCTTCTTTTGATGTTAGTTACATTATTTTCCAAAATAACTTGTTACCTGCTACACATACGGTCAGTCCATATATGCATTTTCTTTTCTTTCTGCCAGATTGGTAACTGTTGACAGAAATATACTGTACTTGATCACGTGGTGAAAAAGAGAAGAAAACAATAGGGAGGGGAAGTGAGATGAAGTGAAGCTATCAGCCATGCTGGGTATTACTCATATTCTAGAAGCGGAAAGAATACACTATGGCAAGTCAGGAAACCAAGAAATGGAGCTTTCTCATCACTTCTATACAGAGTCTTAGTAGTTCACATTACTTGTTAGGGTTTCAGATCATATGTAAAAATGAACAGGTGGAAAAGATCATCCACAGGGTGGATTTCTTCCAGACACAAATGGGTTAAGTAAACAAGAATACCATAGAAGACCAGAATCTCTAGATGAAAGAAAGACCACCAACTGGCAAAGGAAGTAGAGAGAAATAGAAAAAAAGACAAAGGCCATCAGAGTTTTGTGGGAATATGTGAATATCAATGCTATTTAGAAAATAACATACTTACAAATAAGCAAATAACACAGAAATGCTAGTTAGTAAATAGAGTGCCTATAAGAAAATGGACAACAGGATTATGCTATGATCAACTTCATTAAACAATAGGTCAACTTTCTGTTCAATAAGTTGATAGAATTTACTAAAACAAGAATGCAGTTTTCCTAAACCAATATAAGTTCTAACGACATTTTTCAATACATATCCATATAGCTACAGGTAAGTGCATCTCTCACCCTTACCAAAAAAACAGCTTTTTGCATTAGATGAAGACTATCATGGAGATCCTCAGCTCATCAAAATGCAGACAATAAGTGCCATACTCATCTAATACAGCTACAACCTCGCTCCTGTCCCTAAAATCTCAGAAAATGAATGCAAAGATTTTAAAAGCCAAAGGACCAGAAGCCCACTGCTAGATAAAGGACCTATGAAATCTCAACAGTGTGGTTGCTGAGAAAAGACTTCTGTACTGACAACAACAGCTGGCATGTCAACACAGACCTGAGAAATCACAGGCCTCACCCCTAGGTGAACAGCTACTGTCAATCAATCACTACTGAGAGAGGGATAATCAGTTCTCTCCCTGGATGAACCCTTGACAGTTTACCACATGCACATATGAGCAACACAAATAGATTCTGTGAGTCCATGTGTGTGTGGTTGTGTGTGGCAATTATAATTAAAGAGGAAGCCATTAATTTGAGCTAGGATCTAATTTTCTGTTAGGTGTACTTAATATAGCAGACTTTTTGCTCTTGCCTTCAGATATAGCACAAACCAGCAACATTTTCAGGTTCCAACTGGAGTGTGTCTTTTCAAGGCTTAGCATTCCTTAAATGTGATGTTTCTATTTTCCACCCATGAACAGAAATTTGGGTTATAGTTTGTTACCATAAACCCTATGATTTCCAGAAGTAAAGAAATGTTTTCCAAGTTTTGTTAAGTGTCTTTCTATTTCTTTCCCAACTCTGTTTTCCCAGCTACTTTTCAGTGTTTTATGTATTTCTCTATGGTACCATTTTATATTTAAATACTACACTCTCAATCAAGTATCTGTCTACATGAAGAATCACCTTAAAATGTAACCATTGGAAACATTAAGGCTAAGAATGTGGCTCAATTAGTAGAGTGTATGATTAATGTGCCAAGACCCTGGGCTCCATTCCCAACTACACACACACCCACACACACCTCCCCCCCCCCCACACGTTATGATACCACATACTTATAACCCCAGCAGTTAGGAGATGGAGGCAAGATCAAAACATCAAGGTCATCCTGCCTACTTAGGGATTTTGAAGCTACTCTGGGCTATAGGAGTAGCTTTGTGTATGCCCACTCAGTGAGTCACATATGAAATCTGTGATCTCACCTGGACTCTGACCTCTTTATATTGACAGTGAGTCAGGCTCCCAAGACTCTTCAGTAAGGAGGTTGGGAGTTTCTGAGTGAAACATTTGCATGACAGTGGACTCACCATCATTTCCTCTGACTTCCATTGGCCAACACAAGTCTTCAGACAAGCCTGGAGTCAAGCATAGAAGAAAAGACTTTATTTCCAAAAGGGGAAGAGCTGCAAAATTGCCACGAGGAAGGGGGATGGGACAGGGTCTCACATACTCCAGGGTGGCCTGGAACTCCCTATGCAGCCAAGAATAACTTTGCACTTCTGGTCCTCCTGCCTCTACCTCCCGAGTGCTGGGATTACAGGTGTGCAGTATCATGTCCCATTTGTGTGGTAGTAGGGATGGAAGCCATGGTCTTGTGCATGCTAAGCAAGCTATAAACCATATTCCTGGCTTTATTGTTTCAAGTAGCTAAATTTTAAAATGATTTCCATGCGGGTACAGATACCTGGTCAAGTAGTATCTAGATATGAGATGTTACCATCTATGTAAAACTGGAAAGCAGATAGAACAGGAAACTTAGAGGAATAAGTTACCAATATTTCCTCTATTTTGCAAGGAAGAGGAGCTGTAAAATTACAGTGAGATTGGGTGTGGAGAATGGGGGTAGGAGGAGGAGGAGACTTGGCAGCCAAATTCTCTGTTGAGCATGGTAGGCAGTTTGCTTTCATTTGTTTACCCAGCAAATGATACAAATGATACATAGGTGCATGCCACATGCCAGGAAGTGTCCAGTTAGGAATTCATCTGTGAACTTGACAGACAAAACACCTACTTTCTTGAAGGCCACATGCTGCTTGACGAAGTGAGAGGCCAGACAAGGAAAACAATCAATAAGCAAAATCGTTAGAGGACATGGGCTGCAGAAACAGCAGCATGCTGTGGAGGCTGTACAACACAGAAAGCGGGTCTGTGGGGCTTGCCTCTGACCTAAGAGCTGAGAAGACACGAGTGAACTATCCAGAGGAACGGGGAGGCTGGCAGGTTCAAATGTGTCAGTATGGGCCACAGCTTGACATGGAATCTGCCAGAAGCCAGTGGGCTTGGAGCCCTGCAATGCAGCAATAGGAAAATGTGAGATCAGGTGAAAATTACTTTTCTCTACCAGATTTTCAACATGCTAAGCTAATTATCTGTCTAATTAAGTGAAAGTGTAAATATGACACAAAGAGGAATATAGACCATATACTATACTGCAAAAGACCATGCAAACAAATGAACAAATAAAAACATGCTTTCTGAGCTTGGAAAAATGGCTCAGTAGTTAAGAGACTGTTCTTGCAGAGGGTCTCAGTACCCACATCTGGTGGCTCACGACACCTTTAACTCCAACTCCAGGGGATTCCAAGCTCTATTCTGGCCTCTGAGGGCACCTATACTCATGTACACATAGCCACATGGGGATATACACATGATTGAAAATAAAACACAATCTTTAAAAGTTTGTAAATTATTTCTATTATATAATTCTCTTTCTTGGTTCCCTTGTTCCTTTCTTTGAGACCTCATTCTCTGTATTCAGAATAGAAATTGCATCAGTTATGATGAAATTTCACACTTTGATTTTTTTCATAGCATAACAATAGAACATTTCTAGCAAAACTTTTCTATTAGATAATCATAACACAGAGACTTGTATATTGAGGACCCACTAATGTGTGGTGCTCATTTTCTTTATATTGGAAGCTATTGGAAATGTAGAGACACGAAGATTATGACCACAAGTTGTGGTTCTGTCATTCCTTGGGAGGATTTTAAGAGTTCATGCTCCTTAAAAATTGACAAAAGTGTTGAATCACAAGTCATCTCCACCTCCACTCTCATGTTAGTCTCTTTACCTAGGCACCTAACCCTGAGGGTATTAGCACATTTGCTCCATTAACTAGGTCATCACCGTATATATTTTAATACTTTTAAAAATTGGATTTCTAAGCTGCGCAGTGGTGGCACACACCTTTAGTCCCAGCACTTGGGAGGCAAAGTGAGGTGGATCTCTATTGGAGGATTTATTAAGGCAACTCCACGTAGTTAAAAAGCTCAGATAGTTAAGTCTTAGTTGAACTAACTGTAGATTCCACAGCCAGTCTCAGAGTAATGAGTAAGATTGTCTGTGATCCTGGCTAGAAGTGTAGTATGATGGCATGAGTACTCATGAGTACCATGGGTAGAGCTGTTGTTGTGGGACTCCGTCTTCCTTCTGGAGACTTCAGAGATTGCTATTGGAAAAATCAAAAATAAGCATGGAGAGAATTAGAATCTCGAAGAAAACGGTCTCTTTTTATTGGTTTTCTTTTGTCCCACACCAGATGACTCTTCTGATATGAGACAGAAGAATCTCTCAACCTTTTCTTTTAGCAATATGCTTGGGTTTAGAGAAGTGAGCCAATTCCAACTCCAAAGCCAGCTTAGTATATAGTTCAATCAGAACCACAACTTTTCTAGATTTAAAGATATAAATGTTAGGCAGTGAGATTTTACCCTGTGTAGATTGGTACCAATAGATTCTTTCTTTCTGCTGTAGATGTCTCGATGTCCAAGGCTTTATGATTTCTGAAAGATGGGTATTTCTATTATCCTGTAAAGACAAAAACAGAACCCTACCCCAACCCTTGTTTGTTAATTTTTTTCTTACAACTTGTAGAGATGTCACATTGGTGGATGAACTATTACTTCTCCTCATCAAGGGGTTTATCCTGTTTGAATCTAATTTTTATTAATTTTGTTGGTATCCATAGTTTTTCTTCTCCTGCAGAAACAAAAGCAAAACCCCTTTCACAACATGGAACGTATCTTGGTTTCCATTCTGAGGTTAAAACATCTTTGAAATAAACCAGTTGATTTAGCTCAGAAGTTTTGTCTGTCATCCAATGTCTTTCTCTAGCTGTTGTTCCTTTCTCATCAGCATTGAGAAAATTCAAGGTTAATAAAGCACTATGCAGTCTATTTCTGGGAGTTATTGTTACTTGTTGTTGTTTGTTTAGCATATCCTTTAAAGTTTGATTGGATCTCTCTATCACTGCTTGGCCTGTGGTATGGTGTGTTACTTGCTTTATATTGTAATTGTAATAAGAAAAAAAAAAAAACCCTGTCTCATTTTATTGGAGACATATGCTGGGGGGAATTGTCTGTCTTAATTTGATGGCCATAACTTCTAATAGGTATGTAATCACAGAATCAGCCTTTTCAGAAATCATAAGAGTTGCCCACTGAAATCTTGAATAGGTGTCCATGGTATGGTGTACATACTTTAATCTTCCAAATTCTATAAAATGGAACACATCCATCATTTCTTTGTATACATTTTGGATTGTTCCCTGCAGGTAATGGAGTTTGGTTCCTTTTATAAAAAGAACAAGTAGGACATATTTTTACAATATCCTTGGTTTTTTGCCAAGTGATGGAGAAATCCTTCTTCAAATCTTTGCTATTTACATAGCATTTCTTATGATATTCAAAGGCTTCTAGCATGTTACCTATTAGTAACTGATCAATCTCATCATTACCTTTGTGCTAGAAGTCCTGGCAGACCCACAGGGGATCTGATATGTAATATATATATATATATGGGATGTTCTCTATTTCTGATGATTTCCTGCAATTGTATGAATAATGAAGTTAATTCTGTATTATCAAGGATAAATTCAGCATTTTCAATATGTAAAACAACTCTCTCTGCATATTGAGAGTCAGTGACTATATTGAGGGGTTCTGTGAAGTCCATCAGTTCCATAAGAATGGCATACAGTTCTGCCTTTTGTACAGAGTTGTATGGACTTTGAACCACTTTATTTAAGTATCCTGATTTGTATTCTGCTTTCCCTGATTTATTTGCATCAGTATAGAATGTGAGGACTCCAGAAATTGGCTTTTCTTGTACAACATGAGGAAATACCCATTTAGTCATCTAGATGAATTCTATTCTCTTGCTTTTGGGATAATGGTTGTTAATCTCTCCCAAAAAGTTACTGCACAATCTCTACAAGTATTCATTATCTTTCCATACTGAGGAAATTACCTTATAATTAAATATACTACAATTTCTGCTGGGTCCATTCCTGTCAAATGGCAAAGTTTTAATTTTCCTTTTTGAATCAAATCAGATATCTTTTCTATATAAGTCTTTAACTTCTTATTTGGTTTATGTGGTAGAAATATCCATTCTAATATACTCTCTTCCCTCTTCATTGAAATACCTGTGAGGGAATATCTAGAGAGGAATATGACCAGAATGAATTTAATGTATGGATTCACATGATCCACATGTATTTCTAAAAATTTCTCTTCTACTAGAGCCAATTCCTTCTCAGCTTCAGATGATAATTCTCTTGGACTATTTAATTCTTTGTCTCCTTTTAGAGTATTATCCAAATTTTGTAGTCCATCTTAGGGTATTCCCATGATACCCAGTAAGTTGGAAATGCTTCCTAACAATTTTTGAAAATCATTAGGAGTCCACAATTGATCTCTCCTTAGTTGTACCTTTTGGGGTGTAAATTTTTTGTAAGTCTAATTTATATCATATTAATTGAATCTCCTTTTTGTATTTTTTCAGGAGCAATTTGCTGTACCCAGTGAGGCAAAACTGTTTTTTTTACTTTTTCAAACATACCTTCAAATGTGTCTAGCTTTGGATCAGCTAATAAGATACCATCCATGAAATGATAAATTATGGATTGTGGAAACTTCACACGAATTATCTCTAATGGTTTTTGCACAAAGTATTGGCACTAGGTAGGGCTGTTTAATATTCCCTGTGGGAGGACCTTCAATTGATATCCCTTGACTGGCTGAGAATTGTTATAACTAGGTACTATGGAGGCAAATTTTCTCTATCATTTTCTTGTAAGGGTATGGTAAAGAAACAGTCTTTTAAGTCAAATAACTATTATAGGTCATTCTTTGGGTAGCAGAAAAGGCAAGGGCATCCCAGTATGTAGGGAGCCCATAAGATGAATTACTTTATTAATGGCTCTCAGATCTGTCAGCATTCTCCAATTACCAGACTTTTTTCTAATAACAAATACAGGAGAATTCCAAGGGCTGTATATTCTTCAATGTGTTGAGCATTTAACTGCTCTTATACCAGCTGTTCTAAAGCTTGTAGCTTCTCTTTTGTCAAAGGCCATTGTCCAAACCAGACAAGAATAATAGTCATTTTAAAGGTAAGGCTGTTGGTACTTCTGAGAATTCAACAGCAGTTGTACTCTGTTTATGTACAGCCTGAATGGTTGGTAACGGGTTTATAGCATGCTCTGATATTATTCCTAGAAACATCATTGGTCTGTATTCCTTTTCTGAGAGTGTAGGAATTTAAATCTGGGTACTCCCCTGTTGTAACAGATCTTGGCCCCAAAGATTCACTATTTGCTACATATGGCTTCAGTCTTCCTTCTCTGTCCTTTTGGCCCTATGTATTCAACCCATCTTGAACTCCATTTTAGCTAAGATAGGGTTATAATCCCTAGAAATTGGACATCTACCTCTTGAAGAGGCCAATTTGGATGTCATGATTTGGGTGTAATTATAGTCACATCCACACCCATGTCCACCAGGCCATCCAGAATAACTATCAATTTGAATTCTAAACTTTGGTCTTTGTTCATTTATGGAAGTCTGCCAAAATATTCATATTTTATTATGTTCTTTGGAATTTTTGATTCATCTATCAGAGTTGTTCTATCATCCAGTGTAGTATTGTTTTTTACATTTGGCATTGGTTTATTTAATTGTCCTGGAGTGAAATTTCCTCCACAGTGGCTGGAAATGTTTGAAACATGTTTGATTTGGGAGCCTGTGAAAGGCCCCCTGAGGTGTTTCCTGCCAGTAAAGGGTTGTCTCATATAACTTTTATTGATCTGCATTCATTGGTCCAATGTTGGCCTTTCCCACATCTTCTACATAATCCAGAAGGCTGGGGTGTCCTGTTTGGATTATTTCTAGAAGGAATATTACTTCTAGGAGCACTCCATGTACAATTTTTACATATATGACCTAGTATACCACATTTAAAGCATTTGGTACCACAGGGCCTTCTTCCACCTCTGGGAATTGCCTCTCTTAACCAAGCCTCATTACAATAGTTAAGAGACTCAACATCATTAGTATATTGAATTCATTCTTCCAAAGGAGCTGATCTGACTTTTAATGGTGTGGGTTTTTTTTTTTTTTTTTTTTTTTTTTTTTTTTTTTTTTTTTTGCATTTTTGTAGGGAGCCGCCATTCTAAGATGGCGCTGACTTCCTGACAGCTTTGCTGTAAACAACTCCATATTTGGCTGTGCTTGCTGGGCTGTGCGCCTCGAGGCTTGCACATGCGCGTATATGGTAATTTGGCCTTATGTCCTCAGCCTATCCCGTGGCTCCCCGTGCTTGCATTCTGGTGAGATCCAATCACAGACTGACCCGTTCGCTTGGTTCCCTATATAAGCAGCTGCCTTTTGGTTCTTGGGGCCCCTCACCTCCCGCTCTCCCTTAATCAAGAGGCACTCCAATAAAGTGTGATCTGAGAAGAATCCTCGAATGGTGGTCGTTCTTCCTCGCTGGTCAAGGAGCTCGCCGCACATTTTGTATTAGCATTGTCAAATGCCAAGGACTCAGTCAATACTTTTTTTTAAAAAAAAAATTTCCCTTTTTAAAATTATATTTGTATTTTAATTTTACACATCAGCCATGAGTTCTCCTGTACTCCCCCCTCCCACCCCCACCCCCACCTTCCTTCTATCCCCTCCCCTCCATTCCTATCTCCTCCAGGGCCAAGACTCCCCTGGGGATTCATTTAAACTTGGTGGATTCAGTACAGGCAGGTTTAGTCCCCTACTTCCAGGCTGAGCAAAGTGTCCCCGTGTAAGCCCCAGGTCCTAAACAGCTAGCTCATGCACTAAGGACAGGTCCAGGTCCCACAGCCTGGATGCCTCCCAAACAGTCCAAGCCACTCAACTTTCTCACTTATCCAGAGGGCCTGATCCAGCTGGGGGTGCACAATTCATGTGCTTCCATTTGTCTGGCCTTTTGTCCCCATGCTTTTTCCAATCCTGGGCTCAACAATTCATGTTCCCATAGTCCCTCCTCCTTCTCCACAATTGGACACATGGAGCTCCACTTATCTGACACAGTTTTCATTATAGCTGTGGTCAGCCTTTGTAAAAAAAAAAAAAAAAAAAAAAAAAAAAAAAAAAAAAAAAAAACAGTGAAAGATTCTCATGGTTCCTGAAATATCTTTGTGTATACCTCAGTTGGTTTTCCTGCTTCAGGAATTTTTTTCCCCAAGCATTTAGTGCTAATGTACAGCACAGGGATATTGTATGTTCATCATAAGTGGCTTGTACATTCCTATCAGTGAAATATCCCTCACCAAAAATTTGATCTTGGGAGACCTCAAAATCTCTGAGTTTACCTTGTTGTTCTATATTTCTTGCCTCTTATCTCAACCAGCTTTTCCATTGTAACTGCTGGCTATATTCTAGAACAGCATAAATTAACTGATGCCAGTCATCTGGAATGATTCCATGTGAGGTAGACCATGAATTTAACATCTGTCTTACATGTACTGAGTGTATTCTATATTTAACTATCGCTTCCTTCATATTTTTAAAGTCCCTCATCAAAATCGGTTATAATGTAGATACTATGTGTGGCTCAGTGTGTCTATCATCTGCTGCCTCTCATGGATGATGACAGGATAAGCCATTGTATGAGAGATATCTGGAGATGTTACAACCTGTATAGCCTTGCACTTCTACTTATTAGGTCTCTTGTCATGTTTTTACCAAGAGTTTCTTCCAGGAATTGCTAATGAGCACCTAGGGTCTGTTCTAGGGAATGAATCTCCTCTTTTGCAAGAAATTCCAGATTTGTCATGGAATCATGCAGCTTTTTATGTTCTTCTGAAACACATAATTCCATAGACCTTATCTTATCAGTTAATGATAATCTTTCTTCCTTATAAAGTGTTTGAGTAGCTGCAACTTTACCCTGGAGAGTTACTGTTCTATTCATTAAATATTCATATTTATTATCAATAAAATCAATTTTGGATATACATTTATTATTAATGGACTGAAGTTCTTGTATTAAGTTAATTAAGTTAGCAGATTCCAAACTACAAAGCCTGCTTTTTAAATCTTTATTACTATCTTATAAATCCTGGTTAGCAGATTCTGGAGAAAGAATCATTTTATGTAAGCCTTCATTGCTATCTTTTAAAGCCCTGTCAGTCCCAATAATTACTCGTCTTTGTTATTATTAGTAAACCAGTATTTGCATGCTGTGTGAATTGCTACAGTAAATGTCAAAATGGTACAGGCCAGGTACACCTTATGAAGGTTATATATTTCCAGGAAATTTTCATTCACCATACAGGCAATAAAAAGTTTTTAAATTCTTGTGAAGTAATGTTCCTGGCCATATCATAAGAATTACTCAAAATTTATTAGTCAGTTTCAAGGTGTAAAATTATCAAATACTCTTACCTGAAATAAAACACTGGCTTGCTTGTCTTACCTTCCTTTCAATGGTTTTGGGGGGGGGTGTAGTAGCACTTTTCAGCCAGCAGGTGTCGCTTGTGTAGCTCTAAAGCAGGTCCTGCTGAAGGACTGCAGTGTCCCATGTGCATGAGGCAGCATCCAGCATGTGGGGTTGAGTAGGATGACGGCTGGCAGATGCAGCACTGAGCCCCTCTCAGTGCCTCTGTAGCCATGAACCAGGCAGTCTCTGAGCAGCTTCTGAGGGAGATGGTAAGATGGTGGACACATGGGCTCAGGAGCCAGGGCAGGGGGAACCCCTCACTCAATAGGCTTTTTGCTGGACTTGGGGCTAAGCTTCCTGGGGGAACTGGGACCTGACTTAGCTGCTCCCTTGCTTCAGGAATGGAATCGTGGAGGTGCTCCCTGGCTACATGGAGCTCAGCAGGGTGGTGCAGGGGCCCATGAGCTGGAGAGAGGAAGGAAAGGAACAGTACCAGGAGGTTATGGGATGAATGGGTAAGTGCTTGGTCCCCAAGAGGGGCGGGAATTTTAAAAAAGACAGGAAAGAAAACACTGGGAAGTGTGGTAAGTGTGGAAAAAGTGCCACAGCAGCCACAGAGGAGGCTAAGGGCAGACGCCACCCAGGGATTTGGATTTTGCTCCACATTTGGCTCCAGATATTGGAGGGTTTATTATGCAACTCCACATAGTTAAAAAGGAGTTTTATTTTGGGGGATAACTTACATCTAGTAAAGGGGTTGGTTACAGGATCTGGGAGAGGTGAGGTGCAGCCCAGTTGGGTTCTTTGGAGAACTTCACTTCATCTACCATCCAGCATCCAGGATCACCAGAAAACAAGAGCATCAGCACATCTGGATCTTGACTCTGAAGGGCTCCCGTGTTGGGCCCACCTCAGGGGCCAGTCTTAGTGGGCATGACAGTAACTGCAAGCCTCAATGGGGGGAGTACTTCCAGGTCAAAGCTGGAACAGCTTCCCACTACAGCTCTCTGTGAGTTCAAGGCCAGTCTGGTCTACAGAACAAGATCTAGGACAGGCACCAATAGTATAGAGAGAAACCCTGTCTTGGAAAAAAAAAAAACAAACAATAAACTAAAATAAAATAAAAATTGAATTTGTCAAACCTTTATTTCTGCTAACTTAGTTATGTAACAATTTAGGCTAAATGTTAGAAGCTCTTGGGCAGTTTCCAAAGCCATCACTAGGGGCTGGAGGGATGCTTCAATTGTTACTAGTACTTGTTGCTCTTCTAGAGGATCTAAGCTCAGTTTTCAGCACCTATATCAGGCCACTCACAGACACCTGTAACTCTAGCTCCAGGGCATTCAACACCCTCTTCTGGCTTCTGAGGAAATCTTCACTCATGTGCACAGACATATGTACTCACAGAATTAAAAATAGAGATGGAACTCATACCCAATACTGCTTGGGTGATCAAGAACCAGAGACTAGACAGCCAAAGGACCTAGGGTAAAACCAAGTACTATTCTTCTAATAAACAAACAACAAACCAAATTAAACAGCAAAATGACTCCTAATAACATTCTACTATAGTTATAGATCATAGATCAATGCCTTGCTCAGCTATCATCAGAGAAGTTTTCTCCTGCAGCAGATGGGAATAAATACAGACACCCACAGCCAGATATCAAGAGAGTGAGAGACCTTGGAATATTCAACCCTAAATGGGATTATCTCCATCAAACATCACCCCCCTCAGGGCTCAGGGAACCCCACAGAAGAGTTAGTAGAATGTGAGAACCAAAGGAAATGGATGACACCAAGAAAACAAGGACCTCTAAATCAACATGATCAAAGCTCATATGAACTCATAGATACTGAGGCAGCATGGATAGTGCCTGCTCAGGTCTGCACCAGGCCCTCTGCACTTTTATTATTGATTCCAGTTTAGTGTTTTTAAGGGATTCCTGCATGAGCAAATAAATGAATCTCTGACTCTTGTGCCTTCTCTTGGGCTCTTTTCCTTCTGCTTTTTTTTTTCTTGTCCAACTCTGATGTAATAGTTTCTTTTTCTTATTACATTATATTTTACCTTATTATTATACCTCTTAGAAGCCTGTTTCCTAATGAGAGACACAAAGGGACTGGATCTGCATGAGAGGGGAGTAGGGAGGAACTGAGAGAAGTAGAGGGAGGGAAAACTATAAATGAGTATATTATGTGAAAAAAATCTATTTTCAATAAAAGGAATAAAAGCAAAAATACAATATTTTAAAAAGGGATCTTAAGATAGAAATATTCCCTCCTATCCAGATCTTATTGGGATAAAGTAAGCCTACTGTTGTGTTACAGTGATACCTGATCATTGTCAGTCCAACTTCTAGCCATTATCTGAATACCACTTTATTTACATTGATTGCATTTAAATTTCAGTGATATCAGTTTCATCCCTGAATGCATGGAAACATTTTGAATCCATATTTCACTTACCATTCCCTTGTGTTCGCAGCTCTAATGGCAATGTGTTATTAGATTATTTGAGCTGAGCATCCATGTGACAAGGATGGAAAGGTGTCACATCATCAAATGTGTTTTACATTCAAATTGCTTACATTTATCATATTTTAAGAGCATAATTAGCAGCTTGGGGAATAGTAAGCATACATACCCTTAGGTTCTAATACAGCTACTTCAGGCCTTAATTTCTCTGGTTTGAAAAATCAGAATTAACATCTGGCCATTAGGAATTGTCGAAATATTATTATTCAGCACTTTTGATGAGTTACAATATTCATTAAATGTTACAACTAAAGGACAGTCTATGCAAATTAGGCAAATTAGGAGAAATATATATATATATATATATATATATATATATAATATATATATATGTGTGTGTATTTTTACTTAATCTAGATCATGCACAAGAAGTAAATTTGTTTGTTTCCATGTAGGTCAAAGAAGCCACATTTTCCATCAAGTAGAAGGTTTGCCCACATCATTGTAGCCTCTATGTCTGCCAGTGATGACTAATTTGACATTTGTATCAAGGTTCTCAATGTTTTGACATTGCAAAGTCCATAATACTACAATCCCTCTGGTCTATGCCATGAATAATGACAAGTAAGCCCCACTCATATATGCATCACTTAGTGTATCACTTAGAAGAGAAGAATCTTCGTATGGAACTGCACTTGTTTCTAAAAGGTGCTTGGATACTTTTGAACCACAGAAACTGTGCTAAGCAGTCAATCTTATGTTGAAAGATATAACACTGTTATTACTAATCTATAGACAGGGAACATTAGCTTTGGAAAAATTCAGTCATTATTTTAAAATCAAGGAATGTCAAATGAATAAGATTCAGGGCTCAATTTTTAAAGATTTATTTTATTTATGTGTGTGTGTGTGTGTGTGTGTGTGTGTGTGTGTGTGTGTGTGTGTGTGTTTGTGCAGGTGTCCAAGGAGATCAGAAGAGGGAGTCAGGTCCACAAGAGCTAAAATTATAGGCAGTTGTGAGCTACCCAACATGTGTGCTGCAAACTGAACTCAAGTGCTCTGAAAGAGCAGCAATTGCTCTTAACTGCTGAGCCAACTCTCCAGCCACACAATCTCATTTAAAACAAACAAAATAGTGAAAGTACTCTACTATTTAGAGCTTGTTGGGAAAAAAAAAAACTTTATTTTCAAAATACTGTGATGTGGGAAGTTTGCCTAGGGTTTCATATCACCATAGAGGAAGGACACTTAACTTAAATGCTGATTCCTAGAAAGCATTGTGGACCAGATGGATATGATTTCTTAAATACTTAAAAACCAGCTTTTTTCCTGAACATAGTACTAAGCATATAAAGACAGTCTTTGGGAATCTGCGTGAGTAACTGGGTTGTATAATGAACTCCAGGCTTTGAATAAGAAGAGTATTGTAAATCATTTAGCCTAGTTATAGAAATCAAGGACCAGGAATCCAAGGAGGTCAATTCACTAGCTGAAGGTCAGAGTGGCATTTCTTGGCAGACACAGTACAAAGCTAATATCTCAGGGACTCTTTCTACAATGTCATTATTTACAGTGCAAATTATAAATTCTGTAGACACAAGGACTTGGGTAAAAAGTATTAGGATAAGACAGAAGCACTGCTGGAATTTTTATTCTCAACAGACTTTATAACTGGCAATATGACACTCAGAGATGAAGATGACAATTAGTATAGTCTACTTTTTGGAGAAGCAGCTTTGATACTCAAGATCATATTTTATAATATCTAGAGACATTTTTGATTGGCAAGACTGGGGGAGGATTTAATGGAATCTAGTGGATAGAAGCCAATGGTGCTATTAAACATCCTGTAATGAATGGAATGTTCCTACAGCACTTGCACACATATGACCTTACATGACCTTTTCCCAGTAGTTATCTGGTCCAGTTGTCAGTAGTGCTCATGCTCACCATACTTCTGTATTCCAGTGTAATGCCATCTGTGTCTAAGTGAGTGCAGTTGCAGTGTCTGGAGTTCAAGTTTCACTCAACCATTAATATTCATTGTGGGTCTATTCTTGCACCAATCTTCCTTTTTATTTATTTATTTATTTATTTATTTAGTTAGTTAGTTAGTTAGTTAGTTAGTTAGTTATTTATTTATTTAGAGCTGAGGATCGAACCCAGGGCCTTGAGCTTGCTAGGCAAGAGCTCTACCAATGAGCTAAATCCCCAACCCCTCTTGCACCAATCTTTATGAAATATCTTCCAGTAAAAGGATGAGGATACACACAGCACAGCCTATATCACGTGCCTCACAGTATAGTGAAGGATATATTTGATGTCTGAGCTAATGAAATCAGACATTAAAGAGATTTTAGAACTGAGAGTGATGGCTTATTCCTGTGTTACCAGCACTGAAGAGACTTTGGCTGGAGGATTGCCATGAGTTCCAGGTCTGACTGCATTATCTCAAAATATAAAGGGGGTACTGGTGATGAAAACCTGCACTAATGGGCTTATGCAGAGGGGGAGCTTCCCACCAAGGACTTCCATTCTATCTAAGGAGCCAGGCATGTCTTCATTGTTAATGACAGTTAATCTACACATAATAGGGAAGCTGCTTGCTATACCTACGCTACTCCCAAGACAGTGGGCCAGTATGTAACCTGTAGGCTTATGCAACACTTTACAGAGAAAGTAACATCTAGGAACAATTTTAAGAGAAAAATAAAAGGAATAAGTCTAGTTTCATGGAACCTCTGTACAAAACTGCTAATCTAGATCACAGAGAAAGTTAAGGGTGGGATGAGCAGGATGAAGAGGAGCATGGGCAAGTTTGTGCCAAGACTTCAGGCCTATCATCATCAAGATCTTTTTGGTCTTCTTTTAACATGTTAGTTTTTCAATCTTTTTTTGTTTGAGAACATGTATATAATGTGTTTGGATCGAACACCCCCTCCAACTCCTCCTGTCCTACCCTCCATTTATCTTTTCACCACTTTTCCTTCCCAAAGTCCTGTGCGTTTTTACTTTTTTTTTTTCCTGGTTTTTCAAGACAGGGTTTCTCTTTGTTGCTTTGCGCTTTTCCCTAGAACTCACTTGATAGCCCAGACTGGCCTCGAACTCACAGAGATCTGCCTGGCTCTGCCTTCCAGGTGCTGGGATTAAAGGCATGCAGCACCACCACCCTGGCTGTCCTGCGGATTTTTAAACCCACCAAGTTTACTTGATGCTGCAGAACTGACAGAAATGCAAGACGATCCACTGAGCATGTGTAGCAACTCTGGGACCACATCCCTAAAGAAAACTGACCCTCCATCTACCAGATTTGTTTATTCGGCATTCTTGGGATGCACAAAATAAAAACATCTCTCAGTGTGGCATTTCAAGGAATGGGGACTTTTGGAAAGACATTTCAAATTTCAAATAAGGCTTTCCAGTACTAAAAATAATTAAGAGATTTTATACCACCTGGGAGTAGGAGATGATTTTTGTTTTGATTTGCCTGTTTTATTTTTTTCCTGCTTTATGAAAATGTGCTCAGAAAAGTAATAGTATACCCCTGAATTTCATAGCATTTTCACAGAATATCACACCTTTCCCAGTAGTAGACAGCAAATGACTGAAAAATCAAGATGCTGGTGTTCTGGTTTCATTCTGACCAAAAGCAGCTAGGAGAAGTAAGAGTTTGTTTTTCCTTACGCCTTCAGATCCCAGTCCATCACTGAGAAAAGTCAGGGTAGGAACTCCAGGCAGGAACCTGAAGCAGAACCCGTGAAGGAGTGCTGCTTGCTGGCTCACTGACTGGATTGCTTTCACTCATGCTCTGCTAGCTTTCTCTACAGCCTAAGGCCACCTGCCCAGGAAATGGTTTGGCTCACAGTGGGCTAGGCACCTCTTCAAGTGTCCATAGGCCAACCTGATGAAGACAAATACCCCACTGAGGCCCTTTTCAGGTGATTCCAGGCTGTGTCAAGTTGACAGTTAATGCTAACTGGGACAAAAGGGAATGATCACTATACAACAAACACAGCCGTGCCTTCCTTTGGAGTGTACTTGTGGTGCTTAAAACAGCCACTAAATGGCAAAATGTCGCAGCCTGGGGTGCTTGTTTAATGCACAATTTGCTAGCAACATGACTAAACCAAACAGAGGAGTAGCAATGTGTTGTGTGCAGAGGTCAAGGGGCAAAGAGAAAAAGTCACAACGTCCAGAATCCCAACAGCCTGATTTGAATCTGAGTTCAGCCTCTTGCTTACCCTTTGGCCAGGTAAAATGTGCGAAAGTTGGATTTAATTGCCAGCATGTTGAGTCCCTGGTTGTTAACTCAGAATCTGAATGCTGGTGGAGAAATGATGCATGGAAACCAGGAAGCACAGAGCTGAATGAAAAGTGTGTCAAATTGATGCTGCCATTAGATGTGTGTTCTCTCAAAGTCATGTGTTATTTTTACATAGTTCTGATACAAAAACAATCGTCAGGGCCAGATAGCTCATGCATGCTGCTGTTTTATTTAATTATCTATTTGGGATTTTTGTGTGGGTATGCATGCTTGTGTGTATATGTCAGCATGCCTAGAGAAGCTACAGAATAACCTTAGATTATTAGCCAGATTAAATCTCTTTCCATCCTGTTTCTTAAAATAGAGTCTCTCACTGAACCTGGAGCTCACCAGTTCAGCGATACTGTCAGGCTTGCAAATTCCAGGAATCCTCCTGTCTCTGCCTCCCCAGCACTGAGATTCACCTAGCTTTCTACACGGGGGGCTGAGACTTGAACTCAGCTACTCATGTAGCAAGCCCTTTATTTACTGAGATATCACTCCAACCCCTTATGTGCTTATACTTTCAATGTTCTGACGATATCCAAAGACAGTACTATGAAAAGGAAGATATATTTTAGGATGTAGAAAAGTTGGACATGACTTGGAACTGTTCATTTTGTTAAGATTTTGATAATTTGAAGTCATTTGAAGACTGGTTGGATTATTATTACCATTTACTACAATAATACTAATGTGGTCTGGAACATTGTATTCTATCTATCACCTGTCTATCTATCTGTCTATCTATCTATCTATCTATCTATCTATCTATCTACCTACTTCTCTTCCTGTCTCCAAAAGATTTTTAGTAGTGATAAGGACCAAGTCCAGGGCCTGGCATGTGCTAAGGAAACATTCTACCACTGAGCAACATCCCCAGCCCTTGTTGATTCTGTTTTGGAACATGATCACTCTGTATAACCCAAGAAGACCTTAATGTTTAACATCTCTCTGGCCCATCTCTACTTCCTAAGTACAGCATTACAAGTGTTCAGCACCAAGTAGAGCTGTTTCTGCCCTTTAAAAGGTAGCACCAAGTTCCCCAAATTCTATTGTCAATGATAAGTATGGATTCTAAAAATAATTAATAAAATAGTTGCATTTTTTAGTTTTAAGAGTGCTGTACTTTGTGAAAGAAGTTTAGTGAACTTCTACAGATTTCCCAGAGGGCCTAAAGAAGCTCATCAGAATGTCATTAGCACTTATAATGATCATAAAATAATAGCAGAGACAATGTCTTTGTCTTTAGGGAACTGTATCAGAAATTATGGAATGTTTGATTATTTTTAGATTGCACATTTGCTCCAAATTTGTATTTGTGGGGCATATATACAAATATATATATATTCATCTATTCCCTGCCTATGGTTGCTACATTTTCCCTACCAAATTGAATAATTATAGCTCCTTGTTTACACTGGAAGGTGAATTAGTTGACCTGCTATTTAAAATGTAAAACAAAGTGTCCAAGCTGCCACAAGCATCTTTAACAGACTGAACAAGGGGGAGAGTAATTGAAAGTGGGCAGAGCAAACAATTAATTCCACGGCTCATCAAATCACTAAGGCCCCCTTGCTATACTGCTATATATTGCTATAATTTTATGATTTGGAAATAAAATCCATAACATATCCAAAAAGTTTCCTTTCTATAAAGTAAGCACACAAGACCACATCTGGTCTTTTAGTGTAATTAATATATTGATAGTTAAGTCAATTGCTATGCTTATAGGTTAGTTTCATGAGTTACTTAATAATTAAGAAACCACCTTACTGAATGTAATGTTGCATGCCTGTAATATCAGAGCTCTTGAGGCTAAGACAAGAGCACTGTGAGTTTTTGGCCTGCCTGGGTTACATAGTGATGTCAAGGCCAATGTGGGCTATATAGTGAGGCATTGTCTCAAACAAACAAATGAAAACAATATAACTAAAACATACTACAAGCTTTCTTTGTCTTGAACAGTGTGCCATATGCTAGGAATACATTAGGGAACAAGACAATTCTATTGTTACTAGGGAATGATTGTGGGTCAGAGCTGGACAGAGAAGCTCTCACAGGCCACCTCTTTCATTCAAAAAAGAAAGCATATTATTATAATATTAGGCCACACAACACAGTACACCAGTGTGACAAAATGGATGCATTCCCTTTTGTTGACACCACTGCTCTAAGAGATCCCAGGGGCCTGTGAAAATGGAGTGAATCCAGAGGGATGAGATTAGAGTCAACTTCTCAAGTGCCTGCTGTTAGGGCCCCACAAAGTCATCAGTCTGGTGCCTCCTGTTTTGATACACAAGCTAGAGGCATCAAGAACGAAGAGGCCACCCGAAGGAAGGGGATAGTCAAACCAAATCCTGATAATAAGTAACTTTTAGTAGAACTGTCTTTGGAGAGATAAATGGACCTGCTTTCCTCCTTCTCTGGATGACCCTTCCCATTTCTCAATTGAAAATGAGCAGGTTTTTCATGGCTTATTATCCTAGATACAAAAAAGGCTTTTTATTGATTCAAAAGCATGAAAACCAAATGAGAAGAATAATAACCTAATTAAGGATCCAATCCTTTAGCATACAACAAGTTATACATACATATACACAAGGAAGATGGAAGTGTAGTCCTTTGACTGTTAGATGGCTGATATCATTTGTTCTGTTCCTCAGAAACTAGTTTTCTACTTGATTGATATGTATTGATGACTAAACTATTCAACCTCTGAAAATAGAGACTATTACCACTGCATGTCTCCTAGGATGCCTGAAAGAATCAACTAAGTCAATATATGAGGTGCTTAGAAGCTAGGTTTGCAGATACCAAGTACCCATCAGTGTTTTGTTGTCTTGCATACTCAAAAATGTCTGCAGCATAAAGGAAATGCAACTGTCAACAGACAGGAGAAAGCCAAGGGTGATATTCTGCTCCTGACTTGAAGCTGAGGTTTTGGAGGGGACAGCACTTGGTGGGATTTTCTTCATCAAATCCCAGACCTTACTTCTGTGTTTCTAGAGCTAAACCAAGATGACTTGTTTTTGGGAAGGGGGTCACTGGGAACAAGGGGATGGGGTAGAATATTTTATGGAAGATAAGTCTGTGGGAAGTCTTTATTATCTGGGCAGAAAAGGAAAGGAGCTCTCTTGCAGTGAAAAGAAAGAAGTGGTGCCCAAATCTGGACCTAGACAGGGGCTCCAGTGTAATTCATTTCCTTGAGATTTGACCAATAAGGAGTAGAAAATTTCCCAGAATTCTTTGGTGAGAGTCCTGCCTCTGTATCACCTAGAAGCCACAGAGTAAAGCTGGTCTCTGAAGAAAGTTCTGAATCCAAGTCCACCCAGGGACTGCTGTTGCTGTTTTTCACAGATCCGGGAATCCTCTGCTCAAGGCCAGGCGACATCCAGAGACAGAATCATCCAGTAACTTTGGAGACCCTGTACAACAAGGAGGCTGCAGCATGGGTAAATTCCTATTGCATGCAAATGCCTGGAAACATCAGTTAACACCAGATCCCTACAACAGCTGGCATGATTAGCCACTGTAAGAAAGATCCGGTGTGGGGAGCATGAGAAATTCTCCAGAACACTGACTTAAGAGAGGAGGCTGTGGGGACTGTGAATGGCTTCACACTCATCATTAGGATTTTTCCAGTCTTCACACAACAACCTACTTGGAAATAAAGAGAAAAACAAAAGGCATGGATTAGAGAGAGGCAGTCATGACACAGGTCTTAAACTTTGCAGGTACTTTCTCCCAATGAACCTGGGCTAAATAGAGCTTTGTGTTAGGAAACCATGACCTCAAATTGGTTTGTTTTTAATGGGGCTGTGGGTTCCCTGTTTCCTTGCCATTAGGTTGTTACTGGCAAGAGTTGTTATCAGAACATTTGGGACGACTGCATTTGTTCTTGTTTGAATAGGTTTAAACCTGATCAGGAAACTAGATATGGGTCACATGTAGGGAGGGAGAAGAATGATCTGAAGATAGGAAACATTGGTGAAATGAATCAGGGAAGGGGAACAATGGGGATGGATCTTTAACTGAGTAGAGGGATGGGATAGGAGGGCAGAAATGGGGTGGGGAAGGGATAACTAACACTAAGGATATCTAGAAATGCCAAATGGAAACCTATCAAATTATAAGCTTCATATTTATGAGTATGTATATTCTTATTAAAGAGTTTCATTGGAGGTACCACACACAAGGGATGATGCTCTTCCTAGAAGCCTTAAGTTATAAGCTAAAAATCCTAGTGCCAGGTGTTGTATAATTCCAAACAGGTTGTTGGTAGGGGTGTCTTAGGGAAACCCAAACAATATTGAATATTGCCATTGTCTTTGGTTGCCCATCAAAACTTGATGGTAAGATCCTATTCCTGATGACACCACACATTTTTGGTGATAGGTATAAAGAAATTGAGTTGGTATTATTCAGAAAGGTTCCTCCTTGCTGTCTATAGCTTGGATAGTACTGAAAGGGACTATGTAAGCATCTTGAGGAAGATGTTCACCAAGAGTCTTACCCAGATATGAACCCTGTCTGAGTTACAGTGAAGAACATAACAGCAGGAAATTCCCATGGGTGCAATAATGACACAAATATTATGGGGAAACTGTTTGCTGATTGGTCCATTTCATAGGAGGAAATACATGCATGATGCTATAAATCTAGTTAAGAAACCATGGTTGGGCATTCATCAGCCCCAGGGATGAACATAGTATTATTATTTTGCTAAATGTACATAGTGTCAAACTGCCCTGTAAATTCACATCTCTCTATCTGTAGATTAGTGAAGCTCTCAAACCTCATTAGAAGAGTGTCTTTGTGCAATGGATAGCAGTTAATGCAGAAATCCACAGCTGATAACAAATGTAGAGACTAGGTATCTGGGGACTGCACAGCTATATGCGGGACATCCATACAATCTATACCCCTCACCTCAAAGTTTAGGGACCATCACAGAAGTGGGAACAGACAGATTGTAAGAGCCAGATGTCAGGGAGGAGGGGGTGATATAGTGTCTTCTCAACATGACAAAGCAACTGTACTCAGGAACTCACACAAATGTGAATGCTTGCATAAGACCTAGACAAGATCAAGCCAATCAGCATTTCAGCTTAGAGGGTGACAAGCTCAGGAGCTCCCATCCTTAGCTGAGGAGCTATTGACAATAGATGATTTCTGGGGAAGGTACAGTCTTTTCTTTAAGGGTGTGGCTGGGCCCTGGTAGGTTCACTACACTCCACTGGATGGCCCCATACTCATGAGTATATAAGTAGTACAAGTTGGATTGGGGCTACCTAAGAAATTTAAAGAGAGGACAGAATTGGTTATGTGTGGCGGATCTGAGGAGTTAGAGGGAAGAATGTAAGATAAATAGGATCAAAGTGCCTTGTGTTCATGTATGAAATTCTCAAAGCATTAATACAAATATGGCAATAATTAATTAATACTTGAAATCTTTATTTCATCTTCCTCAGTAGGTGTTGCCAGTTCTGGGAAATCTTACTATGCAGAGCTAGAATGGTTACTTTGAAGCATCTAAAGATGTATGTAGACCCAATACTGAAAGTTCTACACAAAGGTAAATGATCCTCCAACAGAGATTCAAGTTAGAATCATTTGGCTTCCTACAGTGTGATTGGTGCTTGGAGAAAGATGACCGTGAGTCAAGAGCCATTTATTTTTTATTTCATTCCCAAATTACTAGTCATTGATTTTGTATACTACACTTCCCTTTCATTACTTCCCTTGAGGGAACAAGTTGAAGACCATAGTCTCTTGGAACTTACAGAGAACTTCAGAGATTCTGATTTAATTGTGTGGATGTGTGTTTGTGTGTGAATGTTTGGGTGCATGGATATGCCTATTCCTTGGAAGCCAGAGTGCCTTTGCATACGTGATGTCCACTTTGAAGTTTTTTACAGTGTGTCTCACCGAGCTGAAATTGGCTGTAAAGGTTAGACTGTCTGATCAGCAAAACCCGAGATCCTCCTGTGTCTGTCTGCCTCCCCAGTATTGGGGTTTTCTTTTTTCTTTTCTTCTTTTTTTCTTTCCTTTTTTTTTGCAGACAGGGTTTCTCTATGTAGCTTTGGCTATCCTGGAACTTCCTTTGTAGAGCAGGCTGGCCTTGAACTCACGCAGATCTGCCTGCCTCTGCGATCCAAGTGGTGGGATCAAAGGTGTATTCCACACCACCCAGCTGGGATTTTCTAACACATGCAACCACTCAGCCTTTTTTTTTTTTTTTTTTTTTTTACAGGGAACTGGGGATTGAGCTCAGTTCTGTCTGCTTTCTAAGGCAAGCACTTTACTGACTGAGCTCTCTCTTCTCTAGCCCTATATTCTGGTTTAGTTTCATATGTAAACTGTGACTTGGATGTGAATAATTATTCTTTCACTGTTTGCTGTCACCCTTTGCCATTAAGTGACACAGCCTTCTGATTCCAGTCCATAACACAAACTGGGGTGTATGTACAGAAGCTTCTAAAAATGTAACTGGCACACTTCCAGGCTCACCAGGAGGCATGGCCTTCTGCACATAGGTACTTATTCTAGATAGTAAGCACCTAATAACATTGAGCCTACATCTACACTTACAGAGGACATTGTGAACAGCATTGGCCATCTTTTCTGAGCATTTGACTTTGTCATGATTGATCTTTGTTGGAAATGTGATGCACCTGGGAAGAGGAACCTCAGTTAAAGGACTGCCTCCATCAGGTTGGTCTGTGGACATGTCCATGGAGTGTTTTCTTAACCACTAATTGATGAAGGAAGATCCAGCACACTTTGGGCAATACATCCTTGAGCAGGCATAAGAACATACCTGGATAGAGATGGGGAACAAGCCAATATGGAGTGTTCCTCCTTCCTCTCTGCTTTAGCTCCTGCCCTGAGTTCCTGCCTCAGTTTCCCTCAATGATATGCTATAACCTATAAGCCAAGTAAACCCTTTCTTCCCCAAGCTGCTTGTAGTCATGGTGTTTATCACAGCAACAGGAAGCAAATTTAACAAGATTCCTGAGAAAACAATCATTAGTTACCAATGATTGAGTGTAAAGTTTGCTCAAGTTTTAGAGCCGGATGAAACTTGGAGGAAAGAATCTTGTTTCTTTCTGAATAGGGAAAGTGACTTGATTGATAGATTCTCAGAGAGCCAACTTGTCTGCAAAGAGAAGTGCTTCCAGTTGAGAATTCCCAGGTTTTATTGGATGTGCATGGAAGTAGATGCTAGAGATGCAGGAGGTTAATGTGTGCCACAGTCTGGGTATTCTGCAATGACTTCCTTCACAGCATGTTCATTTGAAGAATAAAGAGGTCTTTATGGTTACTGGGAGTTTAATGAGGATCACAATGGCCCACAGACGCTTACAGCAGCATTTAAATAACCCATAACCCCTGTGTTTATCACGAGGGGGAACCTGCCAATTTTTAGGAATTACAAACATTTCTTCTATAAAATGTTGCCATTTCCGCAGCCTTTTCCAATGATTCCCTTCTTGCTATATTGCAAGGTATAAATGGCAGGATGTGTGTTACTATGGAAACGACCTCAGGTTATCTGTTACTCAAACACATGAAAGATAAAACGAGATTATACTCTCCCAGCGGATAGCTTGGTGACAAGTCTTTCCCTTCCCCCTCCCCCCTCCCCATTTCTAACCATTTAGACCATGGGCAATTTTGAGATGGTACAGGAAGGCAAATGTGGTGTTAAGTCAAAGCACCAATGTTTTCTAAAAGGCTAAAGAACAGGATGGAAAAGAAAGGTCAGAGATGTGACTGAAGCTACTGTCCTGAAATCAGCTTCTTAGACCCCTGTCTTCTCCCACGCTATCTAAACTTTAGTTTACATGTGCATCAGAATTGCCTGCAGGACCTGATTGGTGGTTCTGCCATGCATCACCCTTCTAGACTATAGGTCTATGTGGTGGTGTCTGAGGATTCCTGTTCCTCCTAAGAACACAGGATGCTAAGGCTATTGGTCTAAATACAAAACTTGAGAACCACTGTTCCTCAGTATTATTGAAAGCATTTTTGCCACCAAAAAAAAAAATGTGCATATGGCCAGTGACGTGGCTCAGCCAGGAAGGGCCACGATGCCTGAAGACATGGGTTTGATCCTTAGAACCTTCTGGTAGACAACTCCTTGAAGTTGTCATTTGACCTCTACACATGCTCACATACACACACATGCACACAAAAACATACAACAAGTAAATAACTGTATACAAATATTAAAAAGAAACATACTGTGAACTTTAGCAATTTAATCATTTCCAGCTACAGTTCAGTGGCATTAGCTGTTTTTGTATTGTTGTACAACCTTTACCACCACCTGTCTTACTAACTTACCATTACAACTTGAAAATGATGTACTCACTGATCAATAACTGTCTAGTCTCTGCTTCCTTGACAACCACCACTCAGCTTTCCATCACTACTAATTTGACTACTGTAAATACCTCATAAAGTAGACTCTTATAATATAAAATTGTATGTCTGGCTTATTTCATTTGGCATGCTATCTTCAGAGCATTTACACTAAGGAACAGATAGACAATAGAGATATAGATAGATAGATAGATAGATAGATAGATAGATAGATAGAAAGATAGAAAGACAGATAGACAAGTTTGCTTCTGCCTTTTGAATATTATAAGCAATGGTACGATGAACATGGTTATATAAATATCTGTCTGAGAATTTATTTAGGGAAAATAATCAGCACTAGATTTTTTGTTATAAACATTTCACTTTCATAATTATACTCCACTTTAGAAAAAGATGTACGCTATTAATAAACACATTTGTTAAAGATGCAAACTGAGACTGAATTCACCCTGATTTCCTGCAGTCACACAGTTGGTAAACAGCCTAATGACCAATGGAGGCAGGCTGGCTCCAGGCTCAGGTACCCAGCACACTTGACTGCTTTCTCTGCCCCAATAAAATATTTTATTAGTAGTCACAGAACACTTTTCTTATTGATGAAAATACTGATTTTCTACAATCAGGGTGAAAGTAAGTACCTTTAAAAGTATATGGCTCAGATAAAATTGAAGAATCAAATGTATATGAGGATTTAAAACATGACACAGTCTATCTCATTGGTTAATTATATTTCTGTTTTATTTCATTTCTGGAACAAAGTAGTATAAATCATTTCTGAAGTATGTCATTTGGAGGTCAGAAGTATTTAAAATTGGCCAAAGACCTCAACTCTGAGCAGCAGAAATGAAAATCTTACAGTTGAATGAGTTGTCGTTTGAATGGTCAGAATAGCTGGACTGGCCTATGGACATATATTCAGTTCTTTCACTAATTAAACCAAACCATCCATTGAGAAATTCCAGAGGAGGAATCCACAACCAGTTAAATTAAATTAGCATGCTGCATGAATCACAATCTATGATTGGAAGGCTACCGGAAAAATCCAACAGGGAGTCTATGACACAGGCAAACAATGCAATGTGGCTAAGAGGACCTTGGAGATCTGCTTAAAGGACCGGATCTCATTTATTTCATAAAGGCCCCTTGCTGTGGACTGCCTATTTCCGGTCTAAGAAAATGACATGGCTTAGTGCACAGGGCACTCACTGCATGTCAGGTTCCAGAATTGATGGAGAAAGTGGATTACAGTGTCCTCAGGAGATGTCTTCTATAGGTAAACAAGAGCTTCCGAAAGTTGCTGAGTGTGACAGCTGTGTCATGTCCAGGAGTAGGCATTTCTTAGCTCTTCTCCCCAGATGCCAGTTCTTCCTCCCAAGACCCCTCCCCCATGATGTTCCCTGAACAGTGCAGTGTGGATGGGGGAAGGGCCCCCAACTTCCCTCTTTCCTTGGAGGGGCTGGCTATTGTTTGATGCCTGCTGATGGAGGCAGAGTCCCTCTCCTTTGGGGACATGACTGCTGGTAGGCTGCTCACGCTCCAGTGGATGGCCACACACCCGTAAGCAGTTAGGCAGTTGTAGCTGGACTCAGAGGCTTACTAATAACAATTAAGAGAGGATATGAAATTGGGAAGGAGATGGGGTGAGGACTAGGGGGATTGGTAAGAAGTAAGGAATGGATATATATGTTCTGCATACATTATATGAATGTATGAAACTTTCAAAGAATAAAAATGTTTTAGCAAAGGGTAAGAGTACCACCAATTAGGGATGTTTTTAGTGTATTTTAAAAGGTACACACTTATACTCTCGGAATTGTCATATGGTTATCATGGGGTTTAATATTAGTCTACAAAAGGAAGCAGGTTTCTCTATTCCCCAGGCATTGTCCCAGGCTCCACACATACATATCCTCCTGTTTGTCAGCCTAGTGCTATGAGAAAACCAGAAGATCATTAGTCCATTGATCTGTTTGCAGTGGAAATCCAATCTCTAAGTAGAAGAGACTAAACTAAAGAGAAGATAGAATTTATAAGAAAGGCACTTCTCAGGCTGGCTTAGTGATTAAGAGTGCTTGCTGCTCTTTCAGAGTTCCATTTCCAGCACCCTCATCAGGTGCATCATAACTGCTTATAACCCTAGCCCCAAGGGGTCTGACACCCTCTTCTGGCCTCTCTGTACATCAACAAGCACATGCACATACATACAATTAAGCACACATACCCATAAATAAAAATAAAATGTTTAGAAAGGACCTACTTCACTCTGGTGTAGCTTTGGAGGGCAACAAGACATATAGAGTCCTAGGAATCTAGACAAAAGGATTTGTCTTTTATGAGAAATTAAAGGATGGGACATGGCAGTCTTGCAAATATTTGATAAGCACTGTTAACATGCAATCTTGCCTCTAGGCTGTGCATGTATGGTCTCTAGTCTTAACCTAAATGATGTCAGCTCTTCAAATTACCCAAGTCGTCTTCTTATTTGTGGCCTTCGATGAGCTGTTGTTTGGGGGGAACTGTTGAGTGACTTCCAAGGGAGACCTAAGCAAGCATCTGTTCATTCCACTTAGAGCACCAAGGAAACAGTTCTACCCAGGGCTAGCTGCGTAAACCAGAGAGTTTATTGGAGTTACTTACAGAAGCATGGATGATGGCTGAATTGCAGGAGCATGCGTGGCTCAAAGGCAGCTGTTTCCTCAAAAGACCCACCCCATATGAGTGAGGACTCACAAAAACTGCACCCCTGGAGCTCCCTGCACAGCTTGCAAGTGGCTTGGCTGATCAGAGTCTCTATTTCAACAAATGTTACTGCTTATACGACCTTGGGGAAGAGTCTTGTGTACTTTCTGAGCTTCAGGAGCATCCCGACTTGGAGATTTTGTTCACTTCCTGATCTTACAAGTCTCTCCTTCCACAGGAATGAATGTTTTCATTCAGAGAAAACAGGGGGGCAGGAAAGGAGGCTCCACCTAGTCTCTGTCTTGCAGGAGAAGGTTTCCACATAAATTAACATCAATTTAGCATTACTAGTTTTTTTTTTTTTAGATATTTTTTTGTGTGTATATGAGTGAGTGTATGTACAAATGTGTGCAGGTGCATCAGCCTGTGCCTGTGCCCATGCATGTGCACGTGTGTGTGTGTGTGTGTGTGTGTGTGTGTGTTTGTGTGTGTTGAAGTCTGAAGACGGTGGTGTGTGTCTCAGACTGGAGTTAACAGGCATCTGCAGGATACTTACCTTGTTACTTGGCTGCTGGGACCTGAAGTCAGGTCCTCAGGATTGCATAGTAAGTGCTTTTAAACTGCTGAGTCATCTCTCAAGCCCTATGAGTTTTTTAGACTAACACCTACAATTACAGTTTTATGAATTTATCAAAAATAAATTATTCTTAAATACCAAAGGACATTTATCATATTCCAATGTTTCCATGTACACTTAAATATTTTTACCTTTCTATGTCATAGGTTAATGGTAATTAGTGAAATTGAAAAAGACAAATTAGGGCTGAGGTTTTATTTTGACTTTATAGCTTTAATCAACCTTTTAATAATCATTTACACCCTGAGTCATCTATTTATTTTTCATACTACATATTTTGTATAAAATAACTTTTAAGTGTTTTTCTTGCATTTAGATAGAACATTCAATCAGGGATATATCCTGGTGGAGTTCCATAATGCTGTCTCTACAGCTCTGAGCATCCTCCTTTGGTTAGCTTTTGTCTGTTTCTTCCAACTGTTTCATATCTAGACCTGTCTTTTAACACCTCCAGTCACATGCCTCTCCTCAGAGGCTTTGCCTTCCTCGTTACCTCTTTCTTTTTGGAAGATCTCTCACAATATCTCTGATTATCCAGATATGACAAGTGGTTCTCAACCTTCCTAATACTGTGTCCCTTTAACACAGTTCCTTGTGTTGTGGTAACCCCCCACCAGAAAATTATTTCATTGTTACTTTGTAATTTTATTACTGTTATGAATTATAATCTAAATATCTGATATGCAAGATACCTGATATGTAACCTCTGTGCAAAGGTCATTCAACCCCCAAAGGAGGTGGAGACTGTTAAAAATGATAAGTGGCAGTGGTTACCATGCAGAAAGGTCATGAGGCATGAGCCATGACAAAACCCAGTATCAGAGCTTTATTGTGGGGGAGGAAGGTGTGGGACAGGGACAGAGGTGGTGGCAAAAGAACCAGGCCTGGGAAAGAAGCATGTGCAGAGAGCAGAGAAAGGGAAAGAGAGATAGAGATAGTGGGGGCAGGAGAGAACATACCAGATAGGAGGGGGAGTCTGTGTCTGGCTCTTTAAGGATTCCTGTGCACATGTGCGGGTAGGCTCATGACGCTGCTCTACACATGTGCTGGTTTAGTTGACCAGTGTGCACTGATGACATAAGACACAAGACCCCTTGCTTAGCTCCTGAACTGCACATGTGGGGTCATGAAGCTGGAGTGGGGGTAAAATCCTAACAGAGACCCTTTGAGAACCACCGGGATATTGCATATGAAATCCTTGTCTCATTTGTAAAGCTATACCCTGTTGTCTCTTCTCAGAGATCTTGATTTCTTGGAGATATGCCTGCAAACATTTGTGTTCCTTGAAGTCATAGACTGTGCCCAAATACTCAGTATTCTATTTTCTATCAGTCAGTATTCTCAGTTGCTTACTGGAGACTGACACACTGGGTTATTCATATAAAATAAGACTTTATTGTAAGAAAATTGAGCAACTCAAAGGACCTGTGGTCTGAAGAACTGGGCTATATCTTTTGCAGGACCAGTACTACTGATCTTACAGCAACGTCTCTTACATACCAGCTGAAAACTATGAGTACCCATTATCATTCATTTAAGCATGCCTTTGGACAGCAGTTCCATGGAGAATTTGACCACCTTTCTGCTAGTGCTATCAGAGATTGGTTGCCTATAAAACATCTTGTTGCCTAAACAGTAGTCTCTTTGGTACTTTAGACTGTAACACTTTTAAATACCCCAAAGTAAAGGACAGTTAGTTTCCATGAGACCACATTTGAGCAATGGGCAGAGCATAGGCTCATGTTCCCTCTTCTTTTCCACAGATACTCATCTTTGACATCTACTTCATGAAAATTCCCCAGGTAGTACTAGATGGGTGTGTCCTGGCAGCCCATCCTGATGGCTAAGTAGCAAATACATCTCTCAGTTAGCATTCTTTCCTTTCTACTTCCAACTTCTATGTCTCCCTACTGAGATCACATCCCTCTAAAACTACCAACTCAAAAACTTTTATATTCAGGAGGACTAAGGTAGTATAGTTTGATTTATTATTTATTATTATTCCCCTTACATATTTATTAGTTTATATATTAGTGAATTCCCCCTTTTGTTTTAAAGTGTCTCTCTAGGAGCTGGAGAGAGTTGGCTTTGGGGTTAAGAGAACTTCCTCCTGTTACACAGGACTTGGGTTTTGGTTACAGCACCCACATCATGGCTCACAATCTCTATAACTCAGTTCTGGGAGATATGTTGCCCTCTTCTGGCCTCTATGGGCTCCTTAATGCACATGAGACACACACACACACACACACACACACACACACACACACACACAAATAAATAAATAAAACACATGAATAAATAAAGTTACTCTATAGATTTTAGTGCACACTGAATTAATTTGAAGCATAATTTAAATTTACTCTTGCTACACATAGATTTATGCTTGGGCCTTATCTAGTCCCTCTCTGACTCAAGGACAGTTGATGCTGATTAGACTGTATGACTTTAGGAAATTTTGTCATGGACAAATAGCAATCACTTTCTGTTGCTCCTCACCTGTCCATGAAGTTCTGCTCACACCATTGGTGTTATCTGTCTGCTGCTAAGAGCAGTCTGCATGAAGATTTGGGGTGAGAGACTCCCTCGAATTGTCCCTTGCATCCATTTTTTTTCTGAAGAATGTTTTATTGGATATTGAATTCTATGTTGATTATAGTTTTCTTTCAATTTTTAAAATAATGAGCAACAGCTGCAGTCTGGCCTTCATTGTATCCTTTTTTTAAATAGTAAAGATTTATATATTTATTTTTATTTGCTGTGTGTGCATTTATCTGCATTAATAAAGGTGATATATATATATATCACCTTTGTGTCTGTTGCCCAAAGAGGCCAGAAGAGGGTATGAGCTGTCATATGTGGGTGCTGGGAACCAAACTTGTGGCCAAGCAAGTGCTCTTAATAATTTGATCTACATCTCTACCCTCGGTGTTTCATGTCCTATAAGTTTCATTGCCATGATAATATTAATACATATTCTTTTCTCTGGCCATTTATTAGTTTTTATCTGTTCACCTCTATTAATTATTCTATGTGTCATTTGTAGCTCTTCATAGGCTTGTGGTTTAGTGTATTTTATTAACTTTAGACATTTATCTGTCACTATTTCTCCACATATTCTTTCTATCCATTATCTTTCTCTTCTCTTCTGAGACTATAGTAGCACTTACATCAGCCTCATGTCCATGACCCATCTGTTTAAATTATTTTCAGCATTTTAAATGCTTGTTTCATTCTGTGCTTCCTGCTTGATATTTTATTCTCATCTGTTCTGTCAAATTATTTCTCCACCTGGGTCTACACTGCCCTTATCTCCTTCCAACTAACAGCTGGTTTCAGTTTTGTGCTTATATTTCTAGAAGTTTCATTTGACACTTTATTGAAAGTTTTTGCTTCCTGCCAAATTCTGTCCCATCATTTAATGCTTCCAACAGTATTATTATTTCAAGGTACATACTTCATATTTGCATTGATCTCTTTTGCATCTGTTTAATATATGGTTTTCCTTTTATTCTTAATTCTTTATGTCAAGGTATGATTTATTGAATTTTAAATGTTATACCAGAGTTATGGCATAAGGATTTATATTTTAAGCAGATAACTAGTTACAAGCAGAACTCCTTTCTCTAATGGGGAATTGAGTTCATTTTAAATTAGACATTTCAGTGATGGTTAGAGAAGTGTTTTGGTGTGAACTTGAGTGGAGACATCAGTAACCCAACGAAAAAACTTGACTAACTTACCAGGACTTTTTCTAGTTGAGTATATGTCTGACTTCTGTTTCCTCCCTTCTGACCCCAATATAGTTGTGGAAATCCCTGCTCTTCCTGGTCCCTTAGCAACTCTCAGGGTTTCTACAGCCTTGTCTGAAGAATTGGACCAAATACCAGGACAAACTGTTGCTTGGATTTACCCTTTTCCTAGATGTTAGGTCCACCAATACCCACTGCTTTAAAGGCAACTAACTGTCCAGTGTCTTCAGGTGTGTGTGTGTGAAAGAGAAAAAGTGTTTATGTATGTGTGCACATGTGTGAATGCACATGTGCGAGATTGTGTGGGTGTGTGTAGGTGCACACATGTGCAAGCATTGTAAATGTGTATTTGCATGTGAGTGTGTGTTTGTGTGTATTGTACATGTGTGTGCATATGTGTGGGTGTGTGTACCTATGTGCAGTATTTGTGAATGTGGGGGAGCATGCACTCAAATGTCATCCAGTTTATATTCATAATCCTCTGGATGGAAGTTGTTCTGATGTTCTAGTTTATTATCATAAGGTGAATTTTTGCTCTTGGATTTAAAAGGATACAAGTTCCCCTAACTCTCACTCTCTTCTGCAGGCAGAATCCACTTGAACTGTGTGTTCTGGCTCAGATGCCTATTGGATATTGACTCACAGATCAGCAAGGTGATGATATCTTCCATTTTGTTTGCTGGCAATTAAAGTATTATTTGTTTAGAGGAAAAATATTTTTCTTCCAAACGTGGATGGTGAAGATAAAAACCATTCATAATAAGAATAACCAAAGCTGCAAAGCAAGAGAACAGATACCACATTGCATTATGAGATTGTTGGAAAATCTAAACAGATGAGTAATTATAAAAACAGTAATATTTTCTTTTCATACATTATATTAACTTCTTCATGGAGAGAGTTATTTCACAGATTCAAGGGCATGCTGGTAATAAATAGCAAACAGATAAATAAACATAAAACAAAGCAATCCCCCCCTCCCCCCATGCAACCATCTTCTTCCCTGGTAAGGATATGGATGTAAAGTAACTTAAGTTGACTCTACTGAAAAATGATGGTGGATCTTGGATCCTGAAAATAAATTGAAATTGAACAAAATAATTGCCCTTGTTAAAGTTGTGGTGATGGAGAGGCTTACCCATCTGGACATAGCTCTTCTAGATTTTTTTCATGCTTGTGCAAAGAACAAAAGACTTGGGGCAAGTCATGAGCAGAATGGTATAATTCAAGCAATCCAAAGAGTAGATGTCAAAACCCATCTGCTATTATATCCAGCAGCCTGAGTCATGTACTAATTCTTTCATACTACAGTAAAAAATGTTAATTCTAGTACTTGAGAATTGATGATACAGCAGCTTACAAAGTGCTCCTGCCTTCCCAGAAAGTTAAAATTTGAAGCAATCTTCACCTTGTAGATAATGAGAAAAATTAGAATCAGGGAGACACAAAGCAGATACTCATGGAAGCAAAGACAAGCTTCAAAACTTGATGGTCAAGTCAGATTGATAATATCAATTGATAATTGATAATATCTGTTGTAGAATATTATTTCAAGGATTTCTTTGTTTATGTTATATTTGCTTAACTCTGTGAAGCTGTGTTACTATGCCTGTCTGGAGCATCTGATGGTCTAATAAAGAATTCAGTGGCCAATAGCAAGGCAGGAGAAAGGATTGGTGGGGCTGGCAGGCAGAGAGAATTTATAGAAGGAAAATTCTGGAAGGAGAAAAGAAAGTAGTAGCCACAGAAGGAGGAGGACTTCAGGGACCAGCCATTCAGCTACACAGCAAGCCACGAACTAAGAGTAAGATTTACAGAAGTAAGAGAATGGGAAAAGCCTAAGGGCAAAAGTTAGATGGAATAAATAATTTAAGTTAAGGAAAGCTGGCTAGAAACAAGCCAAGCTAAGGCCAGACATTCATAATTAAGAATAAGCCTTTGTGTGTAATTTATTTGGGAGCTGGGTGGCAGGCCCCCCCCAAAAGAGTAAAAAACAACCAACAAGTATCAATAATAATAATACTGATAATATAAAACATTGATAATTTTTAATTAATTATTTTAATCAATAATTTTAAAAATTAAAAAATTAATTTCAGAACTTCCAGGCTAGCATAATAACCATTTGCCATATTTCAAATTTCATTCTTTAGTTATAGTTCTTATAAAATGGTTATAAATGTATTAACCTAGCCAACTCATTGCTGTGTCTAATTTCAGCAGCTCAACATTAATCTCTGAGGATGTCTTTGTATTTCTTGAAATGTAGCTAAATTATTTCTATTTTGTTTATATTAATATTTAATTATATGAACAGATCACCAAATATTTGTCTGCTACATAATTGGTGAGTGTAAATAAAAGTCATTGTGGGCATTTTTTAAACTTTACTGTGGGAGATGCATACATGTTATAGTTTATGTGTGGCAGTCAGAGGTCAGCTCCTAAAATTCAGTTTTCTCCTTTCACCACATGGGTTCCAGGAATCAAACTGAGATTCTTCAGTCTTGGCAGCCATCTTCTTCACCTGTGGTGTCATCTTGCTGTTGTGTGCTATGTGTATTTGGATATCCATATCCTACACCGTTCTGTTGAATATCTACCCAGTGGTTGAATTGTGCTGTGGAATGTACATAGACTCACATCCAGAATATGGGCCAACAGACTGTCCAAAGTGTGAGTACCTTTGCCACCATAGCACCAGAATCCCCAGTACACTTTTCATGTCATGTTCTCTCTAACATAATGGCCACCCTTTCAATGCTGTCTACTCTGGCTGTCAGTTTTCACAATGGGATGATTCGCAGTATGTTGGAGCCCATTTAGGTTTCCTCATGGCTTTCTCCAGCAGGTCTGCATAAAGAGGATGATGGGACCATGGGCCTTGGTACCAGGTGCTTGGAAGGATCTACACTTGGCTGCATCTAGCAAGGGGGAAGTCTTTTGCCCCTCTCCTTGGCATTGTCATAAAAAGCCCCTTCGAATAAAGTTATGGGCCGACAGATAAGGATGCAGGCCCTCCCAAAGCTATACTGTTTTTCCTCTTATCTCTTTTATCTAATGTTTCTCACTTCTCCCTATTCAAGAATACCCTGGATTGTGAGAGTGGGGGCTGGTCCCCCACAGCAACATAGAATGTTTTCTTATTGGCTAATTGGCTTATCCTTGTGCATGAGCCTATGCAGCTGATCTACACTGGATATGAGTCATTTGCTTTATATTGCAAATAGTGTCTCCCAATTCCTGTTTCTGTTTGTCTGTCTAGTCGCTCCTTAATGTCTTTTAATGAACAAATATATTCTGGGTCTTGGCTTGCCTCTCTGTGTCTGTCTGTCTCTGTCTCTGACTCCCCCCTCTTGCCCGTGTGTGTGTGTGTGTGTGTGTGTGTGTGTGTGTGTGTGTTAGTCCTACTATGTGTTCTAAACTGGCCTCAAACTAATGATCCTCCTGCCTCTGCTTCCCAAGGTTTGGGATTCCAGGTATGTGCTACCAAGTCTGGCTTGAATATTGTTTTAAAATGTTACTTATTATTTCATACATACATGCATATATTTTGATCATAGTTTTCCACATTTAAATATTCTTAATGTTCATGAAATCTATTTATCTACAGATTTCTATAGGATATTTTTTTTAAAACAACTACATTTGTTGATTCCAAGGTCATGGAAAATGTTTTATGGGATCTAGTCCTTTATAGAATCTGTTTATCATACTCTATCCAATATGCCTATTGGGGATTGTTATTTTAAGATGTGTTATTTTTGTTTATGTTGTATTTGCTTAACTCTGTGAATCAATATTACTATGCTGTCTAAAACACCTGATGGTCTAATAAATGTCTGGACAGCCAATAGAAAGGAAGGAGAAAGGATAGACAGGGCTGACAGGCAGAATACTTAGAAGGAGAAATCTCAGAAAAGGGAAGAAAAGAGATGGAGGAATGAAGAGAGGAGAGAGAAGGAGGATCCAGAAAAGGAGGAAGACTCTAGGGGACAGCCACCCAGCTACACAGCAAGCCATGGAGTAAGAGTAAGATTTACAGAAGTAAGAGAACAAGA
This sequence comes from Onychomys torridus, assembly GCF_903995425.1. Taxonomy (NCBI): domain Eukaryota; kingdom Metazoa; phylum Chordata; class Mammalia; order Rodentia; family Cricetidae; genus Onychomys; species Onychomys torridus. The sequence goes on from NC_050447.1 coordinate 41,121,345, forward strand.
AAAGCCCAGGGGCAAAAGGTAGAAGGGATAAGCTAAGTTAAGTAAAGCTGGCTAGAAACTAAAACAAGCTAAGGCCGGGCATTCGAAATTAAGAATAAGCCTCCATGTGTGATTTATTTGGGGGCTGCTGGGTAGAGCCCCCCCCCCCAAAAGACCAAAACCAAACTACAACATATGCTGTTTTAATATTAATCATAGTTTTAAACTTTTTATGCTGCTCTAAAAAACAGATGATCACTGGCTCTGCTTCTCACATTACCCAGTTGCTGGTGTTTAGGGCCTGTCAGATTTGGGATTGGCAGGGGATTGAAGAGGACACTGAGTCTGATGGCTGGAGAGTAAGGGGGTTTATTAGGAGAACTGGTGAGGCCATGGGCAGACAGACAGGCAACAGCATGCTGGGACTCCAAGGAGGACTTGGGCCCCGGCCCCAACAACAGGCAGCACAGTAGAGTCTCTGGAGAGAGAAATTATACCCCATGCAGTCTATTGATACAGCTGTCTCAGGATGGAGGAGGCTTATGGCAAGAGCCTGTGGCCAGGCTGCTTGTTAAAAAATAGTTTTATTAATTCTTTGAGAATTTCATATAATACATTGTTTTGTATTTATCCATTATCCCTCCCATAATTCCTCTCAGAGACACTCACCTTCCTATTCCCCAACTTCATGTCATGTGAAAACTTACTTCTTTTATTTTTTAAGCTTACAATATAATTATATCATTTCCCCTTCCCTTCCCTCCCTCCAAGTCCTCCCAGACCCCTCCCTGCCCCCTTTCAAATTCATGGCCCTTTTCCCCATTAATTGTGGCTCCATGAATATATATATATATATATTTCTGAATATAACGTACTCAATCTATATAATGTTACTTATATGTGTGTTCTCAGGACTGACTTATTAGCACTGGATAACCAATTAGTGTATGTTCTTCTGTGGAAGAGCCATTTCTCCTGCTCTCAGCATCCCTTGGTTGTCTGCAGCTCTTTGGGTAGGGCTGAGGACCAATGGGCTTTCCTCTCATCATGTTAGCACCTCTATTGCTGTTGTCCTGGCTCAGCTCATGTTTAGGCAGCCATTTTGGTGAGACTTTATGAGTGTGGCTTTTCTGGTGGGTGGCAGAGAAGAGAATGGGCTGTGAGAAAGGTGGCTTAGATGTAACCTCACTTCCCAGGTGCTATATCCTGGCACAGGGAAGTCTGTTAGGTGGGAATGCACAGACTAGACTGCCAGTTTGTTTGTTTGTTTGTTTGTTTGTTTTCTGAAGTTATTGTGGCCTGACCAGACACTAGAGTCTAATATAATCTTACAGGATTTTTTCTCTTTTACTAATTAAAATGTTGTCCATTTTTTTTCCAAAAATGTCACAGGCTTTATCAGATGGTTTTATGAATGCTGCCTAATGCAAAATAATATACCTACTTAACACATTATCTTTAATATTGCAATTATTTCTTGTAATTTGGTTGCCAAATTTTCAGTAGTGAACTTTGCAGACGGTAGATCTATTGCAATGCCAAATAGTTTGGACATACCTTCTGGATAAAGTCTGTATTCTTTGAGAAAGTTGGTTTCAAATTGATGCACATTACTTGTTTGTTTGTGGCAGAGTCTTTTGTATTCTAGCCTAGTCTTGATTTCATTGTGTAGCCAAGGATGACCTTGCACTTCTGACCCTCCTGCCTCCACCTCCTGAGTGTTGAGATTAGGGGTGTGCATCACCATGTTTGTTCTTGGGCCCAAACTGTGCACTGTAGTCAAGTACTCTACCATTGGAGCTACACCTCAGCCTGTGTGCTGTTCACTTTTGCACCAACCTGCACAAGCTGGGGATGCAAAGAGTGTTTGAGAATCCTGTCTACTTCTGAGCTGCTTCACTTGTAGGTTACTAGGGTATCCTTCTTCCTTGGAGAACTGGATGCTAGTTTTTCACTTTCCTATACATTTAGTTTTGGAAAATTCCTGCTCATGTTCTTAGATATGCAGAAGCCAATCTATCCTTTGCTCACCACCCTGTGATCCCTTTTCATGGGCAAGCAATTTAAAGATGAAACATAAAGGGTTTAAGGAATGCATAAGGGCACATGAAGTATTTTTCTTTTCTTCAGGATTTGGTACCCCAAGTCTAGGCTCCTTTAAAGTACCTTATCCCCAATCTTTGGCTATTTCACCTGTAAACCTGTGAAAAACACAGCTTAGCTGCATTGTGCCAGCTTTCCTGCAGCTGCCCCCATGCTGTTCCACAATCTGCAAATGCATCCACAGAAAATGTAGGATGTTGGGCTCATCTCCAGTGCTTTCTCCTTCTCTCCAGGATCTTGGCTCCACATCTAGTAACTGTCTTGATTGCTTGCTGATACCTTCACAAATTTTACTTTCGTTGTTTTGATTTTGTTCTTGCATTTACCTTTCCTAGTTGGTGTATATTTGATCCAACTGTATACTAATCCACCATAGCTGGAAGATGAAATCTTCAGTTACTGTATTTTTGAGCTCAAAAATAAAGCCCTAAAAATAGACATTATCAATAAAATAAAAATTATCTCTGATCTAGAATGTTTAAGTAAATGTATTCCTATATCACAAATAAGAAATATTTACTTACTTGAAAATTCAAAGCAACTCTTCCATTTTGTTCCTTGAGATTCCATCATTCAGGATGCAGCTTTGAAAGTATTCATATTTGTTGAATAGAAATCAATGTGTTATGTATTTAGTTCATTTAAAACCTAAGATATAGGGGCTGGAGAGATGGCTCTATGGGAAAGGGTACATTCTGCTAGAGTTTGATTCCCAGCACTGAAATGGGACAGCTCACCACCACCTGTAACTCCAGTTTCAGTGGATCTGATGCCCTCTTCTGGCTTCCAAGTATACCTACAACCATGAGATACAAGCATACACACACACACACACACACACACACACACACACACAAATAAAGACAAATCTCTTTTAAAAACCCATGAAATAACATGTTCTTATTGCAGAAAGTATTTTACATAATTAGCTCTTGTTGTTGCTGGCATTTATTGTACATAAGTACTTTAATCCACATTCTCATTAAATACAACTCATTAAGTATGCAAGAAGATTACCGCTATTTATATATTTGAGATGAAGAAACAAGAAAAAGGACAAAAGGATCCTGATTAAAGGCATTGGAGAAGCCAAAATTTCAACTCAAGTACATTTTATTGCAAAGCCTGTTGGTATATCTGTTGCATACATTCTTCAATAAGCTTGCATTTTGTTAGATTTGGAGAGGAAATGTTGAATATGAACTATAAATAAGTATAAATAGAATGCATATAGGCTGCTACAAATGTACTAAAAATTATCATTTCTGATATAGTTTGTCCCAATGCCAATAAAGGACAAAAGAAGCCAATGCTTTCACCTCTACTCATCAAATTTTCTAATCTGCCACAGCCTTTTAATAGTTTGAGATCCCCACTGGGAAAGGCAGCATACAAGCTTCACCAGGAGCTGCAGCTGTTCCCATATCCCTGCTTGTTAGCTCAGTAATGCGGAAGGGGATATGAAGGCTGTGGGGGCTCTGTGATGATGATATTATTGGACTTTAGGATACTATTAACAATTTGCAATACAAATGACTAGTCTGCAGGAAGGGAATCACACTGTAGTCATACCTAATCAATGTAAAAATTCAAAACAAGCTAACATGTGGGGAGGCACAGGTGGGGGTACTGGGAACTAAGCTTTCAGCTCGCCAACAGCCTGCCAGTCACAGAGTTCAAAGTCAGAACTCAGGTGTTTAGCTAGATTGTATTAGTCTCTATCTCTTTCACTGAAAATAGATAAAAATAGAAAACCACCTTTAGTGAGTATGGAAAAAGAGTATTTTTTGCCTCCGTGCTTGGACTCCCAGTGCTACTCGTTGAAGAGCATTCAGGGATGAACCACCTTTTGACATGGTCCTTGATGTTGCCATTTACTACTGTTTTGGGCTGTACTTATAGCTACCACAAGATACTCAAGGCTGGTGGTCTTCTGGCTGGACATGTCTGATTGTAGACTGAACTGAGGTGTATATTGAAATTGCTGCTCATACAGTGAATGGAAGCTAGGGTCATATATTCACAATATATTGTAACTTTAGTTTTCAATGTGTTAACTGTCAAAATATTTAGTCCACCCTCCTAGGGACAGGTAGATAACAGAAATCTTTTCTGAAATAAGAGTTCAGCATTTTTAAACAAATGGAAAGATTGGGATTATATACAGATCTAAGAATCCATGTAACACCAGCTCCAAGAACACAGACTCTGCTATAATTGGATGCTCACTTGGCTGTTTCTTTTTTCCTTTGTTTGTTCTGAAGCAATTGGTTCCTTTTCCTCTGTTTCTTTTAGGGGGGAAAAAACCCAACAACAACAAAACCAAAAACAAACTTCAGGAAATTTTAAAATTATATTTTCACTTCACATCCTACACCTATTAAGATTAAATTTTCTTTATGTTGGGAACAAAATTTACAGAGTATTGAAAAAATGATTTACTGAAAGCAATTACAATCAATCATTAAAGCTAGCCCATCACCTCTCTCAGAATCATACCTGTATGCCCTTTGAGGATATTTCTTCTTAATTTCTAGAATGAAGAAAAACATTTGGTATCTGGGTATCTGATTATTTTTGTAATTCCCCAGTCTTTTTTGTTTTGTTTTGTTTTGTTTTGTTTTGTTTTTTCAAGACATGGTTTCTCTGTATAGCTTTGCACCTTTCCTGGAACTCGCTTTGTAGACCAGGCTGGCCTCGAACTCACAGAAATCTGCCTGCCTCTGCCTCCTGAGTGCTGGGATTAAAGGTGTTCACCACCACCTCCGGGCTCCCCAGTCTTTCTTAAGAGTTAGTTAGTTCAAACTAAATGGTGACTCACAGGAACCCCAGACTCCTCTTATCTGTGATGTAACTTCTGTCTTAACGGCCCATCTGTACCTGTTATCACTATTCTATGGAATTGCCTTCCAGTGAGAAATGCAACACATTCCAATTGCTCTTCAGACTTTATTATCAAGACACAAGACAAAGCTCAGGTTTTCTGAGTAATTGAAAACTAATGTTCTCTGTTTTCATGATGCAAATGGTTAATAACTTCTACTTTACACAATTAAACTAAGGATAGTGACCAAATTTTTGTAAGATTGGTTGATAGATTTTTAAATAGAATGAATTTAATACAAAGAGGTATGGAGTTGACAAATGCAGCAGAGGACTTATAGTTATTGCATTTAGTGTGAGTCCCTTTAACAAATTCTAGAACAGTATTTAATAACTCTATAACTCAAGCCTGAGTTTCCATCAGAATCACCTGGGGGACTTGTTACAGCAGAGATTGCCACCAGTTTCTTATTTGGTAAGTCTAAGGTGAGACTGAGAATCGGTGTTTTTAACAAGCTCTCAGCTGCTGCTGCTGGGCCTAGTGCAAATAAAACACTTGGAGATTGATAGCTCCAGGAGCGTGGGGAGCTGTGTAGCCCAGGCTGGCATTGTACCCCTAAACTATTACCAGTACCTCTGTAGCTCCACTAGGCCTGGTTGGAAGCAAGATGTTTCTGCCATTGTTGTTGCCCTGGCTCTCCAAGGCAAGGAAGCAGAGAGTAGATGGGGGTACAAAATCCCACAGATGGAGAAGGCTCTGCTGCAGCAGCCAGTATGTGACAGATCACTTGAAGCTGCTGCCAAGAAAAGTCCTGTGTTTTCATAGGCCTGCCAGTCTGTCCTATCGATTTGTGAGGGACTCTGAGAAGGAACTTCTTGTTGTGGTTTGGTTTTCAGTTCTTTTTAGCCTCATTAACTAGAAGGAGGGTAAAATGGAGGTTGGGGTTTGGTGACCTGCTTCAGAATAACCAGAAAAGTTTATTAGTGCTTTTGAAAGTAGGAAAAACTTATCTCTCCTGGGTATTCCCACAAGTGAATGAGATGTTTACTTATTAGAAATAGTGACCCAATATGATATTTTTTCTTCATTATTTCTCATTTTTTATTATTTTAATGAATGTTTTTTACTTGAAAAAATTAGACTTTCAAACATTAATGAGTATTGTTTTGCACTCCCAGCTTCCCCTTCTTCTAGATCATGAACTTTTGAAACTGGGGCATGCCTGCTTTCTCTACTCTACCAACTCAACTTCATCTTTATGTTTCACTGAACATTCCAGGGCAAGTTACAAAGATCATGACTCTTTATCACTAAATAATTCAGCATGTTTTGCCAAACAACAAGGCCAGCTTTATGCATAACCACTGTGAAATTACCATTTCAAAAATCTGATATTGATTCAACCATGTATCAATATGCTTCCATATTCCAATCCTGCCCATTACCTATTTATCAACGTTTTCACTTCCATCTCATGGGTCCAATCTAGGTCACAGGGTGCCTCCAGTTGCTCTGTCTTTCTCCTATATTTTAATTTGGAAGTTACTTAGACCTCTTTCAGAACATGGACTTCCACGAAGAAGGCATGCAGGCCACACTGCAATCTGTTGAGATTGGCTAGATCTTTTCTCATATTTTCATCCAATTTGTGCACTTTGGTCAAGATGTTCCTAAAGTAGCTTTTTATCCTTTTCAGTGGCTCAAATCAACAAATGCCTACTGTCATCTTGTCCTACTGATGAAGAGCACTACTTTATTTGGTCACAGTGTGGTACACCACACTCCTCCATTGAAAAGGCTTTTGTCTTTGGGTTGTTAATATGTGTTATTGTGAGAAATTTAGACAGTATATCCATGTCCTTCCTGGGAGCATATGATCACCTGAGGGTTTTGACATCCATTGTCCAGTCTTCATTGTACCGGTTTTATTTATTTCCATGAGACTCTCCAATGACAAGGCTGCTATAATCCTGCATTGCTAGATCTTGCATTTCACAGAAAAAAAAGGAGTTTTATCCCTCCTCCTATTATAACTGGCATGTGAGAAGAAGAATTTTTATTGTTGGAGAATTTTATACATGCGTATAATATGGTTTAATCAACTCCACCTCCCCCATTCCCTCACCTTAATTCTTCCCCTACCCCTCCCACCATTTTTCCTCTCTAAACTGCATGCTCTCTCTCTCTTTTTTTAACTTAAACCCACTGGCTCCACTTAGTGCTGCCTGTATGTGCATGGTTATAAGACTTCTTACTACAGCATGGATAGTCCTTCAGCAATAGGCATGAAGAAAACTTATTCCCCTCCTCCATAAGCCATCCATTGCCAATACCTTCTTTGCTAGAGATGGAATTTCATAAGATCCTCCCTCACCCATGCCAGGATTTTGGTTGGCCTTATTTTGTGCTGGTCTTGTGCATATAATCACAGACATATGAGTTCATGTGTACAGTGACACTGTCATGCTCAACGGCTAAGGTTTTGTTGCAAAAAATAAGAGACTTGGGATGTTCTGATCTAAATAGGTTTTTTTAATCAACATCACTCCCTGCCCAAGGCTCATAACAGAAGAGAGGGCAACAGACTGTAAGAGCCAGAAGAGGAATTTTAAAGAAATATATGAGCCTCTCTCATGTGGGCTACCAGACTATTGAAAAAAAATGAGTCTCAAATAATTAAAATTTCCCCAGGAATTCCATGGGAGGGAAAGGAAGGACTGAACCTATGCTGCCATCCAAAGGAGGAGCTTGCCTCCAAGGGAGAGATTTCACACAATTTTAATAATGCATTGGACTGCCTTGCAGGGCAGATGAGCTCCAACAGTGATAAGCCAATTATTGGCAGGACTAGACTTGGACTAGGATAGCTTAGTAATATGAACTTCTAGCCTTCTGCTGAACTCTGTCCTGTCAAGGGGTTCCTACAAGTATTGCTACTGGCAAGATAGCTGACTGCAGAGAGATAAGAATGAAATTTTGGGACAGTGCCATTTTTTTCAGGCACTAGGTCAAGATCTGCAGAGATTGACCCCAGTGGTTTATTTTCCCTACACATTTGAACATAGTAGAACTTGTGACCTGTGACCTTTGTAATAAGAATGAATTATATTGGCTGATAAACAGCTCAGGGCTATGGTCTAGAAAAGGATCTGGGATAAGTATAAGGATAGATTCTGTTGGTGGAGAATGCAGAGTACATGGGGCTTCTTTTATAGATCCCCTTTCTATTCACTTGAGAGACAAGGCTTAGAACTAGGGCCTAAACAATGTTCTGAATATTGGGGGATTCAGGAAGGCTGGCTCATAGAATAGTAAAAAGATCACCAAGTTGATTGGCCACTTTTTACTCTGGTATTCTAGGTGAATAGGTGTCATTCATTTGCTTCCACTGGGGGAAAAAAAACAACAGGCCCACAAGATTGGTAATCCTGGATTCTCCAATGCTTATTATAAGATGTGCTTCCTATACTAACCCTCAGGACTGGAGGGATGTTTCTGTTGTTAAGAATTCCTGCTCACAGAGAACCAAGTTTTGTTCACAGCCACTTTAGAACCAACACTGTCTTCTGACTCCTGACTTCTGGCAACAGCTGCACTCAAGTGCATATACAGACATACACAGTTAAAAATAAAAATAAAAATCTTAAAAAACACACACAAAAAAAACTTAGGAGCAAGAGATATGGTTCAACATTTAAGAGCAAATACTGCTCTTATAGAAAACCTGAGTTCAGTTCTCAACACCCAAGTGAGACAGTTCATAACCTTACCTATACCTCCAGATCCTGGGGCAATCCACCCCTCTGGGCTTTGCAAGCACCTGTACTCTTGTGCATGTACCCTTTCTCTCTCTCTCTCTCTCTCTCTCTCTCTCTCTCTCTCTCTCTCTCTCTCTCTCTCTCACACACACACACACACACACACACACACGCCTATACCTATATATGGTTTTTAAAATATATGTACCCAAATACATACATTATGGTATCTTAAATCCTTCTGTTTGTTTCTTTTCCCACTGTGACCACAGCAAATTAGTCTCCTCTCGCTGTTTTTTCACTATTATTTGTTTTTTAATTAGCATATTGGTGATGGGTTGTCAAGTCTAATTTGATGGGGCAGAGTCCAGGCTTTGGGTTTAAAAGCTCTGATAATGCTATCACTTAGTTTGTTGAAATTGAAATGAAAGAACTACTTTATGAAAGAGAGCTAGTAGTTCCCTGACAAGTCTTTTGTTTTGGTTTGCTCACTTGGTTTTGTGTTGAGAGAGATTTTATACAATTTTGACGACATACTGGACTACATTGCAGGACTCTCTTGAGCCCTGCCATAAACCTAGCTAGCCTTGAATTTATTCTGTAGCCCAAAACTTCAAACTCCTATTCTTCCAACTCCTACCCTCAAATGCTGAAATTACAGGTTACAGCACCATGCCTGGTATTATTTTGACAAATCTTTAAAAAATGAGTCATAAACAGCTATTGGATTTGATGCCAATTCTTTGGAAAATTTGACACAAGGATTTGTGCTAAATACAACTGACTTCATAATCATTCCTGTAGAAATCCTTTCTAGTTCTTGATATTGATTTGATTGACACAAGCTTTTCTATGAGTGCTTGCCTTAAGACAATTCTGTGTCCTGGTAAGAAGAAGCAAGAAACATGGAGTGACAGGGAATTCCTAGTCTGAATTTCCGTTCTCAGAAATGCATTTTTCTGTTTTTGCATCTGTATATGGAAACTTGTAAAAGATGATGCCTTACTTAACTCAACCAGTGAGGCAGTATGTTTCTATTCCCAGTTCTGAGCAGTTGACCTTTTATTTAAAGCATACATATGCAAATATAATGTTGATTGACTATATGCAAAATCTATGCATATTTTAAATGCTTTGAATACTCCAAATATTATAATAATCTGAATAATTAAAATATGTAGATGTTTTAGATACTTCTCTATGTCACAATGCTTTGTAAAATTGTCTGATGATTATAACTAAATTGTTACATAAGCTACAACTAGTAGCTTATATGTCATGTTTTATATGAATTTAGTTGCCCTTATTAAATATGATATGAGATCATGATTTGGATTGAGTACCTGTACCAGGCTCAACAGCCCAACATGTAGGTTAACTCCAGTAACTAATCTTTGCCTGGTTTTAGAAGGTCACACAGCCCATTAACTCATTAAGCTGTAAGCTAACTAAACTGTAATCGATTGACCGGCTCATGGGCTAAGTTGTAGCTCATTAACTTATTTGCTATTGCACTTCTGTTTCTCTATAACTGCTGTTGGATTGTTTTAGAATTTGGTTTCTTAGAGTCTGCTTTAATTTTGAGAGATACCTGATGTAAGGATTCTGTATATGCACAGCTCAGCACCTTATTATGTCATCAGCAGGTGACTGCATCCCAGCCTAAAAGCCGGACATACATGCCCACACACTCTCTTGGTCTCTGTCTCTGTCTCTCTTTCTCTTTCTCTCATTTTCTCTGTGCCTCTCTGTGCTCCTCTTTTTCTGTTTCCTCTCTGCCAGGCCTGGCTGTTCTGCCACCAGCCAAACTGTGGCCGCCTTGGTTACCAATGCTAGCCAAACCATCACCCTATACCCTTTCACCTGATTCACAGTCTGCTTTTGTGTTGCTTAGATATACCTTACTGGATTTTATTAGTGTCTAGGCTGGAGAGATGGTTTGGTTATTAAGAGCCCTGCTGCTTTTCCAAAGGACCAGAGTTTGGGTCCCAGCACCCATTTGGGGTGGTTACAACTGCTTATAATTCCAATAAGAAAAGTTTAAAATTTTATCATGAAGATGTAGGTCATTGGCATAGTATGCACTCAGTGTGTATCCTGGAGTTGAATCCTTGCACCACAAACAACAATATCATCATCAACAGCAAAACCCAGGAAGTGCCCAAAGTCTAGATGCTACATCTTAGGATACTGGCATCCAATCACATCTTAGCAAATGATGTGTCTTTAACTTTGTAAAAATCACTTCTCACCCATATGGAAAGTGGGGTTTGTATTGGAAACAGTACATTTTGCTGAAAAGCAAAGCTTATTTGTTTTTGTATCTTTTAAATAAATGCATCTAGTCTGCTATGTTTGGTTTTCATCAATGAAGGTCGATGAAGACATTTCCTGAAATCAGCAGGGTAGATATTTAGTTGGTTATTTTTCTTAGTTTCTGTTTATTTGTTTGAGTTGTGTTTTTTTTCTCCTTCTCAAAGATGATGGTTTGTAGTCTAAAAATATGCTTCATAGGAGTCATCTTGATTTAGTTTAAAAACTTCAATAAAGACACATTGTCTGTATGTGGCTTCAAACTGGTGATTCAGCGTGGGGGCAAGCTGAATGAAAGAGCAAGAAATGAACCAAATCCTGTTGAGAGAGAATGGGGACAGTAATGACTCCTGCTATAGACATAGGCCCCCCACCAGCCCTTGATTGGCCATTCTGTATGAACGAGTGTTTGAAGGGAGCTGTTACCCCAGTCAAAATGGCCTTGAGAAAATATAAAGGAAGGATGAGATTAGACGGTTACTTGTTTTGGCAACATTTGCCATCTTAAGTTACTCCCTGCTTAAAGTCCTTACAGAATACGAAGCAATGAGAAGAGAGAAACCAGAGTTTCAGAGGTGTGTATCAAATGTTAAATGTGCCTGTCCTTAGTGCATGAGCTGGCTGTTTGGAACCTGGGGCTTACACAGGGACACTTTGCTCAGCCTGGAAGGAGGGTACTGGACCTGCCTGTACTGAAATCACCAGGTTTAAATGAATCCCCAGAGGAGTCTTGGCCCTGGAGGAGATGGGAATGGAGGGGAGGGGCTGGAGGGAAGGTGGGGGCGAGGTCAGGAGGAGGGAGGGCAGGGGAACCCATGGCTGATGTGTAAAATTAAAACACAAATATAATAAATAACAAAAAGAAAAAAGAAAAGAATGTGCTTTGCAAATGAACGGAAGTTCAGGGAGATTACCTGGCATGGTTGGATAGCAGACGGGATGTGGTGTCAGGCTTAATCAAGGCAAGTTCATCATAGTGATGACTAGAAAGTAGACAGGTCCTTTGCTGTGGCCACTGTAGTCACAGTGCAGTCTCTCAGTCATATATTCTATTTCACATAAATGCATTTTCATTATTACTGCTTGTGTTCCTCACTCACTGGGGTGACATCCTCTTTGTAACCCCAAGACATTCTAAAGCCCCATTCTCTCAACTTATTGGTTGTTAGAGAGCATTTGTCCCATGGTAGCATGTAGTTGGAGAGCTTCTCTCAAGGTCCCAATAAGCCCCAACAGTCCAGTAGCCCACAGTACCTTACATGTTCCTTGTCATGGCGGTGTCTTTCTACCCAGCCTTCCACTTCCCACAATTCTCCTCCTCCTTGTCCCGCCTACCCTATCCTTCCTGCCTGGCTACTGGTCAATTAGCACTTTATTTATTTTAACCAATCAGAGCAACACATTTGACATACAGACCATCCCACAGCACTTCCCCTTTTCTTTTTTTTAAAAAGTAAGGTTTTAACTTCTATATAGTAAAATTTCAGATAATAAAACAAATATCAAGCAAGAATTACAGTTACAATATTAAAGAAGATATCCTATCTATCTTATATTTGTGAGTCTAAGGTTTTATATCTGACTATCTTTTATCATAATTGAGGAAATTGTAACTATCTAGTCTTCAACCATACCAAAGACCTCAGAAGGATATATTATTACCTGAGAACTGGGAGAAGTATGCAAGCAAGTTTCAGGAATCTTGCAGGGGAGACAGAGACAGCTGGCAGCCTGGACAGTCACCTAATGTTCCTTTGTAAAGTTGGGGCATTTGTCTTCAGCCCACAGGGCTAGAGTCTCTTGGTCACTTTTTTCAGTGTCCTCTGCAAAGCAGGAATCTGAAGGTCCATTTTGTCAAGCAAAGTTCAGTGGTCACCTTTCTATGAGTCCTGCATGTCCAGTTGATCAAGCAGTCCAGGCAAGAACAGTTTCTTGCCCAAATGGCTATTTTTGCAAAGGTGAAGATAAGATATGAAGTGTCTTCCACGCCCATCCTCCTCTCTGAAGTAAATGGGTGCTGCCAGGAGCAGACTTGTCTCATTGTCCAGAAAGTCTAAATTTTCAAAAATATTTTAAATGCCATATTCTGTAGGTCTTTGAAGTATTTGAAGATTACCTATCTATCTAAAATATCTCTATGTATACCTAGAAGACTTAACTAACATGGCTATGAGTATGGTTATCATAGATGACTAAATTATTAATCTATTTTTAATTATCCATTACAATTTTAAATGAGCTGTACAAACATAATACCTTAAACAAGAGTAGAAATATACACACAGTATAACAAAATTAACTTTAAGTTCGTATCAATAGACTAAAATCTATACCAATGTAAAACATTTTAAACAAGTTGTTGCTCTTTAAAAGTAAGTTCATTAATCTACCCTTTCATCCTACTATATCTATATCATATCCCCTTTTCTTCTTTAGAAAGAGATTGCATTTATAATCAGCCTGTTTTAAATAAAATATTGGTTTTTCTCTGTCCCACACCAGAAGGCTCTTTTGATTTGGGACACAAGAATCTCTTAACCTTTTCTTTTAACAATGTGCTTGGGTTTAGAGAAGGAGTGAGCCAATTCCATCTCCAAAGCCAGCTTGATAATTTTGGGAAATTGGGCGTAGTTTTTCTTACTACTTCCTGCTGGAGGGGGCGCTGTATCTTATGGGGACACAAAGAAAATTTTAGGATTATGGAGTAGTCTGTGAGGGTAAACCTCTGAGCCAGTTGCCTTGAAACTATTCTGAATATTGGGTCATCTGGGCCATGGTGTCATCGGAGACCTTTCAGGTGGTCTTGGCTGATCAAACCTGATGTATCTTAATCTGGAACAAATCCACAGCCTCTGGCTTTCTGTGGAAACAAAAGCAGAGACTCTTTTCCAAAGCAACATATCCTTATATCCAAATTTTGAAGTCAAGGTACCTTTAAAATTTACATGTTTATTTAACTCAACAGCTTTTACAATCAAATCTTTTTCTGCGGTTAAAAATCCCAAAGACAAGGCAAACCAGATTCTCTGTGTAATATCCATCTTTGTAAGACTAAAACGTCACTGTGGCTGCTGGCTCCACCCACCTCAGCTTCCCAACATGGCGGTGGTACGGTTTACCACCAACTCTGGGTCTGGAGCCATGTGTACCATTAACTATCAGAAGCAGTTCTATCAAAGCAGCGCATAGACCAGAAACTTTTTTTTTTTAACTAGCAAAGGCTAAATCCACCCTGCAGCAGAGTAAAGTGCCACTTGTAGTCTCCTCATTCCCGCCACACTGCAGGTCAGACGCACATGCCAGGAACCCGCCATAGTAGATCAAACCGGCAGGCTGCTGCTAACTTGAGAGAGACGACTAGGAAGCTGTTTTTAGCTCCATTTTAGAATCTTTTTTCTCAGGTTTTAGGTGGAAACTTTTACCAACACGTTGGGTGCCATTTGTAGTTGGAGAGCTTCTCTCAAGGTCCCACTAAGCCCCAGCAGTCCAGTAGCCCACAGTACCTTACATGTTCCTTGTCATGGCGGTGTCTTTCTACCCAGCCTTCCACTTCCCACAATTCTCCTCCTCCTTGTCCCGCCTACCCTATCCTTCCTGCCTGGCTACTGGCCAATTAGCACTTTATTTATTTTAACCAATCAGAGCAACACATTTGACATACAGAACATCCCACAGCAGTAGCATCCTAACACACAGTACTCTTGACCACAGCAAAGGCAACTATCATCAACCACTTTACTAGAATGGATTCTATTCTGGTTTTTTTTTTTTCTTTTTCTCTTTTTTCCTTTCTTATTTTTACTTTTTCCATTTCCCACGTGTATGTGCATATGTTTGGTGGATGTGTGTATGCATGTTTTTGTATGTGTGGCAGTGCATATGAGGACCAAAAATGATGCCAGGAATCATCCTTGACACTTATTTTGTTTATCAAAGTAGGCTCTCAGTCAAACCCAGAGCTCTTTGATGTGGCTAGTCTTGCTAGCTAGCTTTCTCTAGGGATTCTCTGGGGATTTGGAAGCTGGAATCACAGACTGGACACTATATCTATCCTGCATGTGCATGGGTTTCTGTGGATCTGAACTCTGGTCCTCACACTTGCACAGCAAGCTCTTTAAGTTCTGAGCCATCTCCCTAGTCCCTACACTGTTGGTTTTAAGGACAGAGATGCATGTATGTATGACTCTTTCCTGGTGATCATTTCTTTGATTTAGGCTCTGTTTTGCAGTGAGTAAACCAAGATTTAAAAAGGTGACATGGTCAAGGGAACTCAGGAAAACGAAGTTTTATCTGTGTGAAAAGTACCTGATAACTATGTGGAATGAAAAGCAGTGGTTTCTTCATTATTCCAGAATATTAGCCTCTGTGTTGAAGAAATATTGTGGTTGTATATAGTCTGTAAAATAAAAAATCAAAATGTATATGTAAATTTTTTATAACTTGAGTTCAATAATACGACATTAGTTCAAACTAACCCCTGCCCACAGAACTGTCCTGTTTGTGTAAAGACCTACTGGATCTTAACCGTTGCCTAGGAGTGCTTTCTTAGCTTCTCTGGCTTTTCAGACAAATCAGACTCCTGATTGTTCTGCTCCATCCATCGGAGGGATTTGGGGTTATTTCTTCATTATAGACCTTTAAAATTGATTTGTGTCCAGGACTATGTGTATTATTTTAGCAGCTTCTCCTTTCCTGTTTCATTTCTGTATCCCTGTTAATTTCAGTGGCTGCATGGAGAATAAAAAGGGTACCAGGGAAGGAACAGAATTACATATACCATACCATCTATATGTAAATGGATAGTAAACAGGTGTTTCTCAAGAGAAAATATTTATTTTCTGCTCCTGTCTTGCACAAATCAAAGTCTTGTGCACAGGGTTCTGCTTTCTTTTCTTCAGGAAGGAATGACTGTTATGTGAAAACATTTGCATAGAGGTGTTTCTATACATAAGTGGTCTTCACAGACTTGTTTTTCATCTATGTAAAGGTGATATATTTGCTTTACCTCTATCAAGCATGTTAAGGTTTGGGCTATTATTTGGCTTCCCCTGAGCTTTTTCACCAGTTAGGAAATTAAGGTCTTTGCACTTAAATTAAGGAGGAAAAGAAAAAGCATGGTTTAAAGGCTTGACTGTGATATGTCTTCACAGGTTTGGTCCCCATCTGCTGGTGCCGTCCTGGAGACTTCAGATGCTCAGACCTAGAGAGAGGAAGTCACAGGAAGGGTGCCCATGGAGGCTAGGCCTTGCTCTGGTCCTTTCTGGTCTTCCTCTGCTTCCTGGCTGTCTCAAGGTGAACAACTTGGCTGATGAACCATTTATCTATGCACACTTTGCCTCACAGTGGGATGGGAATGATAGAGCCAGCAACATGGATGGACACTTCTACTCTAGTCCAGGAACTAAAATATCAGCATCTCTTTCCTACATCATTTTTCTCAGATATTAGACATAGTATCAAAACACTGGCTGATACATATATACATGAGTATATAGAAGAAATACTATCTTCTGGAGACAGGGATCCTGGAATAGTAGTACACAAGATTGTTGGTAATATTTTAAGTTCAATAGTGATTTTCAAAATTTTTGAGTCTTATTTCACTTAACAGTGAAACCAATGTCCTAGGTGTTTCATAAGATGTCAGGACTCAATCAAGTGCAAACACTGATATTCAAAACTTGCCTAGGTTTGAACTTTCTCTTCTAGAAGATGGAAAGGGGAAAATGTATCTTCTATTGAGGTCCTTTCCCACTACATCAAATGGTCAAGCATCAAAGACTTATTCCTAATTGATTATTAAATGAGTTGAATTGTCTGTTCACACAGGGATGGGCATAAGGCCATTGTAGCCAATTCTCTTCCCTTCCTTCCTCCCCCCCATCCTCCTTCCCCCTCCCTCCAACCTCCTTTCCTCTCTCCTTCCCTTCTCCCTCCCTCCTTCCATCCCTCCCTCCCTTCCTCTTTCCCTCCCTTCTTTCCTTCTATGAAGAAGGTAGTGGTGGGGGTAACCATAACAGATCCATGTACAGATGAGCAAAGGGAAGAACACAGACACAAAAATAGAAGGAGGAAAGAGACTACAGGACTCTGGACCACCAGGGCTGAGAGCATCCCCACGTAAAGGTGCAGACCGCCCCCAGCTAGGAAATAGCTTGCACTCTGTCCTTGAATTCCTCTGGTACTCTTTGCTATAAAGGCTTTTTTTTTCAAGCTGGTCATGGCAGTGCACATCTTTAATTTCAGCACTCAAAGTCTAGGTATTTGGATCTCTGAGTTTAAGAATAGCCTAGTTTACATAGATTTTTGTTTTTTATTGCATAGAGTTTGGGTGGAATTGATGTCCTCATTTTTCTTGAACCAAATTTAAAAACTTCAAAATATTTCATTGATGAGCTCTATATTCATTAAACAAAACTCTGTTTTAAAATAAATAAAGTATCAGATTCACTAATTTATTCATCCAACTTATTTTAGTGAATAGCTCATATCTTCTAGGCCTCTTCTGAAGGTCTGTGGAGCCACAATCAACAAAAGGGACAAATGTCTATGTCCCCATGAAAACTCCCAATAAAGGAGACAGGAGATAAACTAAAAGAGCGAATAAGGACTGATGAGATGCCACTGTGGGTTAAGGCACTTGCTGTACAAGCCTGGGAACCAGAGTTGGATCCTTAGACTATCCTAAAGGTTGAAGGTGAGAACTGAGCCCGCAAAGATGTCCTCTGGCCTCCACATGTGTGCTGTGGCAGAGACATTCCCTATATACACACACCATGCACACATAACTCTTAATTAAAAACAACTACATTAGTTACAAGGACCAAGAAGTTTGGTTCCTATTGAATCCTCAGAGGTGACACATTTGTTGCTTCTTGATTATTCACAGGGAAAAAATTAAAGTCATTCGTTTGAAACCTGGTGGTGCTGTTTAGCTCAGTCTGGATGAGATGGTTATTCAGCTCCACTATGTTTGGTTTCTTCAGTAAAAATATGATGGTATTGGGTCACCTGAAATACCCCAACTTGTGTGTATGTAAGAGTTCATAGCTTTGAGTTCATTAGCAGGGACCATGGTCAAGGCTAAATTATTCAAAGCTCATTGTGTTATCACAGCAATGAATTCATCAGCACTAAGACTCATTTTGAAATTAATATGTGATTATGACTATATACTTGTAGAAAGAGAGGGCAGGAGATTGGTAGCCATCATGCCTCACTGTACTAAGCCCAGAAGAGCTAAGACTTGGGTTCAAAAGACACTGTAGCTCCTGTCTTTGGACTCTGCAGTCTGCTTCCTTCTTTCCTGCCCTTGTCTTAGTTGTTGCTTCTTGGGCAATTTTTAGGAGACCTATCCCAGGGTTTGGAATGAAAGCACCTCCTCATGAATCTTAGAAAATCATGGAGCAAGGACACCTCCTCCCTCTTCTGGCCAGTACTTGGAAAATGCACATAATTTAAGGTGTAAGGTCTTACAGTTCTCCACACCATCTACACTTGTTATCTTCTGTATTTTTAAAAATATTATATCTATCTATCTATCTCTCTCTCTATCTCTCTCTCTATCTATTTATATCTTCTATTTAGTGGGAGTGGGCAGGCATGCATGTTTGTGGGCATCTGCATGAGTACCTAAGTGTCTGCTTATCATCCCAGCATTTGGAAGGTGGAGGCAGGAGGACCACAATTACAAGGAACACCTGAGCTTTGTACAGAAGCCCTGTCTCAATAATAACACAAATAGAATTAAAAAGAAATGCTGAGTGTGAAACCCCATACAGGTAGCTAAATAGCTCTTTCTTTGAGGACTTTGAACTTAGGAAATAATAACCCATGTATGACTATGCACCTCACTCGTCACAAAGCCCTCTGAGCATTGCCAGGGGAAGAGACTAATATTCTCCTCCCTTTGGCCCTAGAGGTGCCCTGGGGAAAACACTGTTTCACCACAGTATACAGAACATACTGGTCCTTCCTCAATAGTCAGGACACAATAATTAATGCTCTTTCCCTGTGCAAATCCTTGCGTAAGCAAGAACTATTTTGAAATTCCTTGTTAACAGAAATTTTGCCTTGCGAAGTGGAAGCTGCTTGGTGGGAAATGTCAAACTAGTTTCCAGGAAGGAGCTTTTCCATGCCGTATTTCATTCTGTGGCCAGGGATGCTTGCACGGGATCTCTTAGGAACTTGGCACATCTGTATCTTTTGGTCCACCCTTTCCCCACTGTGTCTTCCCTATTTCCCTTAAGCATCCTCCTCCTCTATCTCACTGAGGATAGATTTCAGCCATTTCCTAAAGCCTGCTTGTGTCTCATATGAGAAAATTATTTCAGCTAATGATCTACAGCCAGGGAGATAAAAGATGACACTGAAGTGTTTCCTTTGTTTTGTACGATTCTCATTCGAAATGCCGTGAGCTTGTTTTTTCTTCTGAATGGTTTCTTCACACATTGTTTTAGTTTCATATTAGTTTTCAGGTGTTTTATGGCACCAAGAGGATGGCGATTTGCATGTGTGATGCACACTATGAGGAAATCCAATGTTGTTCCAATTGCCTTCTTACCACTCTTTGAACGATAAGACCCATGGTGTGTGTGTAGAATAAAACATTAGTGTACCGAAGAGGAAAAAAAAAAAAAGCAGTCAATTTTATATCAGTCATTGATTTCTGTTTTACATTTCCTACTTTAATGCACTGAATCATGATTTAATGTGCTTTTTAGTCAGTTTTCATTGGACTTTGCTCTTCAATATTTTTCCTATAGACATTCAATTTCCATCTCAATTCCTTCCATTTTCTTTTCCTATTCTCCACTTACGATCATTATATGTTCTCAAAAAGTCCCGTTCAAGAGCTAGAAATCCAAAATCAGTTACTGAAGTAACAGTCTGCAAGGCTGGGGCAACGTGGCCCTGAGTTCTAATTCTATCACTAAAGCTGTATTCCATTGTGAAAGTCAATTAACTCCTCTGTTGCTGGTTTTCTAGCTTGGAAAGGTATGTTAATAAGACAGCACCTGGTATGTTAATTATCTGAGGGTTACATGAAGTACTAATAATACAGGCAGCACTCAGTTCATTTCCTAACACACGGCTATAGCTATGCTAGTATCAATAACCAAGGTTCATCCCTTTTTCCTCTGGCCTAATTTACTCTCTTCTCTTTCCATGGCTAGAGTACTGGAGATGCCCAGACCCCTAAGTTCTCTTCTTCTGTCTCTGAAGACACACTAAACACTCTATCAACAAAAATAGAATTCAAAGAAAAATTCTCATGTTATACTGAGAGACAATATATTTATCATGCTGTTAAGGATCCTCATCAGGTCTAGTCAAAATAAATGGCTTGGGAAATGGATAAGGAAAGCTATTTTCTTCCCACATATTTTATTGTCATTTGTGCTAAGGATATTTATGTTAAGGCTGAGAAGACATAACCCTTTGTGGTAAGTAGTAATTAGGACCCAGGTTTGGGATAAATTATGCTCAGACCTTCCTTAATGACATGGGTATATTCTGAGAAATTCATTGTAAGTGATTTTATCATTGCACAAGCATTGTATGTACTTACACCAACTAAGATAGCTATGATGTCACCAGGAGATAAAGTCTGATAAGACAATGATTATCTATTATGTTGTCCACTGTGAACCAAAACACCATTATGTAGTGTCTCAGAGTATTTACCTACATCATTTTAGAGATAAGCAGGCATAAACACTTTCTGCATTATCTCATCTATTATGAGATTTTGTAAGTCAGTGTTTTAGAGATGATAATAAATAGGAATCATCACAACATCAGTGTGGACTTCTAGCACCGTGAATGTTTGTAACTTTTCTTAGTGCCATGACAAATTCCCTGATAGAAACAACTTGACAAAGGCATAGTCTTGGCCTCTAGTGTTAGTCCACCCTGGTGGGGAAGGCATGGCAGCAGGAGACTGAGGCAGCTGTTCACACCACGTCTGCAGTTAGGATGTGGAGGGAGATGAACACTGCTGTTCAGTCTGCATTCTCCTGATTATTCACTCTGGGACACCAGTCCGTGGAATAGTGCCACCAGCATTTGCTGTGGGTCTTTCTTCTTCAGTCAGACCTCTCTGGAAATGCCTTCACAGACACATCTGGTGATGTGTCATCTTTTTGGCAATTCTAAATATAGTCAAGTAGACAATGTAAACTCACCCTCATCCTGGGGAAGTGGAGAAAGAGGGGGCTGTGTATCAAATGGTCTTGCAATTTTACTCATACCAGTAGTTCCCAGATGGGAGAATGTATCATACCCTCTGAGTTTGGAGAGTTTATTACAAAGATTAAAACTACATCCTTAGTATTGAAATCCACAGCAGAACATGCTACATATCCATAGTAGTACTTCTGGAATATTAGCCACTTCCCAGCTCCCACACAGAAAGAGGATAGGCTAATCATTTGTTAGTATAATATTGATTGAATTGGATGTTTCCTCATTCTGTAATTGCCTCCCATAGGGGACCATAGATGTCATTTGTCCAGCTTTCAGTCTATGCCCTAAGTAGTTAGAAAAGCTGCCTGAGATGTTTGCATATCTGGTAATGCCACAGCAACTTTAAAGGAGGAAGGATCGAAAAAGAAAAGTATAGAGACAATCTAGATCATCCCCAGAAAAAAATCAGCATGGGGCATTGATGTGGGCAAACATCATCAAGTTTGATTATTGTTTGCTACTTTAAAGATTCCAACAAATATCAGAGACATGGGAAAGAACTATTATTTTAGAATTCTGCTGGTAATCTGGGCTTTGCTTGATGAAGGTTGGGCTTGGTTGAATAGCTTCCTTCCAGCCATAACAGATGGAGAATCTCTGCTTCACCTACCTCCCATCCTTCTTGGATGGTGACCACTATGGCATCTTATTCTCATAATGAAAACAAGACCAAGAAGAAAACATGTGGAAATATACAAGGCCTCTTAGGGTCTGCACTTGAATCTGCACAGTCCCCTTCTGTCTACACATCATAGATCAAAGCAAGTGCTTTGGCCCAGCTGTTGCACCAAGCCTTGAGTATCTGTTGCATTCCCTCATTGACAGAATCCCAGCTGTTACAATCCAGCTTGCCCATATTACCTAATGAAGTTCAGTGAAATGGCCTGGAAGCCACTGTGAAACACAACTATAAAACAAGTCAACGTTTATCTTTGCCCTAAAACGACTTGAGTAGGCACATGCTCACCTTATAGCCAAAGCATGCATGCTCCAAGGGGTCCTTTGTTGTTTCTTATATTTTCTGATGTCTTGAATATTTAGGATGTCCAGAGAGTTGAGCCCTTTTTCTTAATCAGCAATCCTTGTAGGAATGTACTCACCAAAACAGTGTAAGTTGGAAAAAGTCTCCCCATATTGTATTTGGCCTAACTCTAAAATGAAAGGTTACTGGGAACTTTACAGATGTAACTGAGCAGTGTGGATTTATCTTTGCCAGAGAGTTTCTGAGATGTTAAATATCTGCAGTCACAAAATGAAACTATTTTTAAGGATTGCATTTCTTTTCCCCCATCCCTGATTTTTCATTCCAGTTATCAGGATTAAAGTGATGGCACATGCTAACCACGTTCTACAAGTGTAAATATAAATGAAACCTCGTGAAATTTATCATGGCTCATTGAACCACAAGTAAATGGCCTTTCTTCTTTGGTATTATAACAAATTAATTGTCAGTCATTTTCTTCAAATAGATTCTGCATTTTAATTCAAGGGTGATTTTTTTCCTTGTGTCTTAAAATATTAGCTGCTTGTTGGTCACAATATTCACTGTGAGTAAAGTGGTACTCTTCCACATCTTTGGTGCCTTGATGGATCTCCCAGCCACTCTGGATTTTAGCCATTCGTGTCCTATCTATGGCTAGCTTCTCTCTTGGATTGCCTTGGGTTCATGGAGT
Source organism: Onychomys torridus (assembly GCF_903995425.1). Classification (NCBI taxonomy): domain Eukaryota; kingdom Metazoa; phylum Chordata; class Mammalia; order Rodentia; family Cricetidae; genus Onychomys; species Onychomys torridus. The sequence goes on from NC_050447.1 coordinate 41,144,243, forward strand.
TTCCTCTTACATGATGTTAATTATCCTTGTTTTTATCACAATATTGCTTTACTGTGTGTTCACAAATGGACAGTTTGTAGAACATAATTTGGGTCCATTATATTTACAACACATTAATCTGTTGAGCAAATATTCAGGCTGTATTTCCTGTTCTTGGATTTAACTTTAAATGGCATCATGGCAACTAACAACTGATAAAGCTTAATAACCAATGATTCAGTTTGATCAATGCTTAGAACTTAACCAAAGTGCTAACTTCATGGAAAGGATGATAAAGTGGAAGGCAGGTGAAGAAGTCAATGAAGATCAGGTATAGCTTTGGAATCAACTGTAGCAAAAGTTACTGTTTGTCACATTTTCCTCCTACAAGCTCCTAACAAGCACTGTGGCCATGGTGGCCATGTAAGATTTAGGAAAAGCAATGCCTGAGTGTAGCCAACTTCATGTGAGGAATAAGAACTCAGTGGAGATCATTCCATGGGCATGTATTCTCCAGACATCTCCTTGGGAACCTTATTCTCTTTGTTGAAAGTGTTGACTTCTCTAAGCTTGAAAAGTTATCTATAGAATTTTCTCCTGATGGGTGTCCTTTTGTCAAGAATGTTGTAATTTCATAAGTAGCCTACCACATGAGGTTAGTATTGATGATCATCTTGGCAGGCTCTGGAACTGCCTAGGAGTCAAGTCTCTAGACATAACTGTGAAGGATTATCTAGATTAAGTTAGCCTCTGGGGACATCTGTGAGGATTATATCTGATTGAGTTGAGATGGGAAGACCCACTCTAAAATATAGCAACTATTCTCTGGGCCTTGATCCCAGGCTGAGTACTGGCATCCATCATCCTCTCCTTCCTGACTTGCATCCAAAAATGCAATGCAACTGTATTTAAAATTCCCTGTCTTGATGGACTGTATCCATGAAATATGGGGTACAATAAGCTCTTTCTCTTAAGTTGCTTTTGTCATGATATATTGCCACAACAACAGGAAAAGTAGCTAAGACCTACCTGACATGGGTATATGAAAGATTAGGCCCCTTGCTACTAAAGGGAACAGCTATGTCATGGTGGTTCGAACTCCAAGAACCTAACTGTGATTGGGTTTTGCAAGACTTTCTACTGCTGCATATAAGCTATATTAGAAAGCCTTTAGGGATCATGCTGTGGATATTGATCTGTATAAATAAAATGCTGATTGGCCAGTAGCCAGGCAGGAAGTATAGGCGGGACAAGGAGAGAGGAGAATTCTGGGAAGTGGAAGGCAAAGGCAGAGAGATACAGAGATACGGCCAGCCACTGCCATGACAAGATGTAAGGTACTAGTAAGCCACGAGCCACGTGGCAAAGTATAGATTAATAGAAATGGGCTAAATATAAGAGTAAGAGCTAGACAATGGTAGGCCTGAGCTAATGGCCAAGCAGTTTAAATAATATGAATGTCTGTGTATTTTTTTTATAAGTGGGTTGTTGGACTACTAGGGCTTGGCGGGGGCTGAAGAGAAGCTCTCCAACTACAGGATCATTTTAGATTTACTTAAAAGGTGTAAATGGAATGTATGAAGTTTCAGTTATCTAACTTTCTTCAATATTAACATTGAACCTACTATACTTGTCAAACCTAAGAATCAATGTTGGTGTGACTTTCTTAGTTAAGCATGTGTATCATTTGTATTTCACCATGTTTCAGGTAAGTATCCCCTGTTTCTTCTGTGATTCTGCCATGGTGTATCACATGTGGTTGGTATTGACTTCTTTGGCTCCTCTTGGCTCACAGGTTTTCCTTGTTTGTCCTGATATTGACAGTCTTGAAGAGTGTTGATCAGAAATTACTAGAATAGCTCCTTCCTGGCTTTCTGCTGCTTTCTCATGATTGGACTTGGCCTATGAGTTTGGAGATGGCTTCATTGTGTTGTCTTAAGGGGCACATTCCACTAAGGTGACTTTTCAATGGTAGGGTCCATCCTTGTCACTGCTGGGTTTCTACCCTGCACTTTCCTGTTCTTCCTCTTTCATACTCTGTTTTTAGGAAACTAATGATTCAACCTGTCTGTAGTCAATAGCTGGAGAATTAAATTATACTACATGGGAAGGATTCAGGGACACATAGTAACTGCAATTCTTCTTTGAAGAGGATTTGTCTCTTCTTATGCATTAATTAGTTCTTATTGATTCCAATGTTTTATTCTTGGAGTTATAATAAAATATTGTCATGATTTATTTTGCTGCTCAGAATTATTTTCCAGCTCTGGCCTCTGGGAGCCCATTCCAGTTGGCTTCTCTGTCCTTTTGACATGGCTTTTTTTCATTTTCTTCAGCCATCCCTTTCTATAAGATGCTCTGGGCTTCTCTTATGTTTCCTGTCTTAGCCCCAGAATCACACATCTCTCCAAGGAGCCATAAGGCCTAGTTTGAAATGTGTTCAAGAAAATAGAATGTGCCAAACATGAGGATCTATTTCACAGAATCGAGTTTATTTTAGGCTATGTTTCTGGGAAAATACTTATGGCACAGGCAAATATCACATTCTGACATATACTTTGCTTCTTTGGGTCTCCTTTACTTTCCTATTCTCAGTGTGACTTTTTTCTAACTCTTTAACACATACAGTTAGTGTTTATGCTGCTCAACAATAACTATACCACGTTGTGGAAATTTGCATAAAAATAGATTATTTAAAATAAGTTTATCTTATTTTTAATTATGTGTCTGTGTTGGAGTATGTGTCTATGCCTGTAGTACCTGTGGAGGGGAGAGGAGGATCTCAGATCCTCTGAATTTGAAAATTACAGATAATTGTGAGCCACCCAATATTGTGCTGGAAGCTGAATTTGAAACCTTTACAAGATCAGTCTGTAGTCTGAACTGCTGAGCCATCTCTCCAGCACCTCATGATGTGAATCTTGTTTTATTGATATTAGTGTCTATTTCTTGTTCCATGATAATCAGCAGCTGAGTGGTTAAAATTGAGAAAGATGTGACATCTCATATGGTCCATTCAGCAGGAAACAGTTGCCTGACTCCTTAAGAACTGAGCAGGGGAGTATGGGAGGGAGTGGCCTTTGGGAGTATCTTCCCTGACACTTGGTGACCTTCACATCATTGTCATTGTGAGGGATCTTAGGCAGTGCACAGGCCTTCCATGCACAGAGAAGCCTGGAACGAAAGGAAAAGACCACACTTCTCCCCTTGAGCCCATTTGTTTATAGCTTTGTATTCATGATAACAATTTGATTGTACATTTAGAAAGTTGCTAATTGAAAATTCACATATCAGAAGGTCATAATTCCAATGGCTTTTGTTTTTATACCAAGTTTAGTCCAAAAAAATAAATTAATGAATATTAAAGATAAGAACGGTTTCCAATAAAAATCAGAGTTGAAGCCTCTCCCACCTGTTCTTTGTCCTCTTGGCAGGCATTATTTCATTGTCACAGGAACACACTTTTGAATACATTATGTAAATAAGGAAACAGATAATTTGTTGAGAATCTTTAGACTAGTGAGCATTTTTTGAATATAGCCATTTGGAATTCTCAAATACTTGACATAATCATCACACACATACAATGATTTATTTCTGAAGCAGGCATTATTTATCTAGAAATGGACTCATCTCCAGCATGTCTCCCCATTTAATTAATTTCCTGAAGATGAAACTTTATGGCGTTATCATTATGGATGCGGTGAAAATGCTTCTGTTAAATTAAAAGAAGTCAAAATGCAAAGCTTAATTAGCAGAATATATTTACCAGTAAGAAATAATTAAATACACATTAATCAATTAAAATAAATTCATCAGTATGCTGGTCCTTTCAGCCTGTCTCCATTCTCTTCTCTTCTGTGGACACATCAACCCTTTGTTTTATTCACTGTGAGTCCCTGCTTTTGTATCCTGGCCTACCCATTCTCCCTGTCACTTGTTAATTCCTTCCATTTTCATGAACATTTCACTATGGTTTGTCTAAAGTTCTGAAATCAGTCTTCTTCTTCTTCTTCCATATATTCCCCTAGAGGACTTATTCAGTCATTGGTTTCAATGTCATCTTTGTATTTTCCATCTTCTTATAATGGGATGCCCTCACCTTCAACTTCATAGGCATCTTCTCACCAGTGTCTACACTACAGAATGTCTCAAGTTTCTACCCCAGCCATACCATCATCTTCTCCATGCCATGAAATGGGAAACCTTTGCCAAATTTTAGAAGTTATCTGCTATTCTTTGCTTATAACAAACCTATTGATCTAATTGTAAACCATTTTTATAGTTTTGTATTTGTCTGAATATTTGGCCTTTTGCATCTGATTCTTTCAACATTGTAGGATGCCTTTTAGATCAATTCATACTGCTGCCTGCAGCAGCAATTGCTTCCTTTGTGCTGCTGAAAAGTATTTCATTGCATAAATAGATACTGTTTGCTTGTTCATTCAGTAGATAAGCATAGTATTTAGATCCTTCCATTTGGGGGCTATTAGCAATGATGTTACCATAAACATGTGCCTAAAAGTCACTGTATGAAAATAACTTTTATTTCGCTGGAGTATATTCTTATAAGTAGCATTCTTAAATTGCATAATAAATACACATTTAATTTTGTGTGTATAGAGGTGTGTGTTCGCATGGAGATGCATGTGCCCATGACTAGTGACTATATGTATGCATAGTACTTTCTTTTGTTTTACACAGAATCTCTTACTGTCCTGGATCTCACTTAGAGGGCTGGGCTGGCTGACCATTTTCTCAGAACTGAAATTGTAACCAGAGACCACCACACCCACCTTTTTACAAATATGAGTTCTGGGGATTAAATTTGAGTCCATCCTTGCAAGACAAGCACTTTAGCTACAGATATTTTCCAACCCAATTTAAGCATTTGATAAGGAGCATGCAAATCTTTTTCCAAAGTGACTAGACTGATTCACATACCAGCAGCATTGTAGCAGGTTTTCTCTTTTTCTATGCCTTTGCCAACACTTACTTCTGTCTGATCCCAGGCAATTTGTATCCTAAACTCCTGATCAGCACCACCATGAATTTACACATCAAGTGAATGTGAGTGCCTTATGATGACTTGCTTCTACTGAGTCAATGAGGAAGAAGAGAAAAAGCCAGGATGTAAAGAGATAAAGGGAAATTACAACTCATTATGCTGTAAGGAAAAACAAGCACTTCCCAGCATTGTAAGATAATTAAATCTTTCTCATCCTGAGAGGTTCTCTGATGAAATAAAGTGAAATTAACCTGTCTCACTGTTGCAGGCAAGTGAATAGTCATGGGATCTGAAGTCACCTGATATCTCCTCACTGTATTACATCATAAGTAGGTATAGAATTACCATTTTCCAGAGTAGGTAGGTATAAGACTAAATATGTGGGGGCTGGAGAGATGGCTCAGAAGTTCAAGCAATGCCCTCCCTTCCAGAGGACCCAAGTTCAGTTCCCATCACCTACTTGGTGGCTCACAACCATCTGTAACTCCAGTTCAAGGGCATGCAACACCATGGGCACTTCACACACATAGTACACATACATACATACAGGCAAAACACTCATACATGTAAAATAAAAACAAATCTTTTTAGAGAGATTAAATATGTGAAGCCAACAACACAAAATAACACTAAAATTAACACAGTCAACCATGGAAAAATAAAGTCCCAGAAGGGACAGGACTCAGAATATTTATGAAATCAGAAAGAAAAATATTAAAATGAAATAGTAAGTCATTAACATAGAGTCAGGATAAAATTTCAAAATTGTTATTAAAACATTATAAGAAATCATCATGATAAAATTAATTGTAATTCTTATGCTTGGCACATTTGTAACATCCCTGACCCCCTGTCATTGTAAGTGCAAATCACCTACATAAAATTGTCTAAGCAGACAGTCACTAGTTACCAGTTAATGAACTAATTGATGCATGTTATAGTTTGAGTTAATCATTAGCTTGGATTTGAATCGAGGTCAGTTTGTATCCTGTAAGAATTAATAAGGCCCTAATTAATTTCTATTCCAACATTTGAAACTCAAATGTATATCTGACTAAAAATTAAGATGCTTATCAGGTGCTAAGCCTCTCCAAGGGACCTGGAGGTCTTTATTTTTCAACTGGCAATAAGAAACAAAGATTTTTAAGTGTTATCAGTAGATATAATGTGAACACTGCATATTAACAGAAATGTTAAGTTTTGGACTGCAAGTGGAGAGGATGAGAGAAGGTAGAACTCCATCTCTTGTGTGTAATGTCATTTCCACACAAAGTTGAGAAGTGGGGTATAAGACTATAGCTCAATACATTGTATTTGGCAGAGGTTAATTAAAGAGATTAATAAAATTTCCTTTCACCTTCATGTTGAAAAGACAACAAAATTCAGTCCCCATCCATCCTTTTTACATCATTTCCAATGTGTTTCTCTCCCTGTCACGATTTTTCATCTTTCCTCCCTATTACATACTTGTATTGTAGAATATCAATGTAACATTTTTGAAGGCTTACACATCCTAAAAAGCAAATACCAATAATATATTCACAGATTTTTGTTACTGAAATCAACCAACACACTCATTAATCATGTCTCTAATGTCCCATAGAAAATAATTATGATTATAATTATTCAAGAAATTGTTACAGTATGCAGATATCTCCATGTCCACTGAATGCCAATGTGATATTTCCAGCAAACCAAATGGTGCCTTTTGTAACTTTGGCTTTTAATCCTCTTTAATGAGTACATACTATGCTCTGGGGTACTGAGTTAAGCACTTTACACTGATTTAATCCTTCCTACCACATTATGAACAATTATATTTAATTTTTTTACTTTTTATAAATAACAGAAGCAATGGGAACTCACTAAATGACTGCTGCTATGAAATACAAAGATGGCTAAGCTCCAGGAATCCACACCTAGAGATAAATAAAGACTGAATCTACTCCAATCTCCTGGTTACATTTTCATCACTAAGGGATTGTTATCTGTATGTATACACTTCATCTGGCCTGCTTTCTGTAAGCCCACACATTGACTGAGGAGGACTTAGCTAAGAATCCTCAATATTGTCCAATGTGTTTGAGATAGAAGACAAGTTGAGACTCGCTGATGTCTCTACATCCAAGTAGAACACCACTTCCCAATTCATTCCCAGCAGTAAGAAACAGATGTCACTGCCACATGGCTCCACCATGTTCTCTTCAGGTGTGTAGATGGGAGTTGGTGGGTCAAGCTTCATGTACGGACATGCTATGTGTGGTTACAAAGGGCTCATGCAGATGATCAATTTTGCATGCATCTTTCTATTTTGCTAGCATCTTCCTGGGGGATATGGTGAGCAAAGACAGAGAAGGGAAAAATATCTTATAAATTCTTCACTAAAATAAAAATTTTAGGTATATAGTGTCTGGCATAATACTATGTAGCCTAACCATTTAGTGTTAATTTGTTTAATTTCCAGGATTTTTTTTTTTTTTTGGTACAGAGAATTGCCATATTGAAAGTAAACAGCAACTTTTCATCCTTTGCCTCCTTTGAAGAACATCCAGAACACTTTCCTGCTTTAGGATGCTGAAGAGCTATCTCTGGATAAAACCATGCTTACTTATCATGGTCTGTTATTCCTCGTTCTCCCTTTCTGTTCTTGATCCAGCTGGGATCTCCTGCTCCCCTAAGCTTTCTTTCCCTCAAGTCTTGCCCTTCATTACTCCCACTGTCATCCAGGTTGTTCATGTAGATCTCATCCATTTCTCTGTCATTGGGTGATCCCTGGGTCTTTCCTAGGGTCCCGTTTTCTAGGTAGCCTCCCTGGAGTTGTGTAGCAGTCTAGTCATCCCCAGGGGTGTCTTGGTCCTGGAGGACATGGGAATGGAGGGGAGGGGCTGGGGGGAAGATGGGGGTGGGGGCAGGAGGGGGGAGGACAGGGGAACCCATGGCTGATGTATAAAATTAAAACACATAATAATAATTTAAAAAATGCTTACTAAAACAAAACAATAAAAACAAAAAACACAACATATTTTGATTCAGTTGTTGCACTTGTAGTGCATTTAGAGATGGATCCTAATGTCCTCCAATAATCTAGGTTGCTAAAATTCTCTTAGTAAGATGTCAGAGGCAGGAATGTGTCTACCTCTTTGAGCCCTAGCTTCACCTTCACATCTAAATGCCCATTGTTGAGAACAAAGAAGTAAGCAGTCAGTCAGCAAGGAAGGCCCTTCTTGTGTCAGCCCCACCCTTTGTGGACCAAGGCCTTGCCTCAGCAACAACCAACCCCTCTTTCTCTGAAGCAGCCCAGAGTGGGGTATCATTGGGCTTCCTGTCATTCCAAGTCACGAGCAGTTGCAAGGCATAGTGATTTGTGATTTTTAAAGGGAAAATGTATAAACCAGAAAAAAGTGATGAAACAAATATGAATGAAACATATTAATAATGTCAGAGCTATGGGAGCCTGGTAAGATTATTTTTGTTGACATTTTTAAAACAGATATCTGTGATATTTGCCTATTCCCAATTAAAACTGTGATGTAAAATAATGGAAAAATGTTAAAAAGGCTGAGGATACAGCTCAAGAGTTAAGCTCTTCCATGAAAAAGTAAAGACTGGGCCTTGATCCTCAGAAACCTATGGGAATGACAGGTGGGCGTGGCAGCTGCCTGTAATTCCAGCCTTGGATGGGAGAGAAGCAGAATCCTCCGACACACTGACTAATAAGAGTAGGAGAGCTCTGGGCTGGCTGAGAGAGCCTGCCTCAATGAATAAAATGGAACAGAAACAAGGATGGTTCCTAACCTTGACCCCAGACCTTCCTATACACACACACACACACACACACACACACACACACACACACACACACACGATGTTTGCACATATTAGAACTCATATGTGTGTGCCCACACACATGCAAAACCTACATACATACACATATACATCTATTTATGTGTACTATATAAATATGTATATACATATATGTGTGTGTATAATGTATGTGTAAATATACACATCATGCATGTACACACACACAGACATGCTTGCACATATTAGAACTCATACATGTGTGCCCACACACATGCAAAACATACACATACATATACATCTATATATGTGTACTATGTACATATGTTTGTGTATACAGTGTGTGTAAATATACATATCATGCATGTGCACACACACACACACACACACACGAAAAATGGAAAAAGAACCAAGGACAGGCACAGGCCCATTACATGGTTTCTCTCCAGAAAACCCCCAGAAATCTTTGAGACCCCAGTTTACCTGAGAGAACCCCTGTAGAGAGAGCTCTGCCAGTCAGAGCCATAGGCCTCCTTAGAAATGACTAAGAGAAGAACATCACACCATTTTGCAAAAACTTTTACTAAGGAAGCCAATTTATTAAGTGCCAAGAAAAATGTGTGCTTTTCCAGGAAAAGCAATGGAAGTGAATCCTGGGTGCAGTTATTCAAAGCTCTCTAGTTATTGTTATCATACGCCCCAAACCAATTAGGTCAAAAAATATTTGAGCTGCTTTCAAAGCATGACACAATTAGGGTCTCTAATTTGCATGTGGATATTTTTCACAGAACTGTGATGTTTCCAAGAAATTATGGCTCAAGGAGAGGGTAAATAGATGGGGAGATACATTGATATCGGGGAAATTGGCATCTGGTTATAAAGGTCTATGGAGGTGTCTGCATATAATGTCCATCCATTGTGAGATACAAAGAAGAATGTAATTGCCTTTTGGTTTTAGGCAAATGTGTTGCAGGAGATAGGTGTTCACTAGCGTGTTTTCTTTAGAGCAAACTCTTTAAATGTGCTGCCAGCATTTACAAAGCTGTCCTCTGGGATAGTGGATGATATAAGTTAAGGACAATGCTAAAGTGCCACTATTGGGTCTGAGAGATGGCTCAGCAGAGAGGTGGGGGCAGGAGGGCAGTTTGCCATTCAAACCTGCCAACAAGAGTTTGAAACCTAAGACTCACATGGTGGAAGGTGAGAACTGACTCCCAAAAGTTGTCTTCTCACCCCCACATGCATGAATCATGGATGTGGCTACACACACTTACACTATGTACACACAAAACATACAGTAATAAAAGCAAGTCATAAATAGAAATGTTTGTGGCTAGACAGATGGCTCAATTGGGAATAGCGTTTGTTTTCTGCACTAATAAGGCAAGCTGAGTTTGGGTTTCAGCACCATGTGGAAGGCTGGGAAAGACCGTGCAGGGGTGGGACTGGAATTCCAGCACTGTGGGAGGCAGGGACAGGAGAGGCACTGGGACCCTCTGGTTGTCAACATTGCTAGAGGTTCAGTGAGAAATGCCAGTTCAATATAGTAAGATGGAAGTGTGGCTCTTTGACAGTGTGATACTCCTATTGTGAAAAGAAGTCTGAGAAGGAATCAGCCCTGTCCATCTTTCTTATGGTAATAAGCCCTGTGTGTTTTGGTATTTACTTCACCCCCAGGCAGCTAATAATCTCCTAAAACAAATGAGCAGTCTTCATTAAACATAAGGGTGCATACATGACTGTTGTTGGCTGTTTTTGCTTTTTTGCTCTTTGGGGGGCCCATCATCTAGCTCCCAAATAAATCACACCTGGAGACTTATTCTTAGTTATAAATTCCCAGCCCTAGCTTGGCTCGTTTCTTGCCAGCTTTTCTTAAATGAACTCATCTACCTTTTGCCTTTGGGATCTTTCCTTTCCTTACTACTGTAACCTTACTTTCACTCTTACTCAGTGGCTGGCTGGGTGGCTGGGTGGGTGGCTGGGTGGCTGGGTGGCTGGGTGGCTGGCTGGGTGGCTGGGTGGCTGGCTGGGTGGCTGGGTGGCTGGGTGGCTGGCTGGGTGGCTGGGTGGCTTGGTGGCTTGGTGGCTTGGTAGCTGTCTGTCTGACCCCTTGTATCCTCCCTTCCTTCTCTTGCTCTTTCTTCTTTTTCTCCCAGATTTCTCCTAATTTTTCTCTCTGTCTACCAGCCCCTCCTATCCTTTCTCCTGCCTCACTATTAGCTGTTCAGTGCTTTATTAGACCATCAGGTGTTTTAGATAGGCAAAGCAACACAGCTTCACAGAATTAAACAAATGCAATGTAAAAAATGCAACACATCTTTGCATCATTAAACAAATGTTCCACAGCATAAACAAATGTAACACATCTTAAAGTAATATTCTACAACACATGACTGCTTGATTAAGAACCAAACAGAGAAGGGGGGAGCAGATGATTGGTGTGGAGTCACACTGCTAGAAGCTAGTTATATAATAAATCAAACAATGGCACTTCTAGTCTGGTTGTTGTAGAGTATAAATGTCAAGAGTTAGCTTTTCGTCAATACTTTCCCACTATTTCTTCAAGTTTTGGGTGAGATCAAGGAGTGTTATAAAAATCATAATCCATTCTTACTCTTGTCTTGACTTGCTCTAAGCCAAATTATGTTGGAATAACACACTAACTCCCTTGTTTCAATCCTTTTAAGGTATCATTATAAAATGTAAAAGGAAAAATTCACATAAAGATCTAAACATTTCTCCTCTCCGAACCCTGTGCCACATCATTGAAAATGAATTTTGTTGGTGTTTGTGTGAAAATCAGATATTGAAGTTCTATCTATGGGGTTTGAAAATACTTACATAATCATTTCAGTGTCATGCAATTGCCAAGGAATCCAGTGTCTGTGGGGTCCACATGGCAAACAAATCTGCCCTTCACATACAATGGACTATATTCTGCTCAGGATCTGAAGTGAAGTGGGACAAACCACATGGTTTTTTAATTAAAAAACTTTTATCTGTTTAATTCCTAACATCCAAACATCACACCTCAAGCAAGGAACAGAGTCTTTTTCTTTGCTTCTCTGATACTTCTTACTATAATTTTTTTCCTTCTTCTTCTTGGGTCTGTAGAAGCTAAAATCAGAGTAAGGAGAAAGATAAGAGCTAATTGGTAACTCCCAATACCTGCTCTGGGACACACACACACACACACACACACACACACACACACACACACACACACACACACTAGAGAGAGGGAGAGAGAGAGAGAGAGAGAGAGAGAGAGAGAGAGAGAGAGAGAGAGAGAGAGATTTTTTAAAGTAATTTTACTTTTTAAGTTATGCTTAGGATACAGATTAAAGGTTTCACAATTTGAGACTTGAGTATCCAGTCATTATTTCTGTCCTCTACAACATCACGAATTATTCAAGGAAAGATATCCCCTTTTATGGAAAGAATGTGACAGAACTTTTGAGGTTAGAGAGATGGTTCAGCAGTTAAGAGCAGGTACTGCTCTTGCAAAGGACCCAAGTACACACATGGCACAACAACCATTTGTGAGTCCAGTTCTAGGAGATCAGATCTTCTGATCTTCCCAGGTACCTGCACTCATGAACACATCATCCTTCCCTACACACCTACATACACATATTAAAAAATGAAATCTTTTAAAAAAATAGAACTTGTTCTCACCTTTGCACCCTGAATACATATAAGATAATGAACACTTAACAAATACAGAAAATAATCAGAAAAATTGTATTTATTTGTAAGCCACATGTATTTTTTGAGACAGGGTTTCTTAATATAGCCCTGGCTGTCCTGGAAGTCACAGGTATCCTCCTGCCTCTGCCTCCTGAGTGCTGGGATTAAGGCATGTGCCACCACTACCTGGGCACATAATTTTGTTTTAAGGTAATGAAATAAGCCTTCATTTTTTTTAACTAAGATATTTCAATCTCTTAGGAAACATTTGGGGGAAAAAGCCCCCTTTATTTTAGGAACAAAACAAACCATTTCATCTTTCCACCTTAATTTCAAAGGGACCCCATTTCATTAGTTCTGTCTGGGGTGTTCTATTTTTGGAGCCATGATGAGAGCTATTTCACATCTCTGAGAAGTGATAGTGCAGAAATAACGGGATCTCTGCACCCCAGATAATTTAAAATGGAAATCCAAGTGGCAGTTCAGGGAGTGATAAAGAGAAGCCATATGCACGACACAGTCTCCCGAGCCTTGGCAAACTTTACAGTCTTGCAAAGCACTGAAAGTTTAAATTCTTTTTTCATAAAGCTGTGATCTGGTCCTATTCTATTTAATTTTATAAATGGACCAAGTTGAGGGAACCATGAACCAGTATGGATCAACTGGATTTTGACAGTTCCTTGTAATCCTGACAGAATGGCTTTTGATAAACTACTTCATCTGCTGGACTTGTTTTAAGTACTTCCCCACAGAGAGGAGACATAAGGGCGAGCCTCTCTAATGGCTTCAGACGGCTTCATTACCCTGGTGACTGTTCCAGAATCCTTGTCAGCAGCAATTATCAATGTCACAGTTGGCATCACTGCAGAAGATACAGGGAGATCTAAGAGGCTCCAAAACACTGCTGCTGAGGGCTAGGGTGCTTAAGTCAGCGTAGTTTAGCATCCTCCTGGATTTTCAGGGTAAAGAAACTAGAGATGTCAGGTGGGAGTGGAGACATAAGCAGAAGACTATGTGAAAGTTTATGATCATATGTGTTGGTAGTTTTCCTCTTTTGCAGTACCCCCATGACAAAACTGCAGAGTCATTTTCAGTCACCTATTATCCTGAGCTATGTTCCAATTTCTTGACAGTGTGGTGCCTTGTATCTGAACCTTCAGTCAGTTCCATTCTATCTTGCCAACAGTCTAAGCCTAACTTTTCACATGTATGGAAAACTCCCCAGATCATAAACTCAATGTTAAAAATATGTCATAAAACCTGTATTTTTCCAAAAGTATATTGTAAGCCAGCAACTTGCTAATTTTCCTTAGAGACAGGGTTCTAGTATTATCTAGTATGTAGTAAAATATTTAACAATTGATGCTCAATAATTTTAACACTGAATATGTAAATTGATTGTCAAATATTGAAAAGTTCATTAATATCTCTGAAGGCCTTATGTCTCAGGAAGCCTAGAGTATTCCTATAACAATCTCACAGTGATATCCTGAACCAACCTTGTGGGATTAAGAATAAAAAGAGACAAGGCAGAGCTTTGAATATTAACTTGTGGCTCACTATATGCAAAAAGAAGTGGTTAAAATGAATATGAAAATATTAAAGCCTAAGATGTCCAGAGTGTGCATAATGAATGAGACCTGATATTATTCAAAACCACATCATGTTAGCCACACATGTCTTCAATTATACAGTGGTCTACTAGGAATGTGCTTTATCTACTTGAATACAAATTAACTTTAGATTCCTGTCCTTTGGTTCAGGACCTCAGCCTACGAAGATACTCAATTCTACATGCAGAGCTACTAAGTGGGCAACACACACAGCTCTGGGCAGAACAATAAAAGGGAGATGTTATAAGTAGAAGAATTGTTGATGGATGGCCTGAGAGATCTTACTCTCATTCACTAAGCATAGGAGACACAGGAACTGAAAATCATAGAGAGGACTCAGGCATACATGATGACCATGTTTTCGTCCCTACTGTGACCTAAGCAATGCTCACTGATGAACATCAAAAATGATCTACATTGGCTGTCAGAAACAAAAGCCTATCCTTCATACACCCCATGTTCAACCATATATTACTCTATGTACTTGCCAGTAACTACCAGATATGGCATTTAATTGATAAAATCAAGTAGGACATGAAGATTCCAGATTGTACAGTGACTATAAATTATTTTGTAGAAGATTTGAATTCTCTAGGTCTCTCCTCTGTCTGTCTGTCTCTCTGTGTGTGTCTCCTGTCCCCTTGCCTCTCTTTTAACTATTTTCTTTCTTCAAAGGACAGAGAACCCATCTGTCTCAAAGCTTTTTTGTCAATCTATTCCCAAAGTAAAAAGAAAGCTGAGGTAGTGTTAAGTTGGCTCAAGTTTAAGCCCAGACCTAATGTAACAGCAATGTTTGTCATCTAAAATTTTCTTTTCTAAAGCAGCAGGCTCAGGACTAGGTTGCCATTTCCCCAAAATGGATTTCTCCACATGGTGCTTGTGTTTAGCTTCCAGTTATTTGTGTAGGACACCTGGATTTGTGAAGGACCATTATTGATATCTAAAATAGTTCACAGTCTTGAGGTTATCTTCACATGGGTTACAAGAATAGATGTTTATATATGTATTTATCTTCTAAAAGTACATATATAAAAAGCCATATTCTTAGTCACACTAGGGAATCACAAAACTGGGCATAGATAAAAAATTGTGAAGTTTAGACAGGAATAAGTATAACATTCTTGGTATAATATAATGAGTCTGGCAATTCTAAGAAATTTACTTTCAAGTAGAATCTTTTCTACTTGATGTTTGATTAAAGAAAATATGTCTGCTTTTCAAAAGAGACATTTTCTAGTACCAAAATTTAGGATAATCTTTGATGAGATCTCAATGTGGTGGTATCTTGTAAGCAGCACATTAGAGCAGTGGTTCTCAACCTGGGGTCACAACCCCTTTGGCAATCACATATCAGATATCCTTCATGTCATATCTTTACATTATAATTCATAACAATACCAAAATTAGATTTATGAAGTAGTATAAAGTGATTTTAGGGTTGAGGTCCCCACAACATAAGAAACTGTATTAAAGGGTCACAGTATTAGGAAGGTTGAGGATGGAATGACAGTGGATGAAGGGAGTCTAAAGAGGGAGAGATATGAGTTGTTCTGAAAGCTTTAGCATATTATTTATTAATTGTGTGTATGTGTGTGCATGCATGCATGCACATGCTCATGAGCAGGTGCACACACACACTTGTGACACAGCTCATGGGTGGAGGTCAGAGGGCAACTTGCCAAGAGTCTCTTCTCACCTTATGTTATGTGGGTCCTGCAACTTCATGTCATCAGGCTTGGTGGCTAGTACCTTTACCAGCTGAGCCATTGAGCTGGCCTGGGAGACTCAAATTCTTAAACCTGGGGCAGATGGAGGAGTCATCATTGAATTACAGTATACCCTCTTCTTCACGTTCCTATTTCTTACCCCATTTACACTGCATTTTACATTGCAATGTTGAGTGTAAAATGGGATGCCAGTGGGTAAACAGAATCAGTCTCAGGTAACTAAACATAATTAGTAAAAGAAAATGTTAGCCAGACGGCTTTGCTATAGCCTTTCTTCTCTACCCACCAAGGATTTCATGGTGAATGTCCTCTTATCTCTTCAGGAATTTGGATGATTAAGAATGCAGTAACACACACACACACACACACACACACACACACACACACACACACACACACACACCACAGAAAAGACAAATATGGGCTAATCATGGCTTTACAATCAGTGGCATACAAAGCAGGTCTTGCATTCCACACCCACGGATTTCATGTTTAGAGACAGGGCTTGGTGCCAGTCACAAGATTAGTGAGAGCACACGTGTAAAACACAAGTTCTTCTCAGTTAAATTCCATTACCTGCTAAGAAATGGAAGCCATTTTCACAGGAAAACTGTTTATTGAAGAGAAAAGCATCACTAAATGGCACCATGGTACAGTTTCTGTCTTAATTTAGGCAGTATCACAACCTGCTAATGAGCTTGCTTGTGTTTGCAACTGGGTTCAGTTTCTGAGAGAACTTAGCAGTACTGTACCGGTATTATCTTAAAGGCCTCAAAGTGTTTTCTGGTAAACCAGATAAAATTGTAGGGGCTGGTGGGATTGGTCCACAGATGCAAGAGCTTGCTTCTCCCTTCCCCACAGAGGACCAGAGTTCAGTTTCCAGCACCTTCATGGGGTAACTCCAGAGGGAGGGGATCTGATACCCTCTCCTGGCCTCACCTCAGTTGTCTCACACACACACACACACACACACACACACACACACACACACACACACACACCTGCGAGTATTCCCTCCACACACAAAAATACACATAAATGAAAATAAAATAATTCTTTAAAAATATACAATTGTGAATAACATGCTCCTGACTCTCAGGTATATCTCTTCATAATACCATGAAAAAAAAAGAAAAGAAAAGGAAAGAGCTCACTCAGAATCATTTTCTGTATAGCTTGAACCACAGACTCTATTGTTTGGAAATAACCCTGACCACAATGATATAATCTGAGTTATAAAAACAAGAGAGTAATTTTTGTTTTAGGAATAGTTGTTTTTACTAAACTCCCTTCACATATGTGGAAGGCAAAGATTGTGGATAAACAACTAAATCCTTAAGCAAACTACAGTTCAGCATTCAGGCATTATATTTCATTTTACTTTGTGGGTAGTTTTTGTTTTCATTTTTACTCATGGGATAAAATTAGCCAAGAACATGGTGGTGTTTCTGTGGTTTGATGTTTTGTCCTCGTTTGATTCTTTTTACTTCCTGCTGAGGTGATACAGCTCCATTCTAGACGTTTCCCGTGAGGGGGAGTAAGAACCGAGTGAACCACCGAGCTGGTAAATAAGGATACATCAGAGACGTGAGGATAGATAAAGAGCAAATTTTTTTTAGTGTCAGAAAAAAAGTTTCTGGTCAAATATGAAGCCACAGGGATACCTCAGATAAAAACCACTAACATTTTCTTTAGTATGTTCCTGAAGCGAGAGGAGGGTCAATCACATGCACAGCTGGAACAAACCCTCAGATACACCATGAAACAGGTGACTTGGCTTTGTGGCAGGCTGCACAATGGCCATGAAAATGTTCAGTGCCATTGGGGGCAGAAAAGAGTTGTGGTTTTGTTGGTATTATAAAAAGCATTGCAGAGGCTATGGTTTTGATTTTTGATTTATCTATCTATCTATCTATCATCTATCATTCTATCTACCTATCTATCATCTATCTGTTATTTATCTTGCATTTATTTATTTTGTGGATGAAATGGGGAGAAAAGACCATCATGAGTTTAGGTGTACATAGCAGGAAGTCTTACTCTATTATTCAAGAGTTTCCTTGCCCCTCGCCCATTTGGATAATTGCCATGCTCATTATGGAACTATTTCTCAGTTTGCTGGAACTTCAGACATTCTTGGGATAATTTTTAATGGGTCTCAGTGGTACCTTGAGTACAGTATTGTTACAATTGCAGAAAAGTACTTAGCCCATTCTACTTTTACACATAAAACATCAAAAAAGAAATGTTTAGAGGTGAAATAAAATGCTACTCAGCAGTCACACAGAGAAGTGTTGGGTTTGGTTCTGCATTGTTCTGGTTACAGATGGATACAATAAAGACTTCTTCAAGTGATCACAAATAGAGGAAAAACATTTGTGGAGATAAATTGGAATGGGTACAAGTGCATCCACTATTATTTTCTGCCTCAAAGAGCATCTGGAATGAATCTATTCCCAAAATATCTGTCAGACCAGAGTCTCAGAGGTGGTTCTTAATGTATCATACCCCAGGCTCCATTATGAAAACTTCTTGGAATCAATTCACTCCACTTCCATGTAAGTTTTGACATCTCAATGGCTGTCTCCTGGCCATACACCATGAATAACATATACATTTATGTATGATAATTCTGGACACTTGTTCTGAAGATATAGAGTGAAAAATAAGGACTTTTAAACTCACTGTCTCTTGCTGTATTCACATAGTACAGAGCGTGTGTGTGTGTGTGTGTGTGTGTGTGTGTGTGTGTGTGTGATTCCAAAGTGTGTGAGATTTGTTACTTCAGAAAATAAACATTCATTTCTGCCATGGTCACAGGGTGGGACCCCTCTAATTCAATTTAATTCTGACAAGACCTCACCAAGAGGTCATATCTGGCTCCACAGGTGGGGAACTCTGTCCTAAGACCTGACACCATTACACATGCTAGTAGCAGGTCTGTTTGAGATTCTGAGCAACTAGCTAGACATTAGGGTTCCCACAGATCCCCTTCTAGAGGTAAAATCCTCTTCTAAGTGGCTACACGACTCAAGGTTCATGCTATGCTTCCAGTTATGGATCACTAGAAAGGACAGTTTTAATTATACAGATCAGCAAGCAGATGAAGGAAAACACAAGGGTGAGATTTGGTAGGATCCTGGGCATAGAGCCCCACCTCTGTGCAGGTCAAGTATGCCCTCCATGTAGGCAAGCAACTTCTTGCCAGCCTTAATAGGCTTGGGTCTTTCTGTTCGCTCTCTGCCTGCTTTGGTTTCTCTGGAGACTTCATTGTATAGTCCCACATAAAAGCCCACTTAACCATGGAGAGACATGACTGGACAGAAAGGATCTGATTTGATGCTAATGGGCTGAGTGGGGAAAGCCAGCAAGGCCTGTCCAGATTCCTCATTCCCTCTCTGTGCAGCGTTCTTTCCTTCCGGGCCTGGGTCTTGCAGTTTCATATGAGATGACACATCGGAGCCCTTCTTTCTGACTGTCTCTGGGGTAGGGAGGGAGAAAGGCTAGCATGTATTTTCAGTTCCTGTGACCCAGCTTAAGAAAGAGAAATGCTTGATTTTATGACCTGCCTTGGGGAGAGAAAGAAGGAGGTGAAAGGAGGGCAGGAGGGCAGCGAGAGATATTTTGCTTTCTGAGTCCTAAAACACTCTGACATTATTCTAGTCACTTAAATAATAAGAGCTATGGGAGGTGTGAGTTACAGACCACAGACAAAAAAAAAAAATAGTAAAAAAGTATATGTCAAAGGACTACACTTCTAGTCTTAGGTTTTCAGTATGCAAGAGCCCATGGCTGTAGCTTTCCCTCTTTCTGCAGTTGAATTAGTGTTTTGTCTATTAACAAGGGACACTTGAAGGACTATGCAATCTATCCTTTGCCTATATTAAGATATTATGTTGGACAAGATCAGGAGCATTCAGGGTAGTTTGGCTGTTGGCAAAAATATCATCTTGGAATTTGATATTTCTTTGTGTGGGGGGTGGAAGGTGCATACATTGGCTCCATTTAGTCCCATGCCTTATGGGGGTGAGCTGTGTTTTATTCCTGCCCCTCCCCACCGCCAACTTCCCACATACAAAAGGTAGGCTAAGATCTTCCGATGCCTTGACTCAGTCTTTTCACCTCTTAGACATCAGCTGCAGATAGCTGTGTGCTTTTAAAGGTTCAGATGATCAAATGTAGTACACCCAGATAAAACCTGTTTAATATGCATACTTAAATATGTATGCAGTGGTCCTCCCCCCACCCCCTATATAACATAATATTCTCAAGATGCTCAAGGTTTGGCCTGTTGACAGCTTTGAGTCCTCAGCAGGGTGGCGTGTGCTAAAACAGAAAGGCTCAAGCATATCTGTAGCTCACAGATAGCTGCTACCAACTCTAGGCTTCCTGAAGCTTTGAGGCATAAGGATATTATGGTTTAAATATGAAAGGTCCCCTATATGCTCATGTGTTGAACACTTGGTCCCTGGATGGTGGCACTATTTTGGGAGGTTCTGGAAACTCTAGGATGGGAGGCCTAGTTGTATAAGGAAGACACTGGGGATGGCTCTCTAAGGTTCCACCTGGCCCCTAGTCCCTTCCTGTGTTATGCTTCTTGCTTAGTGAGAAGAACACATTCTTCTGCTTCATGCTCCCATCACCAGGATGTTGTATCTTACCACAGGCCCAGCATCAACATAAACAATGGCTATGGACTGAAATCCCAGAAACCAGGAACCAAAAAAAAATGTCCTTGTTCTCTTAAATTGTTTTTGTTAGTTCCTCTGTACCTCACGGAGGTACAAAAGTAAATAATATAAAGAGGAAATTAAGGGCTGGGAAGATTGCTCAAGTAGTAAAGTGTTCTCCATGCAAATGGGAAGACATGAGTTCAATCCCCAGAAGCCATGTGAAAAGCCAAGCATGGTAGCACACCCCTGAAATCTCAGGCCTGGAAAAGCAGAGACAAGAGGATCCCTGGGGCTTGATGGCCAGCCAGCCTATCCTAATCCTTCATGAGTCCCAGGGCTGAGCATGAGTCCCTGTCTCACAAACCAAGGTAGGAGCAAGGTAGGGGTCTCACCATATTAGATCACTTGATAAACAAGCATATGGGCCCGTATTCAAATCCCAGTGCCATGCAAAAGCCAGGTATGAATGCCTGTATGTCTAAGGTGGAGACACATGGATTTCTGGCTGACGGTCTACCTCCAGGATCACTGGGAGACACCATCTCAAGGGAATAAGGCAGAGTGATAGAGAAGGACACCTGACATCCTCTTGTGGCCTCTATATGCATGTGCACAAGAACATATGCACCCGCCTACACACACACACACACACACACACACACACACACACACACACACACAAGGTGGATGGCTCCTGAGACTGACACCCAAGGTTGACCTCTGGACACCCCCTACATTCACACACAAGGCATAAGGTAATGGAGATTTAGCTCATCATCACTCTGGGAAGCTGGTGGGGGGGGTGTAGAAATCAAAGGAACTCACTCTTGTAACACATGGAACAAAATGGGGCCCACACTCTACCTAGATGGACTTATCCCTGGGGTCTGCAGGAATGAATACAAGTGATGGACACTCAGAATATCCTAGTGACCTTGGACTTCTGACTTACAGGAGAGCAGTGTATTAAGTGGAGGTTATTTCAAGCCGCTAAATATGCAGTTATTTCTTCTTAGAGGATGAATGCAAAGCAGCCTCCCATTGTCACATTTCTTTTTTCCTTATCTCTGGAGGTTATTCTGCCATAACAGGCCAGAAGTTTGATTGTCAGGAAATGGGTAATAAACAGAGTCCATGGTCTTAGATGTGCAGTCTAGCTTCCTTTTAGCCTCAGTTGGGAAAGGCAAGGGTGCTTGTTCCTCATTGTACACAGTTTCCCAGCAGAACTCAGCTAAAGGGCATGCTGGATAAGGTCCATGATGGCTTCCTTTTCCTTCTGCATTGTTCATTTTTGATCTCTTATGATATTTCCTGGAATCAATTCCCAGATATGCAGCTTGCATTTAATTCTGGATATAAGTGTCTGCTTCTTAAAAGATAGGAACTAATGTGGCAATACCCTCCCTGTGGTATCTATTTTTTAGAAAACAAAGTGATTACCGAATTGCAGATAATTTTAGAGTACCAATTGTAAATATTTTAAAGAGTATGTCATATGCCTTCATATTAACATGCCTTATATGCCTTGTATAGCCATCATTTTCATCTTCTCAATGGCAAGTCGAAGCTACAGGGTTAAAGAGATGACTCAGTGGCAAAAGTGCTTGCTGCTATTCCAGAGGACCTGGGTTCAGTTTCCAGCACCTCGGTTTAGGAGCATACAACTTCCTGTAATTCTGGGAATCTGATGCTCTCTTCTAATCCCTATGGGCACTATTTCTCTCTCTCCCTCTCCCTCCCTCCCTGCCCCCCCTCTCTCGTACACACACACACACACACACACACACACACACACACACACACACACTAAAGACTCACAGTTGGAGCTGGATAATTTCCACTGCATGGAAGGCCTGAAGCTTAAAATGATATAAGTTGATAAGAGGCTCATGTGTGTTGCAAAGATAAAATTTACATCAAGTCCACTTGATTCTTCTGAAAACCATCCTCCTAAACAGTCCTTAGCATCCACATTAGCATCTCTGCACAGCATATGGCACCATGAAAATTCTACCACAGGCTCATGTTTTGAATGCGAGGTCCCCCCAGCTTGCAGTTCTATTTTGAAGAGAGTGGAATCTTTAGGAAATGGGGCTTGATGGGCAAAAGTAGGTCATTAGGGATGGACCCCTTATTGTACACCTGTGTCTTTTTTTCAGCCAGTCTGGATTTTCTGTATTCTGTCTGCTACCATATGAGCCACACTCATTTCAAAGCCACACTATCATGAACAGGGCCACTCCAAGCCTCCATGAAGCCACCCCTTCATGATAGACGGAGACTCTCTGAAACCATAAGTCAAAATAAATTGTAACGCATTTAGAACTATATTTATTTATTTTGTGTAGGGGGGCATACATATGCCACTGTGCAGTGTGAAGGTCAAATGACACATTTCAGGAAATTGGTACTCTCTCTCTGCCATGCGGATCCCTGGGACTGAACTCAAGCCACCAAGCTTTACCTGAAAGTGCCTTTACCAACTGAGCCAGCTAGCTAGACCATCCTTGCTCCTAGCAAGATAGAAAGTAACTAACACAGTGTATAAGCTGTAGTAAAAAAATCATTTTATGAAATTCTATCCCTACAGTATATATGCATGTATATATAAAACACATTATTATTTCATCATATGATTTCATCAGTTTCAGTGAAATAGATCCCAAGATTAAAAGACTAGGCCTTTCTCACTGTTCAGTCTCCCCTGATGGAGTGCCAATGTGTGTTTGTGGAGTATACAGACTCATCTCTCATCTCTTCCATGGATTATAGTTCCTTTGCTTCAGGACCCCAGTTAGATCCCTTCTATCTCCTCATTTTCATTTTAATCAATCTTCTCTCTCCACAGACTCTCATTAGGAATGTGTGCAGAGGCTGCTTTGCCTGGCTCATTACTAATATTTCCCGGGCTGCCCTGCAGTATCTTCTGCTAAGCTGGAGCACAGGCTGAAAGTGAGATGAGAGGAGCGGCCAGGCATAGGCTCCCGACTCCTTTGTATGGAAACTCTCCCTTCTCCTGTTGTCCCCCAAAGGCTATTCTGCAACACCGGCTTAAAGATACGGGGTCAACATTTGTATGCATTATTTTGTACTTTTCTGTAATCTCTCACAAGAACCGGCCATGAACAGATGGCAGAATTGGCGGGGAGATCAAGAAATGAAATTATTTACCGAAGATTGTCCATTGAAAGAGTGATAACACAGTAATAGTGATAACCTGTCCAATTTCTTCTAGCTTCAGGCTCATGGCAAATACTAAATGGTGCTGAATAGTGGAGTTTCCTCTTTAAGCACAGGTTCAAGAAATAACAGGTTCAGAGCATTTTAAACACACTTTACTACATCTGTTCTCTCTTTCTCTCTGTCTCTCTCTCTCTGTCTCTCTCTGTCTCTCTCTCTGTGTCTCTGTGTCTCTGTGTCTCTGTGTCTCTGTCTCTGTCTCTGTCTCTCTCTCTGTCTCTCTCTCTCTCTCTCTCTCTGTGTGTGTGTGTGTGTGTGTATGTGTGTTTCTGTCTAAGAAGCACTTGCTTCCATTCCCTCCTTTCCTTATTCACTCACTGTGTGTGTGTGTGTGTGTGTGTGTGTGTGTGTGTGTGTGTGTACAACTCTGGGCATGACATGTCACCTGTGTGGCAGTCAAAGGACAGCTTTGGGGAATATTTTTTTCTACCCTGAGAGTCCCAGGGATCAATCTTGGGTCATCAACCTTAGCAACAAGCCCCCTTTCACTGAGTCCTATGCAAGGCCTTTTTTTTTTTTTTTTTTTTTTTAAGTAAGGAATCATGAAGATCCTTGTCTGAAGTAGCCTTTGAATAAATTAGGTTTCTTCTTAGTTGAGCTATTTCCTCACCCCCATCCTCAATCAGACATGAGAAATCATTGGAAAGGGTATGAATAAGGTGTCATCTTTCAAAATAAAGAAAACAGAGAACATTAACAAGAAATTGGCTTAAATAAGGTAACATTTGTAAAATATTAAGCACAGAACCTGACAAGTGTAAATGCTCCATAAATGCTACCTTGTGGCATTATTATTTTACAGTGTATGCTAATAATTTAAGAAATGGCATGCCATCAACACAAATGTTAGACAACCTCATGGGCTCATGACTTCCAAGCCCCAAGGAACAGGTTGGTCTGGCATACACAGAATGACTGCTTTGGGAGCTTAGCTCATTGTTTATTCTCTTGGCAGCACTGGGGAAATTTGTTTGTCTAGTGTAGTAGTCAGCTCTGGCTGCCACGGCAGAATATGGGAACTTACACAACAGAAATGTATTCTCTCACAGTTCCAGAGGCAAGTGTCTTAGTCAGAGAGCTGACAAGGTTGTATTTTGATGAGGACTCCCTTCATGACTATGAGTTGGTTGCATTCTGCCTGGGCCCTCAGGGTAGATAAGAGAGAGACAGAGTGTGAGCCTCTGTTCTCTCTTCCTTTGCATATATGAACTTCAATCTCACTGCAAGGACCATATGCTACTGTCTTGATCTAATCCTTCACAAATACCAATGGCCCAATCCCTACATACATTTGTCATTAATACTAGAGCTTCAACATTTGAGTTTTGTTGTCCTGTTCAAAGTGTGTAAAGTGACTCAGGCGTGTGGACTGGAGGTTACTCACCCAGAGTAGGAGGTGGACAGTAAGGCTCCCTTTCCATTTTCTGCCTTCTGGAACATTGTATCCATGGACTTACTCACCTAGGAATGAGTCAGCCAGGCCATCTATTTCCATGCCCTGGATCTCAGATTCCATTTGGATAATGAGCTGTGAGGGCAGTGGTTCTAAACTTTGCTTCTATGCGTGGTGTGTTAATAGAAAATTAGGTTTTTCAAATAATTGATGTTTTACATGGTATGTAGAATTTCAGTAAGAAGAAAATTATTAAGCTTAATTAAAGCTCTGAAAAATATGCTTAGGACTAGATTTGATTATGCTATTATTTATTATAAATTATAAAATAGACATTCTAATATTTTCCACAGCTCTTCTGATAATTTTCACCAGAAACTACCTATCTCACATTAAAATAGTTTAGTGCTGTCTAATTTCAGAAAATAACTAGCTACAAATTAAATTGAAAGTATCATTGAAAATTGGATAATGTCAGCAAATTATTACATTATCTTCAGTAATAGCACTAGCGTTGCTTTATTTTGAAAATAATAAAATTATTTAAAATATTTTTAGTTGCCTGTTACCTAAGAATGAAATAAAGGCACAAAGAGCAAAGAACAATGTGCTCAGAACATTGAATTTGAAAAAAGAGGCTTCTCTTATGCTCCTCAGCTACTGAGTAAACAATGTAAATTGGCTGACAGACCAATCCACTATCATGAGTATTAGTCATAAGTCTTTCTCAATGATAACCTTTATAGCATGCACTCAAGACTGAAAAATAGCAACTGTTAGGTTAACATCTCAAACATAACCTTGAATTTGGGGGAGAAAAGGGCAAGAAACAAAGGAATCAGTTATTTAATTAACATCTTCAGGGGTTTCTATTTTCTGTAGCAATACTCCTTTGATACCCAGGCATTAAGCTGGCGAATTAATGGAGGAGGGTGGTGAGTACATCTTTTTAGTTTTGCTCCATATAATTTTCAACTACTAAAGTCTTCTAAAAGTATCTACCCAAGCATGGCTGGTGGGGGAAAAAAAGTGAAAAGCTAAATAAAAAACACATTATGCAGCAGGACTCATTTGAATGATTTATTTTAAAACGTTACTGAAGAGAAGAAAGAAAAAATTCTTTAGTACGCAGAATCTATCTCTGAAATCCTTTGGGGAGATACAAATTTATTTTGCTCACATAATCTAGGCAATAAAATTATGGCATAATCATGGAAACGTTTTGTAAAATAATGCCTATGACTTGAGCAATGCAAATCATGAGGCAATTTCCAGATATCCATATTATTTGCATATTTAGAACAAGGCTACCTCTAGAAATCATTTATGGAAGGACTAAGATGTGTGCACCAATGAAGTAATGACACTAAGAGTTATTAAGAAATTATTCTGCCTTTCTTCTTACCATATACATTACTGACAAACATATGGGTCCACACATTGCTCCCTTTTCCGTTTCCAGCACCCAACATGATGATTCTCTCTGGAAGCAGACAGCGACACACACCTGCCTTGCTGTTTGTCCTGGTTATGATGACCAGGAAGTAGTGGTTCTGTTTGTAGAAAAAGAAATATTTCATTAATGACAGCATGCTTAGATTTGGGCTGCTATATTTGAAGAGATGGAAATGTACAAAATTAGTAGAAATCTAGAAAATTCAATTATCATAAGCTGTAGGGCACAACGCCTTTCTTGAACCATTTCTTAGGGTCATGAATTTAATTTATGATTACTATTGTCACATCTTTATAAACATAGCCACTTAAATAACAAGGAATTAATTATTTTAGTGTTCCAAAGAGCTGATATAGTCTTACTGGCCTGGAATTCACAAGCTATAGTAGTCCTGGTGACCAAAAGTTTTACAACATTGATTTTCTTGAATTTCCATGTTTTTAGAATTCCCCTGCCTTCCTTGATTCCTTGCTCCCCTTCTATTTTCAGACCAGCAAATGCATCACTTTGACCTCTGATTTCTGACTCATAGTTCCCTCCAGCTCCTGTTCTATAGACCTTCCTGCCTCCATTGCCCTCTGAGGACCATTTTGTTTAGTGTGTGTCTGTCTGAGTAGGTCAGGGTATTCTCCCCATTTTGAGAGCCTTACCCACATTTCCTAAGTCTCTTCTGTTATGTAAATTAACATTTAAAGACTATAAGGATTAGAATGAAGAACTATTTGGGGTCCCATTATACTACCAATCATGAGCAGTTATGCAATTTATCATCATAAGTGGGAAAAGTAAGGCTGCTGAATACAACTCAGCCTCTGCTTTTTTGAACAAGAGTTTCTTTTAAATCTAAGTATACATTATTGGGCATGCTTTTCCAGAATTTTCTAAGGTAAAGTTTTCTTTTGAAAACTGTATACATTTTACAAAATAGACAATCTAAAGTGTTTTGATCAATATACACTCATGACTGACCACAGCAGTCAAGACAAAGAATTTTCAGTCACTAGAAAAATCAAATGCTCATAGATTTTATGCTACTTTTTATTCTAGAAGTTTTTTAAATAGTATTTAACTGATGTACTATCACAAGTTTTAAGAAGTGTGTGTGTGTGTGTATGTGTCTTGTGTCTGTCTGTTTCATTGCTTTTCCCCCTTTTCTAGACCCTGCCTGAATTATTTGACTCCATTTTCCTGGGTTTTAGCTAACAAATGTATCACTCTGACATTTCCTGGATCATAGGTATGTCATCTCCTCTCACTTTGATTTTCTAATACATACACCTGCTTCTAAGCTTTCTGCATATAGTTTCTATATATTTATTTAAATTCTCTTAATGGATAAGGATATTAAACTCTAAGTACCAGTGGCCTACAACTATTTGATAAATTCCCTTGATTATTTTTCCTGAAACAAATCACTGTTATCTAGATTTTTTTTTATAATTCTGGGTTTGACCCTGGGGCTGTGTGCATGGTATAGAAGTCATCTTTGAGCTTCATCCCCAGCCTAGAATGTGTTTCTCAGGAAAATATTTCAGTGCATATTTGAGATCTCTGAAATGGAATTATTGCTAATGCAGTATTTTTTTTTTTCATGTGATTCCTGTGTGCTTACTTTTATTTACAAGGCATATTGGTAAAATAAACCACAAGTTCTTGCTTTTAAGAATATGTTTCCAGCCAGATCTTGATTAACGTTTTAAAGCGACAACTAGCTTTTGTGGTTGTTGTTATTTTTTCTAACTTCAACAAATCATCTATAAAACCATCTCAGACATTTAATGGTGAACAAAACCCTAGAAACTGAGCATTAGATCAAGAGAAAATGGTACTTTGAGCTTCAGCAGTGATCATAACTCTGAACAAGTTGGCAAACACAAATAGAAGCATTTCATTTGGAATCTTAGGGAAAGACTGGAGGAAAAAAATCAGCAGAATGAAGTGGTATGCTCTAGCAGGTGGCCTGGAACTTTTACCAATGACCTGAGTTAGCACAATCTACAAGATTCCTAAAATTAATGACAGGAAAATGCTCCCAGATTAACCAACAGAAGGGATAGTGTAGAAGGCTGTTGTCTAGCTGGCCTAGTCAAGAAGAAAGAAGGTATCATGGGTTATTATAAACTAATGGAAGAGACAAAGCTATTGTAAATGAGTGAAGACTGACAGAAGTTCTCATGGAGAGACACAGTTATTCGTCAGACTCACAGCAGAGGGTGGCCTCAAATGGAGATGAGGGGTTTATTTTAAGCAACTCAATGTCAACAGAAGGATCCATCTGCTGCGCACATCAGTTAGTAGCTGGGCTAATAACTTTACATTTGGGTAAAGCAGAGTCAAGTTTTGATCATATTTATACAACAAACTTTAGGACAATATGACAAACTCAGTTCTTCCCAAATTTTCATTTACATAAAAACCACTCACAAGAATAAAGAGACCTGTAACTGTATACATAAAACCAGTAATGGGTTTTTAGTAATTACTATTGATAAGCTTATCTGTATAATCAAGATGATCCTCCAGTTAAAATCATTTGGAACTTGTCTGTGAAAGAATGCGACCTGAAGGACACAGTTTCTGATGCCGGAAGGCGGTGAATTTTGCTGGCCTCTGCATTAGCTATAGAAACAGAACATGCTGTTTAATTGCCATCGTTTTGGCTTTCATCGTGTGTGAAATGGAAATGACATTGGTCTCACGACATCCTTATGAAGATTAAATGTGTTCTTAGATTTAAAATGGGTTTAAGTGCCGTACACAGCAGCAACTTCCCATCAGGGTCTCCTTTTCCTTTATCACTTTTCATCATTCTTTGGGAGAAAATAACGGATGTTAGATGTATATTTTAAACACTAAAAAAGGAAAAACACCAACAACAAAAAAAATCAATGAGAATCACCAGAGCCAAAGGAGTCAGATACATCATACTTAATGCATTTGTGGACAACAGAACATATGTTTCCTCTGTGGAGAAGAGAACCATGCTCTCACAAGGACATAGGTACTTGCTTAAGTAGTTCTTTAGCCAACATGGATGACCCTCCTTCCATGGCGTGGGCATGGGTGCAGATATATACCATTCTTCATGGCCTAAACCTGGCAGCAGAAGTGTAGGGATGTTGAAGACTTCAAGCTGTCATCCCAAGGAGGTCAAAAGAGAATATAGCCCTACCAAGATTCAAATGACATATGCCTCAGTGAGACACAATTTGCTGGCTGCTTGAATTTCTTCTGGTGTCCAGTAATATTTCTGCTATATGAGAGAGGAATCCATAAATAGCTCATGTCCTTTGTTTATGTTTTGTTTTGCTATGCAGGCTTTGAATATGAGCTTTCAAACATGCTAAACAAGGACTCTACCATTAAACTACACTCCTAGTCTTCTGATCCTTTTAGTAAGCTGAACATGCCTACACACCTATTTATTTGTTATATGTCTATGCACAATATAAAAATCATGAAACATGGCCTCCTGAAATCATTTACTACACCTAAAACTATTACAAATGCATACAATTTAAGCACATTAGTACGTTAGTATTGTTATTATTATTAGTGTTGTTGTTAATTATCACCACTGTAAAGAGACCCTTTAAAAAAATTCAAGACTAGACTTGTCAACAGCCAATCATGGATCAGGGAGGGACTTATGGACACCCACCTCACTGAGCTATCGACAGTCAACAGGGTAGTTCTAAGAAAGGGACAGTCATTTTCTACATTTGTATACCTGCCTGGCTCCAACTTTATGACCACACAGATGGAACCAGTTAAAATCAGAGGATCACAAAATAGAAGAACAACAACAAGAATGAATGTGGGAAGAAATGAGAATTACAGGGGTGGAGGGAGATAAAAACAGATAAAGATATTAAAGAAAATAGAATTCACTCTTCACATGTGTGAAACTGTCAACAAACAGATTTAATCAATAAAAAATAAAAATAACAATGTATGAATACAAATTTCAATTATCGATTCTTCTTACTGTTTTATGGAATAAAGAAAGCCCTGTGTCATAATTTGATGCGTATGTTTACCACTGGTGGTTTATCATGTTGGCATCATGATTTAGGAGGATTTTAGTGTTTCATTCTTAAATGTGCTCAGCAATGCTCCTCAGAGTCCTTTGGGTAATCACAAAGCATGCTACAGATGCATGAAGGGAAAACAAGCAAAGCTATTAGTGTTCAGAGCTATTGGCCACGTACATTTTTCACACACCAATGGAAGAATAGATTTCTTAGCACTGGAAAGGACAAGATTACTTGAATGTTATAGATTTATGATTAAATTAAAACTTCAAATTTCACTGAAACCTTGTGTAATGAAAGGTTTTGCAAATGCAGGATCTTTATGCTTTAAGAACAACTTTTATTTTCCTTTCCCTGTTGCTCTTTATAATGACCCTATTCTAGAACATTCCATGGTATTGAGTTTTGAAATGGCGGTAAATGAACGAGCACCTCAAAAATCAATTCAATCGATTTCCATTCATGCAAATGCATTAACTTTTACACGGATGGGTGTTCTTCCTTCCAAGTGGATTAGATTCTGACTGAAGACCAATTTGATAGAGTCTGCCCAATCCCACTTCCCACCCTCTCCATATCCAAGATCACATCAAAAGTATCCCAAGAGAACCACCTGAGCACATAATCTCTCCTGTAATTTGTTTACTTAAAAATTATAAGCATAGCATTGCTAGCATGAATTATAGCAATGATTAACTCTAAACACAAATAATAAAAGCATAAGTTATAAAACAAGAGCAAGTAGAATGTAATATGTTTAGGGCTGGACAGACAGTTCAGTCTGTAAAGGGCTATGGAACCAGCAGAACCTGACTTCAGCTCACCTATGTTCATGTAAAAGCCAGCATGGATATGGGCTTCTGTAACTGTAAGGCTGGAAGAGGCAGAGATAGGTAGAGTCATAGAGTTTCTGACCATCCAGTCAAGCCAATCAGTGAACTCTGGGTTCAATGATAGACTTTCTAATATAGAAGTCCATATTAGAAGACACCCAATGTGACCTCTAGCTTACACACACACACACACACACACACACACACACACACACACACACACACAGGAGGGACTTTCATATAAAGGTATAGTTCTCAAAGAGAACTCCAGTTATATCAGGAGACAGTCTCAGTCTTCCTTTATAATTGCTTAAGACTCTGTCAAGTCACTTTATATAGTTTATATTTATTCATTATTATATTCTAATGACCTCAAACTTTTCTATGCTAGCTATTTCTGCTCAGCAGCAAACCTGCTCATTGAATCAACTTCCTCATTATCTCAGCTGATGGTTTCCATAGTCACCTCCATGTCAACATCTCATTCCATTTGTCATTTTCTCCTTAGGGGACTGACCCTGATTTTATCGTTTAATTAGTGGCATTAACACCCACCTTGTCAGCTAATCTCAACCTCTTAGAGATGCCCAGACATTTCCTATCTCATTGTACCCAGACCTATTCTACACCTTTACGTTTGATAGATTGGCAAGACCTGTGCATTCTAATTCTGTAGAGACTTCTTAATTTGTCTCTTCTTTTCCATTCATACAGCAGCTGCTTAAGTCTGGGCCTTCATCACTTCTCACCTGGATCCCCTCACTGAAGTTATAATATATCTTCCTGTTGTTAACCTTGTTTCCCCATCATTTTTCTTCACATGGATTTGCTGTAATCTTAGAAAATCAGAATCTAGTCATGTTACATCATTTCACTCTGCTTAAAAGTCTATGACTGAGGTTGGAGAGATGGCTCAGTAATTAAAAACACCTGCTGCTCTTGCAGAGGATGAAGGTTCAGTTCCCAGCACCCATATCAGACTGTTCATGACCATTCATAACTCCAGTTCCAGGAGATCTTCTACCCTCTTATAACCTCCAAGGGTACTGCACTCACATCTTGCATATTAAATCATACTCACAAAAACTAAATATAAATGAGTAAAATCTTTGAAAGTCCTTGATAGCTCTCTTAGATTTCATAGAGAAATCTCCAGGGCAAAAAAAGCCTGCACCAATAAATTTTGACAGAAATAAATAGGCCAATGGACCAGATTTTCCTATATACATAATTCTAGGATCTCATGTAGTTGGGTTGACTCTCAAAACTGTACTGTAATGGATAGAAATTCCTTGCCTTTTATTCCTATCACCAAAGCTCACCTGTTGTTCTTCCACTGTCCAGTGCTTCCATCTCATTGCTTCCCACCTTATTATAGACGACAGAGAAGAAGGGGTTCACTGGATCTAAAAATAATTTTTGAAACTGCCAATTCCCAGAGACATTGTGGAGCCAGGATGGCATGTCTCAAGGCTAATGCTGGATAGAAGGGTTCATGTAGATTTCAAAGAGTACCTTTAACCACACTGAGATATTCATCTCATCATTTCTTTTCAGGCACCATACAACTCAGATTAGCATTGTAAAGAAGACAGGATAATATGAAGACATGCACTGCTTGTCTTTTGAGAGTGCTTATCTCTTAACAGTTCAAACTGCACACACAACACTATTAAGTTGGCATAGGCCCTCTGATGGTTCCAATATGTGGACTCATACAACTCAAAGGGATCTGACTTTCTACTTACACTACCTCAGTAGACAAGAACCTAGAGATCACATTGTCAATGTGCATATCAGCAGAGGAGAAAAGCCAGGAAATGTCTATATTGTTTTCAAGTGTTGCATTTTGTAGCCCTCCTTCTAATTCATATGCTAGGTGCTATTAATAATTCCTATGGTAGAGTTGTGGAAACATTAAATAACTTGGAACAAAATCTTAGAAGTGGTCATTGGCAGAGGTAAGATGCGTATCTGGCTAGCTTGTTTACAAGAGTTCTGTTTTTACCCACTGTGCACTGATAGTGTGCACTAAATCAAACTGCCATGACACTCTCAGTTCCTGTATTTAAATCCCTTATACTAGGCAGGGGACGATAGAACTCATTAGGATCCTGGTAATCAAAATAATTCTAAGCATGCTTATGTTTAGTATATTTTTAACATACCTTGAGTTTTAAAATCTGGTGACCAAAACTCAGCCAACAAGTTCAGAGGCTATATGAACATGCTATATGCACATCTAGGTCAGTTTTCAGTGTTGGCCCTACTGATGTTTTGGGCAGGAGAATTCTTTCTTGTGAGGGGCTGTCCTGTGCACTGTAGGATATTTAGCAGCATCTCTTTCTTTTTCCTTCTAGAGTACAAGTAGATCTTTTTCCAACTTATGACAAGTCACAATGTCTCCAGTTGTTGCCAGGAAAACCCATTGAGATTAGGGTCGAAAAAAATTGTCACTAATCAAATACTGATCATGAAGAATAGAAGATATGATTAAAAGAAAATTTATATGTATATGTATGTTTGGGGGTATGCATATCTGAGTGCAGGTGCCTGTGGAGGCCAGAAGAGGGCATTGGATCCTCTAGAGTTGGATTACAATGAGTTGTGAGCCACCCAATCTAGTGACCCAGAACCAAACTCAAGTCCTCTACAAAAGCAGCACACTACACACCCTTAAACAATGAGCAATCTCTCTAGCCACAGCATGATTGGTTTTAATATAAAATTGTATTACTCAGTTTTCCATTACTGTAACTATACATTTGAGGTGGGGCATTTGTAAGGAAAAGGTGTTATTAAATTTTTAGGTTGGTTTTGGAGGCTGAAAGTCCAACAATATGCCACCAGAGAGCTCATGTGGAAACAGTTAACGGCATCACATAGAAGCAGAGCCATGCAAAAAGAATTCCCACAGAGATACAGGAATCTAGAGCATGATCAAGGCACCAGGTTTACTCTTTTTTTTTTTTTTAATCACAATTCAGACTTGAGAGGACAACTAACTCATTCCAGGATATCATGCTCAATCTTATTTGAAGGAAGTATCCCTGAGGATGTTCCCATGAGCTCTACATGTTAAATATTCCATCACTTCTCATATCACCACACTAAGGAACAAGCCCCCAGCACACAAACCCTATGGTGGACATATCTGAGCCACAGCTGTGACACACTGAGCTACTTTCCAGTAATGTTTCCTTTCCTATAACAGAGGAGTAGTCTTCATGTTTATAAGGAAAAGAAAAATTATTAAGAAATACAAGCAACTGTATTCTAAACTCAATTTTTTTTTACATGAGCTGTTATGTCTGTGAGTAGGAATTTTTAGAAGCAGGTTTATCCCTCCTATTGTTTAGCCATTCATGAGAATCAAAAAGGAGTATAATAAAATCATATTCACTGAGCAACAAAGACTAATATAAAGAGAAATATAAAACAAATCCTCTAGGCAAAAGGAACAAAGGACAAGGCAAGGTAGGATAATAACATTGTATCTATTCTGTTTCATTAGTTCATTCAATTAAACAATTATAATTCTTACTTTGAGCCAGGAAATGTCTACACTATTTTCAAGTGTTCTATTATGTTACTCTTCTCATAACTCAGTGATCTAGGTGCTATTAATATTTCTACAGTGGTGGAGTTATAGAAACAGAGGTTTATAAAGGTTACAGAAAAAGTGGAAGCAAATTGTAGAAGTAGTCATCGACAGAGCCTGGATGTGGTCCCAGCTGGCTTGTGTACAAGACCTCTGTTCTTATCGACTGCTTTAATGATGTGTCCTCATCACATTGTCACTATGTTACCTTCAGCTTCTGCATTTAAATCCCCTACTGTGATTGCTGAACATCTAACCTGTCCTAGAGTATTTTCTGAAATACATGTTCTAAGATGGGTCTTTGTATGAAATCTATTGGGGGTGAGCTTCTGGTATCAACACTCATGGGACAGGAAATGCAGTAAGGCAAGCAAACAGAGGGACTGGGAGCTATCATAATGCTATTGTATGGCTTTTCCTGGGTAGACATGAACAAATATCCATTAACTCTGGACAGGTCATAGACAACAGATAGAATAAATAAATAATTCTACCAACGTCTAGCTTTCTAAGCCCCTGAGTTTACTGGGGTTACTTGAAGGATTCTGAGTGAAGGTTTCCTTAAAGAAGCACTGGCAGCTCAAAGACAGCTGAAATTTATTTAAAAAAAGAAAAAGAAAAAAAAGAAAAGAAAAAGAAAAAAGCTGCCCCATCGCAGATGATGACCTAGGAAAGCTGTATCCCTGGAGATCTCAAAATAATTGACAAGCAACTAGGCTGGTCCTACAATCTCCTCTTCTAGCAATTATTATTGCTTTCACATGCTCTGAGAGGGGCCTGCGAATCTTGTTAGTTTCAGGGGCTTACTGAGACTTGTGAATTGTATTTATTTCCTGGAGCTTAATGGAGTATTTTTATCTTAGAGGAATAGCTATGCAACAGGTGTATTTTCCAGAAAAGCCTCAGCTGGTCCTATTAGTTTTGAAGCAGGGATGCCCCTTCATAATGACCCTTCCTTTAGTTTGTAGCTGAGTTTTTCTAGAAAATTGTGTACAAATCCCTAGATATGAGTTGTCCACAGAAAATGTCATGTAGGTAGGACAGCTTTTTGCAGACCATAGTAATGTTTAGAGAGAGCCTCAGCTGAATGTCATCAACTAGAAGGTCAAGTTCAATAAAGTTGTTCTCTCTGCATCTTCCCTGGTCACCTACTATTTGTACAGGGCAGTGGGCAATTGGAAATTTGCTCACAGTGAGAAGAGATAAAACAGTCACTTTTGACTTCTCTGCTACTCATCTGCCTTTAAAACCATCACAGCAAACCTCAGCATGTCACATCACTGCCCATCCTCACATATGAGCCTGACAGGGTGGAACTATGGAGTCCACTAAAGGACCCTACATGTCTTGATCCTGACCAAGGTAACATCTGATGTAGTTTCCTTCTAAAGTTGAGAAGACTGATCTTAGCTACAAGGTTGAAGTTTCACCTGCCATCTGTAGATTCTGCCCATGAGGAACTTTAATAAAACATCAGTTTACTGACCTGGATTTTAAC
The DNA here is from genome assembly GCF_903995425.1 of Onychomys torridus. NCBI lineage: Eukaryota > Metazoa > Chordata > Mammalia > Rodentia > Cricetidae > Onychomys > Onychomys torridus. The sequence continues at coordinate 41,180,789 of NC_050447.1, forward strand.
TCTAAGAGTTAGGGGGAAATCAACCAAAATTGACATTGTCTTAGAATTTTGAAGATTCTCTCTCTACCATTGACTTGTTTCCATCATTTTTAACATATAACTTTCGCTGTCCTGGGGATGGCCTCCCATCCATAATTCTTCAGAAGTGTAATTGTCTTCATGATGAAAATAAGTCTTTCTTGTGGCCTCTGTTTTAGCAGACCTAAGTTTAGAACCTCCTTGTTAATCAACAGGAACTCCATAATGTTGACTTAGTCTCCAGCCTTTTCCTATTAGAACAATGAGAGAGAACAATCTCTCAGTGGAGACTGTTTGGGGGTACTGATAGGAATTAGTAGTGATAGGAATTAGATAGAAACTACTCAGGGGTTGGTTCTCAAGCCTTCCTTGTAAATGTAGAGAATCAAGGCCAGGATCAGGCATGCTAGAGAGTCATAGAGACAGCCAAGTTTGTCAGTAATTTATTTGTTTGAAAGGGAAATTATTATTTAGAAATTTACAACCTGTTTCTCAATATGTCCAGCTAGTATCACAGTGGATATGCCAAAGTAGAGAAAAGGATTCCATCTGGAAATAGTGTCACTGTGCTGGTTAGCTTTAGCTGACAACTTAATATAACCTGGAATCACCAGGGAAGAGAGCTTCGGTTGGAGAATTGAAATTAGATCATGTTGATGTATGGATGTGTCTGGAGGATTGTGTTGTTAACTGATGGAGGAAGACCCAGACAAATATGGGTGATGCTATTCCCTAGGCTGGGGCCTGGACTGTATAAGAATGGAGAAAGAAAGCCGAACATAATCTGCAGCAAATGAAGAGGTAGTGGGTACATTTGTTTCATCTTGCTCTTAGCTATGGATGTAAAATGACCTAATTCAAGTTCCTGCCTTGATTTCCTTGCTATCATGGACTATAACCTGGAATTGTAAACTAAAATAAAGAATTTCCTAACCTTATATTGCCTTTTGTTGGGATGTTTTATTATGGCAGAAATGAAAAAAATCACCTACTAGGTGCTGGAATATGAAGGGTCACAACATGGATGGTTGCTGCTATATGACTTTCCTGAACCCACTGGTTTGCAGAAGACCCTTTACTCCTCTATCTCCTGCTTCAGCAGAGCCTACAGATGGCAGACATAGAGAGCTTGATGCCCTGAGGAGAGAAGAATGGGGATGGCAGTTGAGACCAGAGACTTCAAAAAAGACATTCTTCCTGAGGCCTCAGATAATAGAGACTATGAGCCACTATCTTTGTTTGGACACTAGGAAACCTCGCCAATGTTGTGTTAAAGGTTCATAACATCCACACCAGCCCTGCATCATGCACCAATGGGACCAGAATTTTTCTGGTCCCTAGAAGAGCAAACCACAAAGGAAGACATAATTCTAGTTAAATGATTAATTCATTTGTTGTGAATTGTTGCCTAAAAAGTCATTTTCAGGCAAGTGAATGCACTGTAAACATCTACCTAGACATATTTATTCTTATTCTAATTATTAATAATTCTTTCCTAAATTTTCACTTTCTCCAAATAGAAAGCCTATTCATTTTGTTACTGCTTAGTTTTTGCCTTGTTTAGGTTAAAAAAAAATAATAAAATTCTATTTTTCTTTTTCCGTTTTTTTTTTAAACAAATTCTTAATTTATAATGTAAGTTGTCCAAGAACCACATAGCACAGAATAATTGAAATTCATAGTCCTCCTGCCTCAACTTCATAGATGCAGGGATAACAGACACGAACTACTTACTGTACCAAGCAGAAGTTATGTTTGTTTGGTTGTTTTTTTATTAGTGCTTTCATTGTTGCACGTTTATATAGGGTTTCTTACTGACCCATCTCCCCAGTCTAAACTACCATTTTCAAGCATTTAGAGATAGGGTTTCCAAGCATTTTTAGGGAGAGTCTCTTTTTCCAAAAGAAAGAAAATTGGACAGAATATGGAAAGTAGACTGACCCTCCTCTTAGATGTTTTTGTAAGCTGCATGAAAGCCTGCATTGGTTTGCCTGAATTATTTCTGGGAGCATTCAATCTCATCAAATTTACCTTTGGAAATTTAACCTTTGAAATCTAGAGTGATTAAAAGAGACAGGTATTCAGTTCGTGTTTCTTTCTTGCTCTAGGTATTTTCATTGCATTTCATTAGTTTGATAAAGACATTTGTATTTGTGTTTAAAAAGAGCCATACTGTGCCTTGTAGGGAAAGTATGTAAGAATATTGTTTGTTCTCAGTCACAATATGCTTTTTATAGGATGGCATAAACTGCCCTGTCTGAATATGGAGCAGAGCAAGAGAAATGGCTTTTTTGCATAATTTATCTCTTCAGCAAATGCCCTTCACCATTACTGTGTTCCTGCATCCAGTAAGCAAATCATTTGTTTCTTTTGATTCTTGTCATACTTTGGATCATTAAGCAATTCACTAGGCATTTTCTCTGGGCAATAGAATATCATGAGAACATTCCATTTATGTAAATGTGTGAGCATGTAACCACATCACTGAAAAGGTACAATTCAGGAGGCAGATGTAAACACCACTAAATGTTCTGCTATTGGCTAGTGACAGGCATGCATTAATTGGGATGGTAGACACATGTGCCTGAGTATTGTGTGGTATGTGATACATATATACCTACTATATACGTCTCACTTCTACCATAGCCCCAATATCTTATAAGGTTAAACATCATCGTTAAATGTATATTAACTTGGGTTAGGCAAGATGGCTCAGGGAGTGAAGGCCCTTGCTGCTAAGCCTGATGCCCTAAATTCAATCCCAAGAACCCACAGGCTAGAAGGAATGAATCAACTACTTCAATTTTCCTGACCCAACCCCAAAACCACAACATATGCTTGACTACACATGCACACACAAACACTCACAATTTTACACATGTACACATGCACACTCCCTCAAAATACATAAGTAAATTTAATATTTTTTTAAAAAACATAAATTTAAATTTATGTATCTTCCTCTTCTTTAAAGTCATTCACTTTTATCTGTTTATCTGTTAAGAAAAACAAAAGACATTTTAGTCTATAATAAATAAGGTAAGTATTTTCCAAATTTGAGGTTGGTAGAAGAGTCTCTAAATATGATCTTAAATTGGAACCATAAAGAGACAGTTGAGTGCTTTGCATTTGCACAAACTAAAATGATTTGTATGAGAAAATTATATACATCTAAAATCAGAAAGATGTTTATGATTTATATTAGACAAATGGCTAATATTCATAAATGATAAAAAATTGGTTGTTTTGAAATCAAATGAAACAGGATAAAAGCTACTGGGGATGTCGGTCAGTTGGTAGAGTGCTTTCCTAGCATATATGGAGACCCAGATTCCATTACTGAACCCTGTAAAACTGGATGTGGTAATGCATGCCTCTAAATTCAACAGTCAGCAGATGGAGGCAAAAAGTTTAGAGTCCAACTTCCAATGTATCCAACATATAGCAAATTTGAGGCCAGCCTTGACTATGTGATACTTGATTTAAACAAACAAAAGGGTGCGGGATATAAGAAAGAAAGTAAATTTTAACTGCCAATGAACCTATGGAAATGAGTGCTGCTTAACCAGCCAGGAAGGGTATGGGAATGGGTCAATGAGATATAGGATCAAGCTCCTTAGATTGACACACATGGACAGGTAACAGGTGACATCATTGAGTATCACTGATCTCACATCTGTCCTGTCTGTGGTCAGTGATTAATCTGATATTACATGTAAATGACGTTGCAATCATTTAATCCCATATCACTGACAAGATGCTGCCTGCAGTCCCTGAAAACCTTGTTCTGACTCAGCAGACTTCATTCTCAGAGAGGTGGAGATGGGCGCTAAGGAACATTCTTTGCTTTGGTAGTCATTTCCAAATGTTCATGTTCATTAACTACTTTTGGAAACATACATGGTGATAGAAATGTGCAACAAAGGAGACATACAGTGATACACACCATTAATTATTTTAACTTCTCACTGAGTACAATCTCTGGGCACAAATCCTCCCCTATAACTGAATTTTCTGGTCAGAAGGACTTAGCTGCAAATGACGCTATGCAACTATGACAGCCTTTGACCACAAACTTATATTTCCTTTGTCTGTTTCTCTGATGGTACTGGGGATTCAACATGCCAGTCAAGTGTTCTACCACTGAGCTACACCAGTGCTCTACCCCAGGCCCTATTTAAATTTTTAAAGATCTTTTAGTGTGTCTTCTATTGCTACTAGCTGTGTTCATGCGACTGCCATTGTTTCAAACACTGTCAAGGCATTTTGAGGCATTTACACTCTCCTGCTATGAAAAACACAATTCTAATTATCACGGTCTGGGGTCACACAATTGGAAGAACTACTCACTATATTATGATTGTTTCAGCCAGAGGGGGCAAACCCTTCTGTCAACTTATCTGCTACTCAAATTGTTCAAAGTTATAATTAACAAGGAAGAAAGAATGAAGAGAAAATGCATTTCAAAGATAAATCTAGTCATTGAGCAGTTCGTCCTGCCTTATAATTTCCTCATTTCTATAGAAAGTGCCAAGTTCATGTCTGCCTGAAAATTTGGGACAGAAGAAATTGCTAAAGGAGATTTTTAAAGGACCCCAAATCTGGCAGTAAACCAAGAAAAAAAAAAAAAGGATTTTCTGGCATTTACATATTTGTTGTAACATGTCAGAAATGTCAGAAAGATCACATAGTACTCTTAGAGTTTGAGTATTGTATTTTTACCAGATCTTTGGATATTTGTTGTATTCCATGTTTCTGAAGGGTCCATGAGGATAGAATAGAGATGTTCCTGCCCTTGGCCTAGAACTGAGTTCAAAACCCATCACAGAGTTATGGAGCTTTGTATCTAGATGGAGAAGTTCCAAGTGGGCGGTTCTAACTTACTCTCTTTACTTCTCATGAGCTTCCCACGTAGGCTGCACAGATACATAACCCAGAGAGCAGCCCCAAGTAGTTCATTCTACACTACTGTCATTTCAGACGCCAGATCCAAGGCCCCCAATACATTTTATCTCATTGGTACAGCATGTTCACTGGACTCACTATTTCCATTTCTTCTCTCCAGACAAGCTGTCTCAAAAGATATTTTAAACCAGGGATGGTTTTTAAGCCTATAATCTCAGCACTGGCATGCTGAGACAGGAGGATTATGAGTTTGAGGCCAATGTGATGAGAGCCATCTCACAAAAAGATGAAAAAAGAAAAGAAAGAATAATACCTTTAAAAAATTGTAAGATGCATTGATTTACTTTTAATTAATGTGTATATAATGTGTGTGTGTGTGTGTGTGTGTGTGTGTGTGTGTGTGTGTGTGTGTGTGTGTTTGGTGTCCACGGAAGGCAGAAGGGCATCCAGATCCTTTAGAGTGGGAGTTACAGGTGGTTGTGAGCCACCCTACTTGGGTGCTGGAAACTGAACTCCAATCCTCTGGAAGAACAATGAGGCATCTCTCATGTCCCCACAAAAATAATCTTGACAGCCTAAATGGAATTATATCATCTCATATCTAAATGTGGCCAATGACTTCTCTCATATCAGAGAAGCCCCTTCCAGTTCTTCTAAATTTTTCCCTCTTCCCTCTGTTTATTATATCCAGGGCACATCAACTTTCTTATTATCTTAGGCATAAGTCCAGTTTCCTCCTACCTTAGTGGTTTTACACTTTTGTTTCTCTCTGCCCAGAATGCAATCTTCCTAGAAATTCTTGTTTCATCACTGAAGTCTCTGCTCAGATTTATGTCCTAATAAAGAGGGCTCCTCACTATCTCAACTAAACTATCCTCTTCACACTGTCCCTCAACAAGCACTCCATTTCACATTGCTCTGCTTCCTTTTCTTTTTGCCCTTGTCACTGCTGAAATGATGTTGCTTGCTTGTGTATTCAAGTATGCACATATGCTCTCTGAGCACACCCTGCTGTATTCCATTTCTATCAGGTGTCTAGGATATACTTGTTGCTCAAGCAATGTTTATAGGTTAAATTAAACTCTTAAATTCAGTGATGTGAAATTAAAGATTCATAAGGTTCACATATATTAATGAAAGTCTTGTTGCCAACAAATAAACATAAACAGGAAACATATTCTGAGTTGTATCTAATGCTGTGGGGGGGCAAGACAGTTTCTTTTACTCATACCTACCTCTCCCTTCCTTTCCCCTGCCATCTCCTCCCCTGCTATTCCCTTCATTATTTTCCTTCCCATCCTCTTTCTGTTTTCTAAATAAAACTTTAAATTTATTTTTGGAAAAGTTCATACATTTACACAATGTATTTTGAATGTATACATCATCATTATCTCCCTCCACTGCCCCTAGAACTCCCACCTTCCCTCCCTCTCAACTATGTGTCCTCATTTTTGTTATTTATTATGCCCTGATTCTAATTAGGGGTGTCCTTATGCACATGGATGTGGTGGTATTGTGTTCCCCAAAATATTGTGCACCCTAATAAATTTATCTGGGGTCAGAGAATGGAACAGCAACTAGACAGACATATTGGCCAGAAAATGGTGGCACTCACACCTTTAATCACAGCATTCCAGAGACAGAAATCCCTCTGGATCTCTGTGAGTTCAAGGCCACATAAGAAACAGCCAGGCATGGTGACACTTGCCTTTAATTCCAAGAAGTGAGCCTTTAATCCCAGGGAGTGACGGCAAAACCAGAAAGATACATAAGGCGTGAAGACCAGAAACTAGAAACATTTGGCTGTTTAAGCTTTTAGGCTTTGGAGCAGCAGTTCAACTGAGACTCATTCAGATAAGGAAGGTCTCACAGAGGCTTCCAGTCTGAGGAAATAGGATCAGCTGAGAAGTAGGGCAGGTGAAGTAGCTGTGGGCTGTTCTGTCTCTCTGATCTTCCAGCATTCACCCCAATACCTGGCTTGCATTTGTTTTTATGGATAAGACCTTTTAACAATTTTTGCTACACATAGATGTGGGGCCATCCACTGGGTCATAGGCAACCTGCAGGTAGCCATGACCCCAAAGAAGAGTGACTCTTCTTCCTTCAGCAACCATCCATTATTACAGCTCCTTAACCAATGATGAAATGGTTGTTAACATTTTGGATGGCTTGATCTTGTGCAGACCTTGTGCAGGTAACCACAGCTGTGTGTGCAATAGCCATGTTTTGTCCAGTAGCCAGCACTTCACAACTCTCTTCATCTACCAGCTGGTACATTCTGTCCCCTTTGTTCTAATTTTGGGGGAACTCTTTTACTGATGAGATAGATATAACCATGAAGGGGATGTCTATGTTGCAAGAAATAAGCCAAGCAGGTAGACTGTGTTTTAGTCTTGCTAGATTGATAGACTCATTCATAAACATGAGGGAAATAGAGAGAAATGAAAAAAAAAATGTATCTGGCCAACCATTTCTATACTTTTGACTATCAAGTTTTTATTTTCATAACTCTTAGGAATGATGATTTAAAACAATCTATGGTGGGGTGTGTCAGGGATGATAAGGAAAACCTGTTTTTCATGCTCATGCACTCCCAAACTGGGACTCAGAAGAAAGAAGGTAGAATTTACAGATGAGCAGCACTGCTCCAGTAAAGACAGAGCCCCAGCTGCTAAGTGGGCAATGAAATTCCAAGAGTACCACTACATTGCTTCGAATAATCTGCCACAATTACAAGGAGAAGCCCCAATAAAGTTGCTCTAGCAAGGGGTTGATTCTCTAATATATTGCTTAGAGTCAAAGTATCAAATGCAAGCAAGGCTACTATTATTACATAGCGTTGTTTTAAAGGTCACAGGTGTGCTATAATGGGCAGGGTATTGTTTTCTCTTTGCCCCTCTTTCAAATGCCCATCTTTAGATCATATGACCATGGGGTTGTAAATCACAATGCCTTTCCTGTCCTATTCCAAAATCATGGCTTCTCATCTAAGCTGAATACATTATGCTTTCTCATTGTTCTGGTCTCCTCTCTGTTACTGTGATAAAATGCTCTGACCAAGAGCAACTTAGAGGTGGAACGGATTTATTTGGCTTACACTTCCAGGTCACAGTATATCATTGAATGAAGTCAAGCAGGAACTTGGAGCAAAACTCACAGAAGTATTCTGTGTGCTGGCTTGCTTTCAATATCATTCTTAGTCAGCTTTCTTATGTAACCAAGTACACCTACTTAGGGATGGTGCCACCCACAATGGGCTGGACCTCCTATATCAGTTAACAACCAGGATAGTTCTCTCATACACATCCCTCAGACCAATATTATCTGGGTAATTATCTGAACTATTTCTCAAATGAGTCTAGGTCTATCAAGTTGACAGTGAAAGCTAACGAGGACATTCACTATCCAGACTACATTTAATCATTTCCTCAGTAGACATGTGACAAAACAGGGTCAAACAGAACACACACAAGATAGTCATAAATTACTAGGTCCAGAGTCTCCCAGAGATATCATGAAAAAAAAAAAACCCACAATGAAGGAAAGAATACAGAAGCAGTGCCCAGTGATGCAGAGAAAGATGAAGACATAGTAACTGATCTCTAGACTCTCAGCATTTCTATGCCAATCTGCCCAACTTAAATCAATGATTCAAGTAAGTAGTCACTACCCACCCTTCAAACCAATGGTTTGTTTGGTGACTGTGGTTTTCTATCAAATAAATTGTTATTCATGTGATAGTGCTAAATATGATAGCATTGTATATTTCTTGAAGATGTATATTAAAATATTTATATTTTATTGAAACTGTACCTGATTCATTTATAGTAACATGGCATGTTCTTAGGTGTTTTATTTTAAGTGAAGGCTATTTTAATTCAATTTTTGGTCATTGTATTTACCATGGATATATGTTTTGTCCTTCAAAAGAAATTATACAGAAAGGAGCCATTTTAAGCATATGTTGTTCATTTTCAAAGCACTATTTAAAAAAAAAAAAAACTCTGTGTGTGTGTCTGAATGTAAGCCCCATGCATGTGTATGTTTGTGTGCTTGTGTATGCATGTGTGCGTGTGCATGTGTGCATGTGTGTGTGTGTATGCATGTGTGTGTGTGTGTGTGTGTGTGTGTGTGTGCGTGTGTGTGTGTGTGTGTGTGTGCGTGTGTGTGTGTACGTGTGTGTGCGTGTGTGTGTGTGTGTGTGTGTGTGTGTGTGTGTGTGTGTATGTATGAAGAGGTCAGAGGAGAGCCTCACATGTCAGTCTTAATCTTTCACCTTGTTTGTGACATGGTTTTGTTATGTGTAGCTGTGTGCAAGCTAGCTGAGCCTACTGCCTTCCAGAGTCTCTCATCTCTGACAGTAGGAGCACTGATTACAGATGCTCACTTCTGTGCTCATCTCTAAGTATTGCTCTTAATAACCCATTTTCATGGTTGTAGAACTCAAGAAGGTGATATTCTCTTTGGTTTTAACAAAGCTCAATTTCATCAGGAAAAATAATTGTAAATCCCAATGATAAATCTCTCAGGGGAGTTTGATGGCTCTATACTATGAAGCGGCTAGTGTTCTGCCCTCCATTTTATTTTTATTGTTTTTGATGATTAATGTACAGGCATTGACTAACAATTTCGTTTGCAGAATAGGATAGCACTATTATTGATGGATTCAGAAATGGTACTTGAAGATCTATTAGAATAACTATAGAGCTTAAAACATTAAGGCAATGATGCTAAAAGAAAATAAAAACATATAAGTAAATCTGAAGCTCAACTTCAGAATAAAAATTATGTATGACTGTTTTGACACTAGATGATAAATTGTTATTGGTACAGTGCTCAGTCATTTAAAAACATCTTATTTAGATGGAGAAGCAGGACACATATAAACTTCAACCAGACCCTCTCTGCTGGCCTTTCAATCTTCCACCGAATTGGGTGTGAGGCAGATGATGGCAGTAACGTTGCTTCTAATAAAAGATTGGTTTTAAATGGACCTTCTGGCTCAATTCCATAGAGAAAATATGTACTGTGGGGAGTTGGGAAGACTCCAGAATGTTGGGCTATGAGAGGATTCTTGCACATAAGCCCATGGATCATTTAAAAAATAATCAAGATTACATTAGAGACTTTCCTGAAGTGAAGATAACATTAGAAGGGGTGATGGCCTCTGTCAGTCTGGGGACGTTTATTAAGATTGCATTTGATGGGTGCAGGAGATACAGGCTTACACTGAAAGTCAACAGTCTATTTCCCCCAGCGTCAGACAATAAACTGCGGAAAACAAAAACAATATAATTAATAATGGCATTAAAAATCTGTCACAATTGTCTCACCTGTGCCCTTTTCTCTCCACAGAGAGGCAAGGACACAAAGCATTTAAAAAGTATACTTGAAAGAATACTTTACCACCACCATAAATTCAGTCCTGTGTATTTTTCTTACTTCTACATTGTAATAAGGCAGGATGGCTTTAGGAAACAAGGTCAACACCAGAAACACCAGACAGGAAAACAAGAATAGAATTTATCTTCTTATTATCTCTTATCACAAGGAATTTATTCAGATTTTTTGAAATTCAGTGGTTTTTTTTTTTCAACCTATAAAATCAAGAGTGGATGGAAATGATATTTCATTTTTCCTCTGTGTTCTAAAAGTGGCTTGAAACAATATCCAGATGCTGGAAGTGTTTCATAAACAAAACACACAGAGATGAAATGTGTTATAAAACTTCATTTAAACATATAAAGAAAAGCAAAGTATGTAACAGAAATCGAATCTATTTTTTATTCTTTAAATTGTATAAATTTATTTTAACTTCTGTGTTTTGACCAATGGTTATCATACACATGTATTGAGACACAAGGCTTGACACTGAAGGACTTCACATTTTTTTTTTCTCTCAGACTACTGAGCTTAAGGTGATGGGATGTATGTGGGGGATGGTTGTTTTTCTCTGTCCACTCTTCTTAATCTTTATATGAATATTTAAAATGTAATAGTATTCCAAAGTCTGACTTAGCTAAATTCCAAAGTGAGTCAGAAGAGAGCTTCCATGTGCAGGCAACACCTGAAAATGTATTGGCATGCCAGTTTGAATATGATGATCTTGAGTATCATACAATCAGATAAGATAGAGTTCCATAATTGACCCAGTAGGACTGCAACTATATTCCTTATCTATGTATTTATAAATGATATTTTTAAGTTCTCTGCTGTTTTTCTAAAGTAGTCTCTATTTTTTGAAATTAAAATATAATCACACTGTTTTCCCTCTTCCCTTTTTTTCCTTATCACTTCCCATGCACACTCCTTACTCTCTCTCTCTCTCTATCTTTTTTTTTCCTTTGGTTTTTCGAGACAGGGTTTCCTTTTGTAGCTTTGTGCCTTTCCTGGAGCTCACTCTGTAGACCAGGCTGGCCTTGAACTCACAGAGATCTGCCTGGCTCTGCCTCCCAAGTGCTGGGATTAAAGGCATGCACCACTACCGACCGGCTATATTTTTTTTAAGATTTATTTATTTATTATGTATACAGAAGAGAGCATCAGATCTTGTTACAGATGGTTGTGAACCACCATGTAGTTGCTGAGAATTGAACTCAGGACCTCTGGAAGAGCAGCAGGTGCTCTTAACCTCTGAGCCATCTCTCTATCAAATTCATCGCCTCTATTTCTTTGTTTATATACACATATTTAAATATATATTTATTACATATATATATAATACAATCTTTTCATTCCATGTAAAGTTACTTGTATGTATATGAGTTTAGGGATGATCACTTGGTATTAGATAGGCAATTTTGGGGTTCCTCCCTGGGGAAGACTATTTCTCTTGCTTCCAGCCTTCCATGATGGCCTGTAATTCTTGGTGTGGAGAAGAGTCTCCGTGAGATTCTTCCTCCCATGGTAGCATTTCTATTGGTTTTTAATCCTTGTTTGGGTCTTGTTTAGGCATCCATGCTAATGAGACTTCATGAGTATAGCTTCACTGACATTTTTAGGAGACAAAAATCTCACAATAAACTTCCTGTTCTTCTGGCTTATACAATCTTTCTTGCCCCTCTTCCTCTGTGATCTCTGAGCTTTAAGTGCAGAAGCTGCATTATAGATGTATCAGTTGGGGCTGGGTACCACATGATTATTTGTTCTCTGCATTTTGATCAGGATTTGATTTGATTTCCTGTGATGATCTCACAGATAAATATACATCTCACTCCTCATCAAAGAAAAGTGTCCTTGCAGCAGATGGAGGCAATTATAAATAAACGCTGCAATTTTGTTGAAGAAACTTGATGATGAATTGGACATTGTCACGGCCACTGTCTCAACCTTTGATTCTTATGAGTGGCAGAAAGGAAAATAGGTATGTGGAAGAGATATGGACAAATGCCACCTTAACCAGTGGTCAGAGTAAATATCACCAATGATGGAATGAATTGACATTATGCCTTTCTTATAGACCTCGCTGACAAAGGCATCATCAGTTCTGTGATACTCTTGCTCAGAATACAGAATGTGAATTTAAGCACGATGAAGCAGCGGGCATGGTCAAGTAAGTGGCCTGTGTGCTTCTAAGACATCACAGTCACACAAAACAAAAGACAGCTGAGCAATGGTTACAGGCTAAAGAATGACAAACAGACATGACAGCTAACTAGGATGTGTGAGTCCAAATTAGATTCTAGCCTGAGAACCAAAGTAGCCATAGATATTTTGGGTGCACTTGGTGAGATTTGATTATAAGCTGAGGCTTGAGCAGCTATACACATAGGTAGTAAATCTCTACTTATTTCAAACACTAAATTTGTGCTTAGGAAATATAAATGGTAATCTGGGGAGGTAAATGGGACCATGTCTACAACTTAGTCTCTAAATGGTCAAATGATGTAGAGAAAACAAAATGCGTGTAAAGTGGTGTGAGGAAGAGGAGAGAGACATAGAGAGAGATAGGGAGAGAACAGAGAGGTGAAAGAGGTGGAGAGGGGGAATAAAATAATGGGAAATAATGCAAGTGAAATTTACCAACACATTCTCAGACCACTACAAAGGTATCAATATTTGGAACCAAGCTCAGTACAATCTAATATGTAAGAAGTGTCTGCTGTTATATATAAAATCCCTGACACCTGAATAGCACTAAAAAGAAATATTATCATGGTTATCATAAAAAAAATACAACTGAAAGCTACTGAAAGGGATCACTGGGCAAAGCTTGCTACTGACAAGTCTGACAGTCTGAGTTCTACCCCCAAGACTCACCTGGTGGAAGGAAAGAACTGGGGCCTTAAAGTTCACCTGTAACTGCCACACGTGCACCATGAACACAAAACAATATAGGTGTATGCACTTCTCCCATCACTTACCAAACACACACACACACACACACACACACACACACACACACACACAAACTCACACACACACACACTAAAGAAATAATAATAATAATAATAATAATAATAATAATAATAATAATAATTTAAAGCCAATAGAGTGAGAGGCCACATCATTATTTCACTGTAAAGTTTAAGAAACCTGAGGAAAACTGGAGCCATGCTGACACTGTGCCTTTTAGATTATTCCAGTGCATGAATTTAACACATTAAATAAAAGACAAGGACTCTAGCACATGAGACCAAGTCTGTGATTAAGTAAAGGATACAGTAGACATTAATTGTTTTGAATGCTTTGTAATGCTTTTAAATCTCTTAAAAGCACTCTCATTTTAAATGATCAACTCATACAGAATAATTGGAGTGTTGCCTTAACTCATTGAATATTACTTACATCCTTAAAGCATCTATGTCAAAGTAAGCACACGGATTTTTATGAAGCTATTTTGTAGACACTTGGGAGTTTCCTTTTTAATACCTTAATATAATTATAATTAGTTCAGAAGGCCCAGTAACACTTTGAGATAATTGTGCATAAATTAATTGCTAAAGGGCACAATTAACTTTTTATTAACGCTTGCGATAATAAACATTCAACTCAGTTTCTAATATTTTATAAATTATATTCCATATTTTAATTGTTCCTATATTAAGTTTTATTACTTAATGCCCTTGAATATTTGCCTTGGGGACCAAAGCAAACACTGTAATATGCTTAATCCAAGAGAAAACCTGCATTTAATTAGACAATGTGAGACAAGGCATTGGCTTAAGTCTCAGCTACTGCCATAGGGCAAAGAGGAAGTGTTCTAAAACCAGATGACAAGCCCACAACAGTGCAATGATTTCATGAGACAGTATCTCTTTAATGCTCATACTCTTGAAACACCACCCTGGAATTGCCAATGATTCAGTTGTGTTCAAATCATAATTGAATGCCAAGGGTATCTTTGATGACTAATCTTTGAGAAAAGTAACTTAGTGTGGCATCATAGTCAATAGGGTTGTTCACCTGTGAGGCTCACAGTGGTTATTCATTATGTTGAATACCTCTGGCCATTTGTTAAAACTGTACTTCATTCCTCAAAAGGGTATCTTACAAGCTCCCTCTTTTGGGGATACAGTTGACATCAGTGTGTGCAGTGGAGAAGGATGACATTGCCAAGCTTAAGAAGACTTCAAGGAATCCTGCTACATGTGTTAAGAGTCACTGTACCTCATCCTCATTTCCACATGAGCCCAAATCCTCTCTTTAATGCTGCTGTTAAGGAATAAAATACAAAAGTCCTCTGCCCATAGGCATCTTTATGATTGGCTGATATAATAATTAAGTATACCTGTACATTTGGATTTACAGTGGCTTCTAGCACAAGGTCGTGTGAACACTGTTAACCAGAAGAGCACTGGGAAGCAGAGATTTAGATACAGAGGTTTGGGAGCGTTTCCTCAGACACCCGAAACCTGAGTACTTCCCCACAATGGAGGCATCTGGGTTGTAGCATGTGGGACATCCAGACAAGGAGATTCTGGAAGTGGATGTGATGAAGGAAATGGATCTCTGGGGACTACAGTGAAGGTTGTAGGGGGTGGGATATCCAGACAAGGAGGTTCTAGAAGTGATTGTGATGGAGGAAATGGATCTTCAGGCACTGCAGTGAAGGAAGATGACATGGACCAGACTGGAAAGTCTTGCCAAAGCCAAAGACACAGTTTTTTTTTAATAGATTCTTTTCTTATACAATGTATCCGCATTATAGTTTCCCCTCCTTCTACTCCTCCCAGTTCCTCCCCACCTTCCCTCCTCACTTGTCTCCCGGTTATCAGTGTGTGAGGGTTAGTATGTGATTTAAACTGTAGTAATATTTATTTTATAAAGTTTGGTGCCCTTGTGTTTGGGACATAGATGTTAAGAACTGAAATGTCATCTTGGTGGATTTTTCCTTTGATGAGTGTATAGTGTCCTTCCCTATCTCTTTTGATTAATTTTGGTTTGAACTCTATTTTGTTAGATATTAAAATGGCTACACCAGCGTACTTCTTAGATCCATTTGCTTGCAATATCTTTTTCCAACTCTTTACCCTAAGGTAATGTATATACTTGATGTTGAGGTGTGTTTTTTGGATGCAACAGAAAGATAGATCCTATTTTCTCCTCCATTTTATTAGTCTGTGTCTTTAATTGGGGGAATTGAGACTATTGATACTGAGAGATATCAATGAGCAGGGATTGTTGATTCCTATTACTTTATTAATGTTGTTCATGGTAATGGGATAGTGGATGTTGCATGCATGAGTGTGTGTGTGTGTGTGTGTGTGTGTGTGTGTGTATGTGTGTGTGTGTACTTTTTTCTTTTGTTTTTCTCGTGTGAGATTTCTTATTTCCTGTGTTTTTGTGGGTGTAGTTAACCTCCTTAGGTTGGAGTTTTCCTTCTAGTACATTCTGTAGGGCTGGATTTGTAGATAGATAATGCTTAAATTTGACTTTATCATGGAATATCTTATTTTCTCCATCCATGGTGATTGAAAGTTTTACTGGGTATAGTAGTCTTGGCTATCATCTGTGGTCTTTTAGTGTCTGTAGCACATCTGTTGGAGACTTTCTGGTTTACAGAGTCTCCACTGAGAAATCAGGTGTAATTCTAATAGGTCTGCTTTTTTATGTTACTTAGTCTTTTCACCTTGCAGCTTTTAACATCCTTCTTTTGCTCTGTGGGTTTAGTATTTTGATTATTATATGGAAAGGGGACATTCCTTACTAGTCCAATCTACTTGGTGTTCTGTATGCTTCTTGTACATTTAGAGGCATCTCCTTCTTTAGGTTAGGAAATGCTCTTCTATTTTTTTGCTGAAGGCCTAGGCCTTTGAGCTGGGTTTCTTCTTCCTCTATACTTATTATTCTTAGGTTTGATCTTTCATAGTGTCTCAAGTATCCTGGATGTTTTATGTCAGTAGTCTTTTGGGTTTAACATTTTCTTTGACTTATGTATCTTTTTTTCTATCATATCTTCAATACCTTGTATTCTATAGGTGAATAACCTCTATAGTTCCTGTTCCAATTCCCAATTCTTTCATTTCCAAAATTTCTCAGTTTGTGTTTTCTTTATTGATTCTATTTCCATTTTCAAATCTTGAACAGTTTTATTCATTTCCCTCAACTGTTTGAGTTCTGGATACCTTTAAGAGATGTATTCATTTCCTCCCATTTTCGTTTGTGTTTTTCAGAATTTTTAAAGGGATTTCTTCATTTCCTCTTTAAAAACCTCTCCCATCCTCATACAGTTTGTTTTAAGGTCTTTTACTTGTGGTTCAGCTATGTGGGAATATTCAGGGCCTGCTGTGATAGGATAGCTGTACTGTACCAGAAACATATTACGCTGGCTCTTCTTGACTGTGTTTTTGCACCAGAGTCTAGGCATCTATGTTTGGGATGATACACCTAGATGCTGATTTCTGCTTCTGGATTTATTTTTGTTGGGTTGGTTTTGTTCCTTGGTTTATGTTTCTTCTCTTGACTTTTGAAGAGTGTGATGGCTGTTTGCTACCTGTTTTCCTGGCCTGCTCAGCTGGTGTGTTCACAGGGATTTCCTGCTGGTGTTGGAGGCTGTGATACTGGGATAGTTAGGAAGAAGGAAAGTTAGAAGAGAAGATCTTTGTGATCTTTTGGGGATGAGGTCAGAGAGGAAAAGGAGACAAAAGCAGAGCTGGGAATGAGACTTGGAGGATTGGATCTCGGGAACAGTAGGAGAGGTATGAGTCTGCCCTTAGCCTAAGTGTTGCCCTGGAAAGAGCGGCCCATGGGTTAGAAGGGGATACCTACTGGAGTTGGGGTCTGGGACAAAGAAACAAGTCAGGGGAGGAAGGTTAGAAGGGGAAAATCTGTGAGATACACAGGGAACTTTGCATGGGTATTCTGCTGCAAAGATGAGGGTAAGACTGGGTAATTGCATCTGGGGGAACAGAGAGAGTGGTGAATTTCTGCAGGCAGTCTGATTTTTCAGAAAGTGTGTCCTGTGTCTTAACAGGGGGTGCCTGATACAGTTGAGGGCTGGGATACAACCCAATGAGTGAGGGTAGGGAGGCTAGGAGGGGATGGTCTGTGGGGTCCACAGGACACGTGGTCAAAAGAAGGAAGACTGCAGCTAGTTATCTGTTGTAGCAGAAGGGATAAGACTGAGGGACTTGGTCTGGGGGAAACAGAGGGAACAGAGGGTCTGCAGCAACACTGAGAGGACTAAGGAGACTCTAGGAAAATGCTCACCAGAAAGTGTGCCACAGATATCACATACTTTGTGGGGGAAAAAGTAAGGGAAAGAAGCCTTAAAAGGGTCATGCTTATGAAATGATCTGAATTCAGTCACCTTACAAGTGAAAGTTAAGTTGCAAAACTCCATGCATGTTTTATTATTTAATATGTATATAATTTGTGATTAGAAATATTCATGTGCATTTTCAAGTTTGCAGAAAATTTCACTTCTTCAAAGAGTAATTAGGGCTATGGTGGGGGAAATATGTAAATTGAAAATGTGTTATATTATTTTATTTTATATTCATATTATTAATTTTGTTTCATGCTTCTAAATAATTTTGGTCCAAGATAAGTATGGAACCACTTACAAGATTCTTAAGGTTTTGATGGCCATGGTAGAAAAAAAAAGAAGCATGTAACATTTAGCTTTCTACACATTTTTACACATATTAGCCAAGTATTAGGGCTTGAATGCATGATCAATGTAAAACTATTGAGATGCACACACACAATGTTTTAATTTAAATATGAATTTTTAATATTAAATATTAACAGAGATATGTTCTAAAATGGCTATGTACAATTACAATGGATATTCCAACTGTGTTATTTTGCAGACTTTTTATTTTTAAATTTTGTATGTGTGTGACTCTGTGTGTGTGTGTGTGTGTGTGTGTGTGTGTGTGTGTGTGTGTGTGTGTGTGTGTGTGTGTGCAGAAGCTTGTGTGTGTCTATGAAAGCCAGCAGAAGGTATCAGATCCCCTGAAACTAGAGTTCCATGTAGTTGTGAGCTGCCCCGCACGGGTGTGGGAACTGAACTGTTCAACAGTAGTGCATACTCTTAGCCATTGAGCCATCTCTCTAGTACATCTACATTTTTCCATTTCTTAAATCAGTATGTGATCTTAATCACTGAGCCCTTCCTTCATCACCTCTCTCTCTCTCTCTCTCTCTCTCTCTCTCTCTCTCTCTCTCTCTCTCTGTCTGTGTGTGTGTGTGTGTGTGTGTGTCTTGATGGGAATATAGCTGAAACAGATCTCTTTCTCATCCAGGGATCTTATTAATTAGAGTAGATCTCTTTCCTTGTCAAGCTCCACATCATCTTGGTAACAAATGACATGATATGTAATCTTTTTCAGCTTGAGTAAGTGCCAGATCTAGTAAACATGTGCATTTCTCATTAATATTGATAAACAGGGGAGGCAATAAATCACAATGCCTATGCTCTGAGAACAGCATGGGACATTAAAAAAAAAGTGCCACCACTATCTCTAGGAGGCAAATTGTGGGGTTGTTAGCAAGCTGAGTCTTAGAGTGCATGGAAGAAAAATCAATGTCTCGGTGACAGGTAGGAAAGTGTGAAATTGGCAGATTACATTAAAGGGCAGTTCATGGTTCTGTCTATAAAGAGGGAGACCATGTGTCCTACAGGGAATGTCAACTGAGAGCCAATGTTACTCCATTTGTTTTCACTGTCTGTGACTTTAGTCACTGGTAGAAAATGACAGTAAAACTAGAGAACATGCTTCCATGGAAACACATGCCCACTGAAATTCTCTTCCCTTGTGACCAGAGCAGTCTGTGAACAGCCATATTCTTCCTTTTAAGAAATACCTTCTACAGATTGACAAATGTCCCCCACAAGCTCATATTTGGGCATCAAGTCTCCATCTGGTTGTACTGTTTTGGGAGATTGCAGTGCCTTGGGGATGTAAGTTCTTTCTAGGGGAGATGGAGTGACTATGGAGAAGCCATTGGAGGATACGCTAACTTCTTGAGTTGGGTAGAGTTCCCTGCTCTCTGGTCCAGCTGTTGTGCAAGTTGTCCCTTAGGAAGCTCCCACTGCCATGGATGGAGCAGCCCCACCACCATGCCTCTCCTACTATGACTGAGATGACTCAGAAACCATGAGTCAAAGCAATACCTTCCTCAAATCAGTAAAACTAACTACACAGCCAATGGGATGAAGCAAAGCAGGCAGTTTCTCAAATCAACTTGAAGTTTTTCACTTTGCTCCAAACCAAAATCCTATAGTTTTTCTGAAGATCTTATGGGAAAGGGGAATGTGAGTCCTGCCTGGGTTCCTGCACTGTAAAGATCATGGCACTATACACTTACCAACTCCACTTCTTAGCTTTAAATATCAATTTGCTATCATCTAGAATCACCAAAAAGAGGGTCTCAAAGAATTATATAGGTCAGGTTAGACTATGGGCATGGCTATAGGGGATTCTCTTGACTTTCGACTGAGGTGCAAACACCCACCCTGCATGTGGATGGCATCTTTTAATGAGCTGGGCCCCGAGCTCTATGAGAGTAGAAAAAGCTAGCTAAGTAGTCAGATGTTAGCATGCAAGGGTAGAGATGCTTGTATTCTCTGCTGTTGACTGTGGGTAGATGTGGTACTTTAAGTCCCTGCCTTGATTTCCCCACAATACAGGATTGTAACATGGACTATAAGTCAAATAATCCCATTCCAAACTTAAATTGCTTTTGGTCAGGATATTTTAACATAACAACAGAAATGGAACTAGAGTATTGAACAATTTTATCTCACTCAAAATGCTTTACATATTGAACATACATACACATCACATAGCATATCCAATGAACATCTACACATATGTGCACATATGTCTGCACAAAGCATGCAGACACACAAACACTATATGCTCATGCATAAGCACCCTAATATTTTAAACTATTTTTCAGTCTTTTAATAAATTTAATTTTCATTAATAAATTAAGATGAAGCCCTAGCCAATGTGTAAAACAAATTTAAATACCCACACTCCTACATCTATTTTGTTTCTTTGGGATTAACATTTTCCATAGATTTTTAAGATTAGAAAATTTAGTTATGTGGATGTGTGTATCTAGGTGTGGGCATGTGCTTATAAGTACAGGTACCCACAGAAGTAAAAAAACAGGCATCATAACTCCTGAGCTGGAACAACAGGCAGTTATGAGCTACCTAATATGAGTGCTGGGAACTAACCATAGGTTCCCTGCAAAAGTAGTATGCATTCTTCATAGCTGATCCATCTCTCCAGCTCCATAGATATTTGGTTTTTATTCTGCTAACCTATTTATTCCACTTAAAAATTATAATCATTAAGATAAAAAAAATCCTTAAGTAACTGCCTCCTCATCACATATGCTACATATATGATAGACAAAACACATGAAATCAAATAATATGACTTCAATTCATATACATGCAACAATATACCACATATTCACACACACACACACACACACACACACACACACACACACACACACACCAAGAAGAACAAGACAATTCAAGTTTGGATACCAAGCGCTGAAAGCAATTCTTTTTCTTCTTCCTTCTTTGTTTTTCTGAGTACAAAGAAGATGACACACCTGTCCCAAAGTCACACATGAAAACCTTTCCTTTCAGGTGACTTCAGCAACATTAGCTCTTGTTCTTATTCAGGAAATCTTTGATCTTCCTGAAAGAGCCTCCCTTACTCCTGAACATGATAAGGTGGCAGAAAGTACAGCAAAAACAACATAAGGGCGCTTGTCATCGACAACATGACACTCTACACACTGATCTCAAAACACAGTCCACATCTGCTCTGAAGGACTGATTTCTTGTTTTCGTCAGTATTTCTCTTGGATCCTCAGGTGTCTCTGTTGCCGTGTGTGTTCTGCTCCTGCTGAGATATGATGTCTGTGCCTAGAAGGTGGTTTTCATCTTGTGTGCTAGTCTCTTTTCTCCTCACACCCCCATCAGTGTGCATTTGCCTGTTTCTGCATCTTTGTCTTTATATCTTAGTCCAACTTCCTGCTATATTAAAGCAGGAATGGCTTCATTCAACAAATGACTGATACAAGGGGCTGGGCCTTCATTTGGATGGTTGTATGGCTATCTATGTATTGACCAAAGTCTGGTTAGCATTTTCCCTTTTACCAGGAACACACACTGGACTGATATTTCATAGCCACATATACTCTTTATGGTCAGGTGATACATTGGATCATGCAGAAGCAACATTCCATATACATCGGGGGTGTGTTTGAAGGTTTGAAAGACTGGAGACATCACTAGGAAATACTCTTTTTAAAAATGAAGTAACTCTTATACATGAGTCATACTAAATGAACTTCAGTCAGATTGTCTTATTGAGAAACAAAACTTGAAAAATCCATTAGGAGAAAGGAGAAAAAGAGAAAGAATTTGTCTGTGGACCAGGATGTTTTATTTTATTCACTGTGCGTGTTTGTATCTGTGCATGTGAGCATGTATACATGTGTACAGGTGTGTGGGCATGTGTATAGAGGCCAGGTGTCAACCTTGAGTATTATTCCTCAGGAGCTATTCATCACCACTACCACAATACCAGCATCATCATCATTTTTATATTGAAACAGGGTATCTCACGGTGACCTAGGATTCATTGGTTAGGTTAGACAGGCAGGCCAAGAAGTCTAGAGATTTACCTGTCTGTTTCCTGAGCACTGGGATTATGAGAAGCTGGTATCACTTGGCATTTGACATGGATGCTGGGGATTGAACTTAGGTCTATGTGTTTGGGTGGAAAGTACTTTAGTGACTGGGTTAGCTCCTCAGACCCTATGGACAAACGGTTTTTGCAGAAAGAGATTTAAGAAGTTGGTTTTGCTCCCCTTACTCACCTGAGGATACTTTTACCCAGAGCATTAATGCCCTTGATTAAGTCTCAGATGGTATGTTTTTGTGCATGTGTATGTGTTGTTGTTATTGCTGCTGTTTGTGTGTATAGTTTGTGTGTGCATGTGTGTGCACCTGGTGCAGTGAAATCATTTGAAGTAATATGTCATAGAGGCTGTACGTTTCATCAAATAAGCTAGAAACATCGGCAATAAATAAATGACATGGCATGATGAAGAAGCCATGCATAAGCCTCTGCTCCACATCCATTCCATGCTGCACATCACCAGTTTGTGAGTCTCCTGGCCATTTTACTGAATACCAGAATATGCCAGTTTTTCCATAACATGCTGTGGGAGACAGTTATATCCTCAGGACATACTCTGGTTCTCACACTTATGGAAAAATTTCTGTATTAGAAAAATAAATGACCTTTCTTTTTAGAAGTCCTTTGTGCAATCAGTCAACACTACAAAACTACAGACAAAGATCACATGAATATCTGCTCTGCAGGATGCTCAATCAAAAGTGGCTTCTTAGTCTCTGGTTGGGTAGTTACTTCAGGAATGTGATTGTCCTGGCAAGGCCATGCTACCTGGACAGACTATGGTAGGTGGGCTTTCTTCAGACATTGAATCTTCCATAACTAAATAACATAAAAAGATTTGGGGTAACAACTGCATTTTTAACCAGGAAAAAATAAGAAAACATATTTTAATTATATACCAATGTTATAGTTACATATTTTATATAACATGTCATTGCACATAATTGTGTATAATAACATAATATATATAATTATAGATACATAATTAGATATAAGTGAGTGAAGGGAGAAATAGAATTTCTAACAGGGCCTTTTAGCTCTGGTTAGCTACACAGGTTTCAATTACCCTGACAGGTGTATGAAAGCCACCTGGATCCTTCTTCTGAGCTTTCTACATCTCTCTGGCATGCTGGGTTGAAATCTTAACATTTTCTTCTTTTCACATGGTGCTTAAGGCCAGTTTCTTTGGTCTATTAACTAACTTGTAAGAAGAGAGAGTAAATTGTCCTTGACTGTACAAACACCCTGACTTTTTTTTCCCCATGAATACAAATGGAACATTTTTAAAGCTTGGCAGTTTGCAAAGACACGACTCCCAAGATAAATTAAAGATCATGAAACTTTCTCTTGTTTATTATTTAAAGCTAGGTTTGGGGAGAGATAGTCCAGGTTGTAATTATGATTCTGACATTGCTTGGCAATCTTAGGCAAGCCACATAATCTCCCTTGGCACAGTTTTTTCACATTAATTAAAAAAATGTGTGAATTTGATGTAGGGAGGATAAACTAGATGACCTCAAACACTTATCTAGTCTGAACAACTGATGCTTTGATATTCCAATATGCATGGACTTAACACTCACCTTCTCCTCCTCCTGCACTTAACAGCTTATTGGTTTTATTTTTATGGGGATGAGTGCTTTGCCTGCGTGTATGTATATTACCACATACATGCCTGGTGCTCACAGGGTCAGAAGAAGACATTAAATCTTCTAGAGTTAAAGATGGGTGTAAGCCACCATACCAGTGCTGGGAACTGAACTCGGGTCCTCTGCAAAAGTAGTAAATGTTCTTTACTGCTGAGCCAGCTCTTCAGGACTCACTTCCTGCACATTTAGCCAGTGCTTTTAGCATGTACTCCATAGAGTAGTGCACAGGAGTAGTGGCTTGATCATGTTGACATTCTGCTTTGGATGTCTACTTTCCCAGTACCTAGTTCATGTGAAGCCAGGGTCTAAATCTCTGCTGCCTTTAACATCATTACATTCCAAATTTCAAGCGTAGCTTATACCACAAAGTGATCCTAAATATGAAATTATTCAATGAATGTGAGTAATTGCTTGGTGGTATGAAATAATTAAAATGTATTTACTTGTGGTTCTTAATTTGTGTTTGAGGGGGAAAAAAAACGTGTTTGGACGTACCCATAAGCAGCTCACAGCAATGCAGTACAAAGAGACCCTTCAGTGCTTCCCGCCTCAGTATATAAACACTGGAGCTGTAGAATTCCCTAACATGGTATCTCAGAGTTAATTAACAGCTTTTAGTCCTCAAGTACCACTTGTAAGAATGCAAATATCGTTGTAGGAAAGAATGGGAGGCACTTATCAGAAAGTGGTGAAGTAGACCTGAACACGATAATGACTTGGAGAATGAGCTCTGCAGAACTTCTCTTCTACTTTTGTTGATTCTTTGCAGATTTCATATCATGAATACTGATCCTACTCATCTCCCCTTCCCATCTGCTGCCCTCCACCCTTGCAACCTCACCCCCAAAATTTAAAAGAAAAACCAAAATAAAGCAAAACAAACAAAAAGGAAAAACAAACAAAACATAAAAGGGGGGAATCTCCTCTTGGAAAGTATAGTGTGGCCTGTCGAGTTACACCATTAACCCTTTAGTCCTTTCATCCGCCCATGTGAGTGTTCATTGTCACATATCAGTTGTCTGGCTCAAGGTCTCTGGCATCTGCTACGCTGTCGATAATGGGCTTTCATGGGGTCCCTTCTTAGATATCCTGTTGTTGTCCTGTGTCATGGGAATCCTGCAGTTTTGGGTCTATAGGTTCATCTCCTTCATCTGTTCCAGCAATTTATAGATAAGGTGGATATTGGGGTAGGCCAACTTGTAGTCCTGTTTCTGGGCCTAGACGGTAGTTGGGCTGGTCAGCCTGCCAGCTTTCCCCCATTGTCACCACCCGGGTGAGCCCTCCAGCACTGCCTTGGGCAGCCCACCCAATGCAGCCTGCAGCAAGGAGTGGGGCCAGGTCTCTTTCTCTCAGGTCTTCTGGTCTGGCTCAGCCACACTCATATCACGAAGGCCAGCTCAGCTGTCTTGCCCAGGCAAGGTGCAGTCTCTCTCTCTTTCTCTCTGTCTCTGTCTCTGTCTCTGTCTCTCTCTCTCTGTCTCTCTCTCTGTTTCTCTCTCTCTCTCTCTGTAGGGGCATACAGAAGTGGCAGGGGGTAACAGTGGGGTTAGCTGTAGTGTGCTGCAGCTGGTGAGGGGCAGGATTAGTTCTCCCACTCTCAGGATTCTGGTTCCAAGGGTAGCAAGGGATGGGAAGGGAAGTGCATCTTTCCCTTACCCATGCCACCACATGGCAGATGAGGAGGGTGGGGTCAACTATGTTGTTCTCACATCCTCAGAGCTAGCTTACCTGTGTCTCTGACACTTGGGTCAGCTCTGGTGTACTCCCCAGGTGAATAGCATGCTAGAGGTGAGGGGTGTGGTCTTTGGTGGCAACATGGGCCATGGACATCAATACAGACCCTGGGATCATGGACCCAGACATGGTCCTGGACCACAGCCAGGGCTCAGAGGTCACCATGGCCCCAGGTGGTAGTGTAGGCCACTGGTTCAGGATAGCCCCAGGGGCAGTTTGGCCCTCAAACACCAACATGGAACCAGGTGTCATCCAGGACCCCTGGCATTGGCATGGCTTTCAGTGGTCTCAGGAGCTATAGACATCAACACAGACCCTGGCTGCTGTAGGGCCATGGACCCAGCATGGCCCTCGGTGGTAGTCCCTGGCATGGATGATACCCAGGCTTCAGCTGGCAATGCTGACCACTCAACTTGGCATATCCCTGGTAGTGGCACAGCTCTCTGGCACAAACATGGTCACAGATTCTGGCCTAGATCCTGGGCATCCATGAGGTCATTGGTGGCACCATGGGCCTACAGATATCAACACAGATCCTGGCTGTGATAGGACCAGCAACCCAGACATAATCCTTGGTAGCAGCTTGGACTGGATGTCACCATGGCACCAGGTGGCAGTGCAGGCTACTCAGATTGGCATGGCCCTCTAGGCAGCATGGCCCTTGGGCACCTACCTGGCCCCAGGTGGCAGCCCAGACCACAGGCCTCTGCACAACCCTCAGTGTCGACAGGAGTCAAAGACATCAACTCATGCCTCCTCAGCTGCTTCAGAGCCTCAGACCTTGGTTGGCCCTTGGCAATAGCTCGGACATCACCTTGGACTGAGGTGGCAAGTAGACCGTTCACATAAGCCTGTTTCTCAGCACCTGCACCTCTTCAGACCTGCCTCTCCCCACAGCCCATGAGTCACTGCACTACTCTCTCTCTCTCTTCCACCTCCCTACACTATACTAGCTCACCATAATGGTGTCCGGCTGCCCAGCACCATTGGTACCAGGTGGCACTTGGTTAAGTCGTGCCCCTGCCAGACACATGGCATGGCACAGAGGTGTTGCCATATTATGGATCTGGGCATGGCATGGAGATGTTTCTGAAGAACACTTTTTTTCTTCTCTTCCTTGTTTATGTTCAGTATTCCAAAGGATTGTTAGAGCCTGGCCCTCAGGGGGCTTTAAGGGCTGCTGGGCAATAGACATGTTTAAGTTTCAATACAAGCCATATATTTTGCTCCAAAGGGAATAAGAGAGAGGGGATTCTGAGCCAACTAGGATTGAGTGGGGTCTGCAAACATGGAGTCAGTTTGCCCTAAATGGCAGACTCCATTGTGGAAGAGGTCAGATGAAGTTTTATAGTCACAGAACAAAGGAAAGTCATTAACCAATCATTCTCCAAATACATTGGCATGGGCATCAGAGGACAGCAAATAGGGACAGTCTCTTGTTTAGCTATCAAATGCCATCTGATGGTATTCTTAGCTTTGAGTTGGTAGATGCTAACTCTGCAAAGTTAATACATTTCAAAAGTTTAAGCTGAAATTCTCAAAGATAGGTTAGAAGTTTGTAATTAATGGTTAAGGAGAAGGCAAAAGACAGACTGAGGTGACTTTGGCTCCCAAAAGACAGCATTTCATTATTCCACCATGAAAAACTTCAAGTCACCAACATGCAACATCATCAGCATAGATATGAACCTTTTAGGGGACCTTAGTTCACACAAGCAAGAGAGTCTATCCCATAATCTGTACTGGGCAGAGAAACACAGGGGATGTCCTTACAGTGGCCAGGGAAAGCTTCCTTGAGCAATGGCATCTCATAGAGAACCAGTGAGAGCCAAAGGCATGATGAGGAGAGACACTGTTCCATTTAAAGATGAAGTACCTCTGTAGAGAGGGAGACACCAGTAAAAATGTAAGTCCACGTTGTGAAGTATGAACAGCTATGGAAATGAGGGAGGAGGGACACATGATGGGTGGCTTAAGCAGGGGCCAGTTTGCTTAGGTCCTTGCAACCTACATAAAATATGACCAGATAAAGAATCCCATCTCAGATAAAAGAGAATTCCTCACAGGGTTTTT
Source organism: Onychomys torridus (assembly GCF_903995425.1). Lineage (NCBI taxonomy): Eukaryota > Metazoa > Chordata > Mammalia > Rodentia > Cricetidae > Onychomys > Onychomys torridus. The sequence continues at coordinate 41,208,294 of NC_050447.1, forward strand.
GACAGTGGAGGTGACAGATAGGAGACAGTTGTTTGAAAATTCTCCATGGACTCAATGCAAAGCAGTAATGTCTTGGGGAAATGAATGGATCGGAAGCTACTATCAACAATTATTGTTATTTTTTTTTAGAGACAAGTAAGAGTTGAAAATGGCAAGACTACCTTAGTGGGCAGGGTAATGAAGAGAAGAGGAAGTTTTGGCAGCCAGGAGGGGCAGGGCTTGGTGATTCAGATAATTTGGAATGAATGACAGGCTTGGAGCAAGGTGTGAGTTTAAGACCATTTGTTGATGCAGAAAACATCCAAAGAAAATCAAGTGTCTGGAAGACACTGCTAAAAATGTGGGTTTTTAAAAATATTCTATTATGCTTCTTTATTGAGTGTGTATATGCGCCTATCAGTGGGTGAGCATTGCCAAGGCATGCAAGTGGAGGTCAAAGTGTAACTTTTGGGAGTCTGCTCTCTCCTTCCACCATGTGGGTTCAGAGGCTCAAATTCAGGTCATCAGGCTTGGAATCAAGTGCCTTTACCTGCTGTACCATCTCGCCTGCCCTCAAAGTTTTATATTTGAGTGAAGGACAGGAAAAAACAGATTAGAAGTCTGGGATAATGGTAGGTAGAGGGATAGTATCCTTAAAGACACATGTGTATCATCTTTAGTGGATGCTTTGATTAATGTCTTAGGGTTTCTATTGCTGTGAAGAGACACTGTGATCACAACAACTTTTATAAAGGAAAATATTTAATTGGGCTGGCTCATAGGTTCAGAGTTTTAGTCCATTATCATCATGGCAGAAAGCATGGTAGCATGAGGGCAGACATGGTGCTGGAGTTGTAGCTGAGAGTTCTATATCTGGATTGGGAGGCAGCTAGAAGAGAAGCTAGGCCTGGCTGGAGCATCTGAAACCTCAGAGTCCAACCCCAGTGACATATATCTTCCAACAAGGCCACACCTATTCAAATAAGACCACACCTTCTAATAGTGCCACTCCCTATGGTCCTATGGAGGCCAATTTCATTCAAATCACCACAATTAAGCTATAGTTTATTCTCACACTTCAGTGTTCAGATTATAACTATTTATTCAGAATCAGCAGGAATCAAGAGAGGGGTGCTCAGAGAGCCCAGAGAGCCCTGGCCTGTAAGCCATGGGGAGAAAAAGCATCTGACCAGAGAGATTATGAAGAATAACTAGCAAGCTAAGGGGAGATCCACAAGCAAAGCAAATGCTCACCTTGTAAGGACAGCAAAGAGACCATTGATTTATGAAACATGCTTTGGGGCTGACCACAGGGATCCACACTTTCTGGCCTCTTTTCCTCTCACTTCAGAGCTCCAAGGTAATGCCCAAGCTTTAACACTGGATGAAATACAAGCGCTGCCTCAGGTCCTCTGCAGAGGACCAGGTAGTAAATACTCTAGGCTCTGCTGGTCATATGCACAGTCCCTGTTGCAACCATATATCTTTGCCTTACTGTCTCAGAAGCAGCTGTAGATAACACACAGAGGAATGTAGTCCTGGAAAACATTACTTACCAAAGCTAGCTGAGATTAGATTTGACCCATAGGCAATAGTTTGTAAAACTTCGGTAACAATATATTCTCTGAAATCACAAATGATAATTGATAGAATTACTACAGACTCTGTATCCAGCTATTTTTATTTTTCCTATTCTTTGACATTTTTCACTGAACTAGAAATGCAATGATAAAGACCAAGAAACTGATTATTAGTACAGAGGCACCATCTCAACCCCCAACCTGACTTGATGTTTATGACATGAAGAGTGACAATCCTGGGCTTCCCACAAATGTACCAGTTTTTAACTTTCTGTTTGCTTGTTCTAGGATCCCACCCAGAATCTTCAACTTGATTCCTACATTCTTTCACTTGTGGTGATTCCTAGGTCTTTATTTTTCATGATGTAAGCATATTTGGAGAGGACTGGTTACTTATTTAGTATGACATCTCTCAAATGGGTGAGCATGATGAATTGAAGTGATCGCACAGAAATTAGCACACTGTAGACATCTAAAGAAGGTGTCTGTGACATCAGTGGGAACAGGAGTTGACCATATCTTCCCCCAGGTGGTATGAACTTGACATCTTGGTTAGGATGAATTTCTTCACATTAAGATTGCTGTGTGGTTAATTTTGGTCAGTGACACAAGCTAGAGGCCCCTAGAAAGAGACTACCTCAGTTGAGTCATTGTTTAAAACAGATTGGCCCATGGGTTTGACTCTGGTGCATATTGATTGAAGCAAGAAGGCCCAGCCCACTGTGGGCAGTGTCAACCCTAGGCAAGCAGTCCTGGACTGGACTGTATAATGAAGAGACCGAGCAGCAGGCCAGGAGAAGCAAGCTGTAAACAGCTCAGTTCCTGCCTTCAGGTTCCTGATTGAGTTCCTGCTTAGGCTTTCCTTAATGATGTTGGACTGTAACCTGTAAGCCAGATAAACCCTTTCCTCCTCAAATTGTCTTGCATCTGTATTTTATCACAGCAACAAAGAAGAAAACTAGGACATTCACTAGTTTTGCTTTTGCCATTAATACATATTTCAAGGAAGATACTTTAAGATCTACACAATTAACTTACTCTGCCTTAGACTTTGGCCCACTGAGTCCAGCATCTGTCCATATGTAAAAAGATCATTGATTATAGTAATTATTACCATGGTTTTTGAACTTTTCCTTTAATGTTGAAAAGATGGTAGGGCTTATGAGAAAAATAAAATTCCCATGTCCACACAACATGGTTGCCAGAATGCAAATGAAAAATGTAATTGCTTCTTGTGAAGATAAGGCAGGCAGGCAGTAAGGGGCCACCATCATGGAGATGAGTTATTTAGAAGTGCTGGAAAGCCTGTGCTTAGGGCAAGGTTGGCAGATGATGGGACAATGCAGGTTAAATGCAGTCCCCAAGGTGTCCTGGAAGGCCATGCAAGCTGCCAAGGCTGAGGGGATCATAGGCTGCCTTTGGCAAAGGTCATTTGAGAGGTTCTATGGAGACTAAGCCTTTCTCCTTCACTCACTGTAACCTTGCCTGTGTAATATGGGGACTCTCTTGTCACCACTTTGCAATGTATGCGGAGAGGCTATGATGAAAAGCAGAAGGCAGAAAAGAATGAATGAAAGGAATGAGGTGTGTGGGCACATCTAGAAAAGGTGGAGCCACCCAGACCTGAAGCTAATGGAAGTTACGCCAGAAAACCACACCCCATCTGTGTGGAACACTGTGGAAAGTATGTGACCTTAACTTGCAGCTCGATCACCAAGATATTTATTGGCACCTACTGAATATAGTCTGGAGGTTATTTCACAGGTCATGTATATAACTTACTAATATCATAAACCACTTAGAAATGATCTGGGTTTTGTTTTTGTTCCTTCCTTCCTTCCTTCCTTCCTTCCTTCCTTCCTTCCTTTCTTTCTTTCTTTCTTTCTTCCCTTTTATTTTTCTCAGATAGGGTTTCTTTTAGTTGCCCTTGCTGTCTTGGAACTTGCTCTGTAGACCAGACTGGCCTTGAACTCAGAGATCTGCTTACCAGTGTCTCCAGAGTGCTGGGATTAAAAGCATGTATAAAACAAGATCTGTTTTAAGGTAACATATGTGCTTTTAAGTCTGCAGAGTAGAGAGATACAGAGTCAAATAAAAAAGAGATTGATTGAATGGAAAGAAATGTGTTGTGTTTTAAGTAAGAATAAATGCATTATCTGAAGATTCACCCTGATAATAAAATGGGATTCCTTTTACCCTAATTTACTTTTAGTTTTATAAATGTTCTACAAAGAGGGCTGGAGAGATGGCTTATGGTGAAGAGTGCTAGCTGTATAAGCATCAGGACCTGAGTGCAGAGACTCAGTGCCTATGTAAAAAGCCAAATGTGGCTACACACCCACCTGTCATCAGTGTAGGGCATTGACAGGAGAGTTTCTGGAGTTTGCCAGTTGACCAAAGAACACTGGAAATCTCTGGGTACACTGACAGACCTTGTCTCAGAGTAATAAGTCAGAGAGTGATAGAGGAGGGCACACAAAGACCATCTCTGGCCTCCACCCAGGTGGGCACTGGTATACACATACCCAAATACAAATACACATGACCCACATGTATACCACATGCAGAGACAAAACTAAAAACCAAAATAAGAGTATTAACATATAGATATGTATGAAATTTATACTCAACTAGTTTTTAAAGGTTTCCACTTCTTACATCCATTGTGTTTTGTCCTGAGATTTTATATGACCAAGTAAGCCTGAAGAGACCACAGCTGTGAACTGTTAAGTTATTTAGAGCACATATACAAGTCCCATTTATCCTGAGCCCCTTGGTGTGTCCCTGTTCTTGCTCTGTGAAAAAAATCGTGTCAGAATTTCCATGCTGCTATAACTGCTTCCCTTGTCTGTGGGACTCAGACTTGAAGGAAAAGCCAGCTAAGGTTGATCTGTGGGAATGAGAAAGTAATATATCTCCTGTGGTTTCAGGGAAGCAGAAAGGTATTCTATGTCAGCAATGTCTGTGTCTTCCTTCTAAACCTCTGCTTTGTGTATGTGTGTGTGTGTGTGTGTGTGTGTGTGTGTGTGTGTGTGTGTATGCACATTGTAATCTAAGGAGGTGGAGTGATTTTACATATTGCATTGCATAAACTTGAACCTGCAAGCCCTGGATAGGTGTCACTGTTTTGGTGTCTGGGATTTGATGGGCAATACAAATAGGAAAATAAAAACTTGGCACTGAGAATCTGTACAAAGGAGACTCACTACAAACCACCAGCCATCTGATGTTTTTGGAGACAGAGCAGTGAGATTGTGCAATGTCAAGAGAAGAAAACAGCAAGATCTAGTTCTATTCAATTAATCACTGGGAGTTACTACAGTAGTTAACTCTGGATTATTTGCTGTCACATTATTTCCTAAAGGTTATAGTGATCATCTTGTAATTTTCAGAATGTTCTATAGCACAACCTTGAAGTTGTCCTGGAAGAAATAGTGAAAAGAATTCCTAAGTGTAAAACAAATACAATAAAACAGTGATGACAGGTAAACCTGTTTCCTACAAGCACCTGCTGATTGACATAAGCATGTCTTCTCACATCTGCAATGATGGCATTATTTACAGTTTTGGTTTGAGAAACAAGGTCTCATGTAGCTCAATCTAGATTCTAACTTTGTATGTAGCCAAGGCTAGCCTTGAACTTCTGAGCCTCATACCTGCATCCCACAACTGCTTGAACAACTGGGTGCACCATCAGGTCTAAGCTTCTTAATACTTTTTTCAATTATGAATGCAGACAGAGCATGTTTACTTTAAGTTTACATGAATGTTCTTGAAAGAAATTGAAACTATAAAGAGGAGATAATAGTGGTTATTCCTAACATGGCATCCTAAATTATAAAAACATTTCCTCAAGCATTTCACTCACCAAGGAACCCCAATTAAAACTGACAGTGCAGCCCAGTGACAAAGATTCCTACAATGGCTAAATTTGAATCCAGGTACTGTGTTTAGAACCCAAGCCCTGGCCACTTCCCAGGCAAACTCCAGATTCTGCACAAGCCAGCCTCATCACTGCTTTGTCCTGCTGAAAAACCAACATTTCCCTCTTGGGTAACTGTTCAGGAACAAACAGGTCAAGTAATTAATTCCTTGTTTGTTCACCTTTTCTGAACTCTGCTTGCAAATCTGAATGTTGTTTGTTTGTGCAGGGTGTGGATGGAAGAACTAGAGAGCCGTTAGGGGAGAGGATCCTAATGCCTCACAACAGACTCCAAAGGCATAGGGTCAAGTCTGTAAGACAACTGTCCCTCTCGTGCCCTGGGTGGTTGCTTTATTCTAGTGTTTATTGTGCCCCTCCTCCTATTGAGTCTGCTGAACATGTGATTATTCAAGAGCTGGCTCTGATCCCACGGTTGCATGTGGCCATTGGTTATAGATAAAAACCCTTATATAACCAAACTGCAATAAACCATAAGCACTAATGGGTTATGACCCAGGAGAGTTACTGTCTTGAATATTTTTTTAATGAGCCAGGATCTCTGTATGTTATCAGTGATAGCTTGAAACTCACTACATAGCCCAGGTTGACCTCAAACTCATGACCCTTCTCCCTCAGCCTCCTGGATGCTAAGTGTACAATGAGAGCCACCATGCTCGGCCTTGTCTTGAAATTTTCTATTAATCTAACTGTGCATCCCCAGTTCTATTTCCCATATCCATTTCAAATGGCTGTGGCTCTCTGTAAGGTTATTTGTGCTCATTTCTGGTAGGACCAGGCTAATATGATGCATTCTTATGGTATCAATATACTAACAAAGCATCATATCAAGCACACCTGTAAGTGTTTGAAATTGCTTGATGAAGTCTGTAAGCCCACCTTGGTAGCAGTCAGAGAGGTGACAATTGATAACAATTACACACCATGTAAAAGCATAGAGAGGGATAATGAATATTTTTATCACACAGAAAAGATAGAATATGGGGAGTGGATATGGTTAATCTGATTACATTATATATGTATATATATTCTCATATATTCTCATCTTCCCAGCTGGAAGCAGAGCCTCACTGACTGCCGGCTTTGGGTTTCAGACCTGGCCCCACTTCTTGCTTTCTGAGCATTGATAGAATGTCATCAGCCACCTTCTTGCTTCTGCTGCCATGATGTCTCTGCCTGTTGCCATTTCTTCACGGCTATAATGGACTCCATCCCACCAGGAGTGCTGGAAGTGTAAATCAAAAAACAAAACCAAAAAACAACCCTTTTACCTTGTTTCTTTTTGACAGAGTATTTTATCAGAGAAACAGAAAAGAAACCTTAAAAGACAGACAGATAGATGTTATATAGTAGATAAATAGAAAAATGACTGATAGATGATAGTAAATTTATTGGTAGATGATATGTTAGTTACAGATAACATACAGCTGCACACAATAACTAGATATATTATATATGTTTGTATATATAAATAGCTTGTAAGTCACCCTGAAAGTTTTGAAGACTTCTTCATTCTATAGTTAGGAAGCAGTAATTTCACTGTTCCTATTTTATCATAGAATCCTACATTAAGGAAGTATTGTAACTTGCTATAGGATGTGTGTATCAGAAAGTCAAAGGTTTCACTGACATATACAGCTGTACCAAAATAAAATTCAGAGCAAACTTTTGTCACTAGCTAGGTCTCTGTTGAGTATTTTTAAATATTTTAAAATTCATGGGAATAATCAACGCCCAGAAGAATTACATCTTTGGCAATGGAAACTGCATTGAGGGATTTTAGCGCCTCTGCAAAGTGCCACTCAAGCTTATTATTTATGAACTCTTTGCTCTTTCAAATTAAGAACAAAGCAATTAACTACAATTTCTCACCTTTAGGAAGACTAGGAACACAGTCTGCCATCTATTGTAAATTCCACAGTGTATCCTTTCACTTAAATTTGTAGTTCCATTGTGTGGAAAAATTTTTTTTTTCTTTTGCAATCCAAGAAACTTTCATTTTGTTCAGAGTAAATGGGAAGCATGTGCCAGTTTTGTTTTTAAAACAATAAGCTTAATAGATCCCATTGTGAAGATAATGGTGAGTGTGATTCTTCAGAACACTACACACACAAGAAGACAGTGTGAGGTGTGATGATATGGCCCACTGCAGTTTGTTCAATATGGTGTTCAGAATTTTGGAAAGATGACCCCTTGACAGAAACTTGCACAGCAGTTACCAAGTACTTGCTATGTTTTCAGGGCACTGTGCACATCCCCCCATCTTCCATAGTGGCTGCACTATATTCACACTATAACCTTCTTCAGTCTCCTAACACGGAGAACAGTAAGGAACCATGTCTAGTTTGCCCAGGTGAGAAAGTTTGGGCTTGAACATAGGTCATCTGACTATAACTAGAGCACATCAGTTCCTTTCTGCCATATTCTGTCCAACTGTAAGTAGGAATTGGGAATGGAGAAAAGCAATCAAAGTTTATGACATCCCAGAAACCTCAACTCTGTTGCCCCCCAATGGGAAGATGTTTCCTTTTGAGATTGGTGGTGGAAACAATGCCCTCCAGTTCATACTTGAGAGCTGAGCAAAGAAGGAGTTAGAATTTAAGGTCTTTTTCTTCTGTGCTTTGGATCTCAATAGGAAAATAAAATGTCATTTTTTTCTTCCTATTTCTATCCCTATCATTGGCTCTGGATTCCTCCTTCAAAGCTATCACACATCAAATTAGACCATTTTTCTTCAGCCCCCTGCTCAAAGCTGACAAAAAAGAGCAGCTCTGTACATGACTACTCTACTGCTCAAAGCAGCTGTTGTGTTTCTGCTCATGATTGTATGGCAAAGCCCATGAATTCCTGGCTTCCTGTGGCTGGTCTCCAGCTGTGTTTTCTACACTTCTCCTTACTCTTCCATCTGATGGTAAGTTCTAATAGAAGTGTTTCTGATCCTGGTGCTCCAACTCAACCCTAAGACTATGTAAAAACAAAAATAAACTCTTAGTAAGATTCTGACTATTGAATCATCATGAATGATCTGTGCCACATACTGTTTTGATTTCTGTGTTTGTTTACAGTACTGGGGATTCAACTCAGGGCACCTCCTATGCCAGGCAAGTGCTTAAATGCAGAACTTAATCACTGACCCTATTTCTACTTGTTATTTTTTAGATAGATATTCTTATTAATTGCCCAGACTGTCTTGATCTCACTATGTAACCCAGGCTACATTTTTTTTTTGTGATCTTACTGACTCAGCCTCCTAAGTAACATTTTGTTTTTTCCTCCCTGAGACCTCAATTCTCTTTTCCTTTCATCATCAATTATTATCTCCTTCATAAACATACCACATATGATATATCTGTAATCTTGTAGATGCCTAGATTGAGGACCTATTTTTTAGTATCAGAGAACATTTCTTCTTCAGAAACCTACTGCCATATCATTGTTATCTCTGTATTTTTATTCTTTAAATCCTTTTAATTTATGTTTTATTTTCTTTGCTCTATCCAACCTTCCAACATCAAATGCTGAATATATTGTCTCAGTTTTCTCACCTCTGCATTGAATATAGTGCTACCTCAAACATCCAGTTATTGAGGAATCAAAACTAATATAGAAATTTTTTACTTGGCTACAACTGAATAATTGATGAGGACAGGAAAAGAGAATTGAGGTCCCAAGAAGGAAAATCAAAAGCCATCAAGTCCAATTACAGCTGCCCTATATATGCATGGGTGTGGGGCCATCCACTGGAGATAGTCAAACTACTAAGGACCATACCTGTAAGGAAAACTGACCCACCCCCAGCAGTCATTAGCTGTCGTAGCTCCTCAGCTAGATATGGGAGCTTGTAACCCCATCTCCCTCATATGCCAGAGTATTAACTGGGTTGACCTTGGCACAAATCCTATGCAGCAAGCACAGGTACTATGAGTTGAGAGCAATGATTGTGTCATGCATGTCTCAAAGATATTGTTTCACCCTAGACACCCTTGATGTTATCTCATAACCACTTTAGCCACAACAAATTAGCAGATAAAATGACATGGACTCAAATAAAAGTCTGAGGTTTGCATACAAGCATAAATCATACTGAATCATGTAAATCATGCTTGTTTGTTTAAATGCAGCTATCATCATATATCCACCAGACTGATAATGACAGTTGCTCATGAATAGATGGTTGCCAACCCTTTCTGATGAATGGAAGTAAATTATTCTACCCCATGGAAACTAACTTTTTGCAATCCAAGAGAACCTTCCCTACCAGGGGCACATCTTCAGTGGTGTTGGGGTGGTGTGTTTCATCTGGAAAGTGAGGCTGAGACCTCATGTATCGATCTGTATCTCATGGTCCCCATGATCCTATCTTTTTATAATACAATGCATGAACTCAAAGACAACTGACAGCAGATGATCTTTGCTTCCTGCTCCCCTTTGGTTTATCTGCATATAAAACTAAAATAACATGTGTTAACATATTGTAGCACTTTTTGTTACTTAATATCTGGAGAGAAAAATGCATGTGGACACTTTCCCATTCAGTGTTATAAAAATCAGCAGAGGAGGGTTTGTTCTTTCAAAAGAAATTGCTTCCCTTACATTTGTTACTATTTTTGAAAGAATTTGAATATATTTTGAATAGCAACAACAAAGACATAATATTTTATTATCAAAAATAGGAACAAATGTATAAGGTTAGGAGCGTGGATAACAGTAAATATAAATCTCAAAATGTATTATTCTTTCATAGCCAAGTACTAAGCTATCAAAAAAAAAATCTAAAAGCTCAGTAGACTGTAGTCCGGGCCTATAATTCCAGCTACTTGGGAAGCTGAAACAAGAAAATCACAGTTTCACAGCTCAAGGAAAACCGACATGACAGAGAATGTCCTGGCCAGCCTGGGTACCTTAGTTAGACTCTGAAAGGTAAAAAGAGTTAGGGATATGGCTCAATGGCAGTGCATTTGCACAGCATGTCAGAGGGTTATTAATCCTCAGTATGGTGGGGGGAGAAAACTTAGAAGATCAAACAGTACTTTCCCCCTCTATTTTTCATAGGTCAGGATAATAGGTATGATCTAGCTAGTTCACGGTATTTTAAAGTAATAGTCAAATGTCAACTGGGCTACATTCTTACCTAATGCTGTACCAGGAAATAATTCACTTCATAGATCTTGCAGGATTTATGGTAGAATTCATCACCTCATGGCTGTGTGAGGTCCTGGCTTTTTCTAACTGTTGGCTAAGGCTGCCTTCAAGCTGTAGAAGTCACTTGCAGTTTCCTAACATGGTGAGGGCATCTCAAACATGGCCATTTACCTCCAGTCAGCTGAGAAAGTCTTTCAGGATGCAGTATCCCCATGGAAGTGACACAAGCATTGGTTAAAAGCACTTTACAGGTCCTTCTTGGCCTCGAGGAAAGGAGATTACACACAAGTATGGACATCTGGAGTGGGGATCATTGGACACCACTGTCAGGTTTGTCTACCTCACTCAGTTGCATAGGTAATTTACAAAAATACACTGACAAAGGTATTTTAGTATTTTTAATTAATGGGTCAAGACAGATGCAAAATAATGTTCAAGGTTTCCATCTCATTTTAATTATCTATTTATCTTGTTTACTTTGTGTGTCTGTGTGTGCTACCACTGAGCTACACCTCTGGCCTGTCTTGTGATATTTAGGTGGTTAAAAAAACATAGCCTCAGCTTCCATCCTGCCCTGGAACTCCCACCTGGACTAAAGGTGAGTGCCTGGGGTCACACCCAGAGGCCCACACCTGGGTCACAGCCTGGAGCACCAGCCACTCCAGGGAAGACCTGCCCAACTGGGCCCCAGGTTCTGGCCATAGGGCAGGACCCCGCATTCCCACCAGAAAGGTTCACCTCTCCAAGACCCTCTGGTGAACCCTACAACCTCCATGCCCTGCCCCCACACCCATCTGCCCAAGACCCCAGCCACTTCCGGGAGACTTAGAAACCAGCCTCCAGCTTCAATCCTGCCCCAGAACTCCCATCTGGACCAAAGGTAAATGCCTGGGGTTGTAGTCAGAGAGGCAACCACCTCTGGGTCCCACCCCTGGGCACCAGCCATCCCAGGAGGACCTGCCCAACTTGGCCGCGGTTTCTGGCCATTCATCAGCCCCTGCGGGAAGGCTCCCCTTTTCCAAGTCTGCAGGGAGACCCTGCAGTCTCCACACCCTGCTCCCACACTCATTTGCCCAAGACCCCAGCCACTTCCTTCGACTCAGAGACCAGCCCCCAGCTCCCATCAGTCCTGGAACTCCCATCTGGACCAGAGAGCCCTCAGCTACCATCTGCCCGGGAACTCCCATCTGGACCAGAGCTTCTATCAAGTAGGTTTAATCCCAGGGATGCAAGTATGGTTCAACATAAGAAAGTCCATCAATGTAATACACCATATAAACAAATTCAAAGGAAAAAACCACATGATCATCTCACTAGATGCAGAAAAGGTGTTTGACAAAATCCAACACCCCTTCATGATAAAGGTCTTAGAGCGATCAGGAATACAGGGAACATACCAAAACATAATAAAGGGAATCTACAACAAGCCAACAGCCAACATCAAATTAAATGGAGAGAAACTCAAAGCAAAACCACTAAAATCAGGAACAAGGCAAGGCTACCCCTTCTCTCCATACTTATTCAATATAGTACTTGAAGTTCTAGCCAGAGCTATAAGACAACATAAGGAGATTTTAAGGGGATACAAATTGGAAAGGAAGAAGTCAAGCTTTCCCTATTTGCAGATGACATGATAGTATACATGAGTGACCCCAAAAATTCAACCAAGTAATTGATACAGCTAATAAAAACCTTCAGCAACATAGCAGGATACAACATCAACTCAAAAAAATCAGTAGCCCTCCTATATACAATAGACAAACAGGCTGAGAAGGAAATCAGAGATACATCACCCTTTACAATAGCCACAAATGAGGTAAAATACCTTGGGGTTACTCTAACTAAGCATGTGAAGGACCTATATGATGAGAACTTTAAGTCCCTGAAAAAAAGAAATTGAAGAAGATGTCAGAAAATGGAAAGACCTCCCATGCTCATGGATAGGTAGGATTGACATAGTAAAAATGGCGATCTTACCAAAAGCAATCTACAGTTTCAATGCAATCCCCATCAAATTACCAACACAATTCTTCACAGATCTGGAAAGAATAATACTCAACTTCATATGAAAAAACAAAAAACCCAGGATAGCCAAAAGAATCCTGTACAATAAAACAACCTCTGGAGACATCATGATCCCTGACCTCAAGCTCTACTATAGAGCTACTGTAATAAAAACAGCTTCGTACTGGCATAAAAACCGACATGTACAATGGAGAAAAGAAAGCATCTTCAACAAATGGTGCTGGCATAACTGGATGTCAATGTGTAGAAGGTTGCAAAGAGATCCATATCTGTCACCATGCACAAAAGTTAAGTCCAAGTGGATCAAAGACCTCAACATAAATCCAGTTACTCTGAACCTGATAGAAGAGAAAGTAGGAAGTACTCTTGATCACATTGACACCAGAGATCACTTTCTAAATATAACACCAGTAGCACAGACACTGAGAGAAACAATCAATCAATGGAACCTGTTTAACTGAGAAGCTTTTGTAGAGCAAAGGACATGGTCAACAAGACAAAGCGACAACCTACAGAATGGGAAAAAGTCTTTACCAACCCCACATCTGACAAAGGGCTGATATCCAGAATATATAAAGAACTCAAGAAATTAGACAACAAAATGCCCAACAGTCCAATTAGGAAATGGGCTATAGAACTAAACAGAGAATTCTCAACAGAGGAAGTTCAAATGGCTGAAAGACATTTAAGGAATTACTCAACATCCCTAATTACCCTGGATATGCAAATCAAAATGACTCTGAAATACCACCTTATACCTTTCAGAATTGCTAAGATCAAAAACACAGGAGACAGCTTATGCTGGAGAGGATGTGGAGCAAGGGGAACTCTCCTCCACTGCTGGTAGGAATGCAAGCGTGTACAGCTACTTTGGAAATCAATATGGTGCTTCCTTAGAAAATTGGGAATCCATCTCCCCAAAGACCCAGCTGTAGCACTCTTGGGCATATACCCAAGGAATGCTCAATCATACCACAAGGGCATTTGCTCAGCTATGTTCATATCAGCATTGTTTGTAATAGCCAGAATCTGGAAACAACCTAGATACCCTTCAACTGAAGAATGGATAAAGAAAATATGGTACATATACACAATGGAGTACTACTCATCAGAGAAAAACAATGACATCATGAGGTTTGCAGGCAAATGGATAGATCTAGAAAAAAATCATCCTGAGTGAGGTAACCCAGACTCAGAAGGACAAACATGGTATGTACTCACTCATAGGAGGATACTAGATGTAAAACAAAGATAACTAGACTGCTACACATCTCCAGGGAGGATACCTAGAAAACGGGACCCTACAAAAGACACAGGGATCACCTAATGACAGAGAAATTGATGAGATCTACATGATGACATCTACTGGACAACAGTGGGAGTAATGAAGGGCAATTTTTGAGGGAAAGAAAGCTTAAGGGAGCAGGAGATCCCAGCTGGATCAAGAACAGAAAGGGAGAACAAGGAATAACAGACCATGATAAATGAAGACCACATGAGAACAGGAATTGGCAGAGTGCTGGAGAGGTCCCCAGAAATCCACAATGATACACCCTCTGTAGACTGCTGGCAATGGTCAAGAAAAGCCTGATCTGACTTAGTCTGGTGATCAGATGGCCAAATACCCTAACAGTCGTGCTGGAATTCTCATCCAATACCTGATGGAAATGGATACAGAGATCCTCAGCCATGCCCCAGGTGGAGCTCCAGGAGTCCAATTGTCGAGAAAGAGGAGGGACTGTAAGACCATGAATTGTTGAGCCCAAGATTGGAAAAAGCACAGTGACAAATAGCCAAATGAATGGAAGCACATGAATTATGAACCAAAGGCTGTGGAGCCCCCAGCTGAATCAGGCCCTCTGGATAAGTGAGACAATTGAATAGCTTGAACTGTTTGGGAGGCACCCAGGCTGTGGGACCGGGACCTGTCTTTAGTGCATGAGCTGGCTGTGTGGAACCTTACACAGGGACACTTTGCTCAGCCTGGAAGGAGGGGACTGGACCTGCCTGTACTAAATCCACCAGGTTTAAATGAATCCCCAGGGGAGTCTTGGCCCTGGAGGAGATGGGAATGGACAGGAGGGGATTGGGGGAAGGTGGGGGCAGGGGCGGGAGGGGGAGGACAGGGGAACCCATGGCTGATGTGTAAAATTAAAACACAAATATAATAATAATAAAAAAGAAAAATTATTCTTCAAAAGAAAAAACAAAAGATACATCAGGTTTGATCAGCCAAGACCACCAGAATTGTCTCTGATGACATCATCACCCAGATGATCCAACATCCAGAATGGTTTCAAGGCAACTGGCTCAGAGGTTTACCCTCACAGACTACTCCATAATCCTAATATTTTATTTTTGTCCCCATAAGATATAGTGCCCCCCTCCATCAGGAAGTAGTAAGAAAAACTACACCCAAATTCCCAAAATTATCAAGCTGGCTTTGGAGATGGAATTGGCTCACTCCTTCTCTAAACCCAGACATATTGCTAAAAGAAAAGGTTAAGAGATCCTTGTGTCCCAAATCAGAAGAGCCCTCTGGTGTGGGACAGAGAAAAACCAATATTTTTCTTTAAAGCAGGTTGATTATAAATGTGATCTCTTTCTAAAGAAAAAAAAAAAGGGGGGGCATATAATAGGATGAAAGGGTAGATTAACGAACTTACTTTTAAAGAACAACAACTTGTTTAAAATGTCTTACATTGGTATAGATTTTAGTCTATTGATACAAACTTAAAGTTAATTTTGTTATACTGTATATGTATATTTGTACTCTCATTTGAGGTATTATGTTTATGCATCTTATTTAGATTGTAATGGATAATTAAGAAATACATATCAATTAGTCATCTATGACAGTCAAACTTATAAACTTATAGTCATGTTAAGTTTTCTAGGTATACATAGATGTATTTCAGGTAGACAGGTAATCTTCAAACCCTTCAAAGGTCTACAGAATATGGCATTTAAAATATTTTTAAAATTTAGACTTTCTGGATAGTGAGACATATCTGCTCCTGGCCACAATGATTTACTTCAGAGAGGAGGATGGGCATTAAAGACACTTCATATGGAGTTTATCTTCACCTTGGCAAAAATAGCCATTTGGGCAAAAACTGTTCTTGCCTGGACTGCTTGATCAACTGGACATGCAGGACTCATAGAAAGGTGACCACTGAACTTTGCTTGACAAAATGGTCCTTCAGGTTCCTGCTTCACAGAGGAAACTGCCAGACATTCTACAGGACACTGAGAGAAGTGACCAAGAGACAATAGCCCTATGGCCTGAAGACAGATACCCCAACTTTACAAAGGAATATTAGGTGACTGTCCAGGCTGCCAGGTGTCTCTGCCTACCCTACAAGACTCCCAAAAGTTGCTTGCATCTTTCTCCCAGTTCTCAGGTAATATTATATCCTTCTGAGGTCTTTGATGTGGTTGAAGACTAGATAGTTATAATTTTCTCAGTTATAAAAGATAAGTTAGATATAAAACCTTAGACTCACAAATATAAGATAGATAGGATATCTTATTTGATATTGTAACTGTAATTCTTACTTGATAATTGTTTTGTTATCTGAAATTTTATATATAAAAGTTAAAAACCTTGCTTTTTGAAAAAAAGAAAAGGGGAAGTGCTGTGTGATGTTCTGTATGTCAAATGTGTTGCTCTGATTGGTTAAAATAATAAAGTGCTAACTGGCCAGTAGCCAGGCAGGAAGGATAGGGTAGGTGGGACAAGGAGGAGGAGAATTGTGGGAAGTGGAAGGCTGGGTAGAGAGACACTGCCAGCCGCCACCATGACAAGAAAGATGTAAGGTACTGGTAAGCTACGAGCCATGTGGCAACTTATAGACTAACAGAAATGGGTTAATTTAAGATAGAAGAAGTAGATAACAAGAAGCCTGCCACGGCCATACAGTTTGTAAACAACAGCAACAACAACAAAAATAGCCTCCTGGAAGAAAAAGAGATGATCATTAAAAACAAAAGTGGTCTGTGTTTGCATTTCCACATATACTCAGGTATTTTGCATTTGAGACAAATTATTTATAAGCTCCATTTTGCTATCTTCCTTATTTAAAAGTATGTACATGTGATAGATTGATGTGATGGTACAGTTTCTGTCCATATGAGATGGAGCTATCTTATTCCACAGCCAACACCTGTATCTGAATGGCAGGGACTTATCTGGAAATTGAGTGCCGTGAGTAATTAGTAATTAAATACATTTAAGACTTTATTAACTTTAAGGGTGTTTGAATTTCATCTGGTTTCTGAATAGAGAATTATGTTTTCTTAGAAAAAAGGTAATTCCTGATGAATAACATAAACAGTGAGCATGCCATTTGGAGCCTTTCAAGATATATGTCCTATGTTAGATATTATTGTAGATGCCAGTGACTAGAGTATCGATTGAAGGTTTCAAAAATATGACTCTAGGGCTGGGGATATAGCTCAGGTTGGACAGCACTCACCAAGAGCATAGTGAGTACTGGATTCTATCTGCAGAATAGCATAAAGTGGTGTGGTTGTATATACTAACAATCACAGAACTGGGGAGCTAGAGGCAGGAGGATGAGGCATTCAAGTACAGAGTGAGTTCATGGCTACCAGAGATCTCTAAGACCCTGTCTAAATTTATTTTAAAAAAATCAATGTGAACATTAACAAAGTTTGTAAAAATCAGTAATTCAGAAAGGATTTAGCTGAGTTATTTTGTCTCCGGATCTCCCATGAGGCCAGAGCTATAGTCTTTTTAAGGCTTACTGTGGTTTTAGGATTGCTTCCCAGGTCATTTATGACTATGGTGGTGTTCATGGTTCCTTCCTGTGTCTGCCCTCCCTGGGGCCACCTATGATATCATAGGTGGCTTTCCCTAAAGAACATGGCCCAAGGTAGGAGGAGCAATCTAACAACACAGTTTGTTATCTTCATTTTGGAAGTGACTAGTGGCATTGCTTCTCCGTTAGAGACCCGACTTGGGACAATGTGAGGGCAGACAGCAAAAGATTGTGAGTCACTGGGAAACAGTCATGGATGAGCCAGGGTGGAATAAGCATCTTCATCTCATTATGTGAATTTCTCTATGATGACAGACGAGTCTTTTAAGACCAAGTAAAATGAGGAATCTGAGTCAGCCAGTTAGATGATTCCAGCTTGAGTCAAAGCAAATTGTTTACAGCCATTCTCCTCAGCTTGAGTCAAAACAATTTTATTTACTAGCCATTCTCCTCAACAGTGGGGTAATGTATGTTTCCTTTTATCACTGGAATATATTAAATTGAATCAAGTCATGGGTTTCACTAGGACATCTGCATGCATGTATGTAAGGTGCTTTCATCACACCCATTCCCCTTGTTCCACACTCCTGCCGCTCCTCCCTCCCACTGGCACACTTATTATTCCCAGTAGTCCCCCATCATCTCCCTTCTGCTTTCATGATTTTTATTTGATTCCACACAGAAGATGGAACATGTGAACTTGGCTTTCTGAGTCCGGCTGGTTTTGTTTAACATGATTTTGGGTTCTATTAAATTTCCTGAAAATGAAATGCTTTAGCTTTCTTAAATGGCTGAATAATATTCAATTGCATATATATATATAGATAGATAAATAGATATAGATAGATAGATATGGAGAGAGAGAGAAAAAGAGAGAGAGAGAGAGAGAGAGAGAGAGAGAGAGAGAGAGAGAACAATTGTGTTGCTATTTGCTTTATCCCTTCACTTACAGGCACCTCTGAGGGTTCCGTGACTAGGTTATTTTCTGTAGTTTCCCAGTAAACATGACCAAACAAATATCTCTAATTTACTCTGTCTTTAATTCCTTTGGCTAGATACCCAGGAGCACTACAGCAGAAACCTATAATACTTCTAACATTGGTTTTCTGGGAAACTTCTACACTACTTTCTATAGAGGCTGCACCAGTTGATACTTCTGAACAGTGTGTGCAGGGGTTGTTCCCTGACATCCTCGCCAATCTAATTTTTTAGCATTCTTGATTATGGTCAGTCTCTCTGTAGTCAGATGGAATCTTGATACAGTTTTAATTTGCATTTCTCTGATATCTAAAGATGTTGAATTTTTTTTAAAGTTTTTCTTGTCTCATGTATCTCTTCATTTGGAACACATCTCCTCAGTTCCTTTTTCCATTCATTTATCAGCTGATGTGTGCTTTTGCTGTTTAATTTTTGTTTTCTTTAAGTATTCTAAATATGAATTTCCTGTCAAAAGAATAACCAGAAAGTCCTTTTTCATCCTCTATAGGCCTCCATTCTGTTCCAGCTCTGGTAATTGTTTTGTTTGGTACAAAGATGATTTTGGTTTGATGTAAAGTCATTAGGTTTTGTTGTTGTTGTTTTGGTTGTTTTTGTTTGTTTGTTTGTTTGTTTTTTGGTTTTCTGAGACAGGGTTTCTCTGTGTAGCTTTGTACCTTTCTTGGAACTCAATCTGCAGCCTGGACTGGCCTCAAACTCACAGAGATTCGCCTGGCTCTTCCTCCTGAGTTATGGAATTAAAGGCATGCACCACCACCACCTGGCTGTAAAGTCATTTGTTAATTCAATTATTTTTTAAATTTTTACTTATTCTTCAAAATTTTCAGACATACTTACAGTATACATTGATAACACCCTCCTCCAACTTCTCTAGGGATCCCTGTTCACATCTTTCAATGTCATTCTTTTATAATATATTTATTTATATGCTCGTTTGTTTTTAACCTGCTGAGTCCAAATAGTGTCACCCATATGTATATGAATGTGGGGTCTTCCACTGGGACAGGGAACTCTCCCAATGGCCACACTCACCACACCTACCCAACCCCCCAGATAAGGCTCAGGAAAAATTACAAAGAGGAAGCATTAAGAATGTAAGATTTGGAGAATAGGGAGGAGTGCTATGAACTGCTGTCATCCGGATATGGCATGGCTGTGGCACCCACTTATCAATTCTTTCTAGTATTTTTTGGAGTGGTTAGAGTCCCATTCCAAAAAAACAGAAAACACCACCTATGCTTAGATATCAAAATATTCTCAGTACTTTCCACTAAAAATTTCAAAGTTTGGGTTATATATTTCTTTTTGTTGTGGTTGACCACACTCTACCATCTGGTCTTCATTCCAAAATGCAAACATTTGATGTTAATTGATAGTTTTAATGTTGACCTATCCCAGTGTCTCCTCCACCATTGATTTTGGCACATACAATGTTTCCAATAATCAGAATCATGTCAAAGTACAGCACTCAATTAATCAACTCAATTTTAACACTTTTAACATATATATGAGTTGTACTCTATGCATTTCATAATATTTTGGGGTCATACTCATTTCCATTTTCTTATGAAAATATAGAGATACAATTGGAAAACTATTTTATCCCCATTACACTCTCCATTTCTGAATTCTGCTTGTCATGCTGTTTTATTATAGAGCATATAATATCACATTACATCATAATACATCAGTAAATCCAGGGTTTAGTTTGGGAGCCACTGAAGTTCAACAAATTCTTGTTAAAGATTAAACATGAATTGAGATATGAATCTATTTCTACTTTTTAATCTTGGCCTAAGTCATTTCAAAGTCATTACTACTGCCTTTGACATGTGGTCCTACCATAATAGGTATTATTTCCCATTGGTTGCTCTGAGATAAACTATCTCCAGTAAGAAAGCAGATATTAATTAATTTTTATTGAGTAATAAATATATTTTATCCAACACTTTCTGTTTATTCAATATTTTGTATTGAATAATATAAAAGAAAATTGGAATTTCTAGGTCCATTTTTGTTTTTACAAATTCCAAGCAATCAGTTAAAATTTACTAGTACTTGAATAATCCAAAATGTGCCTTTGCAAACTTCATTTCTGGCTCTCAGCACATTGAGCCATTTAAATTTCTTACCTTTAAGACTTACTTTATTTTCAATTGTGTATATGTTTGACATTGTACATGTAAGCACAGTGCTGTGGAGGACAGAAAAGGGTGCCAGAAAAAGTCTGGAGATGGAGTTATAGGAAGTTGTAAACCATCACACATGAGTGCTGTGAACTAAATTAGGGTCCTCTGCAAGAACAAGAAGTACTCAGCTACTGAGCCAGTTCTCCAGCCCCATTTCCATTCCTTAAAGGGGCTAACCTTTGCCCACCTCCAGACTTCTGCTCTTGACACTTCTTCTACTTAGCAGGATTGTACCAAATTTCCCCAAGGTGAGATGGTCATATCAACAGGTCTTAATATAAATGCAAAATTGAGGGACTGACCATGAATGACTGCACTCCCTATACAGGATCCCAAACAACTTACATTATTCTCCATAATACAACTCTCCTACAATCCATAACTGTAGTATGAAATAAAAATTAAATTCCTACTTCTAATCTGTTCATTGGACACTGCATAGACTAAACTTTAACAAAAGCATATAATAGTGCCACGAGTGTGCTATAGTGTCACAAGCATACTCTAGTGCCACAGCAGTCAATAGTGTCACAAATATGGGAGGAATTTAACATTCCTGGCTTTCCCTGCATTGTTACTTTTCTGAGGAAACATTTAAGGACAGTTTTACGGAGTTTCTGTGTTATTGTTTACGTAAATAATCAGCCTGTCTAAACCATATCTAGGGAATAAAATCAAAGCTGTCCCCAGGATGGTATTCATCACATTTACTGTCAGTGGACACACAGGGGAATAGCACATGTCATCGCCAACCCAACATGGTGAACAGCCACCACAGTGAACTAAGCAATTTCCTGAAACTGAAATGTAAAAGCTACTAAGCATATGTCTCTTTAAATGAAATCAGTTTGCGAAGCTGCAAGTTAAACATCTATTTCAAAAGACAGCCACAAGCTGGAAAAATTCCTTGTTTTAGCTAATCCGTCTGGGAACTGCTGTAGAGACTCAGGTAGGCTAGGATGCATAGCAAGAGAGACTGGAATACTAAATGGGCATCTTTTCCTGTCCTCTTATTTGCATCCAGTGTCTATATTCTCCTTTTTACATAGCACTAAAACTACTTGCCCTTGTCTACTGTGGATTTGAGATGTGATAATCACTTATCTCTATGTGTGTATGTATAGGAATGTAATTAATATATAATATAATGTATATTGTGCTGGTCACTTTTCTACTGCTGTGATAAAATACCATGGCCAAGGCAATGTACAAAAAGAAGCATTTAATTGGGCTTGTGGATCCAGAAGGTAATAATAGACGATGGTAGAGGGAAAGCTTGTCAGCAGACAGCTGAGAGCTCACATCTCAAACTACAATCAGGAGGAAGAGAGAGGACATTAAGGGTGGCAGAAGTCTTTTGAAACCTCAAAGTCCACCCTACTGACACACCTCCTCCAAACAAAGTCATATCTCCTAATCCTTCCAGAACGGTTCCAACAACTGGGGGCCATATATTCAAATATATGAACCTATCGGGTTCATCCTCATTCAAAACCCCATATATTATAATATGCACACACACACACACACACACACACACACACACACACACACATTGCACATATAGTGGCAATGTGTGTTCTGCAATTATACTTTTTCTTTCTCCCAATCTGTTGTAAACTCTGACAAAATTAATTGGTCATTGTCAAATACATTAACAACTGTAACTAATAATCCTTTGGTCATCATCAAATGCCTTGACAATTAAGCCTGACAATTCTCTTGATTATATGAATAACCTCAGAAAATTTTGCAGTTCATTTATATAATGTTTTTCTAAATACAGGAAATGAACTTAAGCCATCTGGCTCTATCATATGCTTTAGAAACAACTTGTAGGTGCTGTAAAATGGCTCAGGGCTTAAGAATGCTTACTCCTCTGTCAGAAGATCTGAATCCTAGCACTCACATCTGGCAGTTCACAAATGTCTGTAAGTACAGCTCCAGAGAATCTAACACTTCCTTTTTGACTTCTTGAGGTACATTCCCTCTCACACACACACTAGAATTATGTAAATAAGTAATAAATAAAATGGAGTAATTAATTCTAGATCTGGACACACATCATGCCAGCCTAAGACTTCCACCCTTCAATTCTTTCAACCAAAAAACACAGGCAACAAATAATCTGATCTGTCCCAATAGGATATATTAAAAGATTAATTGTGTACTTGTAATACTAAAAAGGCAAGAACTAAATTTGCACTTTGTGTGCCACGCTTACACAGACATACCCATCACAGCGACAAGCTCAGATCCTCTTTAATTCTAGCACACAGACTGAGATGAGTACATTTCAGACAGCCCTATGAGTCACCGTCTGAACGTGATTTATGGGATGTGAATGCTCTCCTGGAGTGACTAATGTGAAGAGCCAAAGGAATCCAAATTCTGCTGCAGGGTCTCAGCTCAAATGTTGGCTTGTAGATCCATCTCTGACTGTTAACCTGATTGATGCTCATGTGGGATGCCTATCCAAGTGATCTGGAGAGTAATTGAGGGAGTGTTTATTAGACGTTCATACTTAAACAAGGAAAAAAGATCTCAACTAGTTCCTCATTTGTGACTGTGCACAGATAATGTAACTGCAGGGCCTGAGTATTGTATATAGACAATACATTGATGTGTGCCCTTGCATCACATTTTGTGGAAACCATCATAGACAGTGAATTCTTCTTCAATTCCTAGCCAAGATTTCTGTCTTTAACAAAAAAAGCGTTATTTCTCTGAGTATTTTTTAATCACTAAACAGAGCTAAATTATACCTATATCATATGGAAAGGGGTACACAGTGTATCACTAGAATTGATTATTATAATTTATATGTATATGCTATTTACCTACCATAAGCAAGACCTAATGCAACAAAAGAAAAATTTGTAGCCAAAACTTGAGATAATCTAGAATAAAGATTGCATATGAACTCAATAGATTTCACACAGAGAAGAAAAATAAGCAATTACCACGTATGAAAAAATATTTGGATCTAAACCAAAACATTCATGTCAAATGTAAATAATCTAAACATGACACTGAAGATAGACACTGAGAACAGGCTAGGAAATGCAATGTCCACCATAATTACAGAGAAAGTGAAAGTCTGGAAAATTAGCAGACAGGGTAGATTTTGGAGGAGAGAATTTATCTGGAGACCAAGAGCCATGTACTAATGCTAAAACTGTCAAAATGAAAACTGCATAGACTGACCATCAGTCATCAATCGTTATCCAGCTATGACACAACTACAAAGGGCATGAAGATAAAACTCACAGAACTGCAAAGGAAGTAGATAAACTCACAATTACAACCAAAAATTTTAAATGTTTATTTATTTGGTGTGTATGTATGTGAGAAAGAGAGAGAGAGAGAGAGAGAGAGAGAGAGAGAGAGAGAGAGAGAGAGAGAGAGAGAGTTTACCATGAAGCATGCATGGAGATCAGAGGACAGCCTGTGAACTCAGATTTTCAGGTGGCAAGCACCTTCACCTGCTCATTCATCTTGCTGTCCCTATATCTAAATATTTAGGCATTCTTTTCTCAACAATTGATAAAGTACACAGAAATTTGGAAGGATATAGAAGACATCCATAGCAAACTTGGCACAAATGGCATCTATTAAAAAGTGTAGCAAATATGATGTAATACTTTATTCTCAAGTGTAAATATCTGAATAGAAATTCTACAAGTATACAAAAATATCTCCTGAAATTCTAAGTAAGTTTAGTAAAGTAAGCACAAGATCAGCATCCAGAAATTGATGACATTTGCACACAATAGAGGCTAACAAAAATTAAAATTAAAAGCAGTATCACTTATAATGATGTCAAAATATACAATTAGGGATATAAATAACATATGTCATTAACAGAGAAATGTAAAATAAAACTGCTGGATACAGCTATGTCTACATTAGGATATCTATATTTTTAAATTGTATGTCACACACACACACACACACACACACACACACACACACACTCGAATGCTGTGTCTGTGGAGATCAGAAGAGGGCATTCAATCTCCAATGGTTTTGAGCTGTCCAACCTGGGTGCTGGGAGTTGAACTTGGATTCTCTGTAAGTAAAGGTCATGCTATTAAATTCTGTGTCATCTCTCCAGTACCTAGAATATCTAGATATTAAGACTGGGCAGCCAATTTGGAATACTGGGACCATCTTTATAAGTGATACATAGTTTCCTCCATCCTTCACTGCTATTTATATGTGACAGCTATATTCATTGTCATTGTTTACTTGTTAGTGATCCATTCACGGAACAGGGAAATCATTGCCTTTAGTTGTGTGTGCACCAACATTCCACCAAGTGTGACTGTGTGCTTGCAACCCAAAGTTCACACAGATAGTCTTGGTTATACTTAATAAGTCACAAAATAAAACTAAAAGTTGTGAACCTTGGGAAGGGTCTGGTAGGGATATGGGGGAATTGATAGTGATGGTACAGAGATAAAAGAGGATGGGAGATAGAAAAACAAAAGTACACAATGTGCATATATCAAATTGACAAATAACAAAATTAATCAAATAAAATATTTTTTCAAAAGAGAAATTTGCATCAAAATATAACTAATATAACTGGCATACTGTGGGAGAACTGCTCCCACTTTTTCTCCCAGGGTACTCTTGAGGAGGGAGAAGTGAGAAATATTGAAAAGAAACACAGAGGGAGAGAGACAGAAACACAGGATAGTTTCAGGAGGGCCTAGATCAAACCCCAACAGCCCCTTCTGTCTCTGCTAAAGGGCTTTTAAAGAAAATGTCAAGGGATGGAGCAAAAGACCTCCCCCCACCCAGCATAGCAAAGTGCAGAATATTCCAAACACCTGGTGACCATGCACATGTCAAGCCATCCCCTAATGCAGCCCTGCTGGGTAAAGCAAGCTCAGATCTCACTAGAGAACCTCTGTGGATCCCAACAATTCCCCAATTCTCTCTTCTTAATTGTTAAAGAGCCCCTCAGGCCCATCAGGCCCCTCAGGCCCCTCAGATAGACTGAGGTCTGTATTAGGTCATTATCCTTGATTATTACTTCCATTACCCATCATAGATATATGCTCTCCATCAAACATACTATTAGGTTGGAAGCCATCAGGAGAAAGTTGCCTGTTCTTGACTTTCAGCCTCTGGCAGGAGGGGGTAATAAACCCGTACCAGGTTCCTACTGAGCTTACAACCATCCACAGCAATCTCCATAGCTGCCACACCTCCCAGTACAGGAGTAGAAGATGATAAAGAGGGCATGTCTTTTTTGGAATGGGTCTTGAGATGTCTATAACAGCTTTAACTGTGTCATGTCCTTTTCTAAATCAATAAACTCTTGCTGCAAACTGTATCTAATAAATTACATCAAAGTTAAAGATGCCCTTAACTTATACCAAACTCTGGTTCATTAACATCAACATAATTCTAGTATGAACATTACATATTTACAACTATTGTGACTATTTACTCTCTACAACTCTAGAAGAGATATCTTAATTTAACTATTATCATTATACATATTTATAACTCTTTACAAGCTTATTTATTTATATTTCTTACAAACATAGTCATAAGGAAACTCTATAGGACTACCTTAGCAAACATCTAGAGAGATGTTTCTTAACAAAACTATTTATCAAGCTTATAGAAGAGATTTCTTAACTAACATCTAGAAGATATTTCTTAACTAAACTATTAACAAGACAGGGAGTACACAAATCATTTCTAAAGCTCAAAGTTTATAGTAAAGTCCAGAGTTTACAATCAGCTTTGATATCATTCTGAGAGTTTCCCTTGAGAGTTTGAAACAAAAGCCTAATTTATCAATGGCTCTAAACTTAACTGAGGCTAAAATAGGTTAAAATTTCCTTTTCTCAAATTTTTAAAGCTGAATTTTTTTAGTGACTATCATAAGCATTTTTTAATGATATTAATGTTTTTATCTCATTTCTTAAGCTCAACTAATCTCATAAGCTTTTCATACCTGAAGACATCTTGCAGGGTAAGGACCATTTTCCCTTGTTTTCTAAAGCTTTTGTAAGGCAAAGGACACAGTAAGCCTACAGAATGGGAAAAGGTCTTCACCAATTCCACATCTGACAGAGGGTTTATCTTTAAAATATATAAAGAACTCAAGAAATTAAACATCAAAGTGCCAAAGGATCCAATTAAAAAAAAAATGGGCTACAGAGCTAAACAGAGAATTCTCAACAGAAGAATCTCAAATGGTCAAAAGACATTTAAGGAATTGCTATATTTAGAAAGTGATCTCCAGTTCCAATGCATTCAAGTGTACTTCCTACTTTCTCTTCTATCAGGTTCAGAGTAGCTGGATTTATGTTGAGGTCTTTGATCCACTTGGATTTAAGTTTTGTGCACGGTGACAGATATGGATCTATTTGCAGCCTTCTACACATTGACATCCAGTTATGCCAGCACCATTTGTTGAAGATGCTTTCTTTTTTCCATTGTACATTGTTGGCTTCTTTGTCAAAAATTACATGTTCATAGGTGTGCAGGTTAATGTCAGGGTCTTCAATTTGATTCCATTGGTCCACATGTCAGTTTTTATACCAGTACCAAGCTGTTTTTATTATGGTATCTCTATAGTAGAGCTTGAGGGTGGGGATTGTGATGCCTCCAGAGGTTGTTTTATTGTACAGGATTCTTTTGGCTATCCTGGGATTTTTGTTTTTCCATATGAAGTTGAGTATTATTCTTTCCAGATCTGTGAAGAATTGTGTTGGTAATTTGATGGGGATTGCATTGAAACTGTAGATTGCTTTTGGTAAGATGGCCATTTTTACTATGTTAATCCTACCTATTCATGAGCATGGGAGGTCTTTCCATTTTCTGACATCTTCAATTTCTTTTTTCAGGGACTTAAAGTTCTTGTCATATAGGTCCTTCACATGCTTAGTTAGAGTAACCCCAAGGTATTTTATATCATTTGTGGCTATTGTAAAGGGTGATGTATCTCTGATTTCCTTCTCAGCCTGTTTGTCTATTGTATATAGGCGGTCTACTGATTTTTTTTAGTTGATCTTGTATCCTGCTATGTTGCTGAAGGTTTTTATTAGCTGTATCAGTTCCTTGGTTGAATTTTTGGGGTCACTCATGTATACTATCATGTCATCTGCAAATAGGGAAAGCTTGACTTCTTCCTTTCCAATTTGTATCCCCTTAATCTCCTTATGTTGTCTTATAGCTCTGGCTAGAACTTCAAGTACTATATTGAATAAGTATGGGGAGAGGGGACAGCCTTGTCTTGTTCCTGATTTTAGTGGTTTTGCTTTGAATTTCTCTCCATTTAATTTGATGTTGGCTGTTGGCTTGTTGTAGATTGCCTTTATTATGTTTAGGTATGTTCCCTGTATTTCTGATCGCTCCAAGACCTTTATCATGAAGGGGTATTGGATTTTGTCAAATGCCTTTTCTGCATCTAGTGAGATGATCATGTGGTTTTTTTCTTTGAGTTTGTTTATATGGTGTATTACATTGATGGACTTCCATATGTTGAACCACCCTTGCATCCCTGGGATGAAGCCTACTTGATCATGGTGGATAATTGTTTTGATGTGTTCTTGGAGTCTGTTTGCCAGTATTTTATTGAGTATTTTTGCATCAATGTTCATGAAGAAGATCGGTCTGTAGTTCTCTTTCTTTATTGCATCTTTGTTTGGTTTAGGAATCAGGGTAATTGTAGCCTCATAGAAGGAGTTTGGTAATATTCCTTCTGCTTCTATTGTGTGGAACAATTTAAAGAGTATTGGTATTAAGTCTTCTTTGAAGATCTGGTCGAATTCTGCAGTGAAACCATCTGGTCCTGGGCTATTTTTGGTTGGGAGACTTTTAATGACTGATTCTATTTCCTTAGGGGTTATTGGACTATTTAAATGGTTTATTTGGTCTTGATTTAACATAGGTATGTGGTACCTATCCAGAAAATTATCCATGCTCAGCATCCTTCGTCATCAGGGAGATGTAAATCAAAAATGACTCTGAGATACCATCTTACACCTGTCAGAATGGCTAAGATCAAAAACACTCAAGACAGCTTATGTTGGAGAGGATGTGGAGCAAGGGAACACTCCTCCACTGTTGGTGGAAGTGCAAATTTGTACAGCCACTTTGGAAATCAGTGTGGCAGTTTCTCAGAAAGTTGGGAATCATTATTCCTCAAGACCCATCCATACCACTCTTGGGCATATACCCAAGGAATGCTCAATCATACCACAAAGACACTTGCTCAACTATGTTCATAGTAGCATCATTCATAATACCATGATACCCCTCAACTGAATAATGGATTAAGAAAATGTGGTAAATATACACAATGGAGTACTACTCAGCAGAGAAAAACAATGACATCATGAAATTTGCAGGCAGATGGATGGAATTAGAAAATATCATCCTGAGTGAGGTAACTCAGACTCAGAAGGACAAGCATGGTATGTATTCATAAGTGGATACTAGATGTAAAGCAAAGAATAATCAGACAACAACCCACAATTCCAGAGAAGTTAGCTAATAAGGAAGACCCAAAGAAGGATGCATAGATCACCCTGGGAAGGGGAAATAGATGAGAACTCCAAGAGTAAACTGGGGATGAAGGGTGAGCAATGGAGGGTACGGTATAGGGGATGAGAACATAAGGAAATGCAATGGTCAAGCTGGAACAGAGACAGAGTGGGAGAGCAAAGAAAGAGATACCATGATAGAGGGAGATATCATGGGGATAGAGAGAAACCAGGTGCTAGGGAAGTTGCCAGAAATCCCCAAGGATGACCCCAGCTTGAACTACTAGAAGTAATGGAGAGGGTGCCTGAACTGAACTGGCTTACCCCCATAATCAGATCAGTGAATACCCTAACTGTCTGTCATCACAGAGCTTTGCTCCAATGACTGATGGAAGCAGATGCAGAGATCCACAACCAAACACCAGGCAGAGCTCCAGGAGTCCACTCAAAGAGAGAGAGGAGGGATTCTATGAGCAAGTGCATCGGGATCATGATGGGGAAACTTGCAGAGATGACCAAACCTAACTAGTGAGAACTCATGAAAGTTGGATCAATGGAGTCTGCATAGGACTGGGCTATGCCCTCTGCATGGCTAGACAATTGTGTAGCTTAATCTGCTGGGAGGTGGGGGGGAGGGCTGGCAGTAAGATCAGAATCCATCCCTGGTGCATGAGTGGGCTTTTTGGAACCCACTGCCTATGATGGTACACCTCATGCAGCCTTGAGGCAGGGGGAAAGGCTTGGACTTGCCTCTACTGGATGTGTATCCCCATAGGAGGCCTTGCTTTCTTGTAGGGGGGAGTAGGGGATAGGTTAGGAGGGGGAGACCGGGGTGGTGAGAGGTGGGAAGAGGAGGATCTTTGATATGTAAAGTAAATAAAAAATCCCCAGGGGAATCTTGGCCCTGGAGGAGATGGGAATGGAGGAGAGGGGCTGGGGGGAAGGGGGGTGGGGACGGGAAAGGGGAGGTCAGGGGAACCCATGGCTGATGTGTAACATTAAAACACAAATATAATGAATAACAAAAAAAAGAGTTGATAAAAAGAAAAACAAAACAAAACAAAAAAGTCTTAATAAAAATAAATAAATAAAATGACTTGTTGATAAACAGTATTGGCATTTTTATTATCTCTTGAGAGGCAATATTTTGATCACCTATTTCTTATTTTTCAGGAAGTAAAGCCAAACTTTCCAGCAGCATTTAGGAAAGAAACTTCACTTTCAGCTGAAAAAACGTTTTGTTTTTGTTTTTTTTTTCAGGCAATACCGCCATTTTGATCTGAAAAACTATGTTTCCCATGGTGCCTTTTTCTATATCTTCCCACTGTTATGAACAACCTTATGGACTATGTTTCCCATAATGCCTTTCGAACATACCACTTACATTTTCCTTTACACAGCTAAAGTCAAGTTTCTATTTTTAGCGCAGGAAGTTTTTAAGTCAAGCTTTTTGCTTTTTACCATGGAAGATCGAGGAATTTCTGTTCTCCCTGAGGTGGCATTGGTAGGTATTTTTCTTTCCTGGTACTGTCTCTGGAGCTGAGTTGTGCCTGCCCACTAGGCATATTAAGGCAGGCACTTCGTGCCCAAAGCAAAATTCCCTTGGGGCTTGCTCTTCCACCCTTATTGGGTTGATAAAAGAATGAAAGTACTTAAAATAAAGCTTTTTTTTTTTTCATAACCCTGTCAGAGAGATTCTTTCCCAGATATATTTTTGTCTTGTCCTGGCTTGTCTCCTCCCCAAAGAATCTCTATGCTGGAGCTGCAGCCACAGCCAAGGCTCAGCTTTACTGCTTCCTCTGTACCAGCAGCCCCTCCCTAACAGGGAGGGATCTGCATCACTGGGCTCTCTTTGGCTCTCTGTCCTCGCTTTCCTGAGCTTCTATGGCTAGGTTCTAGCTGCAGGGGAATTTCTAGCTGCTGTTTTTACTGGCTTGAAGGCAAAACTAGGAGAGAGGTTTTGCCCTGTTCCAAGAGGTGTTTTGTTTTGTTTTTTGTTTTTTGTTTTTTGGTTTTTTCCTTAGAGCAAACCACAGGTGATTTTCCCATAGATGTCACTTCCTGGTGAATTAAATTTTTGCCCTTACAGAAGGAGAAAATCTTTGGGAAGCAAATTTCTGAACAGCTTTTTAGTTTTTTTTTTTAGAGAAAGATTAAGTTTTTTCCCAAGAAATCTTTCAGTTTTTGAGATAGAAAGACCACCAAGTTTTCCCAAGACTTCTACTCTCTAAACTTTGGCTTCAATGGCCAAGAGGAAACTAATTCTAATGGTACAATGTTTCCATACAGTGGCAGCATCAGCAAAGTGAGAAGTTTTATTTTATCTACATCCCCCTCAGGGAGCATTCTTTCCCCTGCTGCTTAGGACTTAAACTATTCACAGGCCGAAAGCTTCCCACAAGAATCCTTTTCTCCCCATTTTTTCTCATCTTTGATAGATTTTTTTCCTTGAATTTTCCCCAGTTTTTATTCCTAGCCCAAGAGTTAGTAAATTAAGGACATAGTTAGTAAATTAAGGACATAGTTCCTCTGTCTTTTTGCTTATCTTATTCTATATTTTTTCTTATGCTATATTCCTGCATTCTATTTTATTTTTTCTTCTTATCCTAAGATTTTTCTACACTATATTCCTACTCCATCTTACATTTTTTCCTTAATTTTTAATAGATAGAATTTTAAGAGAGAAAGAAACAGAAATAAATATAGATAGAGAGAAATATATGCTGCAGCCTCACTAGGGCATCTTTCAGCCCCTTTCACTCATGAAATTAGATTTCCCACCTCAATTTCCATAATTGGACATGCCCTGACTTCCCATGGAGCTCTCTATCTCCCCTTTTGCCAAGTCCCTGAGCTCTGTTTCTGGCACTATTTGCAGGAGACCTGCTCCCACCTTTTCTTCCATGGTCCTCTGGCGGAGGGAGAAGTGAGAAATATTTAGATAGAAATATAGAGGGAGAGAGATAGATATAAACACAGGATAGCCTTGGGAGGGCCTATATCATAATCTACCAGCCCCTTCCGTCTCTGTTAAGAGCTTTTAAAAGAATGGCAAAGGGTGGAGCAAAAGACACCCCCACCCCTGGCACAGCTAAGTGCAGAACATTCCAACCACCTGGTAACCATGCACATGTCAAGCCATCCCCTAATGCAGCACTGTTGTGTGAAGCAAGCTCAGATCTCACTAGGGAACCTCTGTGGACCTCAAGAGCATGCCACTTTTATGTGTTTATAAAGAAAAATTGAACACCTATTTGAATAAAATGTTTATGCATGAACACTCATATAGTAGTTGTTTTATATGAAATAGTCACAGAATAGAAAACAACTGAAATATTGATCAGTTGGTCAGTATATGAACACATACAGTGCAGCCAGACAATGGCTACCACTTAGCAATAAATGAAATGAACCAGTAATGTATATAATACAACTGAGTCTCACCCGTAGGTGCCTAAACTAGGTCTGCACATGAATGGGCCCATTAATAGTAAGGCATGGATAAAGGAAGGGCTTAGTGGGCCCCACCCTTCACTGCTGAATGATTTGCTACTGATAGATTGAAGAAGATGGGGAGTCCTTGCCTTCAGCTGTGTACCCACTGATGCTTCTACCAGGCTCTAGTGGGTAATTTAATTGGTCCAACTTAAATTAAATGGGTCACAAAACAAAATCTAAAATCATGACTCTTGGGAGGGACTGGAGGAGATAGAGGTGAATGATGATATGGATGAAGGGAAATAAGAGAAAGTGTTTAGGGGTAGTAATCAGAATACATTATATACATATATGAAACAGTTAAAAATACTATAAAATGGGAGACACTGGAAAAATGACTCTCAGCAGTTAAGGAAACTGGTTGCTCTTCCAGAGGATCTAAATTTTGTTCTCAAAACTCATATGCTGTCTTACAACCATCTGTAACTCCACTTGTAGGAGATCTCTTTTTTTTTTCTGGCCTTCATGGACACCAGGCACAGTCATTCATATGGTGCACAGAAACACATGCAGGCAAAGCACTCATATACATAAAAGAAATAAAAACAAATGAATCTAATGAAAATATACCACATATAGAAGCTAGAACTTCCTTCTATGCTCCCCACATGCACATAACTACATCTTGATACCACTTATATAAAATTCTGTAATTGAAATTTATTATCAGAGAAATCCCATCAGGACTTGGTTATGGATAGAGATATGAACAATTGAGGTGGGAACTTGGGAATTTTTTTTAAAAAATGAGCATGGAAATACAGATAGACACATATAGGTGTATCTTGGCTATGATGACAGGATGAGTTTCATGGGTATATCTATAACTTGGGGTTATCAGATTGTAACATTTCAGTTTGCATAATTTAGTGTGTCTCAAAAATTTACCCATTAAAACTGTTTCTAGAACCCTAAGAAAAGCAATGATAGCAAAACCGGTAGAAATTTATAGTCCTCAAAGTATGTATTAAGAAAAAGAGTAGCATGTTTTCCCCAGATGATGAATAAACTCCATTTCTGAAATGTGATTAAAGGCAGGTCTTGCCCATGGGCACTTCACAGCTCTCCTCTGTTTTGAAATGAGGTGTGTAGCTTTTCACCCAGTAAGCACACAAGTCAGATTTCAGACGGGAATTGGAGGATGTTGGTGTAGCCAGTGGCTCCTCTGGTTTCTAAGGCTCCCTATAATCAATAAGAGATGAAATCAAGACATTAGGCACCTGTCACTGAGTTCGACCTAAACCAGCTTGTGCATGGCATGCAGAGAAAGGGCAGAGCTGACGACTTGGAAAGGAGGTATTTGAATTATATCCTGTGGATCCATCTTCCCAGATCCTAGGAACCCAATCATTTGATTTAGCCAATTTTTAGATATATTCCAAAAGTGGATACTGATCCACTAATCAGTCATGTGGTTTTAATTAAGTCACTTCACCTCTGTGAACCTTGGCTTTCTGCTCTGCAAAAGTGGATAAAATATTCTCCTATCCTTGTACTTCAGCCAGCTTGATGGGCCTGTTCATCATTTTCTCCCATCCTTCAGAGCACAGAATGCTGTAATAATTCCCACTGGAAACCCTGTCTGTTGAAACCACCTCAAACAATGGCTGCCACCTGTTTCACTGTCTTTTCACAAACTCCTTCAGGTTGTCTCTATTTGCATCTCTCTTCTCTGCCCACTATCTGCTATGTTCACTCCAACCAAGCCATTACCTTCATCCTCCAACTGCAGCTACCAGTGATCCAGGACCCAGAATCCAAATTCTTTGATGCATATCAGGTTAGGCACATGTAGCCTAAAAGCAGATTCTGGTTTTGACTTTGTTTTATGAAAATACTCATGACCTAGGACTCGGCTAGTGGACTTGAATCCCAAGTAACTCAGACAAATATTCCCAGGAGAATAATCAAGAGTATCCTGCAGAATTATTAAATGAGGTTTAAAATTTAACCAGTTTCTCTCATGATACTTTCCAGAACCTTTAAGTCACGGGAAGTCACTGAGAGTGACATGGGACACCTGCAGCTCTTGCCAGAGTTTACTTACGAGTAAGTTTTATAGGATTTCTGCAGTATACAGTTGGGGATTATTTAATGGGTTATTAGTGATGATCCTGGAAGGTTGTTATAATTAACTAGAGCAATTGGGCCATTTACTTAAGTTAATTCACTAGAAAATTAAAACCCTGGGCTTTTTGTTGACTAGATAATTTCCCAGACAGAAAAAAAGATATGAGTTCTTGCCTTGTCTTATGTCTAAATCAAGTCTGGTACTTAACCATTACCAATACCATGGCAACCATAGTTTTGTTATTTGTATGATTCTCTTTATAAAAACTCTTTGCTTGTATATATGCATTGCACATCATTCTGGATTTCATGAAGACTATTTCTTTCAAGGATATCATATACTTTGATATTTTTACCCTCCCATCATCCTCACTTTCTTGATTTCCTTTCTTACCTTCTCCTATCAGTCTCCTTCCCTTCCCTAGTTTCCAGTGTGTGTGTGTGTGTGTGTGTGTGTGTGTGTGTGTGTGTGTGTGTGTGTGTAAATAGTTTCTCTGTCTTTAAAATATATATAATTTATAATTGAGTGGAAACATGATATTTGTCTTTCTGAGCTTGGTCATCTTTCTTCATCTGCAAACATAAAAGGATTCATACTGTATTTTTCTTTTGGGGTCTGGCTTAGCTCACCCAGGGTGATGTTTTTTACTAGCCCCATATATTTGCCTGCAAATTTCATTATTTCATTTTTTCAACAGATAGTACTCTGTAGTTAGAGTTTTCCTGCCTGGCCCAGTCAGGACAAATCTCTCTTACCCGCCAGACCCACAGTCGCTCAGACCCAACCAAGAAAGCACACAGAAACTTACATTGTTTAGAAACTGTATGGCCGTGGCAGGCTTCTTGTTATCTACTTCTTCTACCTTAAATTAACCCATTTCTGTTAGTCTATACTTTGCCACATGGCTTGTGGCTTACCAGTGTGTTTACATGCTGCTTCTCATGGCGGTGGCTGGTGGAGTCTCTCTCCAGCCTTCTACTTCCCAGAATCCTCTTCTCTCTTGTCCCGCCTATACTTCCTGCCTAGCCACTGGCCAAACAGCATTTTATTTGTACAGAGCGATATCCACAGCACTTCCCCTTTTCTTTTTTTTTTAAGGAAGGTTTTAACTTTTACATAGTAAAATTACATATAACAAAACAATTGTCAAGCAAGAATTACAGTTACAATATTAAAGAAGATATCCTATCTATCTTATATTTGTGAGTCTAAGGTTTTATATCTAACTTATCTTTTATCATAACTGAGGAAATTATAACTATCTAGTCTTCAACCACATCAAAGACCTCAGAAGGATATAATATTACCTGAGAACCGGGAGAAGGATGTAAGCATTTTTTCGGGAGTCTTGCAGGGTAGACAGAGACAGCTGGCAGCCTGGACAGTCACCTAATGTTCCTTTGTAAAGTTGGGGCATTTGTCTTCAGCCCACAGGGCTAGAGTCTCTTGGTCACTTCTCTCAGCGTCCTGTAGAATGTCTGGCAGTTTCCTCTGTGAAGCAGGAACCTGAAGGTCCATTTTGTCAAGCAAAGTTTAGTGGTCACCTTTCTATGGGTCCTGCATGTCCAGTCGATCAAGCAGTCCAGGCAAGAACAGTTTCTTGCCCAAATGGCTATTTTTGCCAAGGTGAAGGTAAGATATGAAGTGTCTTCAATGCCCATCCTCCTCTCTGAAGTAAATTGGTGCTGCCAGGAGCAGACATGTCTCACTGTCCAGAAAGTCTAAATTTTAAAAGTATTTTAAATGCCATATTCTATAGGTCTTTGAAGTATTTGAAGATTACCTATCTATCTGAAATATGTCTATGTATACCTAGAAGACTTATTAACATGGCTACGAGTATGATTATCATAGATGACTAATTATTAATCTATTTTTAATTATCCATTACACTTTAAAATGAGCTATATAAACATAATACATTAAACACAAGTAGAAATATATACACAATATAACAAAATTAACTTTAAGTTTGTATCAATAGACTAAAATCTATACCAATGTAAAACATTTTAAATAAGTTGTTGTTCTTTAGAAGTAAGTTCCTTAATCTTCCCTTTCATCCTATTATATCTATATCATATCTTCTCTTTTTCTTTAGAAAGAGATCGCATTTATAATCAACCCGATTTAAATAAAAATATTGGTTTTTTTTCTGTCCCACACCAGAGGGCTCTTCTGATTTGGGATACAAAAATCTCTTAACCTTTTCTTTTAGCAATATGTCTGGGTTTAGAGAAGGAGTGAGCCAATTCCATCTCCAAAGTCAGCTTGATAATTTTGGGAAATTGGGCGTAGTTTTTCTTACTACTTCCTGCTGGGAGGGGGCGCTGTATCTTATGGGGACACAAAGAAAATTTTAGGATTATGGAGTAGTCCGTGAGGGTGAACCTCTGAGCCAGTTGCCTTGAAACCATTCTGGATGTTGGATCATCTGGGCCATGGTGTCATTGGAGACCTTTCAGGTGGTCTTGGCTGATCAAACCTGATATATCTTAATCTGGAACAAATCCACAACCTCTGGCTTTCTGTGGAAACAAAAGCAGAGACTCCTTTCCAAAGCAACATATCCTTACATCTAAATTTCGAAGTCAAGGTACCTTTAAAATTTACATTTTTGTTTAATTCAATAGCTTTTATGATCAAATCTTTTTCTGTGGTTAAAAATCCCAAAGACAACATAAACCAGATTCTCTGTGTAATATCCATCTTTGTAAGACTGAAATGCCACTGTGGCTGCCGGCTCCACCCACCTCAGCTTCTCAACATGGCGGTGGGACAGTTTACCGCCAGCTCTGGGTCTGGAGCCATGTGTACCATCAACTATCAGAAGCAGTTCTATCAAAGCAGCACATAGCCCAGAAACTTTTTTTTAAACTAGCAAAGGCTAAATCTACCACGCAGCAAAGTAAAGTGCCGCTTGTAGATTCTTCATTCCCACCACACTGCAGGTCAGACGCACACGCCAGGAACCCGCCATAGTAGCTCAAACCTGCAGGCTGTCGCTAACTTGAGAGAGACAACTAGGAAGCTGTTTTTAGCTCCGTTTTAGAATCTTTTTTCTCAGGTTTTAGGTGGAAACTCTTGCCAACACGTTGGGCGCCATTTGTAGTTAGAATTTTCCTGCCTGGCCCAGTCAGGACAAATCTCTCTTACCTGCCAGTCCCACAGTCGCTCAGACCCAACCAAGAAAGCACACAGAAACTTATATTATTTACAAACTGTATGGCCGTGGCAGGCTTCTTGTTATCTACTTCTTCTACCTTAAATTAACCCATTTCTGTTAGTCTATACTTTGCCACATGGCTTGTGGCTTACCAGTGTCTTTACATGTTGCTTCTCATGGCGGCGGCTGGTGGAGTCTCTCTCCAGCCTTCTACTTCCCAGAATCCTCTTCTCTCTTGTCCCGCCTATACTTCCTGCCTAGCCACTGGCCAAACAGCATTTTATTTGTACAGAGCGATATCCACAGCAGTACTCCATTGTGTAAATATGCTACAACATCATCATCCATTCATCTGTTGATAGACATCTAGGCTGTTTTCAATTTCCAGGTATTATGAGTGGAGCAGCAATGGACATGGATGAGTAAGTGTCTCTGTGGTAGGATGTAGAGTCCTTTGGGTCTATGCTCAAGAGTAATATAGCTGGATCTTGAGGTAAATGTAATTCTAGCATCCTGAGGAAGCAGCACACTGGTTTCCACAGTGGCAGCATGCCAACAATGGATGAGTATTCCCCTTACTCCATCTTACTCATCTTTACCTGCATAGCCCTCATATCACTTGTTTTATTGATCTTAGCTACTCTGACTGGTGAAAGATGAAACCTCAAAGTCATTTTGTTTGTATTCCCCTGATGACTAAGGATGCTGAACATTTCATTACCTGTTTCTCAGCCACTGTTTCATCTTTTGATCTCTATTTAGCTCTGTACTACATTTTTAAATTGGGTCTGTTTTCTTGTTTTTCTTTTGATAATTTATATATTTTAGATTTAAACCCTATATCAGATGTAAAATTGGCAAAGCTCTTTTGCCATTCTGTAGACTGCCACTTTGTCTGAGTGACAGTGCCTTTTGCCATGCAGAGGCGATTCAGTTTCATGGGGTCCCATTCATTGATTGTTATTCTTAGTGCCTGCGCTATCAGTGTCCTGATCAGAACATCTTTTCTTTGCAAGTGAGTTCAGGATTATTCCCAAGTTTCTCTTCCATCAGATTCAGGGTATCTTCTGCCCTTATGTTGAGGTCCTTGGTCTATTTGAAATTGGGTTTTGGGCAGGATGGCGAGTATGAATCTATTTGGCTTTTACATGCAGCCATTCAGTTTGACCATCACAATTTGTTGGAGATGTTGTCATTTTTTCGAGTGTGTATTTTTGACTTATTTATGAAAAATCAGGTGTCCATAGGTGTGTGGATTCATATCTGGGTCATCAATGTGACTACATTGATCAAAGTCTCTGTTTTTATGCCAATACTATGCTGTTAGTTTTACTATAGCTCTTATAGCACAACTTGAAATCCGGGATGGTGATACCTCCAGCAATTCTTTTATTATTTAATATTGTTTTAGCTATCCTGGGTTGTTTGTGTTTCCATGAGAAGCTGAAGATTGTCTTTTCAATTTCTGTGAAGAATTGTATTGTTATTTTGATGGGAATTGCATTGAATCTGTAGATTGCATTCTGTATGATGACCATTTTCACTATATTAATCCTACTGATCAGTAAGCATGGGAAATTTATCAATCTGATGTCTTTAATTTCTTTCTTCAAAGGACTGAAGATTTTATCATATCAGTCCTTCACTTGCATGTTTAAAATTATCTCAATCTTTTCTTTAGGCTCTAGTGGAAGGTATTCTTTCCCTGATTTCATTTTCAGTACATTTGTCATTTGTATATAGGAGGGATACTGAGCTTTGCCAAGTAATTTTGTATTCTGCTATTTTGCTGAAAGTGTTTATCAACAGTAGAAGTTTCCTCGTGGACTTTTTAGGACCTTTTATGTATAAAACCATATTATCTTCAAATAAAGATACTTTGGCTTCTTCCAAGAAGCACTACAATGAAGAAACATTTAAAATTTTAAACCTTATTTAGTCATTTCCCAGAATATTTTTCCTCTGGAAATAACTATTTGAGAGAGGCTTGGGATCTAAGTCCTGAAAATTGCATAATTTCATTCTTCCTAATGGCTCAATAAAATTGCATTGTGAATGTCATATTTTGTCATCCATTCATCTTTTGATGGGCATTTAAGCTCATTCCATATCATGGCTCTTGTGAACAGTGCCTCAATGAACATGGGTGTGCATGTGTCTTTGTTATGTGCAGACTCAGATTCACTTGTATGTTTACATAGAAGTGGTGTTTATCTGTGTCATATGGTAGTTCTAGTTTTTCATTTTTTGATAAACCTCATGATGATTTCCTATAGCAGCTGGATCAATTTAGTTTTCTGCCCACAGTGTGCAAGGGTTAGGTTAATATCCAGAATATATAAATAATTTTTAAAATATAAAAAAAACTTCTACAATTATTACAAAGTAAAGTTCTATGGAATCTTTTATGCAAGGTGGATAGATGATTATTAAAAAGGGAACAGAGAATAGACAGACTCCTAAAAGCAAATATCATGAGATGAGGCTTCTTACTTGACTGTGAATACCTACAAGAAAGAACCAAGCACCCGCAGTGTGAAAAAATGACCAAGTGGATATTACAAAGCCCAAGATAAATGAGGAAAAGACACGACCTCTGATTAACAAAGTTAAATTCAGAGAATAATAGTGTCCTGTGTGAACACTACTTCCTGGAATATTTAAAAGGACATTGCTTATGCAAATCCAAAAAAGATGCTTTGAAAACTAAACCACTAATGTAGAAAAAAGACTCGCAAATTAAACACTTCATCTGGAAAAGAGCAAACATCAAAACTCCACACAAAGCAGAGACAGCTCCCCACAGCACCAAGAGGAAGAGTGAACGTGGGGGAAATGACAAGGAAGATAGAAAATTGTTTCAAATGGCTCATCCTTCTATTAATGGGAGTTCTAGAAAGAAGAACAAAGACAATGAGCAAATGAAGGTTGGGAAATTTGTAAGACTGAAATGAGACATGAATAGTCAGATTAGAAAAGGCCTATTAAGCAGGAAAAAAGTTATTCATTGATACAGTCTTATCACAATTCATAGGATGAGAAGATGCTAAAAAAAAAAAAAGTTGTCAAAGTTAAAGAAAGGTGGCCGCAAGGACTGAAGGTCTTCTGGGTATCAGCTTCACCATCATCATCACTAGTTGCTAGGAAACAAAATATACTTTCTTAATATTATAAAGGAAAAAAATGCAACATAAAATTTTATACCAACAGCAGCAAGTATGGTGAAATAAAGATGTTTTCAGCTGCACAGGAATGTAGAAAACTGATCTTTCTTCGCACATGTTAAGAAATGGCATAGAACCTGCAGATAGGCATATACACACACACAAACATACATACACACACTAATGAAGTGCACACACAGATGTACACATGCACATACACAAAAATTTCACATAAATTCACATGCATGCCTACATTACACATATATGTACACACATGTACCCATGCACACACACACACTCAAAAACACATGCATATCCATATGAACACACAAACATACATACACATGCATTCATGTACACATACATGTGCATGCATGCCAAGCACACAACATATACACACATATGCATGCACAGACACACAACACACACATGCTTATACAAATGCATGCACATAGGTGCCACACATGTGCAAACATAAACATACATGCACACATACACAAATGCATATTTGTGTATGCACGGACACATACACATGCATTCACACACAGAGACACAGACACAGACACACACACACATACACACTCACACATTCACACATGTACAGGTTATTATAAGAAAGGTGAATCTAGTTTCAGAGCTTACTGATAGGCAACAAGAAGATATTCACCTGGCTAGATTCGAGCAGCACCAGAGGGCCATGCTGAGAATGAGTCTGAGGTGGGGATGGATGATTTCAGTAGAAAGAAGAGATGAAAGACAAGGATCTTTTGCACTGTGGTAAATAAGCCACGTGTTTGTATTTCTTAAGAAAAGGTCAGCCTGAATTTCTGGAGGAGAATCCGTTGCTCAGACACAGAGCCAACAAAACAGATGATTTTTTTGTCTTTTTCTGATAATGAGAGGAAAAGACAATGCCTTTGATCTTGATCAGCCTGTGCTACCAGTGGTGCCAGGGTCATAAATTGGATTCTCTGAGAAGAAAACTAAATGCAAACATGTTAATTAGCTTGGCTTGAGCAACATTTGCATAGCCCTAATAGCATAAATGACATTTATTGATTTGTCG
Source organism: Onychomys torridus (assembly GCF_903995425.1). Classification (NCBI taxonomy): domain Eukaryota; kingdom Metazoa; phylum Chordata; class Mammalia; order Rodentia; family Cricetidae; genus Onychomys; species Onychomys torridus. The sequence continues at coordinate 41,250,410 of NC_050447.1, forward strand.
TGGTGAGAATCTGCCAATAGACAAACCACAGATGATGAACGTAGTCACCAAATAGGCTTCCAATTGCTATCCAAAAAAGGGAAAGTAACTCACAGAAGATGCAAAAGTAGCAGAGGAGTGGAATACAGATGGTCAGAAGCTGTGTCCCAGGTCTGCTGAAAAGTGTATGTAGCGTGACCAGGATACCTAGAAACAGAAACACAAGATTATGTCCCACTGGGGACCTGGGAGAAGGGAGGAGCCACTGCTTTTTATGAGTCTTCTATAGTTTTTGTTTTATGGTTGTTTTCATTTCTCAGGGATTCCATAATAAGCCACCACAAATGGTGAGGTTTTAAACAGCAGACATACACATGTTCTGCAGGGTAGATGTTGAAATCCGAACCTTAGAAGGTTGATTTGTTTTAGAAGTGTTAATGAAAGCTGCATCATACCTCTCCTCCGGCTTCTTGTCAATCGATTGCTTAAAATCCTTGATATTGTTAATGTGTTTCTGTGTTACTTCAATCTTCTTTTGACTTCTTACACTGTCCCTAGTATCGTGTGTGTGTGTGTGTGTGTGTGTGTGTGTACACGCACACGCGTGTGGGGGTCTCAATTTAGTAAAGGAGCATGCCAGAATGCCGGAATGCCTGACAACCTGAGTTTAATTTTCAGACAACTGATTCCCTAAACTTGCATCCTGATCTTCACCCACATGCCATGTCATGTATGGCTCCTCCCTCCCCCAATAAATACATACGCATGATTTCAAAACTTAAATGTAGTTTTTAAAAGTGTTTTGCCACATATGGTCACCTTCTGAGGTTCTAGGTCAGCAGTTCTCAACCTGTGGGTTGTAATCCCTCTGGGGGCCAAATGAGCCTTTCACAGGGGTCACCTAAGGATATCAGAAAACACAGATATTAACATTACGATTCATGACAGTAGCAAAACTACAGTTTACTGAAAATGAAAATAATTTTTCAATTGCGGGCCACCATAACATGAGGAACTGTATTAAAGGGTTGCAGCATTAGGAAGGTTGTGAAGCACTATTCTAGGTTATAGGTCAAATGTTAAAAGGTCATATTAATAAAAAAAAAAAATACCCAGCATTGGATATCAAGGTGAAAGCTGAAAGATTAGAGAAGCAGAGCAAGTCATTACCACCACCCCTTACCTCACCAACTCCCCAGCCTGAAAAAGCCTCCAGTTCCTGTCTCCTCACACCTTATAAACCTTTCTCTGCCCAGCCATCACTTCCTGGGATTAAAGACTTGTGTGCTTCCCAAGCAAAGGCATGAGATCTCAAGTGCTGGGATTAAAGGTGTGTGCCACCACTGCCTGGCTCTGTTTCTCTCCTAGACTAAGTCAATCTCATGTAGTCCAGGGTGACTTTGAACTCACAGAGATCCAGATGGATCTCTGCCTCCTGAGTGCTAGGTTTAAAGATGTGTGTTACCACTGTCTGGCCTCTATGTTTAATCTAGTGGCTGGCTCTGTTCTATGATCTTCAGGCAAATTTTATTAGGGTACACAATATATCACTACAGTAGGTAGACACACTATCGTGTATTTGTGTGTGTATGTGTGTGTGTGTGTACTTATTCCATCTTCTATTCTACCAACCTGTCACCGTTATCATATGCAAATATGAGTTGATATGAATATTTGTACATGGAGAATGCTTTTTAGAAAGATTCTATTTTAAATTATATGTTATGTGTTTGTGTGAAGATACATGTTTGTGAGTGCACAAGTGCCCACAGAGGGGGAAGAAGGGGTTGGGTCCCCTAGAACTGGAGCTTCAGGCCATTATGAGCTGCCTGCTGAGGGTTACAGGATCTGAACTCAGGTCTGCAAGAGCACCACCTGACCTTAACCATTAAACCACCTCTCTAGCTCAGAGAATGCTTACCTTGTGCTTCTAAGTGCTTTTCCAAATGTATTTTAGAAGCATGTCTGTTCTCTGGAATTCATTTAACTACATTAGGCAAAACCATAGGAGACCAAAGGCTGATGAAGGAAATAGCCAGATACATGTGCTTTGTACCTTTGTCTTAGCTATTGTGCAAAGTGTGGTCCACTGAGTAGTTGAAAAAAAATCTTCATGTGAAGATTGATACCATTCATTAATTTAACATCAAAAAGTTTCTCTATATTTATAATATGGCATGCTTCCTTTTATTGGCTAATTAAGAAATATATGATTCATTTTATCTCCCAATCTGCCTTCCTTGGCAGAAAAATGTCCTGCCACACTTCATAGCAAGTTATAGAAGCAATAACTGCGTGTTTGTTGGAAAACTATCTACCATCACCTCTTAATGCAAATGTTTTTGACAATGTCCCCTTGTTTAATCCATTAGGGTTTAATGGCACACACCCAGTGTGTTAACGTGGGTAGAAATTGATCATGAGACAGAGTGAATGGGAGAACCTCCACAGCAATAGGAATGAAGGTGATAGACAGTTTAAAGAGCCTATCAGGGGCTGTACTGGAAGGATTTTGTTAATGAATGGAAGAGTAAGTGGGAGATTGTAGTAAAAGATGAGCAGCAGGAGTTGGTTCACAAAGAAAGTGGACACAGTTCCATGACAAGGGGTTTGTAAGAATGGGAGGGGTTGGGAGGGAGAGCAATAGACAGAAAGAAGACAGTGTAGGCAGGTCTAAGCATAAGAGTCTCAGAGGGAAGGAGAGAATTCCCTCTGAAATATAGAAAGGGGATTCATTGACGGTGAGACTAAGAAACGGATAGGGAGAGAGAGCCATAGGCAGTCACCAGCAGAGGGATAGGAGCGGTGGGGTAAAAGGGCAGAGGAACATCTTCAGAAGACAGCTTTCAGAGCAATCTTCCCCAAATCCCTCCTGAGGAGCCTTGGACCCATTCCTAGAACAAAGTAAAGACTTGATTGTTTACAACCTTTTAAGGACGATGGGAAGTTTCATATCATGCAGTTTAGTTCAGCATAGAGCACGGAGAGCCTGCCTGGTTAGGAGCATAAGTTCATCGCTGCTGTGAAGCACAGCACAGATGCCTTATTAACTCTCTGTCGGAGAGAGCTGCAGAGAAGTGTGGCTTAATACAAGCCAAGGGCTCTACATGGAAGAGCTCTGAGAGAAGCCCATTAGCAGCCTCTGCACCTGAGAGCTGGGTGGGTACAAGGGATGGGTTTGGGGAAGACGTCAGGGAGGCAAAAGGAGCCAGGTATTCCCCAGTTTTGTACGTCACGGTCAAGTCTGAATTCACTCCCAGTATGTTTGCTCCTCATAGAACTTGTATACCTGCGGTGACTTGGATGTGGTTTTCCCCTCACAAAAGTCAATTTTAATTTGATCTCCAAAGCACCAGTGCTGAGAAAGATCATTAGATTATGGTGGATTCAAACTCTGAGGGATTGATGCCATACTCAGAAAGAAAGGTGAGTGACAGAAGACAGATGTTGTGAAGCAAGGCTGTCTCTCCTCCTCACTTCCTCCTTTGCCTGTGAGGTCCCTCCTTGTACACCTGTGTGTGCCTTCTGCTTCTTCAGCCAGCAGATGAAGCATGAGGCCCTCACCAGGAAACAAAGATTCCAAAAACACACTATGTCTATGAACTTGAATTTTCCCACCTCCACAAACACTAGCTCTAATGTAAACTGGTTTCCTTACAGAGTATGCACCCACAAAGCACACTAATATCTTCATAAAAATGACTGTAGCATCTCACTGACAATTCCTCTCATATTCTAGGCATCAATATCTCTTTGTGGTCTAGAAACTGCTCAGGGTAAATATTCAAAACAACTCTTTTCTGCTTCTTCTTCATCACCCTTGCCTATACCACCTTCATATACAATAAGCTATATTGTGCGTGTGCGTGTATGCTTTTATATACCCAAGTGGCTCTTGATCCCAGAATTGCATTCGGGTCATACACATTGTGATTTCCGATGAGCGATTTCCTAACGACCCAAAGTGGGTGTGGGGAATATGTTCCCTACATCTTTAAATTTAAAATTTCAAATCATCAGAGTAGCAGACAGTGTTCAGAGGAAATGTCTGGAGTTAAGAAAAATATTGCAGTGCCTGACTGCCACCTGATTAGACAAAAGGTTTTGAACCAGCCACTTAATTTCTACACATTTCCATGTTACCACCTGTTAAGACAGGGCTGTGACAGACACTCTGTATGGTTGTCCTAGAGAAGAAAGAGGGATAGGCCAAGTTCAGAATAATGGACAAATATTAATGATTGTTGATGGTAGGACTGAACCTAAGCATATGTGTGTTACCAACACATTTATTGTTCTTAAATTTTAATTCATCACTTTTTTTTTTTTTTTTGGTTTTTCAGGACATGGTTTCTCTGTAGCTTTGGAGCCTGTCCCAACCTAGCTCTGTAGACCAAGCTGGCCTCGAACTCACAGAGATCCACCTGCCTCTACCTTCTGAGTGTTGGGATTACAGGCGTGCACCACCACCACCCGGCTTAATTAATCACTTTTAAACTGTGCTCTAGAGCATTGAAATTATTCCTTTGGTTTGTAGTGTATGTGTGAAATAAGATTTTTATTTATGTTTGACCCTAAATTAAAGCCATAAACAATGTGAATTCTTCCTCCCTTTCTTCACTTCCTTCTTTTCTCCTCTTTCCTCCCTTCCTCACTTTCCCTCTCCCTCCCTCCCTTCCTTATTTCTTTCCTTGGAACAAATCTAGGGCCCTGTACATATAGGCAAGAGCTCCACCACTGAGCTATACCCCAGCCTAAGACATGAATTTCATTGTATCATGTTAGAAGATTATATACTTTCAGAGATTGTTTCTGTGGTTCATTAAATCATTTTAAAGCTCACAATTGTGTCTGTATTTTAGCCTAACTTTAATGGTTTTGGAATGACAACCTTTTCAAATGTGTGTTCCAGTACATCTTTGCATCTGCAATATCTTTCTCACAAATAAAATTAGTAAATTTTTGTATTTCTAATAACTCAGGTAAATCAAATGTAAATGCTTCCAGTTGACTCAAGGAATCTTTGGAAACTACTTTTAGCTGGAGTTAAAAGCCTTCGAATATTCAAACAATTGAATTTCATGTATGGAGCCTGAGAATTGGAGCTAATTTATTTTGTTTTAAACATTGATTTATGTTTTCTTGTTTGTGTGTATATTGTTTCAGGACAGACTTCTCTGCATTGGACAGCCAACCAGAGAGCTCATCACTGGGGGAGGCTAATTCTCATTCTCTCAGTGGTCAGTATTTGCCTGTCACTCTTTGTCTGTGGGTGGGACACCAGGAGGTTCCTTCCCACTCCTTGTAGTATTCTGGTCCTTATAATAAAAATATACTCAACATATGCTATTTAAGTGTGTGTGTGTGTGTGTGTGTGTGTGTGTGTGTGTGTGTGTGTGTATGTGTGTGTGTGTACGTGTGTGTGTGTGTGTATGTATGTATGTATAAGTATGTGTGTGTGTATGTGTGTGTGTTGTGTGTGTGTGTATGTGTGTGTTGTGTGTGTGTGTATGTGTGTGTGTGTATGTGTGTGTGTGTATGTGTGTGTATGTGTGTGTGTATGTATGTGTGTATGTGTGTGTGTGTGTGTGTGTGTGTGTGTAACAAATATAATCAAAGAAAAAGAGACTGTCAACTTGAGGAATTGAGCATGGAAAGAATTTGGGGGAGAGTAATGAGGAGGGCTGGAGGGAGGAGAGGGAGGGGGAAGTGATATAATTCTATCTTAATTAAAGACATTTTATTTTTAAACAGGCATAAAAATGGGAAAAATGAAAAACTTTTATTTTATGGTATTAGTGTTTGCCTGAATTTATGTCTTTATAACGTATGTGTGCAGGAGCTTATAGAAGAGGACTGCAGACCCACTAAAATGGAGTAACAGACTGTTATGAAACATCAGTGTGGATGCTGGGAATCAAACTCTGATCCTCTACAAGAGCAGCCAGTGCTCTTAACTACTGAAACATCTCTCCAGACCCTATTGTCTTTCTTACTGATACAATCTTAGTCAATTACAAGTTCTCCATTTGCTTAGAACTGGATGAACATTTACATTAGCCTTAAGCGACTTCCCAATCACATTGAAAAGAACACGGTCTCATCATTCAGCTGTAGGAGTTGGCATCTTCAGTGTGGACCACACAAGAGCCAATGAAAATACAGTTCTTAATACTTCTAGAACTGCAGGAACTAGGGGGTATGGTGTAAGCTGCTTCTAAATTCCCATGGGGCTTCCCTGGAAAACCACTGTACTCTATTTTATTTTTAGGTTTGTGGCTTATTTAGTTATCTCGATTTGTATATCTAGCCATCTAACCTAGCCACAAAGGGTATTTAAATGTCTTATATGATTTCATAACTAATTTTGAGATTCTGTAGTATGTCCCAAGAAAGTGAAATCTCAAGGCATCCAGAGCAGTGGGATTATATGGTTATTGCACAAGCAGAACTTTATATCCACATTCTTATATTGAACAGGAAAGAATAAAATTCTTACAATCTAAGAAGGGAATACTGCCCCTCAATAGCTCCCCAGGATGGATTCCCCAGCCGCTTTCAGACAACTTCTGCCTGCTTATCCTTTAGATTGATGTCTATAAGCTAGATACCATGTTAACACCAGGAGGTCTGCTTCTGAGTGGGGAAAAGCTTCCCAACATTTCCCCCAAACCCTGGGAATACAGAAAGCACAAAAGTCCATAGGAGACCAGTCATCTCTCCATAAGTGAGTGATTTTCCATGAGAAAAAAAGCCAAACTACATCAATTTGCTTTATATCAACACAAACCATTAACCAATCCCTTGAGCTAATTGATCCAAGGGGGACAATCTGTATCACTTGGGATTTGTGTGCTTACTGAAGCAGTAAGAACTACTGTTGCTCAATTAGGAATATGAATTTTGGAAAGGTCACCATGAGCTTTCATCACCCTTAGATGCAGAATGCCTATTAAGCTTTCTCTGAAGGATGTGCTTGGGGAACGAAATCTAAGTTGGATGATAGTCTCAGCACATGCAAAGCACTTGTTCATTTGAAACCATAACAATTCAAAGGCCCATCGACTCAGCCCCACACAGAAGTGAAGTGACAAGTGGCAGAACTGGAAGCGTGAACCGCAGTGGCTCCCCTCTCATTGAAACACACCTGCGTGCCTTTCCTTGAATACCTGGATGAATTTGCTGGCCCATTCACTTCTCTTGCAACCAAACAATCATTCATTTCTGTATCATGATGCAAGCCTAGCACTGCAGCCTTTTGGAAATGACCCTGTTTCAGCCCACAGACACATATCTTTGCACACTGCAGAAGGCAACATGATAATTAGTTCTCTGTCTCCAGTCAAAGTGACCCCCCACACAAGCCGTGAGTGGGATAGGAAAGAAAGGGCACAAAGACAAAAGGCTTTGAAAACATCAGAAAGGCTTTGATTTGACCATTGCTGATGTGTTGCTTCACAATATTATGCTAATATATGTGTTTCTGTTTAAATAAAAGGAGTTCTTTTGATGTTGTTTTTGAATTCAGAAATATTTACTATTCAGCATCAGAAAGCAGGCTATGAAACACTGACTGTCACATGAATCTCCCTTAAGTGTGTCAATAGTGAATGAATATTAAAAAGCACAAGCCATGACTAGAGATGCCTCAGAACAGTAAAGGAGGTGAGTTAGAAGTTGGAGCCAAAGTCTGGAGAACAGAGAGGCTTGAGGAAGGCAGATAGATGGGTGAGAGGAGGAGGAGGAGGAAGGGTCAAGCGCAATTGTCAGGCTCAGGGTTCAGCTTTCCAATCACTGGAGTGTGACGGTGGGTCACTGACTGTGGGAACAAAGAAAGAAGGGGAGAAACAGAGGCTCTGGAGCTAACACTCATCCACCTCTTAGGAAAAGTTCATAACACAACAGCCTGAGGACAAAGGGCAAGTAACTCTGGCCTCCTTCAGAACGTTAAGGAGTTTGGTGAGTCATGCAAATTTGTGGGACTCCATAGATATTGCTTAGTCCAGGTTATCAAGGAAAGCTGATATGCCCTGAGAAAAAGTCTAATTACTGATTTTAGAAAAAGAGAGCATACAGTTAAGTATATAGGAGACAGAAACTCAGGTTATGTTACAATATGTGGAAGAGGGATTAGAAAAATTAATAATGGAATGAGTGCCTTATGTATTTCTTCTGATTATTGCTTTAAAACCTGGATTCGTTGCTTAATAAAGGTCTGAAATCTAATTTGTCTCCCACATAAGTTAGCTCTTGCTGTATAAGAAACAACTCCAGAATTGAGCAGATTACAATGTAGCCATTTGTTCATAGCAGGTTGGACGGATGAGTTTGCACATGTCTGGGGCAGTTGTCTTTTTGTCTAGAAGTTAGAGGATCTAGAATGCTCCCAACTTGGATGAATGAGTTCTCCATATGCCAATATCATAGGATGTTCTTGTGGGGATCATAAGCAAGTCATAGCAAAAATGCATTGCCTTGTTTTATTTTAAGTTGCTTGCATCTGATTTGCTACTTTTGCACTGGCTAAAGCCACAGGAAGTCAGAATAAATATGGGAATGCCATTGGTGGCAGGTTTATCTTGACAATGTCAGCTATACAGCATGAACTTGCCTTATGCTACAGGAAAGAAGATTGGGGTAAGTCTATGTAAGTCAAAAAATAATTTATTAAGCAAGGCAGGCTAGGGGTACAGGGAAAGATCAATTTTCAAGGTTTATTGAGGGGTCAAAAGTAATTGCTTAACCCAAGCTTCGTTACTGGTATTCAAGGGTGACTCACAACTGACTGTAACCCAGTTCCAGGGGATCTGGCATCCTCTCTGGCCTCCATGGACATAGGCACACAGACATGCATGCAGGCACTCATACACATAAAAATAAACATAACAAATAAATCTGTAACAAAAGAGAGATATATTCTCATGTGGGCATCGAATGATACATCCCTACACGTCTTAATAATAGCTGTATATATGATTTTGTTACTTTTGAAGTTATAGTGTTTAAAGAATATAATCTATGGTTCTAAATTTAAATAAAGTTCTACAATTAAATGAAGAGCCAGAGTAGTTTTTTAATCTTTATTAAATAACTTTTTTAAAAGTTAAATTGGAGGCAATTTATTAAGTATATTGCATAGATGTAGGATAAAATGAAAGAAACGCTGTTAAGATGTAAAACCAAAGGTCAGAGGGGTTTAAGACATGTGTTCGACCTTAAGTGTAGTTCACTACATTTAAATACTCTTATAGTACAGTCTCTGCACAGGCCATGTTTGCGGTGGTTTGGTCACTTGTGTTGAAATTCTTGACATTCAGCCAGCAAGGGACATAAAGCAGAGCATGGATTTGAGAGCCTTTTCTGCCCACAAGCTCTGTCCCTTCTCCCTGTCTTCCACCCTCCCTTCAGGAAGTCACTGCAGAGGAGCCCAGAGAAGTGAACCAGAGATAATCAGTCTGCACCAAATTTTTTACTGTGGGTTGTAGAAAATTTGGAAATTCTGAAAGGTATATAATTCACCGTATTTCAGTATCTAGAACAAGATACCCTACCAACTTTCTCCCCTGTCATTTTCTATAATGATATATTTTTCATTTTCTCAATTATCACACAGCACATATTTTATTAAGTGAGTGCTGTTCTTAAGCACCCTGACTCGTTTAAGCCTGTACAGCTCTCTGACTTACTGTTTTGCTGTATTAATTTAAAACATTTTCCAATTATGGAACCTTTCTGATATACAAGATTGTATCCTTTGGAAAGCTCCTTAGGAGAGATCATTTAACTAGAAATTAGCAGGTCAATCATTCTGAAGTTTCTCATTGCCAATGACCAAAGATCTTTCCAAAAATATCTGTGCTATCCCTCACTATCAATTACAAATATGTGGTACCCTCTCCTGTCATGAGTATTCTCTCATTTTACTGTCTTTTGATGATAATAATAAAGTCAATTACTTATGCAGGTCACAATCAACACTCAGAAAGTTGACCCACAGGAAGGCCTGACACTTCTGGGTTTTAGACAAGCTCCATATAAATATTAGTGAAATTCTTAGCGTCTTGTGTTCACATGAACTCATGTGATGACTCATAATTATGTTGCAGTTTTCATTATTGAGGGTTTTTTCCTGCCTTCCCTCTTTTCACCTCTCTCCTCCTTTCTCTCCTTTGTTATTTTCCTTCACCTATTTCCTTCACATCATTCTTCTGTTTTTGTCTATCAGTTTCTAGTTTCACATTCTATTTTACAATTACTATGCTTTAAGTTCTTTCATATAATTTTTCAGGGAATTGCTCTCGTTTAAGTAAATGAAGTTACGACTTTCCTGGTGTTCAGGTTCCCACAGTGGTACTCACTAATGCAGTGGAAGCAGAAAACTAGAAGCCTAGGGCAAAGGCAGTTCTGCACAGACCTCTCAATATTTTTAAGTCTGTTTCTTTTCTTATGGCTACATTTCTTCTAGTTACTGAAAATTTCCTATTTTCTCTCAATTTTCAAAAATAAACTTTGCTGAGACTTTATATATATAATATACACACATATATGTATACACATATCTATATGCATATGTGTACACACATATCTATACATATCTATATATACATACATATATATTGATAATAAACTAGGGCCTACTATCAGTTTCCCTCCTGCTGTGTCTGTGCTGGCTCTGTAGAGTGATGGGATAGTCTCTCCCACATTGATAAGAAGCTGTAATTGTTTGCTTTATCAAGAGTGGCACCAAATACCAGAATGACTGCATGTGGAAGATAAATGTCTTCACCTCTCACTTTGTTTTATTGGCAACAATTAAGTTGATTTAAAAATAAATCCATGCTGCCTCTGTGTGCACACCACACTCCAACATTCATAATTGCTCCCCGTGTGTAATGGCCTAGATGTTAATTTTAGATAGTTGGAATGGCAAGTCATATATTTTTAAACCATGGAGTCATTTTTAATTAATGTCTATTTGTTTTAATTTTGAAGCCCTGTTGAAATAATCAATAATAGAAGTTGAAAGCACAAGCTATGGCAACCAAGTTATATGAATCCTTCTTACTGGCTGTAAATTACTTATGGAGTCTTTATAATTTTTTAAAGAAACTATTACTAATAAACAGAATATTATTTAAAGTATTCCATTAAATTTGCCTCTAGCTTCTTCTCACAAGAGGCCAATATTGCAGTTCTATTTCATTTTCTATGAAGGTAAGGAACAGAGTAATTTGAAAAACCAACTCAAAGGGAAATATAGTTGTGTCACGAACATCTACTAAAGTTCTACTTGAAATCTGTAGCCACTAATTAAAATGGGGCCCATTGGGATGCTCCCGGTGCTTTGTTCTGCCATGATGAGCTGCCCAGTTCCATAGTCACACATGGAGCAGCTGGATCAGTTAATATAACTACACAAACACTTTGCTAAGAACTGCAATGAAGTCAGAAAGGAGACAGGGAGCTGAGAGTGTACACAAGAGCATGAAACTAAGCTGTATAAAGAGCAAAGAGAGCAGGATGGAGGTTGGAGTTAAAAGGATGCTGAGTCCCCAAGGATAAGAGAAGCCTGGGTGGGATGTACTGACGCAGTGGTGGTACCTGTGCATGAGTTGGACATGGGAGGCTTTGGGGAGAGTAAGACAAAAGCATTTTGCCTGTTTTTGTTTTGTTTTGGCAGGATACCATGTATTCCAGGCTGATTTCTATCTTATTCTAAAACTAAAGATGCCTTGAGCTCCCAACCCTTCTGCCTCAACCTCCAAAGTGCTTGGATTAGAGGCATGTACTACCACATTGCTCTCCAGAGAGATCTTACAGAGAAACAAGGTCTACAAATCTAGGGTCTACATTGGAATACAGTACTTGAAATAAGATACAAGCAAAGTCTTTGTACGTTAGGAAGTCAGGGTCACAGAACAACAGTGTTTTCAGAAATATTGTCATTAAATGTCAAGCTTGGGGCAGGAGAGATAGCTCAGCCTCAAACAGCACTACTGCTCTTCCAGAGGACTTGACAGCTGCCTAAAACTCACCTGTAGTTCCAACTCCAGAAAGAGCCAATGCCTCCACACTCCCATGTAGCATGAATCTTAAAGGTACTTGTTAATAAAACAAACCCAAGGCTAGTTATTGGGGTGAATGCTAGAAGATCAGAGAAGAAGAACAAGCCACAGCTATCTCACCTTGCTAGTTCCTCAGGTGATCCTTTTTCCTCAGGCTGGAAGCTTCTGAGTCCTCTTCCACATGAATCTCCCCTGAGCTGTGTTGCTCCAAAGCCTGAACGCTTAACCAACCAAATGCTTAACTACATGCTTAACTTTACTAGTCCCTGGTCCTCACGCCTTATATACCTTTCTCTTTCTGACCTCACTCCCTGAGATTAAAGGTTGGGTTTCTGGGATTAAAGGTGTGGGTCACCATACGTAGCTGTTTCTAAAGTGGCCTTGAACACACAGAGATCCACCTGGCTCTGCCTCCCAAGTGCTGGGATTAAAGGTGTGTACCACCAACGCACAACTTCTGTTAGGGCTTACTCTTCCCATTTTCTAGCCACCATTTTTGGCTTTGTTCTAGTGGCTGTCTGTTCTCTGACCCCAGATATGTTTATTTCAGGGAACACACAATATTTTGGGGAACACAATACCACCACACTCCCATGCATATACCCATGCACCAACACATACATTCACGTGATTAAAAATAAAATAAACGTTTTTATATGGCAGTGTAGTCCCAAAAGAAAACTCTCAGGTCCAGTATCAATTATCAATAAATTAAGGAAGACGGAAAACATAACTAATACAGGATGTTTTTAAGTCATAAGTGAGGATTTTAAAGGAAGTAACAGGGCAGAAATTTGGAAAAACTCCATTATAGAAAAGTATGATTTCCTATATTCAAAAGAAAATCTCTTTAAATAGTTGAGGGTTCCTTGGTGTATGTGTAACCCAAGTGGAAAATACATTTCTTGACTGAGAAACAGAAGGGAGAACCTCATTGTTTTTTCTCTAGAAAAAAAAAACTGATTCAAATATTTAAATGGTTATAAGCATTTGATTCTTGAATGCAATGTAGGGAGAGACATGGAAAGGAGAGAGGCACAGCAATGTTGTATGTGACAGATTCTGTGTGTGTTTCCTGCTTTCTTTCTTTATGTCCTCTAAAATCATTTACTTTAGTTAACCATGCTTTTAATCTGGGTTTCTCCTTAAAATTAATAACTTTCTAAGTTTATTACACATATCTTTCCTGACCCTTATTCTTATGCCTTTTTTCTTTTATTGAAAATAGTTTTCCCCCATATAATATATCCTGATAACATTTTCCCCTCCCCATTCTTCTCTCAATTTCTTCCCACATCCCCTCCCATTCAGATCACTCTCATTATGTCTCTCATTAGAAAACAATCAGGTATTTAAGGGATAAATACTATAATGCAATATAATACAATAAGAGAGAATAAAAATAAATCAAAATAGGGTAACACAGAAGAGAATGAGCCCAAGAAAAAGAGACAGATGTGGAGACCCACTTGTTTGCACACTCAGGAATTCCTTTAAAAATGTCATAATATATATACAAAGGATCTGTAGTGTAAAATAAATAAGAATAAAATATAATTTTTAATAAAAGAGGAAAAGAAAAAGAAAAGAGAGAGAGGCCATGATATGACATTTTAAGACAAGAAACCTCCAAAGATAAAGTTGAGTTTGTTTTCTGTTGGCCATCTACTGCTGGGTATGCAGCCTATCCTTAAGAGTAGTTTGTTTCCTGGTGAGACTCCTTGGAGAAAACTAAAGTTTTGCTTTCAAGTGTTATCAATTGGAGATAGCTTCTAGTTTAGGCATGGCAGCATGTGTGCATATCCATGCAGGTCCTGTGCATGCTGCCTCAGTCTCTGTGAATTCCTATCTGCATCAGTCCTGCTGTGTTTAGAAAGCCTTGCTTCCTCAGTATCCTCCACCCTCTCTGGCTCTTACACTCTTTCTGCCTCCTCTTCTGCAGAGTTCCCTGAGCCCTGGGGGGAGGGATTTGATGGAGACCTCCCATTTAGGGCTGAGTGTTCTGAGATCTCTCACTCTGTGCATATTGTCAATCTGTGGGTTTATATATTTGTTCCCATCTGCTGAAAAAGAAAGTTTCTCTGATGATGACGGAGCAAGACACTGATCTAAGAATATGGCCAATGTCTTTAAGAGTACTTTTATTGCTACATTCTTTTAGTAGAGCTTAGTTTTCCTGCTGTGGATAACACTCTGTATAAAGAAAATGCTGTTTGACCAGTGGCCAGGCAGGAAGTATAGGCTGGACAAGAGGGAAGAGAATTCTGGGAGGTGGAAGGCTGCGAAGGGAGACACTGCCAGCTGCCGCCATGACAATCGAAATGTAAGGTACCAATAAGCCATGAGCCACGTGGCAAAGTATAGATTAATAAAAATGGGTTAATTTAAGATAAAAGAAATAGATAACAAGAAGCAGGCCATGGCCATACAGTTTATAAATAATATAAGCATCTGAATGATTATTTTATACACAGGTAATGGTACCGTGGGGGCTTGATGGCACCTGGAGAGAAGTTTTCCAACTACATTTTTCCTAGATCCCAAGGCTAGCTAATCACAAGATCTTGGTCACAAAAGCATCTTTGGGTTCCATCTCTTGGAGTAGGCCTAAAGTTAAATCAAAGATTGATTGGTTACTGCCATGAGATTTGTGCCAACATTGCATTAGCATATCTTGTAGGCAGGAGATCATTGTACACTGAAGGGTTTTTAGCTGGATTGGCGTCTTTGTTTTTTTATTTGTTAGCAGGAAGAATGCCTTCTGGTACCAATCCATGGTTAGTACTTGAATGAGAGAACTTCAGGTACCAAGAACACTAGTCCTTGTGCATGAGGGCTCTAGGTGAGCACCAACTTGACTTCTCTAAGTTCAAGGTAAAATGTGTATAGCAATAGGACATTACCATCAGTTTCTGGAGAGCAATTTATACCCTTGGCAGCCTGGGTTGTTTGGGGTTCCCATGAGACCTTTTAGCCCAACAACTCATTTAGATTTAACCCTTCCAAATACTGGAAGCTTCATTTGGTAACAAGAGATGTCCAGTTGGAGCTCACATATAATATGGGGAGAGACAGCTAAAAATTAAGGGTCATTTGAGAGGTACTGTGGAAACCTATTGTCTTATAAGGCTTCTACTATGTTAGGTTTCCCCACTACCACTCAATGGCCCTTAATTTTAGCTGTCTTTCCTCGTAGTCCCTCCCTTGTCTCCCTCTTTCTTTTTCCTCCTCACCTGATGTTCCCATTTCAGTCCAACTCTTCTTTTCCATCTATGACTATCCTGTTTCCCTTTCCTAGAGTAATCTGTCTGTTCTTCCTAGCCCCTTAATCTATACCTAACCTCTGTGGTTTGTAGTTTGCTTATCAGTGATTTGACAGCTAATAAACATAAGTGAATACATACCATACTTGTCTTTAGGGGTCTGGGTTACCTCACTCGGGATGATTTTTTTCTAGTTTCCCATCCAATTACCTGTGAGTTTCATGGTTTACTTTTTAACAGCTAAATAATACTCCATTGTGTAAATGTACCCATATATTCTTTACCCATTCATTTATTGACATACATCTAGGTAGTTTCCAACTTCTGATATTATGAATAGAACAGCAATGAATATGGTTGATCAAATGTTTCTGTAGTAGGATGAAGCATCCTTTGGGTATATACCCAATAATGGTATATCTGGCTCTTGAGGTAGATTAATTTCCATCTTCCTGAGGAACCACCATATTGATTTGTATAGTACCTGTACATGTTTGCACTCCCACCAGCAATGGATGAGTGTTCCCATTACTCCATATCTTTGCCAGCGTGAGCTGTTACTTGTTTTATTGATCTTGGACATTCTGCTTGTGTAAAATGAAATCTGAGCGTCATTTTGATATGCACTTCCCTGATGACTAAGGATATTGAACATTCTTTAAGTGTTTCTCAGTTATTTTAGTTTCCTCTTTTGAGAATTCTCTGTTGAAAACTGACTCCATTTCTTAAACTGCATATTTGTTTTCTTGATAACCAGGAGTTTTCTTGTTGTTCTTCTTTATAGATATTCTTCTTAGAATATTCGCCCTCTATCAAATGTGTAGTTGGTAAAAACCTTTGTTCATTCTGTGGAGTGCCACTTTTTCAGAATAATGATGTCATTTGCTATATAGAAATTTTTCACATTCATAAGGTTCCATGTATTAATTGCTGTTATTAGTGCCTATGTTTTCAGTGTTCTGTTCATAGATTTTTTGTGTGCAAAAACTCAAGTCCAAATGGATCAAATACCTCAACATAAAACTAGGTACACTAAACCTTATAGAAGAGAAAGTAGGGACCAGTCTTGAACTCATTTGCACACAAAAAATTTATATTATTTGAACCTATCACGAAAAGTGTTGTTTCCATGATTTCTTTCTGAGTCTATTTGTCATTTGTACATAGGAAGACTACTGGTTTTGTGAGTTAATTTTATTCTGGGGACCAGACTCAGCAGTTTCAGGGGTCTGAAGGACAGGATACCTGGAAGGTGCAATAACGACTCAGAGACATGTTCGTGCAGCACTGCAGGCTTCTGCAGTTGCTGAGTTTCTTTTACTTCCCTGGCTTCTCTTAGCTTCTCTTACTTTAGCTTCTGCTTTTGCCCTGGTGACCTCAGTCTTTTATTATTGTAAGTAAAGGGAGAACAGAAAGGAAAGGGGAAATCACCCAATACAAAGTGTTCTCATGATTCCAAAAATTATTCACCAACTTATTCTTCATCATCTTTTACTAAACACAGGAACTATCCCAGACTTAACACCAAAGCAAGCATAATCTATTTTTATTATTAATGATAATACAATCTTCTGAGTGCTTGACCCAGAGGCTAGCAACATGCAATTTTGCAAAAAAAGGTAAAAATAAGAACAGTGGTCAATGTACCAGACAGTCATTTCTTTCTCACACAGCCTGCTCTGACCTCAAGACCCCTGCAGCCACTTAAGTTCCTCCTCAGCCCTCTGAAAACATCAAGCCCCATGACTGGTGGGCTACAATGACCTCAGACAAGAAATCTGTCCGTGCAAGTCAGCAACTTCTGTCCATCTATATCCAACAATTCCAAAGAAGACCTAATCTAATTTATAGAGCTTCTATAAAAGGAAGCTCACCTTTCCTGGCAGCTCTTTTCAATCTAGGAACCCAATAAAGCTTGTAGCAATCTCTCCTTCAATTGTCACATTATCTCCACACTCCTTCAGGAGGAATAAAATGTATCTGAATTAAAGTTGCCATTTCCCTTTCTTGGTGGAGGCCACTATTTTCCTCCTATTCTAGGTTCCCACACTTCTAGTTTGCCATCCCATCTCTATGTTACTCCATCCAGTCTTTAGCCAATACCCCCTAGGGTCTCAAGTTTTACACAATGTCCTTGGAATATCCTTAGAAACTGAATTATTCATCATGGCCAATTTAAGTCCAGTATGTTGATACACATCATACCATGTGCTATAGTTGACCACACATTTGGTACAGTTTATCCAAGCCTAAAAAGCTTCCTAGGCTACGGGTTCTTTTCCATGAACTACATAACTGTCTTAACCCCAGCCTGAGTGATCATCTCTGTATAATTTCCTGTGAAATTTACTTCACTCCTTTCCTGTATCACAGAAATCACCGTTGTTCTAAGAACACAGAACATGAAGATCAGATAGAAGAAGAAGACTAGTATTACAAGAAATATTTATATGGAGGAGGGCATGACATGTGCACGCCATAAAGCATGACCTTGGGACACTTAGGCATTTCTGCCTTGGCCTTCTAGAGGCATGCTAAGCAGAAGATCCAGAGGGAAACACATAGAGGGTTGATGGTCCACAATCTCTGGTCCCCTTTTCTCCAGTCTCTGCTGGCAGCACGTCAGCCATCTTATATGCTGTCCCTGGCAATTTTATAGTCTGCTACTTTGCTGAAAGTGTTGGTAGAAGTTTCCTGGTGGAATTTTTAGGGTCACTTATGTATACAATCATATCATCTACAAATAAAGGTACTTCATCTTTTTCTTTTCCAATTTGTATCCCCTTGATCTCCTTCAGTTGTCTCATTGCTCTAGCTAAGACTTTAACTACTATATTGAGTACATAGGAGAATGGACAACCTTGTTTTGTTTATCACTTTAGTGGTATTTCTTTTATGAACTTTCATGCCCTTTTACTTGGTGCATAGATGTTAAGAATTGCAATGTTCTCTTGGTTGATTTTTCCTTTGATGAGTATTTTTTTCCTTCTTATTAGTTTTGGCTTAATGTCTACTTTGTTAGATACTAAATTGGGTATGTATGCTTCTCAACATGCTTCTCAGGTCCATTTTCTTTGAATATATATTTCTAATCTTTTACCCTTGATGTTAGGGTGTGTTATTTAGATGTAGTATGGGGATGGAAATTGATTTCACATCCATTGTGTTAGTCTCTGTCTTTTTATTGTGGAATTGAGACTGTTGATGTTGAGAGGTATCATGTAGCAGTGTTTGTCAATTCCTGTTACTTTGTTGTGGCAGCATGATTTTTTTCCCTTCTTTTATTTTGTTGGTCTGTGATTATTCTTTCCTTGTGTTTCCTTTGGTGTGGTTAGCCTCATTAAGTTGAAATGTTTGTTCAAGAGACTTCTCTAGGGCTGGATTTGTAGGTGTATACTGCTTAAATTTGGTTTTATCATGGAATGTCTTTCTTTTTCTATGTGATTGAAAATTTTTTCTGGTATGGTAGTATTGGCTGACATCTTTTGTCAATTAGAATTTGTGAAATAATTGTCCAGGCTGTCAGTCTTGTCTGACTATTGTACAGTCTTGAATGAAGAAGTGAGGATTAAGAAATAATATATATGAAAGACATAGTCATAAAAGAAAAAGGCAGAGACACAGAACAGCATCAGGAGGACTCTGGGTCAATAACACAGTTGACTTGAGTTTATTATTCACAGCCTTTTTATTCACCAGCAAGGGGAGAGGCAAAAGATCTCTCCCTCTCAAGGTCAAGGTACAAAGTACAAACAAGTGTAAACACCTTCTCAGTACTCAAGACATCTGGTAATCATGCCTTTGGCCAAAACATCTTGCTATGCAGACTTGCTGGGCAAAACAAGCTGGAATTCTCTAACCTTAAGTCAGGATAGAATAAGGCCTCACTATGGAGTCTCTGGGGGTCCCCATACCAGCCCCTTTTGGCTTTTAGAGACTACATAGAGAAGTGAGGTATTATCCTAATAGGGTCTGCCTACAGTACTTGGTCTTTTCCCTTTGCAGCTTTTAATATTAATATTAAAAGCTTTCTTTTTTCTGTATATTTAAGGTTTTGATTATTATGTGCTGAGGAACCTTTCTATATTGGTCCTGTCTATTTGGTGTTCTGTATGCTTCTTGTACATTTTTAGGCATCTCCTTCTTTAGGTTAGGAAATTGTTTTTCTATGATTTTCTCGAAATTTTTTTTTCTGTGCCTTTGACCTGAGTTTCTTCTTTTCCTATTATTTGCCTATTGGTCTTTGCATAGTTTCACAGATTTCTGAATGTTTTGGGGCAGGACTGTTTTTAGATTTAACATTTTCTTTAATCAAGGTATGCATTTATTCTGTCTTGTCTTCAGTACCTGAGATTTCCTCTTCTATCTCTTGTATTCTGTTGATGAGGCTTGCCTCTGAGTTTCTGTTTAGGTTCCTAACATTTTTTATTTTCCAGTTTTCTCTCAGTTTGGAATTTCTTTATTGATATGATTCCAACTTTCAGGTCTTGATCTGTTGCATTCATTTCCTTCCATGGTTTGTTTGTGTTTTCATAGGTTTCTTTAAGGCATTTATTCATTTCCTCATTAAGGACCCCCTAGCATATTCATAATGGCTATTGTAAGATTCTTCTCTTAGGCTTTAGCCATGTTGTATATTTCAAGGCATGCTATAGTAAGTTGCTGAGCTCTAGTGGAGACAAGTTGTCCTGACTGTTAATGATTGTGTTTTGACACTGGCATCTTGGCTATCTGGGTTTGGCTTGATTGTACTTCTAAGTGCTGATGTCATGTCTTTGTTGAGTGGATGTTTTGTTCCTTGATTACTGTTGCCCTCTTTGATTCTCAGGAGAGTGTGGTAGCTGTGTGTTGACTGATAGGGAATGCTTCTGAAATCTTGCCAGATGTGGTCTTTGGAGGTTCTGAATACAATAAGTTACTAGTATGTTATGGAGAGCTGACCGTTTTGAATGACGATGTGCTAGAAGAGGGAAAGTGTCCCTAGGAGAGATGAAAGTAGATTGTTCCACCAGGATCTGCCTAGTCCCTTGGAAATGGGAGCAGAGAGTAAGGAGAGGCCACAACAGGTAGTCTGCTGCAGAGCTGAGTGTGATACTGGGGGATTGGATTTAGAGGACAGGAGGGATAATGAAGATCTTAAGCATGCTTACCTCTTTCACTGGAATATTGACTTCTCTGGCAGGCTTGACTTGTGAGTTTGCAAGAAATGCCTGCTGCATTTGGGGGCTGGTACAAAAGGATGAGTGGGAAAGAAGGTCAGAGGAGAAGATATACATGGTCTGGTGGAGATGGGGACAGAGAGGGGAGAGATGCTGAAGCAGATGGTCTGCTACAGAGATGAGGGTGAGACAGAAGGATTGAATTTGAAGGAGAAGTGGGAGAGTGAAGGTCTGTAGTTAGCCTACCAGCTTTACTGGCCTGTGTGACCAGCAGGTTCCCAGGGAATGCTGGTGGGTTAGGGGCTGAGACAATGGAATGAGTAGTAAGGAAGGTTGGAGGAGAAGATCTGAGTGATCCAATGGAGATCTGGGCAAAAATGAAGGCAACTCTGTCTCTTTTGATGTTACATACAGGGAGTTTGTGGTGGTTTGAAAGAAAATGGCCCCCAGAGGGAGTTGCACTATTATAAGGTGTGGCCTTGTTGAAGGAAGTGTGTCACTGTAGGGGTGGGCTTTGGGGTCTCTTTTGCTCAAGCTTCTTCCAATGTGACTGTCAGTCGACTTACTGCTGCCTGGAAGATGTAGGATTCTTTGTTGCTACTCCAACCACACATCTACCTGTACACTGCCATGCCATGCTCCCGATCATAATGATAATGGACTGAACCCCTAAAATTGTAATTAAGCCATTCCAAGTAAATGTTTTCTTTATAAGAGCTGCTGTGGTCATGGTCCTCTTCACAGCAATAAAAAACCCTAACTAAGACTGAGTTGCAACTACCCACATGCCATGGCAGGATTGGAATTTTACCAAGATGCTGATTTCTGCAGTCATACACTCACTCTGCTACTGTTGCAGAGAAGATTCTGATACTGGAGCACCAGCAAAGTCTTCATGGCTGGGCAGCTAATCACTTTCCTCAGATTGCTATATTTTGCTCCCACTATAAGTGGTTAAATGACAATGCAATCTTTTTTTTTTTTTATTATTAGCTGAGGATCGAACCCAGGGCTTTGTGCTTGCTAGGCAAGTGCTCTACCACTGAGCTAAATCTCCAACGGCAATGTAATCTTAACCAGCAGATCTGAGCCACTTGATTTAAAAGTTAAAGCATTTTCCCTCTGTTATCCAATATCTTTTATCACTGACAGTTTGATATTGGGATAATCTTTCCAGAACTCAAGTTGGTAGAATTTACCAAGCTCAGATCTGCTGACAATGCAATCTTAACCACACACACACACACACACACACACACACACACACACACACACACACACACACACACACACACACAGTAACAGCAGCAGCAGCTAGGAAAAAGAGGAGCCCAGGCAGGAACGAGGGGAAGATAAGATAAGGGGAGGAGGGGAAAGTAACACAATCATGACACATTGCACAGTATATGAAATTGTCAAAAATAATTAAACAAGGAATGGAAAATAAGAAATTTACAGATATGGACATATAGGCTGGAAATAATGATAAATTGCATTAAGTAATGACATCATTATCATTTAATGTAACTTAAATGACATAGTAGACTGAGAAAGAAAAATAGGATTTGAAGGAGATGGCCCATGACTATGTTTCATTTTTTAAGCTTAAATACACAAATAATACCACTCATGAATTATTCTCATTCCAAGGCTTTAGGATTCTATGACAAAGTCCTCATGAAACTGTCACTACACACAGATGTGGCTTCTTGATGTTTTTAATCCATGCCCATGTGTTTCACACTGTGTATAATATCATATGCTGCTATAATACTCAGTTGCTATATTTTAAAGCCTAAAGTCTTTGCCCTTCAATTTTGATGGAGGATTACTTCACATAAAACAATGCATGATAATTTGGAAAGTTTCCAGTGTTCAAAATTGAACCAAGCCTCTTTCCTAATATAAAAATCTGTAGTGACTGTCTAGAACTTAAATCCCTGATGCCTTGAAGGACCACCACTGCCTCAAACAGACTGAACAGTTGCCATAGAGACCACCACTGGAAACCAAGGCCAGCAGGACTCTACAACAAAGTGATGTGTCCATTTCATGAAAAACATAGAGCAAAAAAAAATGGCAGACATTAGAACCACAAGGTAAAGCATCACTAAAATATAAAGAGAATATTGTTCCACAAAAATTACCAGTTAAGAACAGTGTATTAGGCACTTTCCTTGTTGCTGTTGCCAAGTGTTACATTGAAATTTCCTCTGAGATGAAACATACCATCCTTGAGGGAAGCTCTTTAAGACTTGGGAAGTAAACAATGGGCAAAACCAAAGAAGTCTCTAACACTACACACATAATTTTCTATCCTTTCTAAGGTATCTAGAAAGGTCAGCTGAGAAGTAAGACTCAGACTTGTTGAGCTGCCCCAAATCATACAGAGAGCCCCAGGATATCAGTTTTCATGAGTTGTCTCCCATGTTTAGGTGGGCTTTTGATGATTCAGTTGCCTTTGAATTTCCCATGCTCCTGTAAGTAACCTTTCATCATACTCCTCTAAGTAACTCCGATAAACCCATTGGTTCACCAAGTTAGATTTCAGTGGTGTTGCTACAGACCACTAGCTGGGAACCAAGTGTTTAAACACATGAGCCTTTGAGGGATGGGTCACATTTAGAAAACAGCAGGTGCTATGATTCAAAACCAAACAAAAACTTTAATAAGAACAATAGAACTGAGCCATGGTGGCACCTAGGAAGGAAAATAATGGTTTGTGGGTACCAAGGACTACATGTGGGTTAGAGGCTAGTGAGCTACAGAAGAAGATCCTGTCAAATGTCAAATGAGAGGTGGGGGCGATGACCCTTGTGATAAGGCATACACTTTCATCATCATCATCATCATCATTATGAGACAGTTAAAATTATAAAAAAGCCAAAAATGTGATTGAGACAGGAAATGCAAAACAACATTTATTAGGAAACAAAAATATTTCGCTGTGTCAATGATGTCTCCTTTTTTGAAAAAAAAAATAATAATATTGTCAACTCAAATGTTCTTCAGAAGTCCATTGAAAGAGTGAGAAATTCCCAGTTGGCTGTGGTGAGAAATTGAGTTTCTGGATATAGTTGTTCCCAAGACAATCTCTCTTTTTAAGAATGATATACAAAATAATCAACCACATATATTTATCACAAACAATACTAACATAATAGCCAAGGCAGAGAACATTTCTTCAAGCTCCCCCCACCACACATTTCCGTATTCTTATGATGGAGCTTACAGACTCCCATGGTCAATAATTTAACACCCATGTCTACTCCTTTAATGAACCTTTTGGCTACCTCTTGAAGGTTATGTGTTCATCTGCTAGAAAATGCACATAATTAGAAATTACACTATTCACTCCATTTGACTTTATTGACCGTCTATCACTTCTGTGGGAAAGAAAGGATGAAGGGAGGAAGGAAGGAAGGCATTACTCTATAACAATACCAAAACTTGCTTGTTAGTGAGCTCTCGTACACTGCTGGAGAAAGTGTTAACTGGCACAATCATTTTGGAAAGCTGTTAAACAGTTTCTACAAAAGCTGGATATACCCATAGCCTCTAATTCAGAAATACCACTCCTAGTGGTATATGCATGTGTGTCTTCAGGAGAACTAATTAGCACAGCCCAAAATAAATAAGCCCCAAACATGCACAAGCAGTAGAATGAGCAAATAAACTGTCACATATTCATTTAAGAGAAATCTGTCCCAAAATGAGAATAAACACAATACAAATGCGCACTGTTTGCAGTAACTAGGATTAATTACACAAACATACTGTTGAATGAGGGAAGCCAGATGTCCCCTTCCTCAAATCTGGAAAAGCTCAAGTGTGCTACAAGAAATTGAGGGTCTGGTGACTTAGTCTCTACACTGGGAGGTGCCCCATTGGACATTCTGCGTCTTCATCTGACTGATCATCAATCACACTAGATTTGTTAGTAAGAATTCACTGAGCTGTACACTCAGTGTTTGTGCACTTTTCTGTATGCACATTATACTCCATATTTTCCCCCAAAGAATGGAACAAATCAATTTAATTAATCACATTAACAAAATAATGAAGAAAATAATAAAATCATCACACCACTGATGCAGAAAAAGCAATTTATAAAATTGAGCCTTAATGAAAATTTTCTTAGCAAAGCTGCAATAAAATAGAACTTCATTAGTCCAATGGAGAGCATCTATTAAAAATCTTTAAGAAAATTCTCATTCCCTTGTAAAATAGTGAAAGCTTTCTCCCTGAGGTCAGAACCAAAGGTGCCTACTAATACCCTAATGCCTCAATTCTGACATTTCTGAATATCCTAACTAGTACTATAAAGCAAACTTGGACAATCATTTTTTATAGATGCCTTGGTTAAACTGCCATAAAATAAGTCAGATACACATCATATAATTGACATGAGCATTTAACAAATATATTAGATAGCTAATATGTCTAACATTTCATTTTTGGATATGCACCAAAAGATTAAAAATTAAAAGACTAAATTAAAGATTAAAACTATCACAGAAGTTGGAGAGATGACTCAGTGGGTACAATGCTCATCACATAAGAGTGAGGAACAGAGTCCAGACCCCTAGCAGCCCTGTCAATATCAGGTGGGTGTGGCAGCCCTCCTCTAATCCCAGTGCCTACAGCAAACCAAGGGGGCTCCTGGAACAAGCTGAGCAGCTAGGTTAGCTGAATTAATGAGTTCAAGATTTGGTGAGTAATCCCACCTCAATATATAAAAGTGGAGAGAGGCTCAGGACACCTAACGTCAATCTCTGTCCCCCACATGCATTAAACATCCGTGCGTACATGCAAATATACACATACATGCATACCACACACATACAAAAAATCATAGAGACAAACATATAAAAACTTACATATTGATCCATTATAAAACTATTGAGCATCTCTATACTTGTCAGAGTTCTCTAGAGGAACAGAACTGATAGAATGAATGTATATATATTTTTCATGTGTATATGTGTATATGTGTGTATATAATATATAGATATATATGTATATATTCATTCTATGATATATTCTAATAAACAGGCTGTGATTATTCTAATAAACTCAGCAATGATTGTCTACCAAGAGAAAGTCCAAGAATACAGTACTTGTTCAGTCCACAAGACTTGGTGGTTTCAGTACATGCCAGAATTCCAAAGAAGTAAGCTTTTTGTGTGTGTAAGAGAAAGACAGGGTTTCTCTGTGCAGTTCTAGTTCTGGCTGGAACTAGCTCTAAATATCATACTGGCCTCAAGCTCAGAGATCTGCCTCCCTCTGCCTCATAAATGCTGGGATTAAAAGTGTGCACCACCACCATCTGGCTAAGTAGTAAGCTCTGATGCCAGTGAAGGAATGTATTTGCCAGCCAGAGCAAGAGCCAGCAGGCAAAAGACAATGAACATCTTCCTTCCATGTCCTTCATATGAACTGCAACCAGAAGGTGTGGCCCAGACTAAAGGAGGATTTTCCCACATCCAAGAACTGAGTCAACATCAAGTCTCCCCCTAACTGCCCCACCACCACCTCCCACCACCACCCATCACACTGAGGCAGTTGGGAGAGCTGACCTGGAAGTTATTAGGGCAAAAGAGCTGCCCCTACCTCACATTAGCTGAAGAACTCTGGGAAGTGGCCCCTATGCCGGCCTGGGCAAAACAGTAAAGCTGGCCCTCAAGGTGTAGGTGTGGGAGAACTAACCTGGGGACATGAAAGCAGGAAATGGGCCCCACCCCTTGCTGCAAGCGGTGAACCAGTCATGGCAATGCAGCTCACCCTGGTGTCGAGGACAAGGGAGAGCTGCTAGGCTGACTACAACTACCCAGGCCCAGAACATGGGTTATGTGTTGGCCCACCCCAACATCCACCCCATCTGTGATCTGCTAGAGCATGTGAAGGGACCAGTCCTGCAGACACAAAGCTATAGAGTTTCCACAGCACAGGACAACAGCAGGATAACCAAGAGGTGTTCCAGAGAGGGCCCAGCATCAATAGTGTAGCAGAAACCAGAGACCTCGAACCAGACTGAGGACTCTTTGCAATGAACACTTGCAAGTAAAGACATATGGATTAAAGTGAAAGAAAGAAAGAAAAAGATAAAAGTGGGTCTTCCCACTGCAAGTGACTTCATTAAGAAATAATCCCACACAGGTGTACCAGATGTAGTCAAATTGACTATGAAGACCAGCCATCACAACACTGAAGAACACAACAAAGTATGCTTTTTCTTATTTTGTATTTTAAATCATTTTAGGCCTTTTGACTACACTCATGTATGGGGTGCAAGTGATAATCAGATACATGTATAGTGATCATCAGGTTAATGAATACATACTATGTATCTCTTCTTAAATGTTCATTGTTTCCTCTGTGTTGGCACACTATAAACCTCTAATTCTTTTTTGTTTGTTTGTGGTTTTTGTTTATTTATGTTTTATTTTAAACCCCAATTAAAGTTTCTCCTTCTCTTCTCCCTCCACCTCTCTCCCCCAATCCACTCCTCCTCCTCCTCTGTTTCTTTTCAGGTATGGATGAGGCTCCCAGTGATATCAGCCAGCCATGGTATGTCCAGTTTCAGTGAGACTAAGCACTTCCTCTTCTATTAAGGCTGGACAAGGTAATCCAGTAGGAGGAAAGGGTTCCAAAAGCAGGTAACAGAGCCAGAGACAGTCCCTGCTCCCTCTGTTAGGAGTTCCACAAGAAGACCAAGTTACACAACTGTCTCATATATGCAGAAGACCTAGGTCAACCCCTTGCAGCTCCCTGGTTGTTGGTTCAGTCTCTGTAAGCTCCTATGAGCCCAGGTTATTTGAACCTCTAATTCTTTAAAAAAAAAAAAAAAAAGAAAGAAAGAAAGAAAGAAAGAAAGAAAGAAAGAAAGAAGAAAACATAGTAACTGTTTTTAAATATACTCACTATCTGCATACACAGAGAGAGGGAAGGAGAGAAGTGGGGAGACTGAGAGTATCTGATATCCATGAATCTAATAGTTCTATTATTGGCTTTTGGTTTTAAGGAGAGTTCATGTTGACTTCTCAAACGTCTAT
The DNA here is from genome assembly GCF_903995425.1 of Onychomys torridus. Lineage (NCBI taxonomy): Eukaryota > Metazoa > Chordata > Mammalia > Rodentia > Cricetidae > Onychomys > Onychomys torridus. Next base: position 41,277,931 of record NC_050447.1, read on the forward strand.
ACAAATTCAAATTCTAAACAATGTATGGGAGGTCCCCCTACTCGGCAACCTCACCAGTACTGGCTATTTTTGTAGAGGGAATATATATATATATATATATATATATATATGGTCATTGTATCTGGCTTTGATGATATCTCAGTGTGGATTTTGATTTGCATTTTTCTAATAATTAGTGATGTGAACATTCTTTTGTATTTATTGATCATGTACAGATCTGCTTTTGAGAAAGGTCCATGGGATCCGTTGCCTGCTTGTATATAGAATCAAGTGCCATTGGTTTGCTTTTTTTTCTGTTTGAACATTAATCTGTTGAGTTTGTAAGATCTTTCTCCCATTCCATTGACATTTCTTCCATCAGTTCCCCCGTCCTGTGCTGTGAATGAGCTTCTTGGTTTGCTATAATCCCATTCATCCACTTTGACTTCTCTTGCTTCTGCATCTGGAGTCAAAAATACCATTACTTATCATATGGCTTAAACTATTCCCATGGCTGTAGGTGTAGCTCAGGAGCAGAGCACTGTCTTTCCAAGGCCAGGGTCCCAGTTAAACTCCTAGTACCATAAAAATAATTTGTAGGATCTTCCTCATACTATTCTCGGGCAGTGTACTAGTCTAGGGCTCACATCTAAGATGAATTGGTTCCACTTTAAATTGACTAATTTTATGGTGACAGATAGAAGTGGTTCCAGTCTCCTGCATGTGGATGTCTGTTTTCCTCAACACCAGTTATTAAAGATACTGTTCTTGCCACAGTCTATGCTGATGGTGCCTATCCCAAAGGACACTTGGCCATGCATGCACAGGTTTCTTCTCGGTCTTCTGTTCCTTTCCATTGGTCTCTGCATATGATCTTTCTCTTAGTATAGCTTTGTGGTCTGCTTTGTTATTAGTGAGTTAGCTCCTCTTCCACGTTCTCTTCTTCCTAAGTAAAGGTGCCTGGTAGAACTCAATTGTAACGGTTTACATTCTTTTGATTAATATCATTAATAGTTATTCATGGTATGTTAATGAAGCTCACATATGTGATGGAACTATGACACACCTGGCTCTGTTAGTTTCTCACATTGCTCTGGCCGTATTCACAATCCTTTGTGGTTTTGTATCAATTCAATACAGGATTACTTTCCCCTACCCTTTAAAAAACACCATTGATAATATAATAGAGATGGCATTGAATCTGCACATTGTGCGATATAATGTGCACATGATATTAGTTCTTCTAACCCATGTGTAGAGGGTTAAAGAAATGACAGTTCTTAAGGGCCATTCTAAACAGCTGGGTACAGTTCAGTGGCAGGACGCTTGTCCAGTATGTGTGGAACCCTGGATTTGATCCTGAGCACAAGAAAAATAAGGAAGTAAATAGAAAACAAGCAAAAACATCCTACTTGAAGGCCACTGGAGCCTCCAACATTGCTAATTAATACATTCTGTGCTTTCCCTGCCTAATTTTATTCAGTTTAGAAATGGCTCATGGCTCTAGTAATTCTAATTTAGAGTTAATAAAATACAGCTTTCCCCTGCCCCCAGACATTACATGGCTTTTAGCTTCTCATGAAACATCAAGCTTTCCATTTTAGGAAGAACAAAAAGAGATACCATAATCGGCAATATTCAAAACAATGACTTTCAGATCCTAAAATAAATTTAAAGATTTCAAAGGATTCTCTGCCTGAGAGTTATCACTGCAGAGTGTGAAGTGGGAGGGACTCATCTGGCAGCCATCTGGCTGATTGAGAATATCCAGATTCATTTATAGTTATCCTTGATCGCTAGAAACTTAGTGGGCTGCTAATCATGAACTTACTCAGCATGATTCTGTGCTTGCTTGGTGACAGGCACTGTGTTGGAAGCCAAGGAGAAAATTATGAGTGTAGGCTTTGCTGGAGTCCTGCTCTTCCCCTCTTCTAGATTATTCTTTCCCCCATCTCATATAGTCCATTTTCCATACAGATGCTGTGTGATCACAGAATAGTATTGTTTAGCCACCGACACCCCTACCAAGTGTCTTTGTTTTTTTTCCACATCAAATAAAGTATTCTGATTTGCTTGCCACTAGAGATAAAAAGGAATTATCAAGGATATAGAGAGACTCATTTACCCAAAATTAAAAGTACAATCGAACAAGTACTGCTTTGTTTTAAAGGTAATTTTGTGACTAAACCCACACCATAATAATATAGTTTAGGACTGGTTCCAACAGACCACACTATTATGTCTCAGAAGTAGAACTTTTCTAAAATGTATTTTTATTCTTATAGTAAACATTATTTATAATTTCAGAATATTTTGATCTTCAATTCTTTCTTTCAAATAATGAATGTGAAAGATCTATAATGCAATGGACAGAGGCCCATCAAGTGATATATTTTCAGGTGGTTGTATTAAATAATTGCACCTTTAAAGAAATGTAGATACACATTTTTGAATATGTATCCACTTATGCAGAATCTTTGCACAGTTTAGGATTTTGAAGAATGGCAAACAATATCTCATTGGCCCTAAATATGCTTTTAAGTAGTTCCATAAAAATTACCCAGTGTTCCGAATAGATAAGAACTTTGCTGACATTTATTGCTCTGCTGTATGTAATGCTGCATCTATAGACAGAAGAGGATTCATTTGTAGGTAGTTCAGATTTCTAATGGGTTCCTTTAACTTCTATTTCCAGGGCTGGAGAGATGGTTCAGTGGTTAGGAGCTGTGTTACACTTCCAGAGGACCTGAGTTTGTTTCCTAGAACCCACATTGGGCAGCTCACAACTACTTATAATTTTATAATTCCATCTTCAAGGGATCCAATGCATTTTCTTCTGGACTTTGTGAGTAGCTTCTCTCTCTCTCTCTCTCTCTCTCTCTCTCTCTCTCTCTCTCTCTTTCTCTCTCTAAAAGAGGGGGGACAGTATCTAATGAGAGGAAGCTGTAGAACCAAGCAAACAGATGCCCAGATATTTGCACAGCATTCCAATATTATCCTTGTATGCACTTAACTCATTATCTGCTGGACTGAAGTGCTGGGACATCATTCACTGACACTGCACCCCATCAACCCCCACTGTGATTGATATCATTCTACTCATTTCTAACTTTTGACCATTCAACACCAAAGCCAGAAATGGGAACTTTTCTATAATCAAGAAAGAAAAAACAGGTAACAATACATGACTTGAAGGTTTTAAATATTATGAGTGTAAGGCAACTTGCTGTCAACACATATCACTCCATAACATAAATGGTTTCTTTTTCAGACTGAGTTGTCCTTTAGCTTGTCAATCATTCAGCTATTATGATATTAAGGATGGCATTTACCCCTATCAATCTTCTAATCATATTTTACCACCCTCTACAATCTCACTCACATCTTCCTTTTTATTTAAAGTTGTATCAAGAGTACTTTTTTTCTGAAACTAATTTTAACAGAAAAATCTAGTATACATCAGTGTCTCTAGAGAAACCATAATTATGAATAGATTGTGAGCTGGAGAGATAGTTCAGCAGTTAAGAGCACTTGCTGTTCTTTCAGAGGACCTGGGTAAGGTTCCCGGTGACCACATGGTGGCTCATAAGCATCTGTAATTCCAATTCCAATGGACCCAACACCCTTTCTGATCTCTGCAGGCACCTGGCATGCATATGGTGCACAGGCATATATGCAGGTAAAATATTAATACACATAAAAAGATGAAATGAATAATTATAAAAGGATGAATTGTGTTTGATTTTGGTATATTTCATCTGCATAGCACTTAAATGCAGTTCTCCTGCTTTCCTGGCCTCTTGTGATCAAGGTGGAGAGACTGAAGGAATAGACCACATAATAGACAACAGTCTGATTACACTTGCCAGAAGAGCTGTAAGAGCCTCTTTCTGCAGCGTGATCTACACTGTTACCAAATTTCAGTCACAGTACACACTAGCAACCATTCCCTCATGCAGCAACCATTCCAAGCAGCCAAACAAGGATTTCATTAGCAATTGGCCAAAATGACCAGAGCTCAGTTTGCAATTGACAGGGTCTCTAACTCTTGACCTTGCTTGTAACTTAGTACCAATGTGAGAAAACCTTATCAGATCTAATTTTAAAAAATTCACCCCTATTCAATTGATATGAGGTCCCACTTTCTCCAAGCCAACAGCCACCAATTGGGACATTGTACCCCAAACCCCTTTTATTTGTGAAGTACTGTTTATCTTCTTGCTTTGGAATCTCTGCTAAATGTGAAGAGATGGTAGTTAGTTACCTGCTTCAATAAACTCTAAAGTATTAGTAAAGCTTGCTGACACCTGGTTGTCATCATGTCTTTCAGCTGAGTGGGGAGGATAATGGTTCTTGTGGATTGGCACATAGGAAAACTTCAGTATGAGTATCCTATAAGCAGAGGCAGATTCTCTGTTGCTGTTTTCAGTGACTGTTTCTTGCCAGGAACATGGTTTTATCCTAATTTACTGTTCAACATATAATATCTTCCCTCACAGAGAAAATCCATAAGTATCTGTTCAGGAGCAACTGGATTCCTTAATTTATTACTTAGAACCAACTGTTTCATTGTAAAGATGAATCATTTTGCTTACTTGAAAATAAGAACTCTTAACTGTTCCAATCTTTGAAACACCTTGAGTACCCACGTAAAACAGCAAGTGGAAGACTCCACACCTGACTTCACATAGCAGCTGGCACACCACAGTCAAAACAGGAACACTAAAAATATCATATAAAATTACCTTCAGGCTGTTTTCAAAAGGTGCAGGTGAAATATAAATGAATTTCATGTTTAGACATGGGCCCCATCCATCCCTAAGACATCTCATATATATGCAAATATCCAAAAATCTAAGAGAGGGAGAGAGAGAGAGAGAGAGAGAGAGAGAGAGAGAGAGAGAGAGAGAGAGATCTGAAATCCAAAACACTTCAGGTCCCATTCTGTAGAGACCAAGATGTCAGAAAAGGGCCATGGTGTGGGGTAAGAGGCCTGAAGGAGAGTGGGGATAGTGCATGTAAAATGAAAGAAGAGGAGGTAAATAATTCAAGTGCCAAGATTTAAACATGGAAGAGAGAGAAAAGAATAAGAAAGAGGAGGCAGCTAACAAAAGCAAAGGCTGATGCTGATGCCATATGGAACCTACTACTTTGTATTAAGAAAGGGTTGAAATGGAAGTGCCCTACATGCATGGATAAAGTTGACCTCAGAATCCATGAGTGATCAAACAAAAATCTCAGTGCCCAGTGATGTACCTCACTATAAGCTGTTACTCATCATATTTTCAGCAGCCCTCAAGCAACACAGGCTGCTGCTGACATTGTTCTTGACACCTCACCAGATCTAAGTGGAAGGACCCTATTGAGGAAGACAGCACACATCTTAGTTGAAGGACATAGAGAAATTTAAACTGGTACTGGATTGGAATCTTCCTCCTTGCTTATGAGCTTTCATACAGAGGTGCTATGCCACTGCTGGAGGGAAGAGTCATGCACAGTCTTACTGAGTGATGTGATAGGCTTAACCCGCTACAATATCAGCCTGCCAGTGCTGGAAATGTCTTTCTGTATGCTGTGAATGTGTTGCTCTGATTGATTGTTAAATAAAATGCTGATTGGCCAGTAGCCAAGCAGGAAGTATAGTTTAAGTGGGATAAGGAGAAAGGAAAATTCTGGGAGGTGGAAGGCTGAGTCAGGAGATGCTGCCAGCCTCCACTGCCATGAGAAGTAAGATGTAAAGTACTGGTAAGCCACAAGCCATGTAGCAACTTATAGATTAATACAAATGGGTTAGTTTAAGATGTAAGATTTAGCTAGCAAGAAGCCTGCCACGTCCATACAGTTTATAAGTAATGTAAGTCTCTGTGTGCTTACATGGGTCTGAGTGGTTGCAGGAGCCAGGTGGACACAGGAAAACTCCAGCTACATGCCAGTTAAGATGTGTCCCCTGTATAATAGTGGCATGACTGTTATAGGGATAACAAAGCACTTTCTGGTTGAAACTGAGCCTGCTCCACAGGAAGGGATTCATGACTGGTCCTGAAAAATCTCAAAAATACATTGCTAGGGAAAGCATAGGCCCTAAGGGAAACATACTGGAGTTGTTTTGATGATTGTATATAATGTCAAATTGCTTTCTAAATATTTATGTTAGATCCGTCTATACTTTGCTCTCAGTCACAATCAGGGAAGCTTCTTTTTGCAATAGGCAGCAATGAATGCAAATATCCATGGCCACTCATAATATTGAGAATAAATGACCATTGAATGCTCAGCCTGAAACAGGACATATATTCGGAGAACATTGTGGGAGGAGGGAGGAAAGAATGTAAGAGTTGATGATGGGGAAGGGGACTGTGAAGCACTATCTCGGGTTGGGAAGAGGAAGGGAGTCATAGAACTCTACCCATTCCTAGGGAACTATTAGCTACCAGATGTTGAAGAAGGGAGAGTCATTGTCTTCAGTGGTTTAGCTGCTGGTGAATTTCCCATACTCCAGTGGATAGTGCCACACCTATGCTTACATTAAACAATCCTGCTTAAACTCAGAAACAAAAGAGCATGAAAGTTCAATGGGACTTCCATGGAAGAGTGACAAAGAAGATGAGAAGGATGAGTGTGACCAGAATGCATTATATATGTACATGAAATAGTCAAGAAATAATGAATTTTAAAGAGTTATCTCTTATATTACTAGATTATGTTTTTATATCTAATGTTCTGTATTGGTCCCAGCTCAGCATGAATGCCAGTAAGTTATTAGTTGAAAAGGAATGAATTAATGAATTGTTTTCAGTTTGTACCATATTCACAAGGAAAACTCAAGAACTATTTTTCCAGTAACCTCCCTTGTCTATGCTCAAGTGATTTACAATATGCATACTACAAATTCCGAGTTTTAAAAAGTGGTATTTTTTTTTAAATAATAAATATTTTTTATTATATTTGTGTTTTAATTTTACACATCAGCCATGTCCTCCCCCCCTCCCACCCCCACCCCCACCTTCCCCCCATCCCCTCCCCTCCATTCCCATCTCCTCCAGGGCCAAGACTCCCTTGGGCGCTTTGGCAGCACATATACTAAAAGTGGAACGATACAGAGAAGATTAGCATGGCCCCTGCGCAAGGATGACATGCAAAAAGTGGTATTTTTTTTAAGACAGAGTTTTTCTGTGTAACTACCCTGGCTGTCCTGAAACTCTCTGTGTAGACCAGGCTGGCTTCAAACTCACAGAGATCTGCCCATCGCTGCATCCTGGGTGTTGGAATTAAAGTCATGTGCCATCACTGTCCAGCAAAAGTGATCGTTTTTATTGGAAAATGTAATCCCGGGGTGGGGGGGGGGGGGGGGGAGAAAAAAGGTAAGGAGAAAAAGAAGCGAGGAATTATGGGAATTCAAGATGAGGCTGTATATTACATAGATGGGCATGGCTTTACTAAAAGAAGCTTCATGTCTCTCAGTCACACAGGACATCTCTGAGCTGTTTGTACTGCAAGTACCTACATCACACTGACAGGTCAGAGGGCAGAGTGTAATATACTTACCAGCTTGCTGTCAACCCTACTTCGCACTGGTTGGAGTGTGCCCCTCTAGCAGTTAACATCTTTCTAATTCTGGTTTTGCTTTTTTTTTTTTTTTTTTTTTTTGTCCCCTGGGGAAGCCATAGGCTTCACAGCACACATGCATGCCACTTCATAAATGCTTAGAACCAGAGCCAAGAGCCAAAGCCTGGGTGGATCCATCAATGTGGACCTCTCTGTTGGACTATCTGTGTCTCCAAGCCAGAAGAATCCTCTTCATCACCAGGTTCCAGATGTAGCAATCTCTCAGAGGAATACTAGGTAGCTTGCACCACCACTAAATGATGTGGCTGTAGGCAGAGCCGCTTGTGGTTGGAGGATAGAATATTGCCATAACAAATTAAAGGCAACCCAATCCTTCAAAGAAAGAAAGACAGCAAAAGAATTCTGCAAAATGTGGAAAGAAAAAGCTATGTGTTGTAAAATTTATGTTGCTGGAATAAATAGCCACCTGCTCTTCTAACACAGGGAGCAAATAAAATCACAATATTTAATAATGCTAGCTCCCAAATCATTTGTCTTCAGCTGGTGTGAGTCTAGAGAAGCAACGGTGAAAATTAAATTAATCTACCCCCTGGGATTAAGGATTGAGTTAGGCTGCCTGGGACTAAGACAAATAATAAAGAAAGCATAAAACATAGTTTTATGCCTGAAAGCAGTTATTCTGAGGGAAAAGATCAATATTGCTTTTGATGTGAAAACATATTCCTACACACATAACAAACAAGGAGCATTAATTCAAGGAAAATTCGCACTTGGTGGGATGCCACAATGTTTTGGAGAGTGGCTGTATTGGGGGAAAAGGCTAGTTTCATGGCTGGGAGATGTAGCTCAGTGGAAGAGTGCTTAACCAACATGCACATGGCCCAGGTTCAGTCTTTAGTTTTGGCAAAGAAATAACCAGTCAAAGAAAGAAGGTGGGGGAACACACTGCAAACATCAAGTTGAAGGTGCATTGCAATCTTCTATGGGGCTGGGGAGACAGCTCAGGGGATAAGAATGTGCACTTCTCTTGCAAAGGATCTGAGTGTAGTTCCCAGCACCCATGTTAGGAGGTTCACAACCACCTGAAACTCCAGCTCCAGGGAATTCAATGCCCTCTTCTGGCCTCTGAGAGTACCTGTATTTATGTGTACATACCCCAACACAGAAACACATAAATAGACATAAAAAAAGCCTAAAAAATTAAAAATTTTCAGCAAAAATGCTAATTACATAAAACAACAACATTATTATTTTAAGTAAGATGTATTCGTGTTATAAGAACATAGACAATTTCAATTCCTAAGTGATTATCAAACGTGTCTATGTACTGGTGTCTGGGTTATGAATGAAACACTTCTTCAAGGCACACTTGGTCTTATGACTCTAATAATTAAAAACGGCCCCGAAGCATATTAATGTGAGAAAATTAAAGCTAATACATGAGGGATATGCAAACATTTGGATATTGTATTACATTTCCCCCAGGGTTACTGTGAGTTTCTAGCACAGTAATGCATTGACTACTTGCATTTGGTACTCTTTCAGATATGAAACTGTGCTATTACAGCTTCTGTCCTCTTCAGTGGCTCTTCACGTCGGGTCCTCTCTTTTCCTAACTCTCATGCTGTTGTCTTCATTTATTTCATAGTAAAACATTTCTAGAGACAATACCACTTGGCAGTCTTGTATCCCTGCTAATTCCAAAACTGAATGATTATTCTGATGAATAAATGAATGTATGCATTTATGAATGAATTATTGACTGGATAAGACACATGATGTAATGGGTACCACCTTGGACTTGATGTTAAAAAAAATAGGTTTGAGATGCATAGCAGGAGACTCCCAGCCATTTGATGTCTAAGCCTTATACAATTATATAACACAAATATATACCATAATGATAAGGATACAGGAGCAATTGTTATAACAAGAACCTATACTGGGAAGAGCTTTAATGAAGATAAAAATTTGTTTTCCTGCTCCTCTGTGGTAGGAACATAGGAATTCAGGTCTGGTGTGGCCGTTACAGAGTTGGGAAGTCAGCTCTGTTGTTCCTTGTCATTTTAACACTTCTCACAGAGGCAGCTATGTCTCTCTAGTGAAGGTGCCCATTAACTAATCTGCTCTATTCACATTCCAGGTGATAGTATGAGAAACCTTAGAGAGAAAGCCACTCTGCCTTTTAACTGTATAGCCAGCCTTGCAAGAGAACTAACTACCCAACACTTGCTCACAAGAGCATTTGTTGCATTTTCTAGAAACATCTGAGTTGTGCATTGAACAGAGCCTCCATTAACATTTAAATTGCAGGTGCTGAAGAGATGGCTCAGTGGTTAAGCAGACTTGCTGCTGTTGCAGAGGATCTGGATTCAGTTTCCAGCACCCAAGTTTGGTAGCTCCCAATGGCCTGTAACTCTAGATCCATGGGATCTGACATCTTCTGCAGGCCTTCTGTAGTACCTGCACACATATAGCACTCTCTCTCTCTCTCTCTCTCTCTCTCTCTCTCTGTCTCTGTCTCTCTCTCTCTGTCTCTCTGTCTCTCTCTCTGTCTCTCTCTCTCTCTCTCTCTCTGTCTCTGTCTCTGTGTCTCTGTCTCTCTCTCTCTCTCTCTCTCTCTCTCTCTCTCTCTCTCTCTCTCTCTCTCTCTCTCTCTCTCTCTCTCTCTGAGAGAAAGATCCACATACACTCTGAAAAAAATAAATCTAAAATAGCATGAACTCATAATTAAGCAAATTATATTATAATAATGCAACAGAAACTCACAATTCTCACAATTTTCAATTCACAGTTATGTTCCCTTTCATTGTTATCTGTGTGCACTACTCATTTCTAACAAGAAAATGTGAAAGCATGATATAATGTCATGCTACAGAACACTGTTTCACTATAGAGAAGAAATTCATGCTATAGCTTGAACTTAGTCATGATGCCTTTGTTTATGTCATAAAACCACACAAAGAGTATTGTAGCAGAGAGTATAATTTATTGTTTGGTTGATTGCTTAGAATCAGAATTGAAAGTCTTTTTGGTTTTTTAAAAGATTTTATATATTAATTTTTAATCATATATATGAGAGAGAGAGAACATTTCAGAATGTCAGGCAAAATGTTTGTAAGAGCCATAGGACAAGGACTCCTGCTCAGAGACAGTGTCTTCTAGGCATGGCAGGGAACCTGCAATTAGGAAATCTCAACAACATGACTTCTGAAGCAAAAACCTGCATAATGACAACACTGGTTGATCCGTCAAGGGAGATGGGGAAAATATCAGGAGGCCTCACCACTAAAAGAGATACTGGCAGTCAATGTATGTCTGAGTGTAGATATGTTCACATGAATTCAGGTGCCCACAGAGGCCAGAAGAGTGTATCAGACCTCATGAAGCAGAAGTTATAGACAGTTGCAGGTCACCCAACATAAATGTTGGGAACTAAATGCAGGTTCTCTACAAGAACAGTAGGTTCATCTAAACCACTGAGCAATCTCCCCAGCCCCAAGAAATATTTCCTTCATTCACTCATTCATTCATTCGTGTGGTTTGCATTTTTAGAGTACTATTGAAATGGACACAGAAAGATGTAGACAGAGGAATGTGGACCCATACATGTATTTGCAAAGCCTGAAACACCAGCACATGCTTTACCAGAAATGTTTACTGACCTTAATAAATAAAGTATTAATACTACAAATTAAACTCAAAAGCTTCCTAACTGTCTATCAGAGGATTCTTTGACTCAACGTCTACCAACTAATTCATTTCATGGTGTATGGCCCCACCAGCTTCAAAGCCAGATAACAAAATTCTCCTTTCTGTTGACTCTTTGTCACACTTTGAGTATCTTTTGCAGGGTAATCTCAGACCCTTGAAATGGATCCAATGAGCACAGTCTCTTTCTCAAAGCCAACTGTACTTCATCATACTCTAGTCACAAAGCACGGTGTTTACCCCATCATAGCCTAGGTCTTTCTCCCAGCAAGCAGATAGATTAAGAAAGGGCTTGAATCACCAGGAGTCATTTTAGAAATCTTCTTTCTTCTAAAGGAAAATCCCATACTCTCTGTATATAGCTTATATGTCTATTTTGAGAATGTAAAGTGATCATGGATCTAAGAGCATTTAAATTTGATATATTCTATAAGGTTAAAGTTATAATAGAATTCTTTTTTTCAGGATTTACTGTCTTTATTATTTTTTATTATATTTGTGTTTTAATTTTACACACCAGCCATGGGTCCCCCATCCTCCCCCTTCTGCCCCCAGCTTCCCCCCCATCCCCTCCCCTTCATTCCCATCACCTTCAGGGCCAAGACTCCCCTGGGGATTCATTTAAACCTGATGGATTCAGTACAGATAGGTCCAGTCCCCTCGTTCCAGGCTGAGCAAAGTGTCTTTGTATAAGCCCAAGGCTCCAAACAGCCACCTCATGCACTAAGGACAGGTCCCGGTCCCACAGCCTGGGTGCCTCCCAAACAGTTCAAGCTATTCAGTTGTCTCACTTATCCAGAGGGCCTAATCCAGCTGGGGGCTCCACAGCCTTTGGTTCATAATTCATGTGCTTCCATTCATTTGGCTATTTGTCCCTGTGCTTTTTCCAACACATGAATTGGTCTCAACAATTCATGCTCTTACAGTCCCTCCTCTTTCTCGACAATTGGACTCCTGGAGCTCCACCTGGGGCATGGCTGAGGATCTCTGCATCCACTTCCATCAGTTATTGAATAAGAGTACCAGCATGACTGTTAGGGTGTTTGGCCATCTGATCACCAGACTAGGTCAGATCAGGCTTTCTCTCAACCATTGCCAGCAGTCTACAGAGGATGTATCATTGTGGATTTATGGGGACCTCTCCAGCACTCTGCCCATACCTGTTCTCATGTAGTCATCATTTTATCATGGTCTGTTATTCCTTGTTTCTCCCTTTCTGTTCTTGATCCAGCTGGGATCTCCTGGTCCCCTAAGCTTTCTTTCCCTCGAACCTTGCCCTTTATTACTCCCACTGTCGTCCAGGTTGTTCATGCAGATCTCATCCATTTCTCTGTCATTGGGCGATCAATCCCTGTGTCTTTTCTAGGGTCCCGTTTTCTAGGTATCCTCCTGGAGTTGTGTAGCAGTCTAGTCATACTTGTTTTACATCTAGTATCCTCCTATGAGTGAGTTCATACCATGTTTGTCCTTCTGAGTCTGGGTTACCTCACTCAGGATGATTTTTTCTAGATCCATCCATTTGCCTGTAAACCTCATGATGACATTGTTTTTCTCTGCTGAGTAGTACTCCACTGTGTATATGTACCATATTTTCTTTATCCATTCTTCAGTTGAAGGGCATCTAGGTTGTTTCCAGGTTCTGGCTATTACAAACAATGCTGATATGAACATAGCTGAGCAAATGCCCTTGTGGTATGATTGAGCATTCCTTGGATATATGCCCAATAGTGCTACAGCTGGGTCTTGGGGGAGATGGATTTCCAATTTTCTAAGGAAGTGCCATATTGATTTCCAAAGTGGCTGTGCAACCTTGCATTCCCACCAGCAGTGAGAGTTCCCCTTGCTCCACATCCTCTCCAGCATAAGCTGTCTTCTGTGTTTTTGATCTTAGCCATTCTGACAGGTGTAAGGTGGTATCTCAGAGTTGTTTTGATTTGCATTTCCCGGATAATTAGGGATGTTGAGCAATTCATTAAATGTCTTTCAGCCATTTGAACTTCCTCTGTGGAGAATTCTCTGTTTAGTTCTATAGCCTATTTCTTAATTGGACTGTTGGGCATTTTGATGTCTAATTTCTTGAGTTCTTTATATATTCTGGATATCAGCCCTCTGTCAGATGTGGGGATGGTGAAGACCTTTTCCCATTCTGTAGGCTGTCACTTTGTCTTGTTGACCATGTCCTTTGCTCTACAAAAGCTTCTCAGTTTCAACAGATCCCATTGATTGATTGTCAGAGATACATCACCCTTTACAATAGCCACAAATGAGGTAAAATACCTTGGGGTTACTCTAACTAAGCATGTGAAGGACCTATATGACAAGAACTTTAAGTCCCTGAAAAAAGAAATTGAAGAAGATGTCAGAAAATGGAGAGACCTCCCATGCCCTTGGATAGGCAGGATTAACATAGTAAAAATGGCGATCTTACCAAAAGCAATCTACAGATTCAATGCAATCCCCATCAAATTACCAACACAATTCTTCACAGATCTGGAAAGAATAATACTGAACTTCATATGGAGAAACAAAAAACCCAGGATAGCCAAAAGAATCCTGTACAATAAAACAACCTCTGGAGGCATCACGATCCTCGACCTCAAGCTCTACTATAGAGCTACTGTAATAAAAACAGCTTGGTACTGGCATAAAAACCAACATGTGGACCAATGGAATTGAATTGAAGACCCTGGCATTAACCCACACACCTATGAACATATAATTTTTGAAAAAGAGGCCAAAAATGTACAATGGAAAAAAGAAAGCATCTTCAACAAATGGTGCTGGCATAACTGGATATCAATGTGTAGAAGGCTGCAAATAGATCCATATCTGTCACCATGCACAAAACTTAAGTCCAAGTGGATCAAAGACCTTAACATAAATCCAATTACTCTGAACCTGATAGAAGAAAAATTAGGAAGTAGTCTTGAATGCATTGGCACCAGAGATCACTTTCTAAATATAACACCAGTAGCACAGACACTGAGAGGAACAATCAATCAATGGGATCTGTTATAATAGAATTCTATTGCTATTTTCAAATTTATGAGAAAGAGGGGTCTCTTTGACCAATTCTGAGTTTGGAACCCAGAGTGAAGGTTTATTCTTTATGCTGCTTTAGTTAAACAACTTCCCCTCAATTACCCTTGATGCTTAGAGAAGCATCCCAGCCACAGAGAAGGCATTGAAAAAGAGACCCACTTCCTGTCTATATGCAAAGGCACTGTCCACAGAACCATGTTTCACTTGGTATCTGGAGGAGATTTCTTCGTTATTATCCTTTCCCTGTTTTTCTCTTGCCCCCTCCTTCCTTCCTCCTTTCTTGTATGACTAGCAGACTTAGAAATGTACATCCATATCAAAGCCATCAGGAGCTTTGCGAAGGAAACAAGTACATACATTTGAACCAAATCCAGACTTGTATTTAAAGTCATCTGTTGCCCATGGTATCCATTTTAAAATTATTCAGCAATTTTGTAAAAAAAAAAAAAAAAATGAAGAGGTAACTGTCACAAATTCTTGCTGCTTGTGGAGCCCAGCCTTGCAGTAAGCTGTGATCTGGAACAGTGGACCTTTGATGTGTCTTTCAACAAAAATACAACTTTTGATTTGAGTCCCTTTTTAAATAAAGCAATATTTTGGTATCAATGGTTAATAAAGACTTGCTTCAAGTAGAGAAATGAAGCAATAACCAACAGGTAGGGTTTTTCACAAAGTCTACAGACAATATAGATGACATACAAAGACATCTTTCACCTGCCATTTCAAATGCCCAAGATGTTACTTCCACCCCACCATTTTTTTAACAAGGATAATGAAAAGGATCTTAAAGATTCCATGGGAAAATTCAACCAATATATATAGAACATAGATGCCTTATGATTGTAAGAGCTATTTATTCCTATTTCTTTGTTCTTAGACCATCACAGGAGACCATAAAGACCATTTGTACTCCCAGAAACCCCTATTTCCTGGAAACCAGCCAATATCTGCCTTCCCCACCTCCTGTTCCTCACTTGCAAACAAGGAAAAGAAAGCCAAAGACCTCCGAGAACAGCAAGAAAGAATAAACAGCAACTGCAATACCAAAGAAGCATGGTGCTCAGAGACCATACACCTTCCCATTTCTCATGGCAGTAGTCTGGAAAAACACTCTTTTGCAAGTGGTACTTGATCTCAGTGAGGAAATGGGGTCATACAACTAATATACTGTTGATAATACAGGAAATGGAAGAGAAGAGAGAGAGAGAGAGAGAAAGACAGACACAGAGAGAAAATATATATATATATATATATATATATATATATATATATATATATATATGCCAAGAAAAGAAAGACAACCAACATTGAGTTTAGACCAGATTTCCTAGACACTTGACAACCAACAAGACTCTATGCTAGAGGACAGTGGCTGGTGCCAAAAGGCAGATCCACTGGCAAAATTTTGAAGCAGGATCAACTGGATATAGACCTTTACTGCTCACCTAGCTACACCAGCAATTTGGAATTCCTAGAAACTGCTTCTGTCTACTAGAGACAACGAGTAGAAGTTACAAACATACTCCCATTCAGATTAGTTCCTTTCATGAGGATACGTAGAATAACCAGAAAATGGTGTTTCTGGAGCCAATACCATGGATTGTACAGAGCATCACTGAGAATGTTCTATTACCTTAAGCACTTCAGTGAGCAAATGATTTGTTCTCTGTCAATGACTACCTGCATTTGACTCTGCTACTTTTCTCTTCCCAGAGTCAAGTGAGGACTACATTTTGCCAATTCCCTTTATTCCAAGGGTTACAGATCTGAATTGTGTTATGTCAGTTGCAATTCATTCTCATAGCATTTTAAAAATATTTTATTTTTATTTTAGCTTGTAAAATAATGGGTTATCATGTGGGATTTACATGCATATTTCATTTCTGTCAATTTTCTTCTCCTAATCCCCCTCATCTCATGAGATTTTGAAAAAGGCAGGGAGGCCATGTTCTACCTTGCCATATCCACTCTTAAGATCTGAAGAGTAAAAGCCTGTGATGGTAGAGGTTAGATAGTACACTCCACAGGGACTTTCCATGCTCATTCATCTCAATGATCACTAGCAGGGACTTCCTGCAGTCCTCCTGACACTTGGAACCAGAACTCTAGTGATAATACCAGAATAAAAATGTAGCTGCTGGTGGCTTCTGCAGCCTTCCCAACAAAATTTAATCACCGAGTTCTCTATCTTAGTTTTTTTTTTTTTTTTTTTTAATACCTAAGGTGGTATTTCTGTTACTAAATGATAGACCACTGACCTGGTAACTCAGATAATGAGCAAAAACATATTGATATTTCAATACTTAGTATATCTTCAATAGGAAAATATCCCTAGTCTACAAAGAGCTAGATTATCTAGCCAAAGCAGACTAGCCAGTTTTATCAGACTTTAAAGCTCTGTGTGTGTGTGTGTGTGTGTGTGTGTGTGTGTGTGTGTGTGTTTGTGTTTGTGTTTATGCCAAAAATATCAACTAGTGTGTTGTACCTTAGGAGCTGTCTGCCTTGTTTTTTGAAACAATGTTTCTCATTGACCTGAGACTCACCAAAAAGGCTTTAAAATGTGTAAAATACAATTATGAGTCAAGTAAGGCAGTGGCAATTGTACTACATGGTGAATTTCAACAATTTCTGCACATGGTCACCTAACCTTCAGCTACAACAGGAGAGCAAGTGCTGACCTACAGTATCATAAGACAAACATTGTCTCAAGAAATCAATACTAATTACCCTGTGCTGATCATTCACTGTAAGCTATAAACATGATTTATTTCATGTTACCAAAACAGTTTAGTCAGTAGAGAATAGACACCTTTTTTAAAAGGTTTGTTTGCAAAGAAATGAATGTGTAAGTCCTAGTCTCTAGTGTAGCAAGTGCTATGTAAAAGAGAGGAAATGCAATATGTTTATGGAGATAGCAAGGAAATGGCATTGTCAGATCACCAAGTCTGGTTCATTGGCCAATACTCCTACGTGCCTCATTTGTTACCAAGATATTTTGGTTTTGATTCAATTCCCCACCTTGTTCTCCCCATCGAACAAATAATCCAATCAGATTGTTCATAGAGAAACAATGAAGTCACAATGTGGAAAGAATTACTATCATAGAGTCCGTCATCCTGTGAGGATGAGGAGACCATGAAATGAGGAGGGTTAAGGGCACCACACTGAGCAAAAGAGTCAGATTCTGGGGCATTGGTTATCCTGCTTTACACTTTTAAAAATCAGACAGTGGAAGAGTTTCTCCCACCAGAACCACTGAATCAGAATCTGCCTTTTAACAAGATCCCAGATGATTCATTGGCAAATTAAGTTTTGAGAAGCTTGGGCCCATGATTCATTGGCAATTACCAGTTTCATTCTCAGAAGAACAAAGGAAAGAGATTAAGACTCTTGGATTTATCATAGAGAAAGCATTTCTAGTCACAAAAGACAATACTCTGAAAGATAAATACAAATATATGCCAAGAAGCCAACTTCTCCCACCCCAATTTCGTTAATAAGATCAAAGCCTGGACTGGGGATCTTGCTTTATGGAATACCATGGTCAAGATGGCTTCTCTCACATCTTCTACTTACAGAGTCTTGAAATGTGTCCTGTGAGAGAGGAAGGGCATTATTATGCTATGAGCCAGTTCAGATACATTTTAATTAAGTAATATGCAAAGTCCTGGAGCGTGACTGGCAGAATGATTTAGAAGGGAATTAACTACATCTTTTACTGTGACCATCCCTGGTTGTCATCTGATGCTGCAGCCCATAAACTCTGGGAAAGGTTCTGGTGTTGCACATTTATCCCTGAAGCCAGGGGAATTCAATTCTCTCTCCACAAAACTGCAGAAACCCACCCTCTCTTTCTATTTTTAATCCTTTGCTGATTCTAGAGGCTTTCTACCAAGTAATTTGTTGCAGAGCAGTTGTTCTCCAAACAGCTGCCAAGAATCCCGGCATTTGCAGCCTTGAGTTGTGTCCCATATTGGCCCCTTCCCAAATGTCATTTCCTACAAGGCTTTTCTTTCAACTGATGCATCAGGATCTTTGAATGAGAACACAAAATTAAATAGGAAATGACATTCATGAGAAAAGATGTTCCTTCCCAATACCCGAGACTCTCTACCCATCTGTCAATGCTCCCTCCTCTGTCTGTCTCCTGCTATTCCACACATCCCAAGATGTCTGATACAAATATAATCAGTAGTGGATTTTTATGCATCAATGTAAATTAAGCATTGGCAGCCCATAAAACATTCTGCTCAGACTGGTTGATGTCCTTCTGTAGCAGGAAACACAATGTCTAGAAGGTATATGTCCAAATTTCTACCCTTCCTTCAGCTTCCTACTGAAATTAAGAAGGAATGGTCCCCCTAAAACATCAAGGATACATACTCTTTACCTACTTTGAAGAATTTTGTAATTTATTTATTTTTAAGATTTATTTTATCTTTAATTATGAGTATGCATTTGGGGCATGGGGCAGAATGTGAGTGCAGGTACCTGCAGAGTCCAGAAGAGGGTTTCAGATCCTCAGAAGCAGAAAGTACAGGCAATTGTGGACCTCCTGTCAGGGAAGCTGGACCCAAATTTGAGTCCTTTGTAAGAGAATTACGTGCTTTTAACCACTGAACCATATTTCCAGCCTCAAGTTTTGTAACTTATAAAATTAATTTAAAATTTCAATACATAAAAAACCCATCTTTAAAAAAACAGAAAGAGGTAGAGAAGAAGAGATAATTGGGCAGATGAATAGATGGTTAGTTGGATGAATGGACAATATCAATGGGTACACAGACACAATACATGATAAGTTTCTAGTAGGAATGTTTAAAATGCAAGTAAAAATACAAGCTGTGGAAAAAAGAAAAATGTTATCTTTATTTCAGGAATAAGTATTTAAGATCCATGGAAATGAGTTTAATAAGCAAATGGAAAAATATACCAGGAAAATGGATATAAGGACCTATGTGCTGTGAATTGAGAAGATACAGCTAAAAATTGAGGGAGAATATTCAGAGCAAGGGAGAAGGCATTGGATACACAAACAAATTACACAAAAGAGACCAAGGTAATGGCATAGAAAAGTAACTCCAGTATTTTTAGTCATTCATTAATTCATTCAGCAAACAATCATTAATCCCCTTCTCCTAGAAGAAAGGCTAAGACAGATCCAGGTCACCCCTTCCCTACCCTCTAAGTGCCTGTGGCATTTCTTCTAAGGAGAATAAACTCCTGAGCTGATGAATGAAAAGAGTGTGAAATTCCACTGACTCTCCTCTTGGTCTATTTTAAGTAGGAAAGGCAAGCTGTGTGAAAGTTAGATCCAAAGATATACAAATTACTCATTGTGTCCTTGAGTTTTTCCCCTTATCAAACTTTATAGGCTGAATTAATGTATAGCTCAGAATGAAATTAAATTTTTTATTTTCAATAGTGAATGCGATTTTTAAATTGTTTTATAAACTATACAGCATATTCTGGATGAATACATAAATAATTATTTTCATTTATTTAAGTGGGCAAATATAAATATTATTTACGTGTATAGAGGGAAAGGGGGAGGAATGAAGAGCTATCTAGCTTATCATAACACCTTCTTTTTAATCTGCATTTTGTTTAAATAGATTTTTTCCTCACATAATGTACCCTGATTACGGTTTCCCCTTCCTCTGCTCACAGTTCCTCCCCCACCTCCCCTTTCATCCAGATCAACTTCCTTCTCATTGGAAAAAAAAGAGTCTTCTAAGGGGTAAAAATAAAATAAAATAGGGTAAAACAAAAACGAACTAAGAGAAAGAAAAGAGCCCAAGAGAAGGCACAAGAATCAGAGATCAACTCATTCTCACACTCAGGAATCCAATAAAAGCACTAAACTGGAAGCCATGGTATTGGTCCACATAAAGGACCTGGTGCAAACCTGTGCAGTCCCCATGTGTGGCACCTCAATCTGAATTCATATGTGCCTTATTCATTTTGATTTAGAGGGTCTTGTTTTCTTGGTCTCCTTCATCCTTTGCTTCTGGCCCTTACAGTCTTTCTGCCTCCACTTCAGTGGGGTACCCGGATCCCAGAGGAGAGTAATTATTCAAACCACCACAGAAAGAGGAGGAGGAGGATAAGGAGAGAGGAGGGAGGCACCTTTGGAAAACTCTGGCTTCAAATATAAAGAAAGGAGACAACAGCCAAGAAAAGCAAGCAGTCACGAGAAGGTGGAGAAGACACAGAAACAAGTTCTTCCTCAGAAGCTTCCAGAAAGAGTAGAAACCTGAGGACACCTTAATGTCCACACTCTGTGACCTCTGGAAGTGTAAGGTGACAAGTCCTTGGGTGAAGACACTAAATTTGTGGTAATGCACAGCAGTAGCAATGAGTGTTTAACTCAGGGACTTAAAGAGATGTTTGATGTCACTGATTAAAATGTTTAAAAGTCAGAACAAACATGTGATGTGCTCATTCCATGCTCACTGAAAATTCCATGGCTACTGAAAAGGAAAATATGAAATATGGAGAATATGGAGCAATGGGAACATGCTTTTGCTGCTGCTGGGTATAAATGGCTGCAGCCACTGTGGTTGGTTGTTCCTTCAGTCCCCATTTACAGTGCCCTATCATCTTGAGTGTGGTCCTAAGACTAGCTTGAGATGTCAGCAAATGAGAAGTTAACAGACACTTGGTAAGTGCTAGAATATGAGAATTCTCATGCAATGAGTCTGTCACCTTATGAGAAAGGGAGCTTAGTCTTGAGGATACGGAATTTAACAGAGGAACAGGTGTCCCCCTGCTGACCTATTCTAGCTAAGCCCCTCCCTCATCAACTTCCTAGCAGGAAAACTGTAAGAAACAGCACATTGTTCTTGTTTTGAGCCACTGGAGCAGAGACTTGTTTGTACTGGAAAAGCACATGAAGCTAAGGCAAGGATCACAGCAATGAGATCTAGAAGTTAGGAAGCAGCAACATGAGATTTGGAAGAAAGCCACATTTCCTTCATAACCTCGTCAGCCTGCCTCTCCTAGATGCTGAACAGCCACCACGATTGCATGGCACAGGGATTTTAAAGAAAGGAGGGGGTCAGGAAAAAGAGACAGACAGACACAGAGAGAGAATGGGAAAATCTCCACACTGAAGACTGAGAAAGGAACCATGAATCATCTAAGTTCAGGTAGTCCAGTGGCTCTCAGCCTTCCTAATTGCTGCAGTTTCTCGTGTTGGGGTGACCCCCCCTTACTATAAAATAATTTTGTTGCTACTTCATAACTGTAATTTTGCTACTGTTATGAATTGTAATGTAAATATTTGATATGCAGGGTATCTGATATGTGACATCCCCAAATGGGTTACAACCCACAGGTTGAGAATCACTGTGGTAGTCAGCATTAGAATTCACAGCCTTACTGAGAGACACATCAGGCCATAATATAGGCAGTTTGGAGGTCCTTGCAGAGCATCTGTGTTGCATCACCATGCAGAGAACACCACTAAGGACATGCCTGTGCTCTTCTCATCCCTGGACTTCTAAAGGCCTTTGAAGTAAATTTCTTAGAAATACAAGAAACAGGAGACACCACCAGACACTGAGATGGACCTTCTGCTGTGACCAAGATAAAAGCACACCCAGAGCTACAAGGAACATAGCACTTAGAGCAGTCTTTTTTCCTTTTTAATATTGATAGCTTTAGTGAGATTTGAGGAAATATTTTATTGACAAAACAAGAACAAGAAGACTCAACAGAAGAGTGTTCCTAGGAAGCAAAAGACTTCTGGAAATTATGATACAATAACAATAATGAAAAATTCAAAAGAAAGGTTGAAAGATAAACTGAAAAGATGACCCATGGAAAGAGGAAGACAATAATAACAAAAGGAAAGAAGTCAAAAAGAGCAGAAAATGGACAAAAGAAATAAATATAAGATCCATATGAGAGAAGGGAATTCTGTAGCATGAATTCTAATTGGTCTTACTAATGAAAACCCAGAGTCAGATATCAGGGTGAAAGCTGAAAGATCAGAGAAGCAGATCAACTAGCCACTAGACAGACTTCTTACCTCTAAGAATCCTCAGACTGAAAGGAGGCTGAGTTCCTGTCTCCTCCTGCCTTATATCCTCTCTCTACCCAGCTATATCACTTCCTATCTTCACCTCCCTAGTGCAAGAATTAGTGAAATGAGATCCCAAGTGTTGGGATTAAAGGTGTGTGCCACCACTGCCTGGCTTTATTTCTCTTTTAGACTGGATCAATCTTCTATAGCCCATGGTGGCCTTGAACTCACAGAGATCCACCTGCCTCTGCCTTCTGAGTGCTGGGATTAAAGGTGTGCGCCATCACTGCCTGGGCTCTGTGGTTAGCTAGTGGCTTATCTCTGCATGCCCATCTCCAGGCAAACTTTATCTGTTAGATAACAAATAAAATATCACCACAGAATTCAAATAAAAAAGCTTTCTAAAACATTAAGATAGATAAAACAATGAGTAGAAGAAATTTCCAGACAAACCTTGTTCAACCAGCTTTTGCAGACCAGTCATCAGTTTCCATGGACTATTTTTTTAATGGTGGTTGGGTTGGAACCAGAGCCTTTCCCATGCTAAGCAAGAACTCTACTGCTGAAATATGCCCCAAATTGTGAATTTCAAAACTCACCAAAACATATGTATCCAACACGGCAGACAGGCAAACAAGAGTATTTCCAAATGACCAAAGAGTCAAGATTTCAACCTTGGAAATGACTAAAAAAATCAATATGGAATCAAATGTCTTAAACATCACCAAGAGAAGATACAAAAGTAAATGGCTTGAGAGAAATAATAGAAGATATTTTCCCAAGCCAATTCCATTCTACATGGAATCCTGATTTTAATCTATGCAAGAGAATACTCTGGCTTTAGACAATCAATTGCCTATTCTATGTCTCCACTTAACAGATCAAATAAAGTCTATGTTGTGTCAGGAAAAATACGAGTCCCTGTATGTTCCCTGAGATAGTCACTCATTTCCCAATTAACATACTTAATTTGGTTTATAATTGCTATCAATGATGAAAGTTTTACACCAAAAAAGAGCAGTGATCTACAACAGATCATGCTATATCCCAAAATCAACTACTCCTAGGGACTATAAAGTAGGTTGAATCTGTACTAATCAGAATAAATGTTCAAATGAGACTATTTCATGAGAAATGACATTTATTGAACATTATTTAGCAATCTACACACACCAACTCCTGAAGCTTGTTGCATTTTTCGTCAGATATTACAGAACTGGTGGTAGATATTCATCATAGGAGGTGACATTCTACTTTGTCTTTATCAAATTAAATAGATTAAAATAATATATTACCTTCCTGTGGTACTGCGGAAGACATGTTAGATGAAGGGGAGGGGTAGGCTGAGATGAGTTACTCATTGGAACTCTCCAAGAACAGCACTGTTATTCTTTTATTGTTACACTCAGAACTTTCAACATAGTTCACAGTGACCAGCAAAGAGAATGTGATTTTAAACCCTAGTTAGAACACATTTTGAAATATGTAATAATAGGTCTTGTGCTAGATGGGTAAGTAAGATAAAGTTATTTAACTTTCTATTGAGCAGACAGAAAAAGTATTTCTGCTCTGGTGGAGTTGTGTCGCAGCTAACACAGAATGACATAGGAAGGGATATCCACATTTGGGTTTATAGTCCTAAAGGTCCTGAGAGATTTGGAGGAAATCCTAGACTGTCTAAAACTGCCACACCCACAATGGGACAAATGGCAACATGAATAAAGCTCTTGTCCTTCCTCTTTCCTTCTCTTCTATTTTTTTCCTCCCACCACCTATGAATGTTGTCTCAATAAAAAGAAAGAAGAAAGAATTAGACCCACCACTGTTGCCCTTTGTAATCTGACATCAACATTTTATGTTCTCTTTCACTTTGCACCAGCTTTAAATGTAACTGCTGCTGAGGGAGCATTAGATGTCTGTCTGCATGAAAAATTGACCATATCTCCTTCATAATGCATTCTCAAGCTCACCCACCTCAGAGTTATTTCTTTATTATTAATTCGGACTTTCTGGTTGCCAATCATGCAGTAGGCATGGGAAATAATAAGGCAGTGTGTTCCCTTGCCCTGACTATCTTCTTATAAGGGGCAGGGTGTTCTTCTGTCATTCTTTCCTTCTCATTCTGCTTGGGAAGACAGTGCACAGAAATTGGAAAGATGTATTGCTTATATTATACTTCATCTGGTTTCCAGAAATAACACACCTGTACAAGCTCCCAGAAGTTTTTGAGGCAACTCCAAACTGTGAATAGAACTTAGATAAAATGCTAGAGAAAAAGATATGCTATGGCCAGGTCTTACCCTATAGCTCTGCTGTGCAGATGCTTGTTTGTAATGTGTTAACTTTAATTCACATTCTCTAATATTGAGAGGACTAGACTCTCCTTACCAGTTTGTGACTTAGGCCTTAAGTAATTTCTCCAGTCTACAGTGTGCAAGTCAGCTCTCTGTCACTGTGACAAACAGTTGAGATAATTGGCTTACAAAGTGAAAAGGTTTATTTTGAGTCACTGTTCTAGCTGTTTCAGTCCTGTTTTTTGTTTTTGTTTTTGTTCCTAACTTTATTGCTTTGGGCTGATGGTAGGCACATATAACTGAGTCAAGCAATCCTCCTGCAATCAGTTCTCCTAGCTGGGAAGTCAATGAGAGAAAGGCAGAGGATCGGGTCTAATAGCCCCTTCAAGAGCATATATTCAATAGACCAGGCCCTCCACACACACCAGGCCCCACTTCTTATACTTCTCACCACCTTGCAACAAGGCCACACTGGAAACAAAGCTGTTATCACACAGGCATTTAAGGGCAGCTAAAAACCAGATTTTAGCACAGAGCAACTCACCCAAGCCAGGATTCAAAACCAGATCCCAGGCATGAATACTTCCTACTTTGCATGAATGTTTCAATAAAACCCATGTGTCTTGTATTCCTTGTTTTCTATCAGTTAGGCAGGTAAGGACCCAAAAGTTCCATTCCAATGGAGTAAAGTCCATTATATCCACCATATTTTTAGCCAAGATGTCAAGCCTCTCTGTTTCTGAACCTCAGTATACCTGAAATGTCTAAGAATGAAAAGTAAAGATACTGTAGAAAAATTAAAAGATGATTGACAGCTGACTGATCCCAAGGCTCTATGAGCTTTTAGAAAGGTGAAGACATGAATACAATGTCACTGCCCAGGGTTGTGTAAGTTGTTTCATAGTACTCTGAAAACACACAACATGGTCACATTATCCTCCTTCTCCATTGTGTCCTGCTTTCTTGTTAAGTTTCATTTCTTTCTTTCCATTCTTCTCTATGATGTGAATTGAAAGGCTGAAATATCCAGGCTGATTGAGAGTGATTGAGAAAGACACCCAGCATTGACCTCTGGCTTCTACAAAATGCATGAACACACATATGTACAACACACACACACACACACACACACACACACACACACACACACACACACACACGAAGGAGGAGGAGAGGAGAAGTAAGCAAAGGAGGAATAGACAAAACCTAGGAACATGACCTGTAGGATAAAGCCAAGGTACCTCTGCTCCTTCCCTGCCAGATGATGGCTTTGTTGGTGGTTGATTCTTTCATCTGAAATTTCTGTCACTCTTCCTTCTCTCTGCTACAGTGTCCATCTCATTCCAGAGACAGTTTCCTCCCACAGTCCTTCATGCTTGACAGAGGTGACAGTTTTTAGCCATCAGCAGTCTCTTGGTGATTCAATGGCACACCATTAA
Organism: Onychomys torridus; assembly: GCF_903995425.1. NCBI lineage: Eukaryota > Metazoa > Chordata > Mammalia > Rodentia > Cricetidae > Onychomys > Onychomys torridus. Next base: position 41,303,991 of record NC_050447.1, read on the forward strand.
ACTCACTTCAATTGACTCTGATTGTGACAACTGTCTTCTGCAGGAGCCCCTGACTGTTAGAGTGATGAACACTAGAGGAATTCCCTAAGCTCACCCTCCTGGCAGGAAGACAGCAGGAGGTCTTAAGAATATTTCATCAGAGCAGAGAACTGACCTTGGAAATCTGTGATCTGCCATCACAACCCAAGGGCTACTTGAGTCAACAGTGTTGGTGGTGACTGAGGAAGGGTGGGCTGAGGTCAAGACTGGCACTTGGTTATAAAGCAAGATTAGTTCTCACCGAGATTATGGGTATTGCCCCCAGGGACTATACATAAAAGGAAAACACATTTAGAGTACTGAGCTATTAATTTAAAATACTGGTGATTACAACTTAACAAGCAGCTTTCAGTCTAATGGTTTCCTGTGTCTGTCCTATAGAGTTAAATATGCAGCTTGTAGGTCTCTAATGGTGAAGTAAAGTCCTGGGTAATTAGAAGTGGAATCCTGACACTTGAAATGGGGAATTAAGTGAAGCATACTTGAGGTGGAGAACTCAGTAACTCCAAATCCCCCTGTCAACATCTGGAGCATATGAATGAAGGACAGTAATATTAAATGTAGGCTGAATTTATTTATGGGCATGCACTGTCTTGGGATTTGGCATTTAATAAATCGACTTTAGCACCCTAGAAAGGTATTAACAGTCTTGTGAGTGATTAATTTAATTTGTTCATCAAGTGGCATCCACAGTAAAAAAAAAATTAAATTGAGAAATTATTATGGCAAACTGTGAATGAATAAGGACAGTGGCTTAGGGGGTGAATGTAATACTATTCAGCTATCCCTAATTATATTCTGGGAAGGGACAGGACAGGACTTTAAAAAAACAATAAATATTTCATTATGAGGTATACCACATCTCTCAAGAGCTTTCCTGAAGATATAATCAATGAATGGATGACTACAAATGGGTAGAAGATGCCCCCTTTTCCCATCTACCTGGGTCATTGCTCCACAGTCCTGTATATTAAATAACCATCATAGTAAGAACAGACCTATGCATGAGCTCAGTAGCCTGGACATCTTTCTACATATGACCAGCCACTACTAAAGCTGAGAACCAAGCTACCAACCCCTGAAGTCAATACTAAAGCAGATGCAACATCATTCCCTGATGTGCCAGCTACCTTATAAGTCACATGGATAAAATGAAGTTTATGAATCATGGAAAGAAATATATTTTCTAATTGATTAAGAGGAAGTGGAACCTGAGTGTTCTCTCATATATGTGTGCAGGTATACATGCATATGTGGACATGGAAGTCAGAGGTCAACCTTGGGTGTTGTTCATCAGGAGCTGTCCACCTCATTTTTTGGAGACAGGACCTTAGACTCATTGACTTGGATAGACTGCTGGCCAATCCCAGATATTCAACTGCCTCCACTCCTGAGTGCTGAGATTAAAAGTGCTTTCTACTTCATTGGCTTTTTAATGTGGTTTCTGGAGACTAAACCTGGGCCCTTGTGCTTGCAAGGGTATCTACCCAATCCAGGTAAAACTTTCTTCTCAGAGAAATATATACGTAGTTGGGTACAGGGTCACTTTCTCAGTCTATAAAGCTTCTGCTAAATCTATAATGTCTTTTTATCAACACGGTATCCCAACAAAAACTGTGTTATGTTATGGTTTTGTTGTGCCCAGATTATGACCCCCCAAGAGAGACCACTGAAGATGAGCGTACCAGAATGCAAAAGCAAGGCTTTATTAGGGAACAATTCACGTCTAGGCAGGGACTTTGTCAAGCACATCCAACTCAGTGGAGGCTGGAGGAGGTGCCCAGCCTGAATTGAGCACAGCTTTTAATGAAAAAAAGAAAACAAAAAACAAAAAAAACAAAACCACAAGATTACAATAGCAGAGGATTTCCATACATGTACATTTCTGATTGGCTCATTTTTAGGGACTTACCAGAAACCTTTTATTAATCTTATTGCTGGTGGGGGGTTGTTTGTCACCATTTCTCATTGGCTGCCTGAGGGTAGAAACATTCTGTGGCTCAACAATCGCCATGGAAGACCAGGGTTGGGACATTCCGTGGTCACACAGTCACCATCATCACGGTTAATTTGTGATTCTGTACTTTGTACTTTCAGGTTCCTGGAACTTGGGTCAATTGTGGGAACAAAAAATCTAAACCTAGAATAGAGATTGTTACAAACTGGGGAGCCTTATTTTAAAAATGGAGGAGCTTTGGTCTCACAGTTTGAAAGTGAAAGGTCCTCAGACTTATGCTTTGATCACACGGTCTTTAGCTGGTGGTACTGTTTAAGGAGGTTGTGGAATGTTTGAGACATGGTGGCTAGCAGGCCCAATTTGATGGCTAGAGATGGTGCCTGCCCCTGCTTCCTGCTTCATTTTTGTTTCCTACTCTGCTAAGACATGCAGAGTCATTGTAACATCCTGCAGCCTCCTTCTGCCTCCTGCCATCATGGACTGTCATTCAAACCCTGGGCCAAAATAAAGTTTCTCCTCAAAGTTACTTTTGTTGTGTATTCTGTAACAATGGTGAGAACCAACTCATACCTACTGTTGCAATGGCCCAAAGAGCGCATTTTGTGGTGAGGAAATGGCAGCCATGAACTTTCCCTGCTGGAGAACTTGGTCTTTCAGCCTTACCAGCTGGAGGCAGCAATGACAACAGAACACTGCAGGGGCTCAGCCACAGTTCTCTTAACTAATGGCAACCCTGAAAGGCCACCTGCTTACCAAACAGCAGTGCTTCCTAACCACTGTACATTCATGACCCTTTTCACCCAAGAAACTTTTTTTCAATGCTTAAGGACAATTTTACTAGCTCTGGAAACCAAATCCCCCAAACAGGCAAACTGTACATCTCAGCTGCTGCCCAGAGGTTGAGGAGGGAGGAGAGAAGGAAAATGTCATGGAGTCTGAGCTGTTCGGACACATGGTAGGCACACAGCATGTGTCAGGGAGGGGAGCTTTAGAGGAGTAAGGAACACCAACACATTGGGAATGCATACCCAGAGCAGATATAAAAGAAAAAAGGAAAAGTTATGCTTTTCTGATTAATTCAGGAAGCAGGCAGGATTAAAAAACTTTGTGTCTAAGGTATAAGAAAATGCACTGGGGGTGAGGACAGGGATTCTGAGAAGAGGCAGTACAATTTCTCATTATAGTAATAATATTTCACCTATTTTTTTCAGCATGGCTTAAGGTGAGATCACCTTTCCAGGGTTGGTCTCTTGACACAGTGGTTGACCTTGCCGCCTACCAGGAATGTTACCAAGAGATCCTATTCTCTTGACCAAAGGAGCTTTTTAATCCAACAATTTTGATAATGCTTGGTCTATAAGTCTTGATAAACAAATCAAATATTTACTGATAATCAGAGAGAAATTTATTTCAAAACAATTCTTTGGAGTACATATAATTTTGTCATTTATTAAAGGTGAAAGCAAATTTACATACTAATGAGAAGGGTGTGCTTGTTTATTTTCACATGAAAAATTAAATCTTGGCTGAATGTTTGAAAATGCATGACAGGGACCATCAGCAGCATTTTCCAGAGTCCACTGATATTTCCCTTTTATAATCATCAGTGCTGAGAGCACAGCTTCACATAAATATGCAGAGCAAGATGGCAGAATTATGCTTAGTGCCATTTCCGAAATTGTTGGAAAATCTGCCCTAATCTCGAGCCAAAGTTCATTGAATGGTGGTCTGTGACACTCAAGTCAGCAACTCAAACAGGAATTTTAAAAAAAAGAAAAGAAAAAGAAAAATGATCAAACATTTCAACACAGCTCAATCCAAAGATATACTAATTCCATACTTACATGCTGAGGAATGATGGTAGAAAAATATTAAAAACCTGTTGCTTTTTGTAATGCAAGCACTGTGCCTCTAGATGAGCAGAAAATTCTGTATATGCTGTAAAACAATTGTAATTGCTAATATACAAGTGTCTAGAATCTGAGCTAGGGTGTTTCATGCAGCATTCATTGGCATTATGTGGTATGACGGCATGCACACTGAAAAGTGCAGGATTTATGTGTTCATAAGCAAGTCTGCAGTCAAATCCCTTGATGCGATATGGATAATCAAGGCTAGAAACACCTCAAATTCATTACACACTTGATTTTGAATTGGTATTTTGGCCATTGAACACCTAGAAACTTTTTATTATTGCCAACATTTTATTGAGCTCTGTGTTCAGCTATACTACTCCATATGGATTCAGAAGCCACATCTTATTAGATGCTGTGTCTTAAGGAGGTGGTTCTTAACTGCTGCCTTGGGTCAGGGAAACAAGGGTTAATCTAGATATACAGAACCTTGCCCATACAAAATCACCTTCTAAAGGAATTGTTTCTTGACCCAGAAAGCATGTCAGAAAAGGGCATATCCAAAAGAAAAAGAAATTCCCTCAGTGAACACAATGGTGATCCCATGAAACTAGAAATTGGCACTCCCTTCACACCGGGCATTTTAGGCTCATCAAGTCCCTGAGCAACTAGAGATAAGGTGGGAGTTGGGGGTAAGTGCATCTCTACTGGCTGGACTTATTGATCCAGACCTCTAAGAGAAAATCGCTGTGGAAAATAGACATGACAGTCTTTAGGAGTCAGAAATTCACTAATGTGTATGCATCTTACAGGTCATACACCAAGAGCTATGATCCTGGGGAACATAATAAACTAAGAAAGACAAACACAAGACTTGGGCCCAAAGGAAATGAAGAACTGGGTGCTGACAACTGTGAGGATCTTGGGATCCCTGGTGGCAGAAGATAGTTGAGTGATCAACATAATAGTCAGTACCCTGCACGAAACTGTTGCTCCTGCATTTTTCAGTCCCCCTGTACACTGAAAACAGTCATGCTTAAAGCCAACATTTACCTTCCAGGTTAGACTCTGACTAAATTAAGTTCCCTTGAAATAATGCAGTGATAAAGGGGGCTGTCATGGTTTCCCCTTGGTGGGTATGTGTTTGGTTTGGGGGGGTGTAAATATACAGAAAGAGACAAGAGGAAGAGAGGAAGCGAGGTAAGAGAAGGCCTGGAGGAGGAAGAGGTGGAGTTGGAGAAGGAGAAGGAGGAGGAGAAAAGAATAGAGAGACTTGATGAGCCTAAAATGCTGGGGTCAGGGGAGTACTACTTTCTGTTTTCACAGGATCACTGTTGTATTTACTGAGCTCCCTTCATCTTTGGCATTGAATTGATATTGATGTTTGACAGTCAGAGAGAAAGAAGACAGGATGTTTATTTTCCTGGCTTCTCCCCTGTATTGTTGTGCTTGGGTTGTAGCTGTCCACCTGGATCCATAAAGGCTGTCTGATGACACTCTTGTTGCTGCTAAAGTTTCTCCAGGTTCCAGAATTGCCCATTTTTTTTTTCTTTTATGCCTGGGCATTGGCATAAGAACAGCTTCCTGCTAGGACTAGACTCTAGGTGATTCCCATTACCCTTGCTTGTGATTTTGCTCTCCTGTGCACCTGTTCTCTGTATTAGATTCCCTTCAATGCACTCAGAGTGTTCCATCCATTCTGTCCAGGGGCCTGGTTAGTGGCCAGTTGTTATGTCTGTGAATAGCATGTTAGGCATGTAGAGTGTGACTTGAGATACCAATACAAAATCCCTTCTGTAGAATATTGCTAGCAGATATCTCATTTAAGAGCTAAAAATATCCAAGCCTTTGTATAATAGATAGCATGATTTCTTCTCAGAGATTGATGTTGGATAATATTGTAAATTTCAGAATTCCTGTTTTGTAATTATTTCTTTGGCAAAATATTCACTAGCCTCCCTGTTGAATTATTGACTACTGATAGATTCTGGGGGAAAGGCAATCACTGACTTCAGTGTTGTGCCAAGCAGTGAGCCCACCAGACTCCATCAGATAGTTCCAAAACTGGAGTTAAAGTCAATGAGTCACAAAAGAAAACAAAAAGACATGAATGTGATAAAGAGACTTGTGGACTTGTGGGGAGGAGGAGGGGGTGGCAGGAGTGGAACAGAGAGGAGGGAGTGAAGAGGTGAGAGTAATCTTAGTTCACTCACATGCATTCAGAGAGGCAAGACCTCAGAAAACATCCCACTTAAGAAGACACCTGACAGACTAGGAAAAACACAGCAGTTAAAGGGGGGAGGGGGAACAGCCAGGTGTGGGGGTTTGAATGAGAATGGCTTCCATAGGCTCAGATATTTGAAAAAAGTTAAGCAGTTGGTGGAACTATTTGGGAAGGATTGGGAGGTGTGGCTTTGTTAGAGGAGGTGTGTTACTGGAGGGGGGGCAGGCTTTCAGGTTTGAAAAACCCACCCCATTCCCAATTAGCTGCTCTCTACCTTGTACTTATAGATAAGTTCCCGACTACTGCTACAGTGCCATGTCTGCCTGCTGCCATTCTCTGTGCCATGATGACCATAGACTCTAACCCTTCGGAACCATAGGGTCCATTGAATGTTTTCTTCTACAAGTTACCTTAGTTATATGGTGTCTCTTCACAGCAATAGAAAAGTAACAAAGCCACAGGACAGAAACAAATGCACACAACACACACACACACACACACACACACACACACACACACACACACACACACACATCATAGTTAGAAAGAGCAAGACTCTCAGCTGCTAAGTGACACAAGCCTAAACAGGTGCATGGACTATGTCTAGGAGGTAAACAACCTTTTGCTTCTCTCTCCACTTTTCCTTTTCTGCGTTCCTCTCTCTCTTTATTCTACATGTGCTTTTGGAAAACGTCTTAAGCAATAGTTAGAAAATTGATATGAAAGAGTACAGAAAGAACCCTCCCCCGCCAAAGAAATTCCACCGTTTCCCTGGGTTCAAATAGCCAGCCCTATTATTCACACTGTACTTAACAGAGCCAAGATCCCAATTTGTGTTAGGGACACGTGATTGCTAGGATCATCATTCAATTAGAAAGCAAACCCACTGTTTCAGATCAGTCTGACTCACTGAAACACAGTCAAACAGACCTGTCATAATTTAGCCTGATAATTTCATTTAGGCCATTGTAAATGATAAATGAAATTGGAGATCTCAGCCTTGTCTCTTGTTTTGGCTGCCTTTAGTGTGCTGTTGTCTAATTTTGCCTATTATTTATTTTTTCAGGGTCTTTGGGGTTGGTGAGTCTGTGGAGACAGCCTTCCAGGCAGTCATTAAATGATCTTGCATAATCCCTTTATGAACTGCCAGCATAATCTCTGTAATGACCAGCAAGATTCAGATGTGACTTTGTGATTCTGTTTTGTGATATGAACACCTGCAGGGCCCTCAAACAGCAAGAACAAAGAAGAAACATGTAGGAAGCATTTGAAACTCTAATCTCCCTCTCAAGATTTAAATAGCCCCACTGTTTGACCCAAAACCAAAGTCTTCTAAACTTTAGAATCTAAAGCTGTGGTTACCAACCTTCCTAATGCTATGACCCTTTAATACAGTTCCTCATGCTGTGGTGACTCTCAACCATAAAACTATTTTCCTTGCTACTTCAAAACTGTAGCTACTTTGCTACTTTTATGAATCATAATTTAAATAAATACCTGTTTTTTTTCTTGATGGTCTTAGGTAACCCTTTTGAAAGGGTCATTTGACCCCCAAAGGGGTTGATACCCACAGGTTGAGAGCTGCTGATCTAAAGCATCAGGGAAAAACAAAACAAAACAAACAAACATAAAAATGTGTAGGTTGCTGAGAGGCCTCAGCAGGCAAAAGTGCTCTCTACCTAGCCTGACAATCTCTGTATAAACTTCCTGTCTGCCTAGTAAAGTCTTGCACACTTGAAACTTTTGAAGAGGGCGATCTCATGTAAATATTTTTATCACAATGAAACAAAATAAATCAGACCCTTCATGGATTCATGAATTCATGGATTCATTAGCAACTGTTGCAGGGCATGGATGACAGGAGCCCTGTGGTAGCTGAAAGATCTGTACATATGAACCCACAGGGGACCAGAGACTGTCCAGGGTAATTTTCCAAGGACAAAGGTGCACAGAAGACCTGGGGAGCTTACATATCTGGCCTGGCTGAGATGTCATTTAGTTGATAATAGCCTACATCTCTGCTTCCTCCCACCCTCAAACCATGATACTATGTTTGATATCACCTGATCAGTGTGGACACCTTCTCTACGTGGAATCAGCACTTGACTTTCTGTCCAGCTTATGTTTTTTTCACAGATTACCCTGAAATCTTATCCCTATTGTTAGAGTGTAGAATTTCATTGTTGAGGCTAAAGATTATTCTGCTCATTATCCCACACTGCTCCACATTTTCTTTTTCCACTCATCTGTCAGTGTGTAGTTAGAGTGTTGTAAGAATAGTAAATGGGTGCTGGTATCTCTTTGAGATCTTCCTTTCATTTTGGGGTGGTGGGAGGGTAAATACCCAGAAGACTTGTTGGAAACATATGGTGTTTCCTATGTCGCTTTTCTGATGGATCTCCATCCTGTTTCCTACAGCAGCTGTACCATGCTGCCTTCTCACCAACTATGCTCCAAGTTCTAATCTCTATACAACCTTGCCTATGCTGTGGCCATTTTGACTACTCCTAAAAACTATAAGGAATCACTTACTGTGGTTTCACTTATATTTTGCTTATAATGGTAACATGGGGGGGTCTTTTTTTATATTGTGTCCATTGGAGGTGTTGTGTGTGTATGTGTGTGTGTGTGTGTGTGTGTGAGAGAGAGAGAGGGGGGGGGGTTAAGTTCTTAGACTATTTTAAAAACAGGTTATTAAATTTGTTGCAATCATCTCACAAAAATTCTTTACAGGCGTTGAAGATTAATACAAATGTTTTCTTGAACTTCATATGTGGCCTTTTAGCTGCTTGAATAGTCCTTTAGTTGTGCAAAAGCTTGTTGTTCTGTTGTTTATTTCTGGTTTTGTTGACTATACCCTGAAAGTAATATATCTTCTCTCTCACTAATTTTAGTTGGACTCTATTACTTTTATGATATGTAACATTTTGAAATTTAAAAACCATGTAAGGCTAAAAACAAATCACTATGAGTCATATGGGGGAGGGAAGAGGCAAGATTCAAGGATCTTCTAGAGTATCTCATCTAGCCACATCAGGCATTTAGATAATGTGGGCAGTGTGGGCCGTCTGTGGACAACACTATATGGTATTGAGTCCAGGGATCAAGATCCCAAGTGTTTAGCAAAAGCCAGACAACAATGAGATCTCCAAGTATGGATAGGAATGTGTCTTAAAATTCCCATGCCAAACCAGGAACTTATAGCCTCCAGCAGGCTTGGCTCAAGTCATGAGCTGTGAACTTTGTCTTCCAAGTAAGACTGTTTTTGCTATTACTAAACCAAATACCAGTGTATCTTGGCCAAGAACTGGATTTTTTCCTGATTTCACCCACCTCCTCTCATGCATGATTCCAATTTCTTTGATAGACTGGCAACCGCTGCATGAGATGTAAGGAGACTCCAATGATAGTGTGTGGGCAAACCAATTCAGTTCCTGAGGAGTGTTGGTCTGTATGGAATAGGCTACCTTGGGTGTTCTTAAAAATTGCCTCAGTGGGAGATTCCCTTGCCAAAAGTCTTAAATCACCTGAAAGCTGCCTTGACAACCAGAATAATAGAGAGAGGGTGCACATAGAAAGCAGTGTCTGGTTTGATGAGCCAATTGGCTCTCCTCTGGGTAGGGGCTAGATGGGGCACAGTAGACCCCAGAAGGACAAATTCAAGCAGAGCCCACATTAAAGAATAACAAAACTTCTATGGAGGATCACAGTGAGGACACCTCTAAATCTCATGGACATGAGGAGACAGGGGAAACAGGAGGTCTGGGAGGGGATCCAGGAGTGCAGGTCTGAAGACACATTTGGGTAGATGCAGACAACCTTTCACTTTTGAGCTTCCCCTCCAAAACTAATGAGAAGTTAGTTTTCTCTTTCATCCTAAATCCATCATGGGTTATCTCCCTGGATACTACAGAAAGTCTGCTGTAATTAATTAACACTCTAAACTGTTTTCAGCTTGTTTTGGGGATAAAAATATTGTCTCTATGATTAATTGATACCTCTGTAAGGGCATTGAAAGTCTTGGTCATTTTTTTGCCCTCCCTAGCATTTAACTCTCCTGAAAATAGAAGACTTAATTAATAAACTCTCATTGCATGAATGATTGAATCATATTTTTTAAGAAAACAGCATTTCCTAATAGTTTGTAAATGTCAACATCGCCTCTGTGATGTTATAAGACAAGAGGGTCTCTTGAGAGGGATAAAACTTGCATACTGCCTTTAAGGCTCATTTATCATCTTTACATTGTCTTCAAAAGCATTTGAATTTTTGCTACAATCTAAAATATCAAACTCCAGATCACTACCCAAGCCAACTGGAAACATACTTGAAGATACTGGAGACTTGTAGAGAAGAGGGTCTCCCACATGACTGTGGTTAAATACTGTGTCAAAGTTGTTATTAAAATGGTATATTACACAAGCCCTAGCTCACCTACACCCAGCAGGCCTGTTTTCTAGAGCTCCTGTACAAACTGCCACTGAATGCTATTCTCTTTGAATTCCCTTTTGTTCTCAGACTAGCAAATATTTTTAGCAAACAGCAAGACTAATGTGACTCTATGCTAAAAATGGCCAACATCGGTATAAACAAAATTTATTTAGTAGCAGAAAAGTGCCTCTGTGCAATTATCTTGTTTTAACACAAAGGGGATATTTTACAATTACAAACACCTGTTGACAAATTTCTAACTCCGTGGCTGCAGATGCTGCGGGGTTTTGTTTTGTTCCTACACTTAATAGTCTCACTAATTATAACTGTTTAAAACTATGGTCCAGAAATATGTTGCAGACACATATTGAAAGCATATTAGCTGAAAATAACACAAATTAAAATAGAAAATCAAACATAACTATAATTAGTTGGTAAGCAGAATGGTCATTTCTTCCTAGAGAACTATTTTTGTGACTGGATGTAGGCGAAAGGTCAGACCCTCTACGTATTTAATGTGAAGGAAAACATCTTCCATTGGGCTTTGCAAAAATGCCTGAAAACCTTTGATGTATTTTACTTGAATTTACAATATATGTTTATTTTAATCCAACACTTATAATCTTTATGACATATCTTTCTCTTAGTCACCAGGACCTATGGTGGGATTGGTGATATTGGATGTGTTGTGGGCCTCTTCTCAGAACAGGGTGAACTTGTAACTATATGGTTAAGTTATGTATCCTTTCTGTGCCTTGCTGTCTCATTGGTACCTCAGGAATAACACTCAGACAGGTCAGGGGGTAATGTAAGTCATGTTTCCCCTAAGTCAATTTCCCTATTAGGACTGTAGGAAGGAGACTGCAGGCTCCAGGAGGAAGCAGGTTGTTTCCTTCCTGGTTATTTCCTGTTGTTGCCTTTGGTTAGCCTGTCTCCTTCCTCTTCCTGTAACCATTGTCTTAGTTGTGTTTCTTCACCCTAGTGCTATAGTCTATAGTTACAGCAGCCATTGAGCCAGTATGAGGGTTTTTCAGTGTGTAAGGATCCAGCTTTCCTATCAGAAACACTACTATATCCAACCTTCAGTCTCTGGGCCACAGGATAGCTATAAACATAGCATGACACAAAATCTTAAATTTGGTTAAAACATGATGAGTTCCTTTGTTTGCTCATTTGTTTTTGGTAACTCGATCAAGCAGTTCTAGAGTGTGAATTTTACAGATGACAGCACATGTTGCAATATCAAAAGGCTGACTTGACTGCACCAAGTCAAGTCTGTCTTCAAAGCTCATGAGCCTTCTGGGAACCTCCTATGTCATCAAACCTGTCAGCACTAGCTGAGCAGTGACTTCCCTAGGAAGCCTGAGTGTCGGTCCCACACATCACCCTACAAGTTTCTCATTTTTCATGTTTCAAACACAACGCCAGTGATAATAACTTATTGTTGAAATCACTACCTATAATGGCCCCGGCTTCTCTATTGACTTCTGCAGATACCTAGTGAACAATTAATTATACTTGGTGTGTTAATTACTTGTGCTGGTGCTGTGATCAAACACCTGACATGAAGTGATGTGAGGGAGGAAGCGTTTAGGCTCACAGTTTGAGAGTATTTGTCCATCACGATGGGGAAAGCAGAAAGGAGACACTCTCATTTATAGTGATGGGAAGATGAGGTGGCTAGGTTAATCTTAGCAGATCAGTAAAGAGGATGCTGATGCCCAGATCTCTCCTCCCCTTTCCGCATTATTCAGTCTAGAACCTCAATACATGGGAGTGGTATGGTCCATCCATACTTAGGGCAGATCTCTACCCTCTGTTAATCTCTGGAAAAGCCTTCACAGATATACCCGAAGATGTGTCTCATTAATGGCCTAGGCATTTCTTTTTAAAGAAATTCAGTATTTAAAAAAATCCATAAGTATGTACCTCTACTACATACAATCTTCATTCCCACCTTCCCTTCCAGCTTCAAGTTCTTTTTTTTTTTTTTAATAATCTATTGAGACCAATTAGTGCTGCCCATGCCCATGGCTACTCATGGCTGCATAGTCATACAGAGGGGCATGGACAACCTGCCAATGGCCAACCTCCAAGAAAAGTGACACTCCATCTCATATTAGTCATCCACTGGCAATGTAGTTCCTCAACTTGGAGTGGAGTCTCAGGATCCCTCACCCTTTCATTCTGGAATCTTTTGTCTTATATAGGTTGTATGCACTTAACCACAATTTTGGTAAGTTCAAGTATAACAGCCCTGTCATTTCCAATAGAAATTTTTTCATCCAATCAATTTGGTAGTCAAAATTAACCAGCACATTTAGTTATAAACTCTTTCAATCAAAGTTCTTCTACTAAAACAACTAGTACGATTTCTATCTCCTAATTGGATCCTGATTGATATAATTTCTAGAATTACATTCCTGCTGAATATCATCCAACATCAGCATCATGTGGAATGGCACTGTGAGTGTGTGTGTGTGTGTGTGTGTGTGTGTGTGTGTGTGTGTGTGTGTGCTATCTTAGATACAGCATGGTAACCAAGACATACAAGTTATACTATGGAATAAATTTTAGTTTAACAGTACAAGCCACCATATAAAAACCCTGAAATTTTGAAAACCTTTGGATTCTAACTGATTAGTAAACTTATGGCCAAGCATACTGAAACAGACCAGATTACATATAGTAATGTGACTGAAACTCAAAAATCCAGCCTCTGAGGATTTGGAGACAAAAAGATAAAAAAAGTAAAGAGATGTCCTAACAAGTATTTGTGACCACAAAATGCTGCTGAAACTCATTCCTCTATCCTAGGGCAGTGAAGATCTTGCCAGGCTTTAAGTTGATCTCATTGAAGGAACACAAAGAAAACACGAGACAGAAGGAATCCCATGATGTTAAGACGAGAAAGAACTGAGATCAGTAGAGGGACAGAGCAAGAGGGTGCATTGCAGCAAGCAAGTGTATTTTTATCTGGCATTCAAGTAAGTGCAATTGTGACATCTGAAAATAAGTGATGCAGAAAAAGGAAAAATAATTATAGGGAGGATAATATATAATAATTAACTACTGAAAAAGAGTAGGCTTTAAATAACAGGATACTGGGGAAGCAGGGATAACTTGAGCTGATTATACAGACTCAATTTCTCACACTGAGGTGAGAGGAGCATTATCATTTAAAATTCACAGCCCTTAAAAAAAGCACAGACAAAACATGTAATTATTATCTGCCAACGGGTAGAATAAAAGGCTGCCATGGTGTGGATCCATGTTTAATTTACAAAGTTCCATGTGTTTTTCAAGTTACCTAACCTCCTCTTTCTTGCCTAATTAAAACACTCAGAAAATTCTTATACATCTTAGAAATATTGGCTATATTATTTTTAAGTAGGTACTGATACACATGCACACAGAGAGAGGTCGGGAGAGAGAGAGAGAGAGAGAAAGAGAGAGAGAGAGAGAGAGAGAGAGAGAGCGCACAATGGCAAGACAACAAAGGTTAGAGAGATCCATAAGCACTGATTTGTTATTTAAATGTCACATAACACAGAAAAGAATACAAGTGTGTAGTACAACCAGTGGGAAGTGCAGCCTCTGAGTCATACACTTTAGCAGACTATACAGATTAACACTAATAAGCTCACAAAAGGTAACAAATGCCAATAGATTCCTCTGTGGTCACTGGTCCAGAAATGACCACTGTCAGAAGGGAGGAAGAGAAAAATTTACTCTGATACCTTCCAACTCTCTCCAGACCCCAACTCTCTTGTTTTAAGTTTCTGTTAAAGCTAATTAGCCTTGTGAGCCTTACTATAGACAATGCTTATCTTAGGTGTGAAATAACATTTTAAAACTATGTCTCCAGAGTGTTCTGTCATGTTCAGCATGTAAGGGCCTTTCCTTACCAAGAGAAGGAGTACGTTTCTGTTTGGAGCTAAATATTAGGCCACTGTATTTGATTGACAGCACAATTTCTCAGAGGTTCTGAAGCATGTTTTTTTTAAAAAAATTTTTTTTATTCCTTGTACTTCAGTCAGATTCTGTTTATTCTTTGAAAAGCCCTAGATCTAAGATTATATATCCTTTTGGCAATAGGAAGCTAAAAAAAAAGTTTGCAGATGTAAAATATAATTATCATGTTACTTTTTGATGGCTAGACTTTACACTCACATTTTTAAATTTAAAAGAGAAACATTCTCTGTGTAACTCTCCAAGTAGTTGAAAAATATATTTTTGAAATGGAACTATATAGAGTAAAAATAAACAAAGCTGACTCGGTGATTTTCATTGTGTTCAAATGACTCTGCTACAGACTTCTCAGAGACATTTGGATGAGTTACAGAAGTTGATTTGCTGAGAAGGGTCATAGGTGGCTCTTGGTCCAGTCTCAGCTGTGCTTGACTGGTAGAGGCTTTTAGTTCCTGCAATATGAAAGCTTGTTTCCAAATGGTGATTTCTTTGGTCTCTGAGAATAATTTGGATTCTACGGCTGAGTCAGCTGGTCTCCATGACCAAGCCAATGTCAAGTGTTGACCTTCACAGCCCCATATAGAGCCATTATAAAGGTCAGCAGTACATGGTGAACTACTCATGGGATCGTGAAATGATGGAGGGAGACTTGAGGCATTCTCTCTTTCACTTTAATGGGGATAAAAATGAGGTGAGGCCTGCATTACTTAAATCAGTTGCTAACACACTATAGCATCTTATAATTAGGAATAATAGTAAGAGTATTGAATGCATGTTTATCCAGTAACCCTCTTGTTTGCCATGTGAGCTGGCTATCATTATTACCCTTATTCCATGGGGTGGGGGATAGAGCCAAAGATGATTCTTGGCCTCTATTTAGGTCTCTCATTTAGAACGTGGTGAGATTAGGCAGAGATGGCCAGTTGTCTGAGTTGATGCTCTTCAGCATGTAATGCATTTGTTCCTAAGAGTCAGGAGCAGCATGGAGCAGTGGGTCAGAAGGTCAGAGGTTACTACATCACTGTTCTCTAGAAGCTCACACTCGTGTAGAAAGATTGGAAAACTTTATGATGACCCAGAGAGTAAATACAGCAGGCTTTCCCACAGTAGACTCTGTAGCAGTGATGCCATGTTATCACTATGATATAAAATCACCTGGTGATGATACATTAAAACAAACAAACAATGTGTTTGTGCTTTTGTGAAGCTCCCTTTACTTATCTAGGCTAAGGGCCAGCTTAGCTTGCCAGCCCTTGACCAATCCCTAAATGCCTCATTTTAACTAATATAATTGAGGCACAAGTACCATGAATGGGACATATCTACATACATATACATATACATATACATAGTCATGTATGTATGTGCAGGATCACAGAAGGAGGACTGATTTATCCTACCTGAGGAAGGTTAGGGAAAGTGTCCAAACAAAGTGTAGAAAAGTAAGCAACATAATGATTGACAAGAGGAAGGACATTCTGAAGAGAGGTGACAACATAAAGCACAACTCAGGAGGCATGGCCCTGGGGACATGGTGTGTGGTTTTCTAGGTAGGTAGTCAAGGTGTGTAACAAAGAACAGCAGGGACAGAGCCCATGAGAGATGGGATCAGGGTAGTGGTCTGTGGCAACCCTAGAGCAGGTTTAGGGATTTGATTTCAGATGGTAAAAACTAGGAGATGTTAAGAACGTTTTTTGAAAGAGAGCATCATTTGATTCATGCTTTAAATTTTAATTTCTTGTGCAGAGGTTATAGTTCATTTAATAAAATGATTGCCACATAGACATGGTATTTGATGCCTAGAAGCATTATAAAAATGGCAGGGCATGGTAGCATTCACTCACAATTCTAATGCTGAGGAGGTATAGACAGGAGGATGTCTGGATACATTGGCTAATCAGCCTAGCCTACCTCAGCAGATTGCAGGCCAATGAGAGACGCTGACTCAAAACACAAGATGGATACTCTATGAGAGATTATGTCAGGGGTGGACTTTTGCCTCCACACATATACAGACATGTGTATGCATGTGCACACACATACACACACACACACACACACACACACACACACACACACACACACAGAACAACTTCTTCAGGTTTCTTCAGAGGGAACCTATGATTCAGTATATTTTAAAACCATCTTCTTTGTATTGAGCAGATCTAACTTTTACAATAACTTAATTCCAGGAACTATGCTGCAGGAAAGGAAGCACTGAGAAATGGAAAGCAAAATGTTGACCTTTTAATTTGCGAAGATACTGCAACTTTGGTGTTTTGTTTTATTTTGTCTATTCCAATGCCCCTGCGTTTTACTTAATCTAATTAATCATTTCCTCTTTGGGGTCACAGGTAGTTTTCATGTTATTCATAAATAGGAGATTTCTGGAATTATTTTTATCTAGTCAATCCCCAACAGAAATATTTAATAGAAATTCATGGTTACAAGAAGTCTATCATACACCACCACAAATTATCTGAAAAGACACAGAACATAGTGCTGATGTTTGGTTCTGAGTCTACCTTGAAAATAATGTAAAACAAGTCTCTGAAGGGTGGAGGATTAGACAAATGCATTGGCCTATAAGTAGGGACCTGTCAGATCCATATAGAACCAGCCACCAGCAGCTACCATACCTTGAACTTGCTAATTCATAAACTGGAGATGAACTTACATGGTATCATGCTGCATAAGACATTTCAGAAAGTAAAAGTAGCTTTTGTGTGCATGATACCTAGCAAATAAAAGTATACCTTCATGGCCTCAGTAAGTTAAAGTAGGAATCATTGTTCTGAAAATGTATTTTGATCCTAACTTGTGAAGTGGTCAATAGAACCAGAACTGAATCACAACAGACTCTATGATTTCCAACACTTTGGAATAATATATAAACATTTTAGACAGAAATTGAATAAAACCACAGTGAGATATTTAAAAAATAACTTCTGGAGAAAGTACTTTCCCCTTTATAACATAATCTACAGATTAAGCCGCCTCCAACATAAGCCTGCAACTGTGCACAATGGCTAGCACTTGGCATTAGCAGAGACACTCCTGCTTAGATCTTAATGCGACATTAATTAGATTCTAACATTCCCACAATAGGAAGCTCAGCCTGAACCATAATCAAGTTATTAATTGTTTGGAGTGAGCCTTTATCTATCCCAGGACAGGTATGACAATTTTAGCAAAACTTCTCCATAATTCTCTTAAAATGGCAAATCACATTGATTGATTTGTTTAATATTAAATTAAATTCTGTGGATGTATTCCTTGATTCAAATTGTTAGCATTGCACCAAGGATCTCTGCAGCTATGTTCATAAGAGGTGGCAACCTGTAATTTTCTTATGGTGTCATTAATATCTTGGTGTTGTTGGCCTTATAAGTCAAGTTGGGAATTCTTTCTACTTACTCAAATTTCTGGTAGGGAATTTATCTGATTGATGGTATTTCTTAGAGTTTGCATTGGTGTGTCCATGTGTTTACTGAAGGTTGTTTGATAAAGAATTGTATTGATTGAGTGTGAGAGCATGTGTGTGTGTGTGTGTGTGTGTGTGTGTGTGTGTGACAGAGAGAGGGGAGGGAGAGGGCGAGGGAAGGAGGGAGGGAGAGAGAGAGAGAGAGAGAGAGAGAGAGAGAGAGTTTTGTTGCTGCTGTTTATAGTTTCAATTTGATTGTCACCATTGGCTCATCTTTGTCTTTTATGAGTATGTCCTTTTGAACTTGAATTTCAAGTTTATGGTCACCTTCTTTTCTGGCTTTTTGAGGAGAAATCAGTCATCATTTGTGGTTTTGTTTCCCTGATATAGTGTATTGTTTTCATTTGACTGAATTTACCATTTCCTCTTAATATTCCCTGATTATCTTTTGATTATCTATAGCAATGTCTCTGCTCTTATCCCTGATGTTGATGGCTATGTTCACTCTCTTGTGTGTAACTCATTTTCAGATTGATTTCCATGAGGCCATTAAAGCCCCAAACATCCATTGAATGGAATGAGTTAACTCATTAACATGCCATCAGCATGAAAACAATTACATTGCCTCTTAGGGATGATTGAAAATACAGTTCCCACATTCATTTCCAGCAGTGTATTTTGTTCTCTTGTGAAACTCTGGTTAGTAGAGGCTACTTGAGAAGTTACAGGCATTTTCCTTAACTCCCCACAGTTTGCTTTTCCCGTGGAAATGCGAAGACACATAGAAGTTAAGTTCCATGTGTTTCCTGTTATCTGTGATCTTGTTACATGTATTGCTACAAATGCACAATCCTCCCCACAAGAAATGGTCTCATTTTATTTAAATATTAGTATTTATTTTTGAAAAGATAAAAATAGAGGGCTAGAGAGATGGTTCTTACAAAGGACCAGAGTTTGGGTTCCAGTCCCCACATGATGACTCACACCAGCCTATAACTCCAGCTCCAAGGGATCTGGCAAACTCTTTTGGCTTCCACAGTTATTTCATTCACATGTGCACATACCACCCCCATACATATATTTGTATTTACATATACATATCATACACATACACACACACACACACACACATATATACATAGCTGTAGTAGGACAGGCCCATAGGCTCAGTAGCCAAGGCATGTACATAAAGTACTCCTTAAGAGCCAACCTGGAGTCTGCCTGAGGGCCTAGCAACAGGAGCTGTCAGAGTTCCTAGTCACTGTCAGAGCTCCTGATCGTGCTGAGCCAATGAGGGATGACCACACAGACTGGGAACTTGGAGGAAGGTATATAAAGCCTTCCTTGTTATTGAATAAATGAGTTTGTTATTTGCTTTCAACAGACTCCCAGTGTCTGAGTCGTTGACACCACACCTACTCACCCCCTTCCCTGAGGGAGCCGTTAGAATCCAAGCAACACAGTTAAAAACAAAATACTTTGTATTTACCACTTCTGATACTTTTCATTTCTTTCTTGACGTTCAAGCTTCCACTTGTCACATTCCCCTGCCCTGAACTTTGATGTTCCTTATTATGTTAAATCTTATCATCACTTAGTTTTTACTTATCTGGAAATATCTTTATTCTACTTTGACTTTCAATGAAGACCTTGAGTCTTATAAAGTGTAGACTGACCACTCTTTTCTTAAACAAATAATAACAGGTCACTCATCTTCTGACTTCTTTCTCATAAACAATCACCCATGGTTTGTGTTTCTGGTCCCCTCACATGTCTCTCTTCTTTCTCTGCTTTCTCCATTTCTTCTGCTTTAAGCAATTTGACTGGTGTGTGCTCAGCCAGGCCTTTACATCCTACCATCTTTAGCATTTGCTAACCATAATAAACTGAGAGTTTGGTAGTTTTCATCAAATTTTGGGCAATCACAGCTATCAAATACTTAAGCAATTTTGGCCCAATTTCCCCCTCCTTCTGGGCTCACATTATTTATTTGTTATATTGTTTCACGTCTTTCATGAGTCTCTGAGGTGTGATTCATTTCATATTTTTAGTAGTGTAAAAATGTTCCATAAGAGAGGATGGAAAGATGGCAAGAGCCAGAGGTTGGGAATGATTGGAAAAAATGATGTCTTCTGGGAATGACAGGGTCATTGCACTCATGAACTCTCAGTAACTCTGAATTCCTGTACAAAATCAAGAGGATCACCATCCCAGCATGGACAGAGGACAGTTTCATGAGTTCAGGAGCTACTGAGAATTGATGGTTGAAAGAAGAGAGAGACCCCCTTTAGATCAACCATACTCTATTGAAGAGCCCCACACCCATGTACATATGGTTAGCACCAATTAGATGCAGAGAATTAAGAAAAGTGACTGGAAGTTGGGAAGGAGACATGAGGTAGGTGTCCATGACAGGAGTTGAAGTTGGAAAATAGGTAGGTGGGGGAGCGTTGAGTGTAATTAAAATATACATGTATGAAATTCTCAAATCATAAATTTAAAATATTATGTTTTAAATAAAAGAAAAAATACAACAACTGCCATTGTGACACTTTCATGAAGGTATGCAAGGTATTTTGATCATATTCATCAACTTTTCTTGTCTCCATCCTTCCTGCTGATCCCCATCCTCCTCCCAAGTGTTTCCATCCTATTTCCATGACTTTCATTCTGCTTCTTCTCCTTTTTGGAGTGGTCAGCTTCTATTCCATGTCTCTAGATTTATCACCCATCCTTCTGCTTTCTAGTTGCTAAATCCACCCATTCATTTCTCTTCATTGTACAAATTTTACATTTTCATTCCAGAATTGCTTTAAGGTTCCATTTTATTCTTTAAAATTCCTCATTTGAATTCTTCCAGTCCCTCATTATGTTTATAATTTCCTCTAAGTCCTTGAAAATACCTCTAAAATAGATACATAATGTTTTTGTTTGGCTGGTAAAGGTTTGTCTCACATTGGGATGTTTCTCTATGTATTGTTCTTTTTCTCTTGAATCAGGGTTCTATTGTTCTCTGATTTCACATGTTTTTTGTTTTTTTTTTTGTATCATGCCCAACATATTGCTTATAATAAGGAAGTTCTGAAGTCTGCTATCTTCCCTTCAAATATCTGTTTTGTTTTGTTTTGTTTTTTAATGAAAATGTTAGGTAGTATTCATTGTCAGTGTTCATTTTGGGATCAGGAAATTGTTAATTTGGCAAACTTCAAATTCTGCCTAGATTTGACATTGCTCAAATCCTTTTGACATGTTTTTTATTCTAATTGCTACTGTGTCACATGGATTCTCAGGATGAGCAGCAGCTGATACCTCTTCAGTTACCCTGCTGCTACTTCAGTATCATACTTCTCTCTACAAGTCAAGTTTAAACATAAACTAAGGTCTTAGTTGACACAGGATGCTGGGCTCTCCTTCCTGGCTCTTCTTTCTCATCTTGTATTCTAACCACTATGGGAGCCCATCAGACCTTAGCTGTAAGCAAGCTGTAAGACTATGGTTTCTGCTAGAAGTCTTGATCTCTAGCAAAGCAAAATCAAGAAGTAAATCCTACTCACAGTTTTCTCCTCTGTTTTCAAAATCATTTATCCTGGGCCTATGAAAAGGCTCAGTGGATAGAGGTGCTTGTTGCCAAGTCTAGGTTTCATCCTTAGAACCTGTGTGCTGGGGGATGAGAACAGACTCCTGCATGTTGTTCTCGGATCTTGACACACATATTGTGGCATGGACACACACGTGTGCACACACACAAATACATAAAATAAAATAACTTATTCAGAATATTCTGGCACCTTTGATCATTTCCAAGCCCTATAATGTCACTTTCTTATATTGGTTCGAAGTTACCTGCCAGAAGGTTGGATTAATTCAAGCTACTTTGCCATTAATAGATGTTAATGACTTATTTTCCAGTCCTGTCTCGCATGCGAACATGAAAGACCCAGATTCCATTTTCATGGCTATCACAGAAGGCCTTGGAGTGCCATAAGAGGCCAGAGGAAAGTTGCTGAGTGAACTTGGCCCTCAGCACAGTCCAGTTTTCTTCAGCCTTCACTCTTACCTTTTCTCCTCTCTGATCTGCCCCATTTTTCTGGTCTACATTATTTTAACAACCCCCTTCCCCGCACCCACTCTCATGTCAGGTGGTTCCTAAATTCTCAGTTCTCCATAGTATGTTTTATAATGACTAATTTACTTCTCCCAATGAAAAAGCTTTCCAACTTCACCATGAATAATATCTTAGGCCACTATCATTGTAGGAATTCTTTTTTTTAACTATAAGATCTAATTTGAGTTTGGGATTTTGGAAATTTTTTGTTGTTGTTACTTTTATTTTTCTTTCTTTCTTTTTTTTTAAACAAGGTCTCATGAATCCTAGACTGGCCTTGAGTGATGCAGCTAACACTGCCCTGAATTTTTGATCCTCTTGCCTCTACCTCCTAAGGCCTGGGATTGCATCACCACACCTGGCCTTAGGGGAAAAAAAATTAATTTTTGAAGTTAGCAAGTCATTTACTAAGTTCCAAATTCTGATTGCAAATTAACTTTTCATTCTTTTCTGCCTTGTACAGGCTGAATTCAAGGCACATTATTCTATTTTGTTCACAATATCCTCCCCACTCTACATCTTCCTTCATTATTTTCCACTTGCCAAGCATGCTAATCTTCTCCAGTTAAAAATAACATTTCCCTGTAAAGCTTTAGGATTAATCACACTGGGGACTGAATAAGCACTTTTGAGCCACAAGTGTGCTCTTTTATCTGTTCTTTCTCTGTCTTGTATTTCAGGAAGATAGGCTCTCACTGTCATAAACATTTTGTGGGAAGGATGTTATATTAATTTGGGTCTCAAATACAGCAGTGCTAATTCTCGACTGCTGCTTCAAAGCACTGTTCTGTGCCAGGTGGACCCCAGGTGCTGCTATCCACCTAGTAAAGTGAGAATCTTCCTGCCCACTCCAGGTTGAGACCCCGGCAGCCTTTCCAGGCTGCATGTTCAGCAAATGCCTGGGGAATCTAATTACGCCCACTTAAACCATATTTTAATAAAATTGAAAGGGACATGATGTCCTCCCTCCTACTACCTCATCTATCATTTTCTTGGGTCCTACAAATCTAATAGATATTCTATGAATTATGACTGTGCTCTTTACCAGCTCACAGTTTGTCAAGTTCACAATCCAAAATATGAAAGTTCAAACAGCAAAGTTTCATTGTGGGCTTATGTCATCTTCATGTCCGGCATTCACTCTCAAGATCCTGTCTAGATCATGCTCCATCCAGACCTGCACTTCAGTGTATTTTCCCAGGTACTAAAACTAGAGCTTGCATTGCCACAGATGTGTCTACTGACAAATGAAAATGGTGTACATGGTGATTTGTCATGGGACGTTTTTCTGTAGGAACATTACAGCCATCCTCACAGACAAATTCATAAACAAATCCAACACTTTACATACTGTGTGTGTGTGTGTGTGTGTGTGTGTGTGTGTGTGTGTGTGTAGTTAAAAAAGTAAAAAGCTAGGCTCTCAACAAATTTCAAATATGAAATACATGCTGTATTCTTTCTCTCCTAAATATATTCTTCCCATAACTGCCATGTGGCCAGCATCTCTCCAATGCCTCCACTCTCAACCATTGAAGCCACCATTTTATTCTTTATTTCTATGTATTTGACTTATCTTTCCTTAGGTCCTACATATAGGCAAGATCTTGTGGTATTTTTCTTCCTGTGTCTTTAATAATATATCATAAATATATATATATATTATATATATATATATATATATATACCATTGAAAAGGTGGAATTTCCTTTTTTGTGTGTTGACTGCATGTCAGTATAAGCATATGCCACATTTTATTATCCATACAGCCATGAGGTGGCTCTTGGTTGATTTCAATTTCTTGTTTATGGTGATCAATATGATTTTGGCCATGGTAATATAGAGATGTGCTTAAGATTTTTTCTTTTAAAAACTATTTTATTTTTAAGTGTGTGTGTGTGTGTGTGTGTGTGTGTGTGTGTGTGTGTGTGTGTGTGTGCAGTGCCTGCAAAGGTCAGAACAGAGAGTTAGGTCTTCTGGATCTGGGGTTACAGGTGGTTGTGAGCCACTGGAGGTAAATGTCAGGAACCAAATTCTGATCCTTTGTATGATCAGTACATGGTCTGAACTGCTAAGCTGTCTCTCCAGCCCTAGGAAAATGGTTTTAAATCTTTTGGAGAGATTCTCAACATTGGCATCGCTAGATCTTATGGTAGTTCCAACAACGCTGGCAAGTTTCATGTCAGTTTGACACAAGCCAGAGTCATTTGGGCAGAGGGAACTTCAATTGAGTGATGCTCCCACAATATTGGCCGTGGCAAGTCTGTGGTCCATTTTCTTGGTGGGTGATTAAATTGGGAGGGCCCAGCTCACTATGGGCAATGCCATCCTGAGCTGGTAGCCCTGGGTTTATAAAAAGGAGGCTGAGCAAGCCATGAGGAGCAAGCTAGTAGGCAGCGCTTCTCCATGGCTCCTGCATCAGGTTCCTGACCTGCTTGAGTTCTTGTCCTGATGTCCCTCGGTAGTCAACTGTGATGTGGAAGTACAAGCTGAAGTAAACTCTTTCCTCCCAAAGTTGCTTGTGGTCATGGTGGCTTTTGTTGTTGTTTTCTCCTTTTTTTATTTATCATATTTGTGATTTTTGACATAGTAAATATTAATTGAAACTTGAAATAAAAATTATATCTAACTTTAAAATGCATTTTCATTGCTGTCTACTACTGCTCCTTTGGAAGAAAATATTGATACATGTGAAACAATAATCATTATATAAAATCTTTACCTTCCAATGATAAATGGATCATATTGCCATTGAGTATATTTTATTTGTGTTCATATTTGTGTTTTAATTTAACACATCAGCCATGGGGTTCCCCTGTCCTCCCCCCTCCCACCCCCGCCCTCACCTTCCCCCCATCCCCTCCCCTCCATTCCCATCTCCTCCAGGGCCAAGACTCTCCTGGGGATTCATTTAAACCTGGTGGATTCAGTACAGGCAGGTCCTGTCCCCTCCTTCCAGACTGAGCAAAGTGTCCCTGTGTAAGCCCAAGGTTCCAAACAGCCGGCTCATGCACCAGGGACAGGTCTGGGTCCCACAGCCTGGGTGCCTCCCAAACAGTTCAAGCTATTCAGTTGTCTCACTTATCCAGAGGGCCTGCTCCAGCTGGGGGCTCCTCAGCTTTTGGCTCATAATTCATGTGTTTCCATTAGTTTGGCTATTTGTCCCTGTGCTTTTCCAATCTTGGTCTCAACAATTCACGCTCTTACAGTCCCTCCTCTTTCTCAACAATTGGACTCCTGGAGCTGGTCATGGTGTTTTTATGACAGCACTAGAAATCTACTAAGACATTATTCTTACTTCTCTGTGGAGCCCCCATATTGTTTCTCATAATGACTATCACAGCTTACCATGGTAGGTCCTTGAGGAAGCAAGATGAGAATATTTGAGAAATGTATGTTTCCCCCAAAACCTTAGTTTTAAAAAAAAGTGTCATCTTCACCTGTCATCCTATCTCGAAAAAGAGAAACTGGGAAAATAAAATCAGTAAGTGATGAGGAAACATTGGCCACTGTCATTAGTTTATTATTTAATTAATCTTTATTTTTATTTTAGAATAATTTTCCATAAAATATATTTTAATCATATTCTTTCCCCTCCCCCATGATCCTTCCAGATCCTCCCACCTTCCTACCTATCCGACTTCATGTTCTTTTTCTCTCTCTAAAAGAACAAAAAAAAAAAAAAACATGAAAAACCACAAAAAAGAAAAGAAATCAATAAAACAAACCAAAGAGAGAAAATAAGACAAAAATATCAAATCAAAGCAAAAAGTGCATACACACACACACACACACACACACACACACACACACTCACACATATCACACATACACACATCAAAAGCAAAACAACAATGGAATATGTTTTGTATTAGCCAACTACTTCTGGGCATCAGCCTGCCCTGGAATGTGGTTGATCTTTCCAGTGAGACGTCCCTGGAGAAAACTGATTTTCCTGTTCCCAGCAGTGGCCAAGAACCTGAGACTAGATAGGCCATGGACCTAGGGGAAACCTATGCTATTATTCTACTAAAGGAGCATATCAATAAAAAGACTCCTAGTGGCATATTGCTATTCCTCATATTGCTATACCCACAGATCAATGTCTTGCTCAACTCTCATCAGAGAACCATCTGTAGATGGGAACTAACACAAGGATCCACAACTGAACATTGAGGAGAAAGTGAGAGACTCTGGAGCATTCAGCACTAAATGGTATTTCCTCATCAAATCTTTCCCCTTGGGCCTCAAGAAAGCCTGTGTGGAATAGAAAGCAGAACACTATAAGGGCCATGGTGGATGACACTGAAGACTTCAACAGGGTCTCAGTCTGTAGCCCAAGCTGGCATGGAGCTCACTATATACCAGGGGGGACTTGAACTTGGAATGATCATCTTGTATTACAGACATACCTGATATGATTTCAAGGTTCCTATTACTACATTCCATCACAGAAATAGGCAGTGACGAGTTTATTACTCAAAGAATGATAATATTAATTGGTAATCTGTGATATCAGAATTACACCCAAGCTTTTTTAAGATCCACTTACTTCTGTTCTTGCTCTGCACTTTAGTAAGAATATTTAGATAGCTATCAGTACAGTACTTCAAGAAGTTGAAGGGACGTATTGTATAAAATGTCACTCTGCTGTGACATTTTGTGTTTCTGAAACTACAATGTTAAAGAATGCAGTAGCACACCACGTTAAATATATAAGGATCCACACCATTTGGTGTTTCATTATTTCTTTTCATTTTAGAAAGATTTTAGACATCAGGGCAGGTCATGGTGGCTCATGCATGCCTGAAATGCAAGAATCTCAGAGGTCAAGGTCACTAAGATCACTTGAACTCAGGAATTTGAGACCAGCCTGGGCATCATCGTGAGACCTCCATTTCCATTTCCAAAATGGAAAAGAAAATTAGGAGATGTCTTAAACCCATTGAAAATGGTTCTTTGAATGCTTCTGTGTGTTTTTAGTAACACGGACATGTAGGCACAACACATGAGCATCCAGCAACAACCAGGCCTGCAGCTGGGTAGATGGTGGTAATTGCTGTGGGTGCCTGGCTGGTGGATACATGATTCAGCGAGAAGCTGATTAATTAATTTAATTAATTAATTAAACCTGACGACAACCGTGCAGGGAGCAGACACAGCCATAGTGAGGGGTCTCACCACTCCTCTTCTTTACAAAGGAGCAAGACAAATGAGATTGTCTTCACATTTTCCATGAAACCTGGAAGGAACATATATTGCAATATTATATTTCACCCACCCTGCAAACAACAGCCAAACTAGAATTAACTAGAATTGCTGTTCCCCTTTTAAAGTTGTAATCCCGTCACTATTTCCACAGCCAATGAATTCTAATGGCATAATAAGTCAGAGGACCTCTTGTGTCCTGCTTGCTAAGTCAAGTGGAGACAGAAAGGAGTGAAGTTTCCTGCATGGAATATTCTAGATTACTTCAAACTTGGATATTTTGGCATCTTACTCTATGTACATTTCTGCAAAAATGATTCATTGAAGAATAAATTATAGCAATAAATACTGACGCTGCTTTGACCAATTAAAGTTGCCATCTGCTTAATTTCTTTGGAGAATTCCTCCAGAAAAGTCACCTTACAGTTGATTTATGGCATCTTGGGAGCTTTCCACCAAACAGAAACCAAAAGTTTCCTCTCGCCTCATTTAAGAAATGTGCGCTGCAGGAAAGGCAAACTTCCCAAATGTAAATCGATGAGACAGCAGTTTTGAGGAAACTCTAATTCCTAAAGGTCTCTCATGTCAAGTTCCTGGAGGAAAAGATTTTATTTTATTTTATATTTGTTGAAAGAAGCAATGTGAAATTCTAAATAAAGTGTGACAGGCTTAATGTATCTGAAGGGTTTCTACTGAGAGAAGCTTGAGAAAGGAGAGAAGAGAGAAGGGACTTATTACAAGTCTCAAAACACAGCCTTGCTTAGCTTGGGACCAAGTCAGTTCTGGGGTCACAGTCGAGCTATTACTTGCCAGCCATGTGATTTGGGTCTGTCCTTCACCTTCCAGGAAACCACGCTAAATGACAATCAGTCACTCATCTACTCCAGGAGATACCAGCAAACTGATGGAGACACTTTCCCACCTAACCTTAAATCAACAGCTACAGCTCTGTATTAGTGCTGTTAAGTGAAAGCTACTGGGAAAACTGTGGTGTGGTTATATGAATAGAAACCTTCTCTCCTGGGGGAGGAGAGATACTTTAAGAAGCTAAGGAAACACATGAGCTAAGAAAGTCACAGTAATCACAGGTCCTTCTCCAAAGGAATATACAATAACAGTTGCTGGGGGGATGAGGTAGACTCTTTGGTGGATCTGCCTGCAAAGTGGAGCAGTGAGGAGTGGTTCCAGGGATGCAGTTTTCCTAGCTGTCATCCATGTTGGTGTTTTCTGGTGCTGCATCTGCCTCTGCATCATGCATGCTCTTACAAGTATCCTCTCAGCCACATGTCTGCAAGTAGCTAGCTCTGCAAGCTAGCTTGGTGCCCTATCTGGGGCCAACAGACATTTGTTCATCTCTCCCCAAAAAATTCACTCAATAGAAACAATGAACTTATACAAATCCTCCAGTTAATACAGATGGGCAAAGAATGCATAAAATATGTTATAATTCTTAATGAAGACTGCTCATCTTGTCTGTATAAATAGTAAATATAATGAAGCTTGTTAGTGCACATGAATCCTGCCCAACTTGAGAATCTCATGGGACAGGGAATGGGTTGGTATCTATCATTATCCACTGCTAGTGCAGTTTTAGTATATTTCTTCTCAGTCTCTGAGACCACAAATGGAATACTGGGAACCACACAGTTTCTCAAGGGGGGAAAGTGCTCATCTTTTCCTTAATTTGTAATTAGCATGCCATGGAATGAGACTTAATTCTTAAAATGGCCTGAAGATTCTTGATCATCACAGCTAACATTTACTCAGTTTTTCCAGAGCAAACTGTATCTCAATTGGTACGCAAAGCTGATTAAAATGCACTTATTAAAAATTAGCTCTTTATAGATGAGAAACAGAAGAGTGAATCCATCTCCCAATGTCATGTCATTATTTAGTACAAAAGAATGGGTTCTAAACTCAGCGAGTTGCTTCTGCCATACCTTCCCCAAAACACTTTTGTTCAAAGAAACTACAGTGGTGGATGGTTACTTTATTCATGGTTCTCCAGGGGAACAGAGGAAGTATGACATAGGTATAGGAGAGAAAGAAAGTGAAGAAGGGAAAGGAAGGAAGAAAGGAGGATGGAGAATGGACAGAGGGAGGAAGAGAGAGAGAGTTGGGCTAGCATATGTCTAGGGACTATGGTTCAGTGTGCTGAATGTCACTGATATTATTTGATGGAGACTCTTCAACTTAAAACTTACTGTATAAGATATTAAAGGGAGCTGGTTTGCTTTCTGTGGCCACAGAGAAGCAAATGCATTGACTAAATAGTATCTGTACTTTGGGGTGTCTGAATTAAGCTTAAAACTCTGATATACCCATTGGATATTTTTGACAACTTAGCTGCAGAAGCATTTGTTCAGTGCTCAGAATATTACATATCACCTACCTGTTAACCAAAAACTAAGGTGGATAAGATAGACTTTCATTTCAATCCACAATAGCATTGGGAACATAGAGATCTAAATGTGCCAGACATCTGGCATCTAAATGGTCCTTCATGTTGTGTAGTTGGTTGTTTGTTTTTTTTTGCCTGGCCCACAGGCAGGACAAATCTCAAATCTCTCACCCACCAGGCCCATAGATGCTTAGACCCAACCAAGTAAACACACAGAAACTTATATTGTTTACAAACTGTATGGCCATGACAGGCTTCTTGTTATCTACTTTTTTATCTTAAATTAACCCATTTCTATTAATCTATACTTTGCCACATGGCTCATGGCTTACCATTACCTTACATCCTCCTTGTCATGGCAGTGGCTGGCAGTCTCTCTCCCCAGCCTTCCACCTCCCAGAATTCTCTTCTCTCTTGTCCCGCCTATACTTCCTCTCTGGCCACTGGCCAATCAGAATTTTATTTACACAGAGCAATATCCACAGCACTTGCCCTTTTCTTTTTTTTTAAATGAAGATTTTAACTTTTACATAGTAAAATTACATATAACAAAACAATTATCAAGCAAGAATTACAGTTACAATATTAAAGAAGATATCCTATCTATCTTATATTTGTGAGTCCAAGGTTTTATATCTAATTTATCTTTTATCATAACTGAGAAAATTATAACTATCTAGTCTTTAACCACATCAAAGACCTCAGAATGATATAATATTACCTGAGAACCGGGAAAAGGATGTAAGCAACTTTTGTAGGGTAGACAGAGACAGCTGGCAGCCTGGACAGTCACCTAATGTTCCTTTGTAAAGTTAGGGCATTTGTCTTTAGCACACAGGGCTAGAGTCTCTCGGTCACTCTCTCAATGTCCTGTAGAATGTCTGGCAGTTTCCTCTGTGAAGCAGGAACCTGAAGGTCCATTTTGTCAAGCAAAGTTTAGTGGTCACCTTTCTACAGGGTCCTGTATGTCCAGTCAATCAAGCAGTCCAGGCAAGAACAGTTTCTTACCCAAATGGATATTTTTGCCAAGGTGAAGATAAGATATGAAGTGTCTTTAATGCCCATCCTCCTCTCTAAAGTAAATCGGTGTTGCCAGGAGCAGACATGTCTCACTGTCCAGAAAGTCTAAATTTTAAAAATATTTTAAATGTCATATTCTGTAGGTCTTTGAAGTGTTTGAAGATTACCTGTCTATCTGAAATATATCTATGTATACCTAGAAAACTTAACATGACTATAAGTTTGACTATCATAGAAGACTAATCTGTATTTCTTAATTATCCATTACAATCTAAATAAGTTGCATAAATATAATACCTCAAACAAGAGTAGAAATACATATACAGTATAACAAAATTAACTTTAAGTTTGTATCAATAGACTAAAATCTATACCACTGTAAGACATTTTAAACAAGTTGTTGTTCTTTAAAAGTTCATTAATCTACCCTTTCATCCTATATCTATATCATATGTAAGGTTTTCTGCTCTTGCTCTGACCTCATGGTTTTTAACTCTACAATTAGTTCTGTGTTTCTTATTTAACAAGCCGGTTACATCTACAATATTGTCAATTTTTTACAAGAAAATAGCCATGAAGTTAGAGTGTGGAGAAGCAAGATGGATTTACATTGACATTTCTGTTATGTTTTCTTGGATAAGTAACTTTCCCCTCCCAGCAAAAAGTGAAGAAAACTCTTATGAGTCCTAAAGCCATGGATTTTGCTCTATCAATGAATAAAATATCAGAAGATTTTTATTTTACTTTACCTGTTAGATGTCTCCCTAATATAAGTAAAAATAATTGTATTTACTTCACTACTTGTTTTCATTTGGGTATTGGAAGAGAGCCCTTGGAAAGTAATTTCAATATGTATGAATAATGAATGAAATTTATCCTTTAGAACTCTGGCATTCATTTATCATCACATGAATGGTGGATTAATATATATATATATATATATATATATATATATATATATAATTTTATTTTTTATTCTAAGTAATTTTTATTAAGAAATTTTCTATTCATTTTACATACCAACCACAGATTCCCCTCCCTTCTCCCATCCCCCAACTTTCCCCCCTCACCATCTCAACCCCCATTCCCACTTCCTCCAAGGCAAGGCTTCCTGTGGGGAGTCAGTAGAGCCTGATACACTCAACTGAGGCAAGTCCAAGTCCCTCCCCTTGCACCAAGGCTATATAAATTGTCCCACCATAGGCAGTGGGCTCCAAAAAGCTCATTCATGTCCTAGATATGGATCCTGATCCCACTGCCCGGGGGTCCCTTAAGCAGATCAAGCTACATAACTTATGCACCTATGCAGATGGCCTAGTCCAGTCCCATGGAGGCTCCACAGCTATTGATCCACACAGTTCATGAGTTCCCACTAGTTTGGTTTGGTTGTCTCTATATGTTTCCCCATCATGATCTTAATATCTCTTGCTCACAGAATCCCTCTTTTCTCTCTTCGACTAGACTCCTGGAGCTTAGCCTGGTGCTTGGCTATGGATCTCTGCATCTGCTTCCATCATTTACTAGATGCAGATTCTATGATGACAGTAGTAGGGTATTCACTAATCTGATTCCCAGGGTAGGTCAATTCAGGCACCCTCTCTGCTATAGCTAGTAGTAGCTGGGGTCATCCTTGTGGATTTCTGGGAATTTCCCTAGCATCAGGTTTCTCCCTATCCCCATGGTGTCTCCCTATATCATGATATTTCTTTCATTGCTTTCCTGTTTTCTTTCATTTCTTCCTTTCCATCCCTGTTCCAGCTCGACCATCCCGTTCCCTTATGTTCTCATCCTCTACACTTTATTGTCACCCTCGCCTTCAGTCTACTCATGGAGATCTCATCCATTTCCCCTTCCCAGGGCAATCCATGTCCACTCTTAGGGTTTTCCTTCTTGGCTAGCCTCTCTGGAGCTATGGGTTGTAGTCTGGTTATGCTTTTTTCACATCTAGTATCCACTTATGAGTGAGTACATACCATGTTTGTCCTTCTGAGTCTGGGTTACTTCACTCAGGATATTTTCTAGTTCCATCCATTTGCCTGCAGATTTCATGATGTCATTGTTTTTCTTGATTAAAACTCTCAATTTAGACTGTGTGTGTGTGTGTGTGTTTATGTGCATGTTTGTGTGTGGTGTGGGTATGGTGTGTGTATGTTAGGTGATGCACATGTGTGGTGTGTATATATGTGGTGTGTGTGTGTGTGTGTGTGTGTGTGTGTGTGTGTGTGTGTGTGTTCATACCACCAAACAAATCACCTCAGTCTGGCTCTATGTTGACTTTTTTATTGACCTAGGTGTTTGCCACTTATCAGCGGCTCAGTTGTAACCTCACTTTGTATTTTTAGTGTCTATTAACCAGAAAAATTTGGTGCCTAATTAAACAACCATTCAGGCCAATAATTACTGGAAAAAAAACTATAGCTCTGCCATTCAGGATGACAACTTATTTAGAAGAAATCATAGTGGAGCTTTTTCACTTAGGTTGATGAGACTTAGAATATGTTTTTCTTCTACAAGTTGTATGGACCCATAGCCCAGAGCTGCATGCCAAGCTGCATGCCCACTGGAAGTGTCCACTTAAGAAACAGCATCCTTCTATAAGTGTTTTACTTGACTTGTAACCTTGACCAAATACCTGGCAAAGAAGAGGAGGCTTTGTTGAGGCTTAAGGAAGGGTCCATCCTGGTGAGGTGCGGTTGTAGGAGGATGAGGCAGAGATCTGATCTGTCTATAGTCAGAAAGCAGACAGGTATGGAAGCCCATTCTCTAATTGCTTTCTCTTTTTCATTCAGTGTAGGATACCAGCTGATGAAATAGTGCCACCCACGTTCAGAGGGAGTTTTCCCACATTAGTTATACCTCTCTGATAACATGTTGCCTTACAGATGCACCCAGAAATGTGTCTTCAGATGATTCTAAATCAGGATGAGTTACTGATCAAGATTAATTGCTGTGGTTTATATTTTTAAAATCTATCACTGGCATCAAGATGATTTCAAGACAAAGACATATGGCTCACACACAGAAACAAGCTTTCTAGGGATGTAGCTAATCCAGAGCAGAAACCTCCAAGGAATGAAATCTTAATTAAGTCAGATTAACACTTAACCTAATAACCACCTACAGCTCAAACATCCAAGGATCATTGCATGTTGTGCTGATACACAACCTGTGGAATGTTTAAATTGATTTAAAAATATTTTCCTCTTCCACCACTTATGATCTTTTTGTGGCAAAAGTTTAGTACACATTGTTCAAGAATTCTGAGACACATAGTACAGTTTACTTTTCTGAGACACATACAGCAGCTTATTTAGCAAGTCACCGCACCATGTAACAGCACATCCAAGTTTCTTTTTTCCTTCTACTATAACTCAGTACCCAATGACCTACTTCCCTAATATCCCCAGCCTCTTGCAACCATCATTATGCCCTCAGCTTCTATGAGACCAAGTCCTTTAGACTGCACACTAGGGTGAGGTCATGTGGATTGCATCATTCTTGGCCTGGCTTCTTCCCTGTGACATAATGGCAGATAATTTGAGCCATGTTATCTCAACTGACAGGACTATATTCTTTTCCTAGCTGAATAGTACTTTAATGTGTGTGTGTGTATAACACATTTTCTTTATCCATCCCTTCATTGGTAGACTCTTGGTTTTGAGGCTATTACTGATGGTCCCACATTAAACAAGTGAGTATACATATCTCTTTGATAGATATATTTTTTAGATAAGTACCCAGAAATGGACTAGCTGCCTCACATAGTGGCTGTATCTTTTTAAAAACTTTTCTGGAACCTCCATATGGCTTTCTATAACAGGTATGCCTCCTCAGCAACAGCAGAATACATTTCTCTTTTCTCCACACACATGATGAGAATTCATTAGTTTTTTTATCCTTTTGATAACAGCCATTCTTACTGCGTGAGGTGATCTTCATCATACCACAGACTGCCTTAAATGCCATCAATTCTCAAAAAACAAAACAAAACAAAAAACAAAAACAATATTTGGGGCTAGCAAGATGGCCCAGTGGGTAAAGGCATTTGCTGTCAACTCTACCAACTTGAGTTCAATCCCCAGGACACACATATTGAACTCCTACAAGTTGTCCTCTGATCTCCACATGTGTGAAGTGGCATATGGTCTCTCATTCCCTGTTCCCTGAAATATAAATAGTTGTAAAAAAGAAAAAAAAGGGTGGGGGGGCAACCAACCTGTCATTTCTAAAGAAACCTAATTAGTTTCCCCAACAAAACTGTCCTCTACCTTACTTTGCTAACTAGGATATAAATCTTTAATTTTATCCATGAAATAATCCAGTTGCTCTGTTGCCCCCACTGTTCAAATGGGGGAGTTTATTAACATACCTTTTGTCAATTTAATCTACAGGGCCCAGAGACCAATTTAAGAGGACAGAGGAAATGTTTGCTGTTGTTTCAGACAAAAGCACTGCACTAGGGATTTCTGGAGGATGTTTGGAGAAGGGAGGGTGTGTGACCCCAGAAGGATGTCAGAAATGTAGTATCATGACAAATCTCAACTCAGCTCTCAGGCCAGCTCAGTTTCCGGATCTCACTGCCCTCATGTGCTACATTCTATGTTTCATTTTTAGAGCAACCTCTTTTTCCTGCATAGATGATATTGATCCAGAAGACTGACACAAGAAACACCTAAAAATTTGAGCTCAAAAAAATCATCTTCCCCTGAGACGCTGATGCTCCAGATGTGCACGCCATGGAACAAACACCCCGGTGTTCAGTCTTAACAGCAGAGTCAATTTCCCCTCTTCCTTTCTCCTTCCTACACAGAGATTTCCTGGTATTTAAAGTGCAGCTAACAACATTGCTCGCTCTTTGAATTTTCAGTGGCATATGCACAAAAATTAAGAAATACTTAGGGAAAGTAATTTAATTTTGCAAACGCAAAGCTAATCTGCTCGTCATAGAGGCAGTAAAACATAAGAGGTTTCTATAAGGAAACTCTGTTTAAAAAAAAAAACTCACAAAAATGAATTACAATGAGGGCAGGATCTAAGAGGAGGAGGCATATTTTTTTGGCCTGGAGTTTAAAGCCTTGGCAGCTTAGACCCTAGTATCAGTATCTCCTGACCAGGCTATTGAAATGACATTTTGTCTCCTTAGCTCGCTCTCTCTCTCTCTCTCTCTCTCTCTCTCTCTCTCTCTCCCTCCCTCCCTCCCTTCTCTCTCTCCTGCTAAGACTTCTGGGTCCTGACAGAAGAAAACAATGTGGGGGTATGTACAGTGTCTATACATGTTCATCTTCCTTTTGAAAAATACATGTATTGAGAGGGCAGAAAGGGCTCATTTGGAGGTCAGAGAACAACTTATGGGACTTGGTTTCCTGCCCTCCCCCCAAATACGTGTGTCCTGAAGATGGAACTCTGGTCCTCAGACTTGGTAGCACCTGCTAAGCTATCTTGCTGGCCCCACACATTTATCTTTCTAAAGAAGGTGTTAGTAGCTCCTTTTCATAAGAACTTAGAGCTTATGTTTGAACCCTAAGTAACCTGGGTCAGAATATCTTTTCATTTTTCTGTATGACTATTAAAGATCCTTGGGAGTGTCTCAATACCAATAAGGTTAAAATTAAGCAGTGGTTAAAAAATATCTATTAGACTACAGTGGTCTCTCTGCCAGGTCTACTCTAATTGCTTCAGGCATTAGATTGCTATATTATAGGCTTTGATTTTTTGTATGTATGTCTTTTGGGAGGGCACATGTGTGAATGCAACTGGACCCATATACACAACCATGTGGAAGCTGGTGACCACCCTTAGGCATCATTCCTCACACATTGCCCACTTTGCTTTTTGGGGACATAGTCACTGTTGCTAGAGCCTGGGACTCCCTGATCATGCTAGGCTAGCTCTTTATGAGTCCCAGGGATTCACTGCCCTGGGATTACAAGCATGTACTACCACATCTTGTTTATTATGTGAGTTCTGGGGATTGAACTCAGGTCCTCATGCTTACACACAAGCCCTGTGCTAGCTGAGCCCTCTGGCATATTATTATTATAATTTTTATTGTTGCTATTAATTGTTTTAGTTAGCACACAAAGCAATGGGTTCTGCCATGACATTTCAAACATGTATCTCTAGACTTCATATACCCAGCCCCCTCTCACATTGCCCTGCTCCATGACCCCTCCTCGCCTCTGGCAGGCTCCATTCCTTTCCTCTACACAATCTCTCCTTCTGTTGTCATGTCATTTGTACTCTGTTTCCCCATTTAACATCTCTTTTCCTCTCCTATGACCCCTTTTCTAGTTGTAATAACATTTTAGTAATTTTCTTTAATAAATGCACAGTGCAGGAGATTTTCCTTTGCAACACTGAGAGTGGAACACATTTTCTTAGACCACAAGGATTTAAATTCACTCACTGACATGTAAGACCTGTGAAGAAACACTCAAGCAGCTTCTATACACCATCTAGGAGATTCCAAGGTACCTGTGTGTCATCCTGCCACACACCCTCTTACTAACTGAATTCTGACAGGCCAAGATGCCTTTGCTTCTCATAAGCAACCTGTCCCTGAAAAATGGCTAGGGGTTCAGTTTTATATTTTATTTTTGCTAATTTACTTATTATTTCTGTGTATGAGCATATACGCTAAAGATGGAGATGGGGTGGGGCACATGTGTGCCACCTGCAGAGGACCAAGGTCACCAGGCTTATGGAGCAAGTGTCTTTTCCCTCTTAGCTATGTCTCTCTGGTTTGTACTTAAAACAAACAAAAAGGGGCTGGAGAGATGGCTCAGAGATTAAGAGCACTGGCTCTTCCAGAGGTCCTGAGTTCAATTCCCAACAACCACATGGTGGCTCACAACTATCAAACAAACAAACAGACAGACAAACAAACAAAACAGAGATGTCAAGTTAGTGTCAAACAATGATGTAATTGATATCTGGGTCACATGTCTTGAACATGGATTCTGCTCAGTACCTGAAACGTATCTGCACAGATTGAAGATAGCATACTTATTCCTGGGTCTATTCTATCTGTGATGCCAAAGTCCTTGCTATTGTCAAGATCCTACTTCATTACCTATACTTCTCCCAAACACAAGGCTATTAGACTTAAATGCTGACTGCCTTTCTCCTTTCTTAAGCCTAGAGCTAATGTTTCATAAGATGTGTTTTGGTGACTTTGTAACAACATCAGTAATTCCAACATTTGGAAAGTGGACCCAGAAGATTCAAGAGATCAAGGACATCCTCTCCTGCAAGGTGAATTCAAGGCTAGCCTGGGCTACACCCTTACACAGTTTCAAAAACCACATGAAGTTTAGTTCCCCCTTGATCATATTTTAATGATACAGACTCCTCTAGAGTTGGAGCTTGTTTGATTTTTATTTGAGGCAAGAAGTAGCAGACATGGAGTAACATTTTAATGCTCTACTTCTCTGAAAATCCTGATGGGCCATGTATAGACTTTTAGGTGTGATATGCTCCAGTTTAGATTAATTAAGACATATAAAACGTTTTAAGAGTAAAAATCATGTTGCACATTGAATAATCAAAGCTCAATTGTCTTCTGCTACTAGAGAGTCAAGACATTACAACTTGGAAAAGGCTTCATCTTGAATTCTTGCCAGCAAAATAGATCAGAAAACGTAATGAGAAAAATCACAGTAGCAAAATTAATTTTAAATATCTAGAAAACAACCAACATTGCATAAAATATTTATGAAGTACATTCTGAAACTTTATTAAAGGGCATAAAGATACCTTAATAAATGCAAAAATATTCCATGTTTGTGGAAAGAAGAGTCAACACTATCAAGATAACATGTAAGTTCATTTGCATGTTTCAATTAATCTAGAACTGAGTGCAGTTCCAAGCAAAATTCCATTGCATATCTTGAGCAAATTATATATATATATATATATATTGATAAATGATTATATCACTAAAGGTCTGAAATTAACTTTAAAGTATTGAAATCAAACAAACCAGGGAAACTTACAATATTTTAGTCATTAAAATACTATGCGTTTGGTGCCAGGAAAGAAAAAAAAAAGATCAATTGAACTGAAGGGAAGACTAAACTCATGACAAAGAGAGTAGGGGAATAAATTCATCAGTGTGGGAAAAACTGAATCATTCTTCACACAATATGTTAAAACGTATTTCAAAGAGATAAAACCTACAAGTGGGGAAAGTGATACTTCACAGGCTCAGAAGACACTATAAGATTAAAAAGTGTATGATGTTGTAGTAAGAACAGACTTTTTAAGTAAATCTAAAAGAAAGACTAGAAAACTTGTAAAATTAGTAACATTTTACAATAAAGAATACCTTAGATGCCATAGTAGAAGCATCATAGAAATTAGAAACTGTATGGTGATCAATTTCCATTTATCAACTTGTTTGAATTAAGAAACACTCTGTTGGTTTGAATAAGAATGGTCCCCATAGGCTCATTTATTTGAATACTTAGCCCTCTTTGATAGGGTTAGAAGGATTAGAAGGCGTGGCCTTGTTGGAAGAAGTATGTCACTAGGGGTGGGCTTTGAGGATTCAATAGTCCATGCAAGGCTCAGTCAGTCTTTCTTTCTGCTTGCTGCAGTTCAGCATGTAGGACTCTCAGCTACTTCTCCAGCACCATGTCTGTCTACATGTCACCATGCTTCCCACCATGATGATGATGGACTAAGCTCTGAAACTGTAAGCCAGCCCCAGTTTCATACTTTCTTTTATAAGAGTTGCCATGGTCCTGGTGTCTTCACGACAATCGAACAGTGACTAAGATCACCTAGGAGATTAGTATGACACACTGCTGGGGATTTCTCAGTGCCTGACAGTTGTGATATAAATGGATGGAGTAAATCAAGATGGATCCATAATATGATGATGTTATTGGGATGTGGTGAAAGGTAAAAGTGGAGCCTGGCTGGAGGAAGGGAGTCATCTGAGGCATGTAATCAGCTCCTGTATGTGAACACTTCATCTCCCATGTTGGTGATGCTGCTTGGGAGAGGTCATGGGACCCTTAGCATTTGCAGTCTTGGTAGAGGACATTGATACTGCGGTGGGTTTTGAGAGTTTGTATCCTGGCCCACTTCCTGTTCGTTCATCTATCTATCATCTCCCTCTCTCTCTCATGGAAGCCATGATGTGAACTGTTCTGCTACCATTACACCCTCCTCACCAAGGCAAGCAGACACCTCTATTCTGAAATAAGGAGGAAATAAATATCTTACCCTTGTTGTATTCGGTCGTTCTCAAGTACGGTGGTCATGGTGATTCAGAACTAATACATACAGATAAGCAGAGAATATACATTTTCAGACAGACAAAATACCAAGACATACCAGGCTAGACATGGGTGCTGAAAGAGTGGTGAGGAATAACATAAAAGTCGGGAAACATATCTCGGTGTTTTGCAGTGTGTCCCTAAGGCTTGACACTGTTCTCTGAGGTTATCTGATACAAACATGACAGACAGTACAGTAGCCACATCTGGTCAAAATGCATATATATTGCATATTTCACCCCTTTTTGTTGTAAGACATTTGTAACAAACTAAATATCCATCAAAGGAACATGGAGAGAGGATACTTGCCAAATTTAGGAAACAGAATACCACATTTTGGGAAAAAAAAATTAATCTGTGCCTTAGTGGTACAGAGATCTCTTGGATACAAGATCTCAAATAAACAAGGAAGATTCTAGGTTAAATCTAATGTTGATTTTCACAGCTACACAGCATAAGGTCAATGTGTCAGAAAGGCTAAAACTGAATTAAGGGCATAAGTGCAGGGATAGGAGAAACTGTCAATAAGAATAAAAATGTTCAGGAAAGGGAATGAAAATAAAAGTTTTGAGGGACTGGAGAATGGCTTAGCAATTCAGAGCACTTCCGGCTCTTGCAGAGGACCAAAGTTCAGCTCTAAGCACACAAGTCAGGATGCTTACAGCTTCCCATACCACCAACTCCAAAGCATCTGATGCCCCCTTGTGGCCTCCACAGTCACTGCTTTCACCTATGTGCATGCACACGCACATACCGTGTGCGCGCACACACGCACGCAAGCACACACACACACACACACACACACACACACACACACACACTACTTTCCTTAAAATATGTTTGTTGGTGTTTTAGTGGAATAAGGGAGGATCTCAGTGAGTAATTCAATCTAATCATGTGTCCAGAAAACCTTCCTAAAGAAAATAAAATTATTTCAGGAGCAAACCAAAGGAAATACTTGAATAAAAAGTGTTCAGTATAGGAGAATACAAACAGTATTCTACTGAATACAATCCAGGAAAAGCAAAGAGACAAGTAGAAAAACAGAGGCAAGGTCCCTAAATTGAGAAGAATATAAAACTAGTTAGGACTTATATTATAGTGCTGGATGAGGAGGAAAATAGGCACATAATTGAGCTAACTCGTTATTACCTACTTGAGTTAATTTTCTTTTGTGTTCTAACCATCAAAATCCCAGCAAATTAAGACACAGATCCACTACTCTGCAGTTTTATAGGCTCACTATTTCAAAATGAGTCTCATCGGGCTAAAAGGAAGTTGTAGGCCACCCTTCCTTCTCGAGGCTTTAAAAGAGAACCCCTATCTTTGCAGTTCTACCTTCTCAGACAGTGCATGTGAAAGCCACACATCAGCACCACCTGTCTTCCTCAGTCATTGTCCACCGTATTTTTGAGACATGATTTCTCCCTGAACCTGGGACCCTAGAATCCTACCTGTTTCTACCTCCTCTGGGCCTGGAATTACACACATGCACCAGACCATGTCTGAAATTTTATGTAAGTGCAGAGATCCAAACTCGGGTCCTTGGGTTTGCTCAGCAAGCATTTTACCAGCTGAGCCACCTCCCCAAGTCACAAAGGTGGATATCTGTAGAGAGCCATTATTCTGCCTGCTGTGCCACTGTTGGAGGGGAAATCAATGGATTTGATATGAACTTGATAAATCAAGAAATAGCCTGGAAAGCATATTCTTTAATTACCTGAAGGCAGCCACTAGAACAAAACACAGCAAAGCAGAACACGTGGTTTATTTTTCGCTGAGGAGCAGGGTCCTGAATAGAAAAAGGGAACTGAGAGATTCTTGCATTTAATCAATGTTCCCCTCACCCCTTCCTAGCAGATATATTGACATATATTAACAGTATTAACACAACATCCCGTTTCCCTTTAATCCAGCCTTTGAATGTCAATAGTTTCCTCATCAGTGTGTTCTCGGGCACTTCTTTCACTGCCAGCCTGTCACTCCCTGTCTCACTTCTGTTTCTCAGACACACCAAGGTTCACACCTTCCTCTGCACACTTGCTGTGCCCTCTGTGGAAACCTTGTCCCCACTGTCCATGTGAACAACTTACTTTGTCTTAGGCATAAATTCATGAGCCAGCCCCCTTACCCCAGAGGCTTAGTTAACAGGACCGTCTCATGTCATGCTCAGTAGCCTCTGTCATTCCCCTTGCTTCTGTCTTCCATTCATTATGTGTATTTTTATATTACTGTTTTACCTGATTGCAAACTTTTTTCTCAATCTCTTTAAAACTTCTAAATTCTTGCCAGTGACTTCTACCTAGCCTTTTTGCTTCTTGTGAGCCAAGGGCAGAGAGCAATAGTGGGCATGTAGGGATCTACAGATGTAACTGAAGGGGTGGAGGATGGACTTAAAAATTCATCATTGTGTGCAAATTATGTTTGAGTCCTTCCTAGAAGGGGAACTCACCACCTTAAGACTGTCATCTTCCCATTCTGAGAACTTTGTCCTTTGAGAACTCTGTCCTTAGAGAGCCCACCATGGAAAATACTAAATACCTATCTTATCTTTTTCATCACTTCCTATAACTTTATTACAACTTACGGGCTAGGGATACTGACATAATCAATACCCAGCAACAGCCTTCTGTCTCTATAAAGTATGATCCCATGAGGAAAGAGAAAAAGTACAGCTCTCTGCTAACTGGCTTTCCTGATGAGTGGGAGGTCAGTTCCCTATTGCCACGAGACAGGAAGAAATTAGTGGTTGTGCTTGGAAAGAAGGCGGGCCAGGTGTGATAGCATTCACCTGGCAAGCAGAAAGTCATCAAACTCACCTTTCAGTCCCCATTTCCCTATCTTCTCAGGGGGATCAGCCACAAACTAACTGTGTGCTGTAATTGGTGGAGTTATTTTCTGCTTTTTCTTAATCCGATAGACACACAGCTCTAGGAGAAAAAAAAAATGCTATCTGCCTGTGTTGTTCACTTGCATTTTCCACATGCCTAGAGGAGTGTCTGGTATTTAATAGATAGCCAGCAAACACTCCAGCAGGAAGGAAAGAGGGAAGGGAAGAAGAAAGGCCTGTAATGAAGGTAATTTGGGAAATAAAAAAAAAAAACTTCAATCATTTTGATCTTATAATAGGTTGCAAAGTTTTTACTATTTTTTGATTTCTATAACCTCAAATCTATGTTAAATAGAATAGATATTTTTAAGAAAACCTGGAAATTTCACATTTCTCTGCTCTCAGGACAGGATAAAAATGATCAGATTTCTTTCTAGGTTTAAGACTTCATTTTATCCATCATTTGAAACACAGTAGTTTCACGTGTGTGTGTGTGTGTGTGTGTGTGTGTGTGTGTGTGTGTGTGTGTGTGTTGGTATGGGTGCATGTGTGTGTGTGGTAGCATGGATAAGTATTTATATGTGTGTGTTGGTATGGGTGCACACATATGCCCGTGTATGTGGAGGCCTGGAGACAACATTAGCTGACCTCCTTGGGTGTCATCCACCTTGAAGGTTGAAACAGTCTCTCACTGGCTTGAGGACCCACCAAGTTGGATAGATCGCCTGACAAGGGAGCCCCACGAATCTGCCTCTTTCCACCTCTGCAGCATTGGGAGCATAAGCGTGAGTCACCATACCTGCCTGGTTTGTTTGTTTGTTTTAATTTTGGTTCTGGAGATCGATCGCTCAGGATCTCATGCTTGCAAGTAAACACCATACCAACTGAGTCATCCCCCAAGTCTGAACATATGGGTACTTAACTATTGGAACACAGAAGGTAAAACCAAGAGAAGCAGGAATCTCACCTGCCAAGCTTTAATGTGCTGATTGCTTCGTCAACTTGTTTTGGCCAATTTACTCAGGACTTCTTGGCCCAAATCAACTAGTTATTCTTCCAAAAAGAGTAAAATAGTTTAGAATGAAATTTTGAGATGGGTGACAAATAGGACTGTTTTGCCAAACCTCTACTGCTTTTGAATTT
This sequence comes from Onychomys torridus, assembly GCF_903995425.1. Classification (NCBI taxonomy): domain Eukaryota; kingdom Metazoa; phylum Chordata; class Mammalia; order Rodentia; family Cricetidae; genus Onychomys; species Onychomys torridus. Next base: position 41,347,879 of record NC_050447.1, read on the forward strand.
CTCACTGGTGCTTCAAAAATTGATTTACCACTCAAGCAAAATCTTTTGAGGGTTTTGTCTTGCGTGTAATCCCTAAAACTCTGTAATCAGCTCTGATTTCTGATTAGAGTTAAAGCCCGACCAGAGATTCCATTCATTATAAGTTTGGGCAATATCAAAAGAAGCCAATTTTAATAAAAGTATCTGTCCAAAAAGATATGAGAGGCTCCCTCCTTCTGCTGTGATAAATACTTCCAGGTGGTATTTGATGGACAATAAGAGTTCTGAGCAGCTGGCATTCAGAGCAGAGTTTGAATTAGAATTTCAGATCATGCTGGCAGGCCTGGGTGATTCTTTAATTCTTCAAATGGAACACAGTTTGCTCCATCTTACAGAGCATTCTGACTCTAATTATGAGACAGAAAATATATGCTATGATATTGAAATAGGATATCTCCTTGTAAATCCCTACCTGATTTGAGTTAGGAGTAAAAGGGGCATCAAAAGAAAAACCTCACTAGTTGTTTGTTATACTTCAGGAAAAGAACAAAAAATTTGCCAGAGGGAACAGAGAAACTCAGGCAGAGTTCACAGGAGCCAAGCCTTCTGGAAGGATGCTTTGGGTTGCTAAGCAAGTGCTAGCATGTTTCCCCTCTGTAGAGAGCATTAAAAGTGAGCACACAAGTCTGCTTCTTGACTGACTAGATTTCCCCTGAACGTTTTTTGTCAAATGCTTTAGATGACAATTTGAGGGACAGATGCCTGGAAGGAGCCATGTTAGGTTGAAGAGCAGATGCAGCTCATTTTCAATTGATGACAGGAATCTACTTGTAGAGATGTCTATAATGGGGAGGGGTGGAATGGACAGTGCGCTGATGATCTTTGATATGGTGCCCATGTGTATTGTGAGCAAAATCCCTGAGGGAAACTGAAAAGGGGGGGTGGTTTTCTTTGCTCAGGACTTCAGAGGGTTCACGCTCCACAGTTGCTTGAGCAGAGTGTCCTGCTGGAAGCATAAGCAGCAAAAGGCTGTTCATACTGCTCAGGAAACAAAGAGGGACCTAAAGACCAGAGTCCGGCCTTCTAAAGTTTCTAGAACCTCCCAAAATTATACCATCAGCTGAAGACTAAATACTCAACATGAGACTCTATGGTGTATTTCAGATTCATGCCGTAACACCATGTGATCAAAATCGTCATATGCCATTGAAGAGAAGAACCATGGGTGACAGTAGGAGCTCTCGACAGGGTGTGACCTTGGAGAAGAACACACAGAGCAGATTTTGTCCTTAGCATTGGGACTGATAGGTTAGACCATGTCTGCAAAGTACCTATAATATTTTGTGCCTCAGGACAAATAACACTATTAGATTCTTAAATACTCTGGGGAAATTTCTTCTGATTTTGAATAGAAAGCAAATGGCCTTGTTGGCCCCTCAAAGTTAAGGCATTCATTCAATGTATGACCTGTACAGAAATTTGCTGTGACTCCCCCAGGGGCCAAATCCAGCATGAAAAGAGAGTGTTGTTTTTTACCTAGCAAGCATTTTAAATTATAAAATTAGGAAAAAAATTGATAAAAAAAAAAACAACAAATTTGGATATCCCTTGAAAAATTGAATATGGCCACTCTGGGGCTTTGTTTAAGTTTGGAACATTGGCTAGGATAGAGAAATCAGTTTTCCTACAGATGGACCACATACATTGACTTAGGGGCCCTAATGAGTGCTTGCCACCAAGCCTGATAACCTGTGTCTGGTCTACTTAGTAGGACAGACCAGATTCCAGTAAGCCCTTCTCTGAACTCCACATTCATGCCATGGCATGTGGACACCCACCAACTCCAACACAAATATACAACGACATAGCAAATGATGGAATTTTAGAAATCAAAAAGCACTTAAAACCAGATGGATGGTTATATATAACTAATAAGCTATTGATAAATCTTCAAAAAGACCATGTTTTTCAAGAGTCACTAATCATGGAAAGGGTAATTAACCCCAAATTTATTTCTTCTATAATTTGTTTCTCATGTGCACTCCCTCCACTGAGGCAGAAGCTCCGCAGAATGCTAATTTTTAGCAGTCTGAAATTCTATATAATATACAAATGTATACATGTGTGTATACAAACACACACCTTCATCATATCATCCTATGAAGACATCATCTTTGGGCTCTGATGATGACTGTCATGTGTCATTTTGTAGTTCAGCTCCTAGCAGCTGAGATCCTCAGTCTAAATCAACTTACTCTTGCTCCTGTAAAGATGACCACAGACTCGGTGTTCAGAAGCTATATAAATGCATCATCTTAAAGCCCCAGAGGTCACAAAGCCAGAACAATTCTTTTTTTTTAAGCCAGCACAATTCTTAAGGCCAGTCTGCATTGCTTTTTCTGGCCTCAGTAGGGTGAATTTGTTTCCTTGCTTTTTCTAATCCTTGGAAACCATCTTCATTTTCAAATGAAGAAATGTTGCCTATCCCTATGACCTCTGACCTCAGCCAGAAGAGGTTTGAGAGCCCTCTACTGAGGATGTAGGGGTCACCTCTCTCTATTTGGACCTTCAGCTTGTTCATGGTTGTAAATAACTTTTGCCTTATTGAGAAATAAATCCAGAAACTAGTTACATGAGGGCCACCATTATGCCCATCAGTAGACAAACCACTTCTTCATACACCCTGCCTTGTGCCAGCATCTTAGGTCCTGCTGCACTCAGGACTGGCAACCAGGGATGTGCAATCAACAGTCCTTCTGCTACACTGAATCTTCTGAGATTCTCATTCAATTTTTAAAAAAACTATGTTGCCACTCCGTAAACTAGATGCATATTAGGAAAACATCAGATTTCATCTGTTTTTTTTAAATATTCAGTCACACTTAGGTAAAAAATTATTTCATGACATCCTATTCCCTATAACATGCTTCCTGTTGGCCCTGCATTAGCAGTGAAATAATTCATTGCTCATTCACACACACATGCATACATACATACAGAGATGACAGACAGATGATAGATGATAGACAGATTATAAATAGATGGGGAGAAGGAAATAAGGAAGATAGACAGACAGACAGATAGACAGATAGATAGATATAAATGATTGACAGATAGATAATATATATTTGGGGAGGGTAATTATGTATGTGTATGTGGTGTGTGTGTGTGTGTGTGTGTGTGTGTGTGTGTGTGTGTGCATGTATGTGTGTGTACATGCTTGTTTATGTGAACATGTGGAGTGTATGTCTGGATGTATGTGCACTCATGGAGACCAAAGGTGCAATCAGCCTTGGGAAACTTCCTCAAGTTCTCTCCACTTTGTTTTCTGTGACAGAGTCTCTGGCTGGGGCCTGTCACTCACTGATTAGGCCGGCTCCCCAGAAAGCTCCTGGGATCCACCTGTCTCTACCTCCCCATACTAGAATTACAAGTACACAAGTGCACCATGTCTGGCTTTTTTACCTACATGCTGGGAATTGAACTCAGATCCGTATGCTTGTATAGCAAGAACTTTCCCAAGGGAGCCATCCTCCTGTGACCTGCCCTGAAAGTGTTGGTATTTTTTTTATTGCAGCTAAAGTTACATTTAACACTTGATGCATGTTCTACCCTGTCTGGACAATTTCACATGTCATATTTGGAGATACCAACTAAACCTACTATGGACAGAACCATGAACTGAGGGACAGTGCCACGAGAGAATCACTGTCACATGTGATTTCTTAACTAAATATCTATCATGCTCACCTGAGTTAATAAAACAACATCCAAATTAAAGCACTTGGAATATAAGACCTAGTATAATGAAGAAGAAACTAGAAATGCCTTTGTTTAACAAGAAGCGGGGTACTTTCTCGCTCATTCTGCTCTGTCTGTAAACCCACTGGAGGTAGATGGAAGAACAAAACCCATATTCTGTCTCCTCTTTGTGGTGTCTGTCCAAGTGAGCATCGGGGCCAGATGACAAGACAGCTAGAGCTAAAGACCTGGTTGGGAAAGTGTGTGGTCTTTATCATCTACTGAAGAATTATATATGGGCCTTCCTTTTCACAAGAGGAACAACTTTATTCTCTTTGCAAGACCAAAGTGTCAGGATTCTGCTGCCACTCCAGCCATATGAGCACACATGCACAGTTCAGCAGCTAAGCAAGGGGTCTTAGGTCTTGCATCACCAGTGTGCTGCGAGATCATGCAAATGCACACAGTGTGGTCACACAATCAGTGCATGTGTGTGTATGGCATATGGCGTAGCTCCATAAGCCTACCTGTGTGTGTGCATGGGAATCCTTAAAAAGCTGGGCACAGACTCCTCCTCTCTCCTCTCTCCTCTCTGTTCTCTCTCTCTCTCTCTCTCTCTCTCTCTCTCTCTCTCTCTCTCTTTCTCTCTCTCTCCATGTGCTTCTTACCCAGGCCTGGTTCTTTTGTCCCACCCACCCCCCAGTAAAGCTGTGATACTGGTTTTTGTCTTGGCTTGTGTCCTTTCTACACAGTAACCAGAGCCACTTAACATTTTTAAAACAACACAAGGACTTCATTGAGACTCCCTAAAGAATCTGACAGGGGGTGGGTAGCATGGCTGGGGTTAGGGGGTGGTGTGGGGCTGACAAGATGTCTTGGTGAGTAAAAGTATTGAGGGACAAACCTGAAGATCTGAGTTTGATTTCCTGAAGCCACATGGTGGAAGGAGAGAGATGATTCTCACAAATAGCCCTCTCACTTCTACACCACACTGTGGCACATGTATGCTCACACAAGTAAATACGTGTAATAAAAAAATTAAAAAGACTCTGACAAGGACCCACCTTCCTTGCGCTCACTGGGAACTTTCACAAATATGGAACGAGCTCATTCAAGCGAGGTAACATCATGTCACTGGACAGTCAAGGCAAAGCTAAGAGACCACTTTTCCCAGTTGTTAATGAAGTTTGAATTTTTCTCCCACTCTCTGCTCCCCACATTTGTCCTTGCTGGTTTGGAGGTGTGAATTCTTTTTCCCTGTTGTTCACGATTGTGTTTGCCTGGGGCCCTCACCAGAGCCAGGGTTTTGCTATTTGGACTCTTGGCCTCAAAACCAGGAGCAAAATCGATCTTTTAAAAAGAGAGAGAAATAAACTTCTTTTCTTCATAAATTTAGCTTGACAGAAGGTTTGTATGGAGACCACATGGGAGACTTTTAACACCGAATAAGAAGATGAAACCCCCAAAGTGTCAGGAAATTTAGTAGGCACTTTAGCAAGAAGAGTGACCAACAACCATGTGAAACGGTGGTGAGTGTTGTAAGCAATGAAAACAAATGCAAACAAGAACCCTGGAGCCCTGAGCTGCAGCCACAGTCTGCAAGGAATGAAAACTCACAACTAACCACCAGTTGAACACATTTGACTCTGTGAAAGTTTCAATAGTTTTTCACTGCAGCTAAAGTTACATATAACACTTGCTGCATGATCTATCCAAGTTGAACAATTTTGAATGTCATCTTCTGAGACCCCAACAACTAAATCTGCTACAGACAAAGTCATGAACTGAGAGACAGTGCCTCTGTTCTTGGGCTTCTGCATTTGGACAGGAACAGTACCCCAGTCTTCCTGGGCTGCCTTCTCCAGAGACAATATGAGACCTGTCCTCTTCAATAGTGAGACAGTTACTCATAAGAAATCACTTTCTACACATGTGTATTTTTTAACTCTAACTTTACCCACTGTTTACCTAGCTATGTACCTGTCCATCATCTATCAGTCTGTAATAGAGCTACCTAACTAGCTTGCTAGTTGTCAATCATCTGTAAGTGTGTCCATCAGCTATCTACCCACAACTATCTATCATCTATCAAATTCCTACTATCTGTTATCTATTAACTAATCTGTTATCTACCAGCTACTTATCTATTATCTATGGACTTATCATCTATCTATCTTATTTTTCTATCATTAGTCTGCCATGCATCTGTACATTCAAGACTTCTCAGAGTACTTTTTTATTTTAGTGATATGATTATTATTGTTATTGTTTTTTACATCCCTACCACAGTTTCCCCCTCCCTCTTCTCCTCCCAGTTTCTTGCCCCTCTGTCTCCCGCCTGCCCCCCCACCATCCACTCCTCCTCTTTTTCTATTCAGAAAAGGGTAGGCCTTCCCTGGATGTCAACCAAATATGGCATATCGAGTTGTGGTAAAACTAAGCATCTCCCCTTGTATTAAGGCTGGACAAGGCACCTCAGTAGGAGGAATAGGATCCCAAAATCTGGCAAAAGAGTCAGAGACAGCCCCTGCTCCCACTGTTAGGAGTCCCACAGGAAGACCAAGCTACACAACTGTAACATATAAGCAAAGGACCTAGGTCAGTCCCACACAGAGTACTTTTCTAACTTGCTTGAAATGTAGCATAACCATACATCATTTCTTTAGCACTTACCAATTCCCAGGGGCTTATTTTGCATATAGCAAACCCTGGTTCATAATGATACCCAGTCATCTCCATCTGAGCAATCATAACACCGGTCACATAGCTACCTTTGGGCCATCTACCTGCCCCATCTATGTTGTCTTTCAACTGCTCCGTGTATACATAATAACAATGGCCTGTATTTAGGGAAAAGATGTGTTATCCCTAATCTCAACAGAGTCAAGAGAATAAAATAACAGGCAATCTTGCCTCGTTAGCTTGCATCTGGAGAAACTGAATGTAACATTAATTCAGTGGATGCCTGTAGGTCATGAGTAAGTCAGAAATAAAGACAGCAACTTAATTTCCATTCTGCTGATTCTCACAGCACTGTGTGTAATTCCCAAAGACTTGAGCCTAAAACACCAGCAAACTCACTTGTAGGTAATAGTATTTATTCGATGCTTCTAAGTAGTTCCCTTCAGGGATAAACAAATGTTTCTATATCTATTTAATAATAAGTCTAAATTGTACAAAAGAAAATAGTCCTGATCTCTGTTTTTAAACATCAAAATTACACTGACACTAACTTTGATATTTGTGTGCAAATTTATCCAATAGATATAAATATTGGTGTGCTATATTCTTATTAATAGCTGGGAAGCCATGATGCTCAGTAGCTTTCTTAGAGAGACATGGTTACTTTTCATTATAAACATAAAGAGACAAGAACAGCTCCCACAAGACACTAAACTTCTGAATTATTTGAACTGTCTGGGTGCTGCTTTGAAACAGATCAAGATAACAAGTTGCCAATGCCCTAAGGCCACAAGACAATCCCAAATAGGAGGTCAAGGGGACAAGTGCCAAGTATCTAAGAGAGCAGGAACAGGAGCGAACAAGTCTGGGCTTCTTGTTCTACTTCCTCTGGCCCCTGTTCCCCGTCAGGGGAAGACACAAACACATAGGTCTGAGGTCAGTTTCCTCTACTGGCCTTCTGTTCTTCTCTCCCACCAAGCCTCTGCTTCAAACTGATCCGAAGCCCCTTGTGTACCTGATCTATGGTGTGATATGTCTCCTTCACTCACCATCTCTTTTATCTGTGCCCTGGATGTCATCACTGCCCAGACTCCCACTCACTGGGTAACTCATACTCCCTGCTTAAAAGGCCTTTCCTAACTCTGGCAGCTCCCTGAATTGGCCTTTCCATAGCACCCCACCCTGTAGCAGCTCCTGAGAGGTTGTTAGATTGCCTGACCCCACCAAGGTTCAGTGAATGGAGATAGACCACGCCCTCTGATCCACTTGCAGAGACATCTAAAACAGGTTTGTGGAAGCCCATTGTCTGGTGAATGCCCATGAATGAGTGAAGCCAGTGCTTGCAGGAGGCCTTGTGTGTGCTAAGAACGTTGAATGAGATGGGGGAGGGGTGGCAAGATAACTCAACAGATAAAGGTGACTTGCCACCATCTTTCCATAATTTTTATTAGACGCCCTGATTGACGAAGCGTTCCTTGCAGTTCAATAGTCCTCAATTTTTTTGAGGACGTCAGAATTGGACACTGTCTTGGGGAATATTTTGGCAATGCCTCCTCTTTTTTTTTTTTCTTTTCCCATTTTCTTTCTTTTTCCTTTTTTCTTAAGCTGAGAGAAACAAGGTCCAGAGAGATGAAACAGCCTCCCTGAATCCAGCTAGCTTTCTGATAGGATTGTTCTATACCCTACAGCCTCCATTCAGGCCAGTGTTCTTCCGCAGTGATAGCATCTAACTGTTTCGGGAGAGAAGCAGGATGCCTGCATGCTTCCCAAGCCCAGATCATGTCTGTCAAAGCCCATAGCATGCCCTTGACATCTCCTGAACTTTAAAGCGTGTCAGACAACTTACCTTTGCTTTAATAAACTCCCCAGAATGGCCTTGCAGACACATACACTTTGGAGAACATTCAAATATTGCAGTTCTTGCTATTTCCCAAGCCTCAATTCTCTTGCTCCCACTGCCTTAGGCTCCCTTTAAATGCATCTATTTTTCTACTATTCCAACAGGAATTTTTTCCATCTCTGGACTGCAGAACTAGCCCCATGTGCATGTTTATATCAATGTGCAATCAATCAGAGCTTATTCTTTTTAAAATAGTTTTCTTTTTAAAGACCCAAAGCCATTTTGTACATTTTTTTTCAAGCTCTGAGTTTTGAATTGCTAGTTCAAACCCATTGGTCACTTGGGAAGGAAATTAACAATCTTTCTGATTGCAGATCAAGATTGTCCTTTCTTATTATAATTGCTATTATTTTACCCTGAATACAAACGTATTCTGGGGACGTGGAATTATAAAACAACAGTTTGGTATCGAGTTTTCTATGAATTGCTGATACATAGTTTAGAGAAGGGACATCTGAGAAAAGGGCTCTGTTGAATAGAGCAAAAGTTGAATGGGAACCTTCAAAAATGTGGAAACATGATTAGAATACATTATATCTGTGATATCTGAGCAATATTGTCATCAAAACATCCTGCACCTTGTTCAGTGTGAATGAGTAATAACATTTAACAGTGATAGAAAGCAATAAAATATTACTATTTTGTTTGGCTGGGGTAACCTGTGAAGGAGTGGCTTTTAAAACCTTTCAAACAGGTTTACCATCTTGGTCTCAACTTGAAGATTAGTGTGTGAGTATCTGTCAAAGCCACGATAGCAGAAGAATCCCTGTTCCCTAACAGAGCAGAGCCAGAGGCCAAGAGGATGAAGGGCCTATGAGGTGATGGCAAGGTTAGCAAAAGGCCAACTAACATTGTCATAGACACAAACTCAGTCTGTGATGAATAAACCCAAGTCACAGGGTTATCGTTACATGCTCATGTCTACATGAAGAAATACTGTGCACATTTGCTTATCTGAGCTTATAAATTTAATTATTTTCTCATTTATTTCCTTATTAGTAAATTTGAACACACACCTAAGGTACAGTTCAGCCTCCTATTTCTATCGCTTGAAGTTGATGCACATGCAGCCTGCATTGTGATGCTTACATACATTTATCATTAAAAGACAATAATTTATGAAGATGCACATGGCCAACTCATTCTATCTAATGAAGATGACTAAATGCAGAAACTACTGGTTTCTTTATATTTCATTCATTTATGAGTGTGTGTGTGTATGTGTGTGTGTGTGTGTGTGTGTGTGTGTGTGTGTGTGTGTATGCTGTGTACATGCAGAGGTTGGGAGATGATGTCAGATCTCCTGAGCTGGAGATACAGATGATTGGGAACTAAACTCAGGTCCTTTATAAGAGCAGCAAGTACTCTTAACTACTGAACCATCTCTCCAGTCCTTTCCTTTACCTTTTTTATTGGTTTTGTGTGTATGTGTGTGTGTGTGTATGTACATATTTTGTAAATTATATTGTAATTATATATAATTTATCATATGGATATCAGGTGATATTTGATTAATTTATTTATTTATAATGTTCAAATCAGTATAAACATGCCTGTGCTCAAACATTTGTGATTTTTCTATGGTAAAAATATTTAAAATTATTTTCTTTTAGTTCACACCAGGGTTTATTTTCCCTAAGCATAATTTAGCAGCCACTGACAAACCTTAAGTTGCTTTTCACTTTTTGCATTTTTATTTATTTTGTGTGCACACATGAGGAAGGTGTGCTGTATGTGTGGTGCTTAGAGAATAACCTACAGGAGTTTTTTCTCTCCCTTACCATGTGGAGCCTGAGGGCTAAGCTCCATTTATAACTCTTGGCAACACTTGATGAGACCCACTAAGTTGTCTTGGCACTCTTAAATTTACAATGTAGTTCAACTCAAAAACTTTCTTCCTTTGGTGTGAATACCTTCTTATATCCTATTATTCAAAAGTTTTGCCTACTCCAAGGTTGTTGTTCTATCCCTTGCTCTTTCTTCTATAAGACTTATTGTTTCAACAAGGTCATATTTGATCTGGAGGTTTAATAGTTAATAATAATAATAATAATAATAATAACAATAATAAGTAGTGTGGGAATTTGAATCATCTTCTGGAAAGCCAGGAAGGTCAGAGGAAGGCAGACATTCTCCTTCACGGTCCTCTAAGCAAAACTGAAAAGAAAGTCAGCTTGGGGAAAGGAGGGGGTGTTTCCCACAATGGTGCCACCCCTCAGCTAGCTTGGGGTCCATTTGCCCGGCCTGGATATGAACTTTGCTTAGTCTAGAGGAAGCTCTTCACTCTGTCTCTGGCAGTAATGATCAGCTGCCATTTGGCAGGAATGATCAGCAGCCCTAAGCTTGTTGGGGGTAGTGGCAAGAGCAACCCTCAGGATTCCAGTCCCGTGCAGGCCTCAGGTAGGGCAAGTCTTAGCCCTTGGCCACAACTGGAATCTGAGATCTTGATGCTGACAACTTGGCTCTCTGGCACTGCCCTGGTGACGACAGGCTTTCTCCTCTCGCCCTGTGTGGCCTTTTATCCTTCTGCTGTCTCATCTTCCTTGTCATCTCTCCTTTACTTCCTCTTCCTGTCTTGGCCACTCTCAAACTGGCCAGCTGTCCCTTCAGCTGTCACGCAGCTTTCTGCCCGACCAGGAACATGACTGCTGCCCCTGGGACTGTACAAGGTGTCCGCCTCTGCCAGGACTAGGCTGGAGGAACCCAGCATCCAGATTGCCCACTGGGCTGCCTGCATATATGGCACCAGATGCCATGGCCAGGATGACCCATCAGGGCCATGACTGCTCAGTGGGACTCCCTCTGAGTCTGACATCACTTCAGCTGTCCAGCAGCGGGCTGCCTTCCTGCTTCATTCTTAGCGTGTTGGCTGCCCCCTTGTCTCTGTCACTGCCTCTGCTCTCTGCTGACCCTGCTGTCTGCTCAGCCCACACTACTGAAAGTTCGTGAGACAAAAACCACTGCAGAAAAGCCTTTTGGGGAACCCAATGCTGCGACACTGGGGGAGTCAGCTCAAGACACTGACTGGGGGTACTCCCTGAGTAAGCCTGATTATAGAACAAGAGAAGTAGGTAGGCAAATTTTCCGCCATTTTTATTGGACCAATCACAGGCTTGCCTCTCAGCACCAGCCATGGCACTCTTGCTGGGCTGCCATGGAAAGTGATCCCTCTCTGACCAAGGTAGACATGGTTGCGGGGTTAGGCACAGTTTACTGTGCCTCATGATAAGAGCAAAAATCTGTCTGGGGCTGTGCCTTCTGGAGCCAGAGAAATCAGCTGTGATCCTTGTATTGTCTCAAGACATCTGTGAACTGCTCAGGATGCCCAGTACTGATACAAGGTTAGTTGTGCCAGCTGTTTGATTGACAGTCATTTTTCTCTAGGACACCAGGGCAGCTAGAGAGAGTCTAATCACTGCTAATTAAGGAGTCCTATTACCCTGCCCCCAACTCTTTCACTCATGTACTGGAAAATGAACATCAAAATAAATGCTTACTATGAGAGCTTACAGAATTCATTATTTATATGAAAAGAAATTTCAGCAAAGCTTTAAGACCTGACAAGGGCTCCAGGATGAAGTGGGCCTGACTGGTCTGTCTCAGCATGGTTCTGGTGACCTTCAGAATGTGTTTTTCCCATAAAAGTCTTCCACAGATATCTAAGCACTGATTTTCAGGAGCCTCCGAATTCTTCTCAGAAAGGCTGTAAGAGGTGTCTCAGGGGTGTCAGGATATGGAAAACTAAGGACATTGTCACCAGAATATCTCATTACCCCTGTTTATTTGTTCCTTGGCCACACTCATATTTTAAACAAAGACAGATAAAATATTTTATCATAAGGGTGACTTGAGTAGCTAGCAAACAGTCCCTGAAATAAGCTACATGAATTTTCTAAAAACAAGAGTGTGGAGCACTTTGAAAAGAGACCGCGGACCATCTTAGCATCCTACAGAACTCTACTCAGTGATGTGGCCAGTTTCTTCTTCTTTTCCATACAAATGCGACTTGCCACAATTTTGCAGTTGGTTCCTTTCAGATAAGAGTGTGCTCCTTAGAGTTTTCTTTCTTACAGTCACATTTTTTTTTTATAAAAAGATGTTTATTTCAATGCTTTGGGGAAAAAAATTGGCAACTCGGCCAAACTCATCATCCATTTGTATTTGCAAGAAATGGAGTGAGACTATTATAAAGTGTGGAGGGGAATTATTTGCCAGCAATAGCATGAATACGTTTAGTCAGTTTTTGATTGATGGCTATGTCCTGCCTGGTAAATAGGAAATGAGGGAAATGCACGTAGCAGGACCCTGACGTGCACTGCAATGTCTGTCTACATAATGCAGGCTAATCATGGGTATGCAAGGGAAATAGCTGTTGTCACTCCATCCTAATAAAGATGCTAAATCAAAGAAGGTTTAGTATGTTGGTGATGATGATGGAAGGAAAATTGTCCCCTGAATATAAGGAAAGCGATTAGTTATACAATAAAGGTGAAACTGTGCCCAATAAACTATCTGACACAAGATCACTAAAAACTTCAGCATTAACAGGAGAGAAAAACTGGCTAAGTAAATCATCAGAACATAAACAGGCCTTCACGTTGTGGTCCTCTGGGCTGCAGGCTTTCAACTTCTCTGTTAAACATTTAACTCAGTCGGAAGAAAGAACTGGGCAACAGGAGCTGTCTTTGACCTGACTCCTGCCTAGAGGTGTCATCTCAAAAATGTTCAGAACCAACCATGTGGGAGCCTGGCCAGCTCTGTGGGTCATACCTGATAATGGTCATCAAAGGGGCAGTCCTGAAATACCAGAACCATGGGACAATCCCCACCTGCCAGCTTAGTACACTGTGGTGCCTTTGTACTGCGAAGTTCACACAGCAGGTAATGGGGGGGACATGCACTGAGGATTTTTCTCTCTGCCCAAGGCAGGATTTCTGAATTCAGAACTCAGAAGGTCTGAAATAAAAATGCCACATACCTACTAATTTGCAGCAGTAACTTAAAGGAAAGAAAAATCTAGAAGCGAAAGCAAGCTGCCTATATGACTTTAAACTGTTATTCCCACAACTATTTTAAATATGTTCCATAGACAATGCTAAATCAATAATTCTGAATTTTCAAATCTAAATTCAGAATGGTCTATAATTTCCTGATTTTCAGAATTTCAAATATGAAGTTTGATTTTCAAACTGTGCTAAAATAATGAATCTAAAATGTGTTTAAATCTTATGATGTTATTAATATATGTGTTCATTTGATTATTTTGAACTTGATGTGCAAGTGATTTCCTCAGAATTGAAGCATTCCATCTTGGAGGGAGGGTCTTTAAATAAAACTTCATAGGCTAAGAAAGTACACAACTCGCAAATCCTAGGAAGTTTGCCAAATTTACAAGATTCACAAAGCCCTTCCCCCCAAGGTTGTGTAAGTAGTAAGAAGTACTGAGGAACAATTGATCTGTCATGCTGATTGCACACTGGGGAAGGAAATGGGGGGATGCCCTTTTCATGAGCCATCACCGGGTAGATTTTAGGGTGACCAGCACTGTTTTAAGTAGCTCCTCATTTGCAGTCCTGTAAGCTGCCCCAATAGCCTCGCTGATTTACTAAGCTAGATTTTGGTGAACTCTTTACTTTGATCTGTTATTGATGTCCAATCTGGGTAGTTCATCTCTCACAAGCAAAAAATTATGCAGCATCTCTTTCTCTCATAGCAAGCCAAACATCTTGGCAATGTCAGTTCTCTATAAAAGTGTCACCTCCCTAGTTAACTATTTGTTATTGTTGTGCTTTGAGTGAGATGGGCCCCCATAGGCTCATATGTTTGAATGCTTGGTCTCCAGTTAGTGGAACTGTTTGGAAAGAATTAGAAGCTGTGGCAATATTGAAGGAGATTTCACAATCCTACACTAGGTCCAGTCTTACTTTCTCTGCCTCCTGCCTGTGGATCACAATGTAAACTCTCAGCTACATCTCCAACACCATGCTGGAATGGGTGTTCCCTCCTGGACCCTGAATTAGACACAAACCACACCCAAACACCTATTTTCACAGAGATCCTTTACTAAGCAGGTGTGAGTTTTAGGAGGAAAAAAAGGGAAGTTTGTCGTAGAATGGGCTAGTACGAAGTGGTATGTTTTGATTGGGCATGTTAATTAGGTGAGCCAAAAGAGGGCTTTTGATTGCTGGACTTCAGTACTGTGATAGTTGGCCTTAAGAATGTCTGGCATATGAAAGTGTCCAAATAAGGGAATAGACTTTTATGGCTAGATTTAGGGATACCATTTACAAGGAAGATGGAAGGGGAAAATGCAAAGCCTGCCAGTGCCATGTTTGCCATGTTCAGGCCTCTAGAGCCCTTCAGTGCTTGCCTGACTGCTGCCATGCTCACCACCATGGTGATCATAGACTAGCCCTCTGAAACTGCAAGGAACTCCCATCCCCCAAATAAATGCTTCCTTCTCTAAGTGGCATCGGTCATGGTGTTTCATCACAGCACTAGCACAGTAATTAAGACAATTACCATGGGTCAGAACAATTTACCATCTCATGAAGCCATCACCAAATGCCTCTCTCTTCCCTCGACTCTGTCCTAACCTCCAGTCCCCAAGTTTATGAAGCCTCTTGGAGCGTCTCCCTCTCTTGCATTTCCCTTCCTTGTTGAGTGTCCCATCCCAAGCTAGGTGAACTTTCCAGGAATTGTGCAGACCATGCCCCTGCTGTTCTTAGGACAAAGATCACGATGATTAGCATGGTCTCTACAGTCAGACAGACAAACAGACAACATCTGCTGCTGCCCACCTCCCCACACCCAACCTGTATGATTCTAGTTTGACCACATCTTTTTTTTTTCTTTTTCTTTCTTTTCTTGCCTTTTTTTCCCTTTTTTTGCAGTACTGGGAATTTTATCTAGAATCTTGTATGTGCTAGGCAAACGCTCTACCCTGAACTTCATCCCCAGCCCTATTTTTATTTGGGGACAGGGTCTCACTAAGTTGTCTGGGCTGGCCTTGAACTTGCTCAGATGCCTAAAACGGTCTTGAATTTTTGGATCCCAGCACTTCAGTCTTCCATGTGCCTGGGATTACCAGCCTGTGACACCAAATTCATCTTTACCAGACCTTATCATACCTTGTATGTGAGCACCCTTCGATTGCTTTAAATACCATATTTGCATATCCTTCTGATACATGCCTGGGTATCTTTTGGTCAAAGCACTTATCAGATCTGTCATGTTACAAACATTCATCAATCATCTGATTATATTACATTATAAGCTCTATTTTGGCAAAGAGAGGTTGTGCTTTCCCTCAGCCATGTGTCCTGGGGATCGGGACCAAAAATGTCTGTAGCAGGACTCTGACAGTCATTCTTACTGAACAAACCTTTTACATTACTTTCTCTGTTGGTGAAGGTGGGGCATGTACCATAACATGCATATGAAGGTCAGATGACAGCTTGAAGGAGTCAGCTCTTCATTCATTGTGCTGGTCCTGAGAATTAAGTCATAAGACTGAGCAGCAAGTAAGTCATAAGACTGAGCAGCAAGTGCTTAGACCTTATGAGCCACCTCGCCAGCCCTTGATAAACTTTGTAAACATTAAATCAAAATGTTTGAATATAGTAGCCATGATAGATGTTAGATGTGAACACAGTATTTTCTTTCTACTTTTATACGACTAGGACACTACATCCTCACTGGTGGAACTAAGGCCATTTATCAATGGAGCAAAAATGCTTTGTCCCATAGGTGCCTGTGCCTGGCAGGCTCATGGGCTTGTCCACTGCCTAAGCCATCCATCCTGCTTGCCATGGAAGAGTGGGACCCACAAGCTCTCTTTCTAGACATCCCTGAAGCTCTCACCACTCACAACCTTCAATGAGCTGTCCCATAACCCCAGCCTTTGCCTTTCCTTAGCACAAGTAACCCACCTTCAGCCATTTCCCTGTGTCCTAGGAGGTCCCTTGCTCTTGCCACATGCTGCTGCCTAGAGGAAGTTTAATGTGTTCCAAATGCATTCTCACTCTCTTGTGCTTGACTGTGCTCCTTTCCATGTAATAGAGCAGTCATCACATTCAGAAATACTTCATCTACCCTTGCAGAAGTCCAAGAGTTAGAAGCCATGTCTATGAACAATCCTTAATTATTAAAGAGGAACACATAAAAAATACGTCATTCCTGTGAATGCCATTCACACAAGCACATCAACTCAACTGTTTCCAGGCACTAAACCCAGTGTGTAGTTGGAGACCTTCTCTCCAGACCCTGCCAAGCCCTGTTAGTCCAACTACCCACTTATAAAATAAACATACAGACATTTATATTATTTAAACTGCTTGGCCATTAGCTCAGGCCTACCATTGTCTAGCTCTTACTCTTATATTTAGCCTATTTCTATTAATCTATACTTTGCCACGTGGCTCATGGCTTACCAGTGCCTTATTTCTTTCTTGTCATAGCGGCGGCTGGCAGTGTCTCCCTCTCCCAGCCTTCACTTCCCAGAATTCTCCTCCTCCTTGTCCTGTCTACCCTATCTTTCCTGCCTGGCTACTGGCCAATCAGCACTTTATATTTATTTTAACCAATCAGAGCAACATATTTGACATACAGACCATCCCACATCACCAGTGCTTCCCCTTAACTACCTTATAATGCCATTAATGTAGTTTTCCCTCCCATACTACCCCACATGCAGAAGTTGTATGGGTGACATTACTGATTTTCAGGCTTAAAAAAAAATCTAATAGCTTTTTCCTTCTGGCTAACCTTAATTTCAAATAACGTTAAAGATTTAAAACTCCAAATAAATGCTCAGATTCAGTCTGTGTTCTCTGTTTGATCACTTGGGATCCAGATATTGCCTTGAAAAATAAAGTAGGTAACCCTGTAAACATAGCACAGGTGGGGAGACAGCCTGTGGCCAGTGAGCACAGCCTCTGGTTACTCTGGGATGCTTTGCCGAGCCAGATGGAGTGGGCCTTTTTGTTTGTCCCCATAGGCCTGTGTATGGAGTTACTAGAGAAGAATTAATTACTGTTTTTGTATGAGTTTTTTTTTTCATTGTTTCATATTTAGAACAATTGTTTCCATGGCTTTTGTATGACTAGGACACTACATCCTCACTGGTGGAACTAAGGCCATTTATCAATGGAGCAAAAATGCTTTGTCCCATAGGTGCCTGTGCCTGGCAGGCTTGTGGGCTTGTGCACTGCCTAAGCCATCCATCCTGCTTGCCACGGAGGAGTGGGACCCACAAGCTCTCTTTCTAGACATCCCTGAAGCTCTCACCACTCACAACCTTCAATGAGCTGTCCCATAACCCCAGCCTTTGCCTTTCCTTAGCACAAGTAACCCACCTTCAGCCATTTCCCTGTGTCCTAGGAGGTCCCTTGTTCTTGCCACATGCTGCTGCCTGGAGAAAGCATATTTGAGTTACTCAGTCAGGGCTGTGTCTAATACCTATTATAAACAGTGTCTTCAATAAAGGTAACATGTTAAAACTTCAAACATTAAAATGGATGCACTAAAAATTTCATGAACTTAAAAGCATTCTAGTCTGACGAGGTTAGATGAGCCTTCTGTTAGTCAGGCCCTGGTCCATATGACAGAGAGCTAAGGGTACAGGATGCATTCAAGCCACAAGCCCTGAGGCTCTGCTCTGCCTTTCATGGATTCAAGGACTCAACAGGAAAAAATGTATTTTAAAGGATATTGCAATAACAAGAGCTTTAAAACCTAAGAGGTGTCTTCATATATGACATTATGACAAGGAGACCAGCCCCTGGGCAGACTACCACCTTGTACCCAATGAGGCAAGGGCGAGATTCAACAATCAAAACCCACCAAGTATTCAAGGAAAATTAGACTTCCAAAATGTGGCAGCTCAGGACAGAAGGATAATGATGGAGCATGAGTGGGCTAATCACTGAAACCCCAAGTCTGCTTCTAGCTTTAAGATGTAAGCTAAGGTTTGGGTGTTTGAGGTATCTAACACATGAATGTTAACACATGAAACTAGCACTTAGAGCTATAGGGATATGTAGTTCAGTATTTCTTTATTTGGGTGAACCCACAGTCTTGCTCCAAAATGCTGGAGATAGCTCTTTTAGGAGACAATTAGGTCATGAGGGATGAGACCTTTGTGAATGATACCAATGACCTGGCAAAAGAGGCCCTCGGGAGTGCATTTGTACCTTCATGTAAGAGCTCAGGACAGAGGAACTAAGTATTCATGACACAGAGTCAGTACTACTGTTTTCCTCTAAGGTTAAAGCTTCCTTCTTGAAGGAACCCTCCTCCTTCCTACGTCTATGTTAAAACACAAGATATAAAAGAAAAGGAAAAAAGGAGGATATTTTAGGACAGGCTGTTTCTAAGAAAGTGAAATAACTGGACATTCTAAGGGGAGGTAAGACACTCTATGCTGTGTAGTAAAAGAAGTAGAAACCACCCCGACTGCCTAGAAGAGGCTCAGACCAACTGAACTACCTGGAAAGGACATTCTCTGGCCTATTGAGCTGCCTGCAGGCTGTGCAGGGTGCTCCAGGTTCCCAGCTGTGTGAGCTGTGGTGCTGGGGTGGGCTTTGGTGATACAGCTGTCTGTGCATCATATCTGCTCCTGTAAGTAACCCCCTAACCCATACTGTTGTATGTAATACCAATAAAACTCACTGGGTTGCCAAGTTGGACTTTGCTTTGATCATTAATTTGATCTGTTGTAAGCTACCTTTCTTGGATGCATAGATGTGTGTGTTGCATTTCCTGGGGAAAAGTTTGTCACACCACAACATTTAAAGCCTTAACATAGAATCTGCACACATCACACCCCTGGACTTCTGAACCTCCAGAACTATAAGCAGTAACATTCTGTTGTTTATAAATTACCCAGACTAAGGTAATTTGTTTTAGCAGTGCAAATGGACCAGAACATTTACCAAATCTATTAGACTAAGTCCTAACAGAGTACAAGTGTTAGATATTTCACTATCAACCTACTTTTCTGCAGACTGTGCTCAATTTTCTACAAGGTAGCCTTTTTTACTCTTCCTGGTACCTGACCACACATCACCTTAGTCTCTCATACTCTCTGGCTCAAGACTATGTGGGGGTAAAATCTAGATATCCAATGTCAGGGATCTGCAAAAGTCAGTTCTTTATCAAGTATGTCATGTTTGTTATATAATTAACCAAAGAGAAACTGCATGCACATGTTTCCATAATCCCCTAATGAGGCTAGCAGTATGTTTTGGGCTTCAGAATTAGAGAAAAAAATAGGAAAACCAACCTCAGTTTCCTTATCTGAAGGAGGAGATGGGAGAGGTCCCTGAAGTTAATTGAACTATGTGAAAAGCAGTCAGGCAAACAGCAGGGTCAAAAGCAATCAACAGGTGGTCCAGGCTATTGCTTCTATGACTAACATTTCCATGTTATCAACATGGATTATCATTATCCACCTGTAAAAATATGTCAGGGGGCTGCAGAGATGGCTCAGCAGTTAAGAGTACTTACTGCTCTTGCAGAAGACCCAGGTGCGATTCCCAGTGCATGCATGAGAGTTCATAACAATCCATAACCCCAGTTCCAAGGGATCTGATGCTTCTTTTGGCCTCTGTGGATACTACACACATGGTACAAATACATAAACTCAGGCACACACACATAAAATAAAATAGATTATTTTTTCAAAACTATGCTGGTGTGATGGAAAAAGAGAAGAAAATGAATAAGGAGATGGGGAAAGGGGGAAGCTGAGAACAAAAGGGGACAGAGCAAGGCAGAGAAATCCACGAAGGAAGGAGGAACTGGTTAGTTTTTGTTTGCTTGTTTGTTTAAGAGGGGAGGCATTGGTGCAAAGGATAGCTCATTGTTATACTTTTTTTTTTTTCTGAGAAAAGGGACACACACACACACACACACACACACACACACACACACACACACACTGTAATCCTGGGATTTGGGAGTGAAGGCAAGGCAGAAAGATCAAGGTTTAATCCTCATCTACACTGAGAGCTGAGGGTCAGCTTGGGGTACATGAAACACTGTCCAAAGGAGGGAGGAGGAAGAGGAGAAAAGATATGAGAATTGGTGTGGTGGCTCATGCCTGTGATCCCAGCAGAGACAGGAGGATTGCTGTGTAGTTGGTCTAGGCCAGCCTGGCCTATAGAGTGAAACTCTCCCTCAAAAACAATCATATTCATTTTAAATAGGGAGACTCTGGCTTTGGGGTGGAGGGGTGTTTGTTTGTTTGTTGAACCAGGGTCCGTATGTAGCCTTGGCTTGCCTGGAGCTTGCTGTGTAGATAAGACTTGGCCTGAATTTACAGAGAGCTGTTTGCTACTGCCTCCTGAGTGCTGGGATCAAAGACATGTCCCACCGCATCCTGCTCTTAGTAAGCAGATTCTCCAGTGCCCTCTGACCTGGAGCCTGTCCTAGTTTGCTCTCTGTTACTGTGATAAACTCCATGACCAAAGCCACTTGGAGAGGAAAGGATCTATTTCAGCTTACACTTCCAGGTCACAGTGACAGGGCTGAGGGAAGAAGCTCAAGCAGAAACCGGAGCAGAAACCATGAAGGAATGCTGCTTACTGGCTTCCTCACTCACTCCCATGCATTAGCTTTTATACCTGCCCATAGATAGTGCCGCCTACTTTGGGGCTGTGCTTTCCCACATCACTCATCAGTCAAGACAATTCCTCACAGATACATTCACAAGCCAATGTGATGAAGACAATTCCCAGGTGACTCTAAGTCATGCCAGATAAAAATGAAAACTAACCAGTACAGAGCAGAAATGACTGGGTATTGAAAGCAGAGGCCTGCTGTGTTCATTGTGCCCAGCAGTTTATTTTCAAGCAAGGAAAAGTCTGAAATACGTGGCCAAATTATCTGGTGATTAATAGACTGTACAGGGTGTAATCAGAAATAAAAATGTCTCTGAACATGTCCCAACTTGAGTTTAAATTACAAATGTTTCCCATTTCCTAAACCAGTTGTCTCCCACAGTTTGTCCTGACAGCTGTTTGAAACCCAAGGTTCTGGACAGTCTGCCTTCCTTCCTTCCTTCCTTCCTTCCTCCTTTCCTCCCTCCCTCCCTCCCTCCCTTCCTTCCGTCCTTGTTTTTTATTTCTTTCCCTCTTTCCTTCCCTTCCTTCCTTCCTTCCTTCCTTCCTTCCTTCCTCCTTTCTTCCCTCCCTCCCTTCCGTCCTTGTTTTTTATTTCTTTCCCTCTTTCCTTCCCTTCCTTCCTTCCTTCCTTCCTTCCTTCCTTCCTTCCTCCTTTCCTCCCTCCCTCCCTCCCTTCCGTCCTTGTTTTTTCTTTCTTTCTCTCTTTCCTTCCCTTCCCTGCCTTCCTTCTTTCCTTCCTTCCTCCCTTCCTTCCATCCTCCTTTCATCCCTCCCTTCCTCCCTCCCTCCCTTCCTTCCGTCCTTGTTTTTATTTCTTTCCCTCTTTCCTTCCCTTCCCTTCCTTCCTTTCTTTGCCTTTTTTTAAAAAACCTTGATATAAAAGACACTATAGAGAAACAAAACAGAGCTAAAGGACATTAAAACCATCAAAGCCTCTTGGTAAGGTATAGCATGAATCTTAAAGAGTCTTATCAATAAAAACAAACCTGGAGCTGGGTGTTGGGGTGAATGCTGGAAGATCAGAGAAGCAGAACAAGCCACAGCCACCTCACCTCACCAGTTCCTCAGCTGATCCTGTTTCCTCAGACTGGAAGCCTCTGAGTCCTCATCTAGAATGAATCTCAGCTGAACTGCTGCTCAAAAGCCTAAAAGCTTAACCAGCTCTAGTTCCTGGTTTTCATGCCTTATATACCTTTCAGCTTTCTGCCATCACTTCCTAGGATTAAAGACTCACTTGCTGGGATTAAAGGCATGTGTCACCATGCCTGGCTGTTTCCAGTGTGGCTTTAAACTCACAGAGATCTAGATGGATCTCCACCTTCAGAATGCTAGGATTAAAGGTGTGAGTGCCACCATTTTCTGGCCTCTATGTGTGTCTAGTGGCTGTTCTGTCCTCTGGCCCCAGATAAGTTTATTAGGATGCACAATATATTGGGGAACACGCAGTCTAGCCTTAGGACATGTTTTCTTAGCCATATGCTTCAGGAGTCCTCCCTGCCTCGCTGGTGTTCTGGGAATAGTTCATATCAAAAAGTACAGGCTGGCCTTACCTGGGGGCACTCACTGGCCTGTGGAATGCAGAGAGCTGGCCCAGTCATTGTGATCCTGAGCTCAATTTAGGGACATGATCTAGTCTAGACTAAAGTCTCGTGTATCAAATTCAAGGAACTAGAGTAGCAGGGAAGGTGTGTATGTCAGACAACATAAGGGATACTCTGCCTCCTAAGATGCTTCCTTAAGATGTTGAAGGCAAACCTTTAACAGGACAAATGTAGCAAGCAGAGAGGATCCTAGTGGCTATCCCAGCTGCAGGCGTCATCAGAGAAAGCATCCTTGCATCTCTGCCACACATGCAACAGCAGCTCCCTGCCCCAGGAAGCCATGGGACCATGAAGAAAAATGCAATGGGTATGCAGAAAAGAGAGACAAAAGGCAGGGAATGCTATAGAGGAGCCAAGAGTGTCTGTGCATGCAAAGGCATACTTGTAGCTGAAATAAAATACCTTGTAAATTGAGTTAAAAGAAAAAACATTACCTTGCAGTTTCATTGTTTTTAAAAGAGCCCTAAAACATGGCAAAATATATCAAGTCAGCATATATTACTTTTCAAATTCTCAACTCCCAAAAGAATATTTCTCATTTTATCTGGCCTTAATATCAGTTCTATGCAATATGATCTTCTATGTGTGCACGTGCACACACACACACACACACACACACACACACACACACACACGCATGCATGCGCGCACACACACAGTTTTGAAATACAGTTTTTACTTTAAATATTCATGTTTTGAAAGGGTAAGGTAAACTTAGACATCACATAAAAACATTGATTAGTTTATTTTTCCCAAAGCATCCATTCGGTCTTTATCAAACCAAAAGGGAGCATCCTTCACCCTAGAGCAATATCAATAATTCTCTATGTGGAAAACTCCAGAATCCACTTTATTACTGAATCCTTCAAAGCAGAGAAGCCTCAGATCTCCTGTTTTTCTTTCCTGGCTCATACTTTCCTTTTAACTTGGTAATTATCTTCTTTGGCACAATAAAGTCTAAAGACTGTCAACACTATTGAGTCATTCCTTTCTGGTTTTGCCTTCAATAACATGCTTAGGACATTTTTTTCTCACTCCAAACACATGCCACCAATGCTACTAATGGTGTCTAGGCCTGTGCTTTCTTTATTTCATGGTGCATTCCACAAAGGCCGCCTTGGAGACAGCACTCCAATGCAGTTTGAATCTGGAAATACATCAGCTTGGTGGTCTATCACTCAGACCACATCTCCTTGTTGCTTTAGCAGGTCTCGAAAAGGTCAATGTGCCATGGCAAATAAACAGCCATGCTGTCAATCATCAGATATTTATGGAACAGCAGATGTCTGGAAAATACTGAGGCAGAGGCCAGGAGTCCAGGGAACATGTAACTGACCCAGTCCCTGCTCTGTGGAAGCAAATACAGGAAGGTGAAACAAAGATGCATGAAATAACTGGAGACAAAGCTCAGTGAGGAATGTGTGCTTAGAAAGACACATAGAATGCTTTAAATGAACCTATTGTTAGCTGAATTACATTTCTCCAAAATAAGATCTCTGCAGGCCCTCATCCTTGGTGCCTGAGATGGTAGCCTTGTCTAGGGATAGAGTCTTTGGAGATGTCATCAAGGTCAAGGTCACACTAAAGTAAGACAAGTCCTCTAGCTAATAAGTGATGTCTTTATAAGAGAAAAGAGCACACTCAGAAGGCAGATGAAGAAGGATGAAAAGATTAGAGTCCTTGTCAGCTGCATAGCCTGGGCTATATGAGATACAGAGGTAAGTGTGGGGAGCTACATACCTCAGTGGATAAAGGCACTTGCCACCAAATCAGTCCACCAGAGTTTAATTTCTGGGTCCCACCAAGTGGAAGGAGAGAGTTGACTCCTGCAAGTTGTCCTCTTATCTCCACACTTGAACCCTGGGACACCCATGCACCCACATAAATATACAATAAGTTGCTGTAGAATAATACTTCTGTATACTGTGTGAATATATGTCGCTATGATTGGTTAAATAAACAAAATGACTGGCCAATAGCCGAACAAGATAAAGTGAAGCAGGAATGCCAAACTAAGAATGATGGGATGAAGAACAGTGGAGCCAGGGGAATTGTCAGTCAGATAAAGAACTAGTTGGACACACAAAATGGGATAGAGGTAAAAACCACAAGCTTTGGGGTAGCACATAGATTAATGGAAATGAGTTAAGTTGTAAGAGCTAATAATAATAAGCCTGTGCTATTGGACAAACATTTATAATTAATATAAGCCTCAGTGTGTTTATTTGAGAACAGCTGCAGGACAGAAACTTCTGTCTACAAATGGTGCCCAATATGGGGCAACTATATCCACATAAAACCTTATAGAGCTTGGGAAATGATTCTAAACACACAAAAATGGAGTCAAATGTGGCTTCTTGGTTATCAACTTTTCTCCAGTGGGCACTGTTTGCTGGCAGTGAGCAGAAGTGCAGCTCCTTTAAGAAATGACTTCCTAGCTCAGTGTTAGTGGCAAAAACCATGCAGCTCTTTTCAGAGGTCCTGCTACCTGTAAAACAAATTGCCTAACAGTCTTATTAATACAAACAAACAAACAAAAAAACCCAAAAAACCTGGAGCTAGATATTGGGCTAAAAACTGAGAGTTCAGGGAAGCAGAAAGAAACTAGCCATGTTCTTACTGCTAGAAATTCTCAAAGAGAGACCTACTTCCTGTATACCTGTATACTTCCTATATGTCTTTCTGTCCCTGCCCTCTTACATCCTCTCTCTGCCAAGCTACATCACTTTCCTCTTCCTGCCCAGGTCTATCACTTCCTGTCTGTCTGCACAGACCTTCAGACCTCTATGGTTAACTACTGTTGGGATTAAAGGCATGTGCCACCATGCCTGGCTCTATTCCCAGTGTGGCCTTGAACAGAGATCCAGATGAATCTCTGCCTCCCAAATGCTAGGATTAAGGGCATGTGCTAATGCTGGCTGACCTATGTTTAATATAATGGCTGGCTTTTTCCTCTGGTCTTCAGATAAGCTTTATTGAGGTACACAAGTAAAATATCACCACAGGTACCAAACAGTTAAATGGGGTTTATGAGCAGTGGGCAGCATGTTGCTCAGTGGCAGCATGGACCCAGAAATGTCCCCAAGTTGGGGAGGTAAATATGGCTTCCAGAGCTGGTGGTAATGGTACCTCTACCATGAGAATAGGCTCTCAGGGAACCAAGGGGGAGAAGCCAGCTGCCAGCACACCATGATTTAAGTTAAGCAGTTTTAAACTTTGCTCATAAAGAAAAGGTTACAGATGCCAAGTAAAGGACATATTCAGATTAGAAAAAACTAAATGGGTTACAGTGTGTTTAAAAATATACATAGGCTTGCGAGAGAACAGAGAAGGTATAGACATACATATTTAAATCATAAAGTCCTTAAAAGGGGTGTAAAATTATATAAAAAAAATATGTCATGTAAAGCTAGGAAATACACAAAGAATTTGAATCCTGTGTATTATTGTGTTATCTTTGGATTTTTTGGCTAAAAGATACTAGATGATTAAAAAAAAAACTGCTAGATTCAACCAACCTATATATTTTAAAAATATCTTGACTTCAAAATTTAAGTCAAAAGATATGTTACTATGGGGAAGAGGTTATGTTCTTATTTCCATGGGAAATAAGAAGCTATGGATTCATTCCAGGTTAAGGAAAATCAGGTTTGATCAAAGGAGACCCCCTATAATATCTGACTACAAACAAAGAAATAAACCTAAAAGAACTACAAAACACATGATATATATTTTACCGGTTCAAAAATATATATATAAAAAATCATCTTTGGCTGGCTTATATATTATACACATCCCACACTTGTGTTACTGCAGATACATATGTTACCTTTGAAAGTTTGTGTGTGTTCAGAACAAGGGGGCCAGACACCAATGAAAGGAGATGGTTCAGATGATCCAACATCCAAAATAGCTTCAAGGCTGCTGACTGAGATGATCCAGCCACACAGAATATTCTAGAAAAAAACCTAACAATTATCCTGATTTTTCTCAAGTTTCCCTAAAAGATGTCAGTGCCCTACAAACAACAGGAAGCAGTCTAGAGGACTATTTCCACATTCCCAAAAGATGGGTTATGAATATTATCATTTAAGGGGGGTTGGTTACAAGTTGTTATTGATAATGATCAGGAAAAAAGCTGAACAAAGGAGATTAGATTAAGGGATCCCGTTCTAAAAAGAAAAGGGGGATATAGAAATGATAGGACAAAAGGATAAATTATTTAATCTACTTCAATCCAAAGAAATAACTATTAATCTTAAATATTTTACATTGGTATGAATTTTGGTTTATTAATACAAATTAAATTTAGTTGTGTTATACTATATGTATATTTCTACTCTTATTTAAGGTATTGTATTTATGCAGCTAATTTTAAAATATAATATATAATTAAAATACAGATTAATAGTCATCTGTAATAGTCAAACTAATAGTCATATTTGGTATGTTTTTCAAGGTTATACATAAATATACTTAGATAGATGGTTTTCAAACACTTCAAAGACCACAGAATATGCCACTTGATATGTTTAATAACCTAAGGGTTTTCATGGCAGTGAGACACATACATCTGCTCCTGGAAGCACCAATCTACTTCTGAGAAGATGATGGACATTGAAGAAATACCATATGGTGTTTGTTTTCTTTATGGCAAAAGCTAGTCATATGGGCAAAGTTATTGCTTGAGTCTTAGATGGTATTTTAATTAAAAAAAAAAACCTGGTATGAGATATTAGGGCAAAGCCTGAAAGATCAGAGAAGCAGAGCAAGCCACAGCCCACCACCTATTACCTCACCAACTCCATGAATCCTCTGACTAAAATCCTCTGAGTCTTCACCTGAAATGGTCTCAGCTGAACTTCTTTAGTTCCTGTTTCCTCATGCCTTATATACCTCTTTGCACCCTGCCATCACTTCCTGGGATTAAAGGTGTGTGCCACTGCTGCCTGGCTTTGTTTTCAGTATGGTCTCAAACTCACAGAGATTCAGATGGATCTCTGTCTCCAAAGTGATAGAATTAAGGGTGTCTGCTACCCCTGTCTGGCCTCTACATTGAATCTAGTGGCTGGTTCCATCCTCTGACACTCAGACAAGTATATTAGGGTACACAATAAATCACCACACAAAGAAACTTCCCTTGCCTCAATTGCTGACAATATACTGTCCAAACTGGACTAGCAGGACATAATAAAGGCAACTGCCAAACTTTGTCGAGACAAGGTAGGACAGTCCTTCAGAAATCCCTACTTCACAGGAAAGTCTATTGGATATGTTAGGCCTATAGGCCAAAGATGGATGCCCCAATGTTACAGAAGAACTTTGGATAACTCACCAGGCATGCTGATGTACCTGTTATTAGGTGACATTCCATCCTTCTGGGGTCTTTGATGGAGTTAAAGACTAAACAGTTAAACTTGCAGTTTTCCTTAGTTATGATAGAAAGCAAATTAGCTAAAAAAAACTTTAGACTCACCAAGGTAAGATAGATAATGGAGTATTTTCCCAATTTTGCCAAATATGAATAGCTTGGATATTGTAACTGTAATTCTTACTTGATAACTGTTTTTGTTGTATATAATTTTACTATGTTACTGCTAAAACTATCCTTTTTAATTAGACAAAAAGGGTGAAATGCTGTGCAATAATCCTTCTATACTCTGTGTGAATATATCTCATTGTGATTGGTTAAATAAACAAAGTGATTGGCCAATAGCTGAACAGGATAAAGTTAGGCAGGGAAGCCAAACTGAGAATGATGGGATGAGGGAGGCCAGAGTCAGGGTAGTTGCCAGCCAGATGGAGAATGAGTTGGACACACAAAATGAGATAGAGATAAAAGCCACAAGCCTCAGGGCAGCATATAGATTAATAGAAATGGGTTAAGCTAATTAGTAACAAGCCTGAGCTACCAGCCAAACATTTATAATTAATATTAGCCTCACTGTGTTTATTTGAGAGCTGCTGCAGGACAGAAACTTCTGCCTACAATAAGTAAATAAGATTCCTTAAAGATTTAAAAAAGACAGACATGGAGTGAAGGTTGCAGAAGAGATGGGGGAAGAAGGGTCTATGAAGGTCGTAGCAGAGATTAAAATCATGATACTTCCAACCAAGAAATTCCAGGAGCCAGAAGAATCCAGAAGGGACAAAGAAAGATGCCCCCTAGAGCCTCCAGAAGGAGCAAGCCCTGATGATACTCTGACTTGGGATTTTTTACCTCCTTAAATTTGAAATAATATATTTCTGTTGCTCTGAGCCACTCAGGGCACATTACTTTGTACTGACAGCAACTAATTCAGAATGCTTTGATTCTGCTCAATGGTTTACCAAGCAGTTTACATTGTTTTATGGATGTGCTTTAGTTCTCTGAGGTTGAGGCACCATGACAGTTTGAAGGACTTCTGAATGCAGGTGTGCAGGCACAATCATCTTCCATTATCCCTGTTAGCAAGTATCTCTCTAATATAACAAGCTGTTATCTGCCACAAGTAGACATTGAATTTGGGGTTGTTGATTGAATGGATCCAAAGTTTGTCTTTCCTTGGCTGTCACATCAGGCAGAGGAGAGCCTGGAATGTTGGAAGCTGAATGACAGGAAAAGGCCTCATTTCCTTGACTTCTACTGTCTTCCTTTCCCTGAGATGGCAAGCTGCTAACACACTAACTACTGACTGGCTGGGGAGTATGGGAGGAAGGTAAGCCAAGAAACAAAAAAAATTTAAAGTGCCAGAGATTTTCAGAGATGACAATGAGTGTTCTGAAATTAGTTACCAGATACACTAACAATGAGTAAGGAGATTCATTCTCTAAAGAGATTCAGCATTTTCCTAGACAGCAAATTATATCCTGGCTCCCAATAAACAAATGATCTCCAAGAGGATTTTGCATGTTGGGTTCTGCAGCCTAATAAGGCAGCAAGGCCATGAGCACACCCAGAGTTTCAACACACCTCCAGGGAGAATGTCTCTGACATGCAGTTCTAAATTGATTTTCCAATTCTGGCAGTGCCAGCAGCTAATTTGTTTCTTTGGATTAATGATGCCATGTCTTAAAATGCCAGAATTAAACTGGATATTTGCTCTCATCTCTTGGAAGTCTCTACAGCTTATTATTCTGCTTCAGGGTGATATTAAAATATTGGCCGGCCCAGAGTCTTCTGTGTGGAATTCATAAGGGTATGGATTGAAAATGAAGAATGCAAAGGAGTTCTCAAAATCAACTACAATTGGAATAAGGGATTATTAAAGTTTTCACTGTGCTATACCATATGTCCTCACACAAGATGGGAGAAGTAGAGCTTTTCAATGGTTTCTAATGATTAAGGGCTAAACACCTGCAACAAGTTTTCAAAATCTGTGTGTAAACTACACACTAGAATCGACATCAGGCATCACAAAAGCAAGTTTTATTTTGGGTTATGTTTTAAATATTGCTCTATTGTTTCCCCTTAATCAATATAAATTGAAAACAGATCCATCTAGTTCACTTCAAGAACATAATGATGGATTTCAAAAGCCAATTCCTGGTCTCCCAGGCATTGAAAGAAAAATAAAGCATGAACAGTCTTCAGTCAATGAAGTGGGGGTTCCTTATAAAACTGTGATTCACTTTAAACAGGAAAAACAGATCTGCTTAGAAGCCTTTAGAGACTCTGTGTCACCAGACACAAGGAGTATGGGAAGAAGATCTAGAAGATTCTCCATAGCTTTAAATTAAATAAATAAATAACAAGGAGTAATTGAGAACAAAGCCCATTAGTATTGGTCTTTAGATTTAAAGATTAAAAGAATCTAAAGATTTAAAAACTCTTGGATTTAAATACAGTCTAATTACTTACTGAATGCTGGATGTATGGGTTCTCTTATATCTGATATAAAAATCATACAGTTTTGCACAAATTCCTACAGCATACATAGCAATAAATATATTTTCAGGTGTTTGTTGTTACATTACAAATTACTCCAAAGAAAGAAGCTTAAAAAATAATAATAGTGTATGTTACTGATGAGTCTCCTTCTTAGAATTATCTGGAAAATTCTTGCTCAGTTTCTTCTCCATGACCATAAGCAGCTGTTGTGGAGGGCTGGAGTTGTTTGAAGGCGTTTTCACTCACACAGGTACGACTTGAGTATGTAGGGACTGGCATATGTGGGGGCTGGGTGGGCAGCACTTTCCATCCTTGCATGATCACCTCCAATTGTCTCTTCACATAGTGACTTCAGAAGTAGCAGACTTTACAGATGGCAACCTCAGGATCCCCCCCAAAGTAAGAGATCATAAGAGGAATCATCGAAGCATCTTGCCCCTTCTTGACCTGTTGTCAGAAGCCACAGAACAGCACTTCTATCAAGCTGCTTTCATGCTGGTCCCAAAAGTTTACTAAAGTTCAAGACAATGGCAGTCTCTGTTCTTGACAAGGGTGTGGCAAAGCCCAAGACAAGCATGAGGCAGAAGAAACAGCACTGCAGCCGTTTTCAGATGCCATGCTCTCTGTCCCCAAAGCCGGCTAGAATGAAGACTCCGACAAGGTTAGGGCGTCATTTCCAGTTTATGGGGGAGGAAATGAAGACATTAACACCGTGTGAGTTTCCTTTTGATGCCACAATGAGCTGTCGCAAACTCAATGGCTTTAAATGACAAAAACGTATGTCCTTGTAGTTCTGCATTTGGAAGTCAGGCATGGGTTTACAATCACCAGGGCTGTGCCTCTTTAAGTGAAAGAGGGAGAGTATAGACACTTGGTCATTGAAACTGCTTTAGGAATTCACTACCTTGCAGTTTCAGAAGTAAGGTCCCTTTCATTGTTCACTGTCCACTGAAGACCATACCCAAATTCTAGAGGACAGCTTATTTTTTTTTATTTAAACTGAATTTTTCTTTCTTTAGAATTTTGTGTATGAGTACTGTACCAGCCTTCCTCCGTCTTCATGACCAGCAACAGTGAATCGCACCCACCTTCCCATTTCATCTCCTCTAGCATCCTCCTGTCATGGATCCCTGACCATTGGAAGAAAAAGTCTCTGCTCTGAAGGGTCTATGAGATGAAAATGATCCCACCTGGGTCACTTACCTTTCTCTGTAAATATGTCCCATCCTTTGGGCATGTGTTGTTGTTTCATTTTTGCCAGTGAGCTAAAGCACTGCTCAAAAGCAAGATAGGGGAAGAAGGGGTCTATTTGGCTTACAGTTCCTGGTCACTGTCCATCACTGGGGGCAGGGGCTCAAGGAGGGAACTTGAAATCAAGCCTGCTTGGTATTCTGCATGGTATTACCTCTAATTAAGGAACTCACTTCGCAGTCAAAAACAAAAACAAAAACAAAAAAATGGTGCAACGGGAACCACGGAGGAGGAAGCTTGGCTGTGTAGCAGGCAGGTTAATGCTCAGCTAACTTTTTTAAATATAGTTCAAGACCACATAGGGATGGTGCTGCCCACAGTGGGCTAGGCCCTTCTACATTAATGTCTTAGATGGGTTTCTATTACTGTGATGAATGTTATGAGCAAAAGCAACTTGGGGAGGAGAGTTTGTTTGACTTCCACGTTCCCAGTCACAGTGAAGAAGCTCAAGGCAGAAGCTAGAGGCAGGGACCATGGCCGCATTAGCTTGATTTCTTATACAACCCAGGGCCACCTGCCCAGTGGTGGACCCACAGTGGGCTGGACCCTCGCACATCAATCATTAATCAAGAAAATGTCTCATAGACTTGTATAAAAGCCAATCTTACAGAAGGCATTTTCTCAGTTGAGGTTCCCTCTTTCTCGATGACTTTAGTTTATATTAAAGACAAAACAAAAATCAAACAAAAACAAAAACCAAGTCAAAACCATAAAACAAACTGACCAACCTAACCAGCACAATCAATTAACAATCATCACAATCTCCCCAAGACGTATCTGTAGGCCAATCTGGTCCGGGCAATTCCTCAACTGAGATTCTCTTCCCAGATAATTCTAGGCTGTATCAACTTGACAGTGAAAGCTAGCCAGGACACTGTGTAAGAGACACTGCTAGGGACCAGAACTTTCACATCTCTAGGAGTTGAATTCTCCTACTAGAGGCAGAATGTGTTTGATGCAAGCCAGAACATGGTAACAAAATTAAAGCAATTGATATTAAAATTTGATGGTCCTGGGGACTCCATGAGGTGACTCCATATCCATGAAACACATTTCCTTAAACAAGCGACTTCCCTTCTCACTCATGGTTGGAGGCACACCATGACAGAGTGCACGCCCTTAGGTCTCTGAGCCTTTCTCAGCAGAAAGACCTCACTAAAATTTAATTAGCTTTATTTTACATTCAATTATAACAAAGGTTCCCTGGTTTCAAAACCCCAACTAACTCAGCAGTAACAAATTGGAAGTGACAAACACCAATCAACAGTGACAAATGACATCTGCAGCGAAGACGAAATTAAGGAATGATAGCATGAAAGTACAATACCTACCACACATGTGAATGCAAACAGCAGACGGACATAGGCGACGGGCACAGACATTGCTCCAAGAAGGAATGGGATTAGACGTGACTGAGAAAGGATTAAGTTCTCTTCAGAATAGTTTTTCTGGGTTTATAAAGATCCTGAAAATCTGTTTTATTTAAAAAAAAAAAAAAAAAAAAAAACATCATGGAGCACTATTAAAAGAAATGACAAAGTGACATGTAGTTTGGTATAAACAATAGCCTGCCCTCTGAGGATGAAATTGACCCAGATACTACCGTCCGTGTACTCTTGTCCTTTCCTGGAGAGGTCTGTAGACCAGGAAAGGAGAGTGGAAAGCCATCCAAGAGAAGTTCAGATGTGTGACACTAGCCCAATTTGTAACTGTTCTTAAGTGCCCACATGCTCCCTCCAGAAAACCCAGGAACCAGGTCAGCCCTGGAGCTCCCTGACATCCTCAAGTCCTGTCAGCATTTTATTCATTTCGGCCTATCCCAGATGCAGTAAATTTCTCTTCCTGGTGACCGATCAATTTATCACTAAGACAAATGGGCAAAATCTTTATCATCTGAAACGCAAACCAGCTATCAAGGGGATCGATGCTCCCAGGATGCCAGATAGCCATCATGTTGTTTATTTTGTGTGGTTTACCAAAGTGCTGTATGTTCAATATGAGTGTGTTTCAATAAACCATATAAGCTTTAATTAGAATGATATGGTCTCCCCCTCAACATGTCATTTTTCATAAAACAGATATCTTCAATTTTCTTTCAAAGATGACCCAATAAGGGAATTCAATCAAAACAAGTAGAAATGGTGTTTTTCAATAATGAGCTTATAATTGGTTTTAATATGTTTCAACACACACCTTTTTGAAGTAGAGAAATTAAATCATTATAGGAATTATAGATTTCAAAGAAAACCTCAGTAATTTTTTTTATCAGGAAATCTATATTTTTAGTAAAAAAATAAATCACATTAGGACTGTAAAGAATAGGTTTTATTTATGGGGAAAAAGTCATTAGTAAAATAAGAACTTCAGGGTTTGGGAGTTTAGTGATGTTTATCAGTGAGAGTCGGGCAGGAATATCAACACTAGCTCCATGTAACTCAATAGAGGATAGCTAATATGGGCACCAGCCACAGTGCTGGTGAACAGTGTAAACAGACAAATGAAGAACAGAGGCAAGCTGGGGATCAGCTCATGCTCTACAGCACAGACTTTGAGAGATGGAGGAGGAGAACCGGCAGGCCAGATGGGAGCTAAGAGCACAAAGGAGAGGCATCCCTGCAGCAGAAGACCTCCCAGAAAGTAGAAGACAAGAGGCACATACATACACCTGGCTGGTGGTTTCCATTGTCTGTTGTTACCGGCAGCCCACTGGAGTCCACGTATAATCATTTGAGCAGTCAAACCACAGGAAACTAAGCAGATTACAGGAGAGCATAAGAGACTTCCAGAAATAACCAAATTCCCCATCACAATGTTTATGTGTGGTTAAAAAAGATGCACTAGGAGTAAGTAGAGTGAGTGAGGCTTTTGTACCTAGCATAGAAGTGTGTTCCAGTTAAAAAATTATATACAGATACCCCAAGTCACGCTGTGATATACCTAAAATATGAAATTCAGAAGTAGGAGAGAAATGAACAAATACATTTTGTGGCTTAAGTCACATAGGCACATAGAGTTAATAGAATACTTATTGTTGTAATTACCATGTGAATTTCCATAATAATAATAATTAATAATTATAAACGATACCAGTAAAATATGTTTGTAAAGTTTGGTTACCTTCCCCAAACATTCTGCTTACTTTCACTGTTTTGTAGTCTAAGGAACTGGGTGGGTATGACCCTGCCTTTCCTGGAAGGTGGAGTTAGGGCATGGCTAACTTACTTATTCAAGGAAACTTCATTTTTCTCAGAGCACTGGGTGGGACATAGTCAGCACTTATGGAATAAGCTAATGAATTGATGGTCTTGTCTTTGCTCTGGAACATGTGAAGATGAAGTTCCCTATTTCTGGGGACGAATGGGCAGTTACGACACCCAGTTCCTCCTGGGAGCTTTCCTGGGACCCTGAGAGAACTCAGCAAGGGAATTGTCATGTCCTGAAGGTTAAAACAAATATTACATAAGATGTTGTGGTTGGTAATGCTGAGGATGATGTACAAGGTTTTGCAGATGGAGCTAGAGACAGCCAGGGTAAGCAGTAAGAGCAAGGCAAGTCTTTTGGAAAACCTGCAAAGCTGGCCTTGGCAGGCTCCAGCCAGCTCTATGGAGTCCTGCCCTGCAAAACACCTGCAAGTCCTTCCACTGACCTCCATCCCCGTAAATTCTCAGCTTTACACTCTATACATTCCATCCAATGTGCCTAACTGCAACAGACTGAATAGTAGGTAAGGACAGACTCTAAGAAACCCTCCACCTTCCAGAAAGTAGAGCACCCAGACCACTCAGGGGCGAGCACTGGGAGGAGAGAGAAGAAATGATATACCAAATCCCCCAAGACTTGAAAGTCCACACACTAGAGGTCAGCCTACTTGCTCTGTTCTGTCTGAAGGTACACTTAGCTTCCCTGGCCTGCTTGCTTAGAAAGGAATTGGGCGGTTTACTCCACCTGCATCCATGTGTTGCCTTGGTTGGGATTGGAGGGACTGATAGAGGCGAGCTGTCCCCATCTATAACATGTGACAGAGGGGATAAAATGCAGTGGGATTATAGAAAAATACTTCAAAGCCCTGGTGAAATCATGCCTGAATTCTGTGGCTTTCATGTATTTCAGATATATGTCAATAAATCTAAATTATTTAGGCCAGTTAGAGCTTGATTTTCTTTTTCCTTTGGTTTTCTGTTTTGCTCAAAAATTAAAAATGTTGCACATAGTGCTATTCACTTTCCCCACACTTACCTCATTAAATTCTGCCAAATTTGGGGGGAATGATTTTTCATAAATCCTCCTTTTGAATCCCTAGGGTTTAGGGGTTATCTATCACATGAGTGTCTCACTAAGAATGCAGACAGATGGGAGACCAAGAAGTCTCAGGTCTGCACCAGGCAGGGAAAGAAGGCTTCTTTATAAAGAAGAATAATATTAGTAACATTCATATCTCCTTTAAAAAATACCTTTGCAGTGGTCTTACCACTGCATGTTCATGACTTCAATCAGGAGTGTTGTAGAACCATAGACTGAGGGTGCTGCGTCACAATACTACTGGTTATTGGCTCATGTGTGATGTCATGTGTGGAAATTCCCTCAGCGATATCCCAAATCCCACTTGACTGGTGAACAGTCTGTGCAGGACTGCAAACTCCATGTTATATACATACTTACTGAGCTTCACTGTACAACATTTTAGAAGTTAATATAGGTATATGTGGTATTCATGTTCTGTGACTGTAACAAAATACTCAAAGCTGGATGTTTATAAGCTGGATGCTTATAAACAGGGAAAGTTAATTTCTTTCACTATATTTGAGGCTCAAACTCTAAGACTTGGGGTTTTACCTACACAGTTTTTTGTCAAAGACCAAGAACTAACGCATGTCTCTGAATTAATGTTAGTCCTTGGTAAAGGTGTGGACCCTAGGGGCCTAATTAATTACCCCAAGACCACACGTCTTTAGGCTCCTACCATCTTCAGTACAGCCATATTTGGGACCAAGCTTCCATTGGAGGAAGCTTTGGGGAGGGGACAGGCATATTCAAACAATAACAGCACAAGAATTACCTTAGTTGGGGTTTCTCTTCTTATGAAGAGACACCATGATCATGGCAACTCTTATAAAGGAAAACATTTAATTGAGGCTACCTTAAGAGTCCAGAGGTTTAGTCTTTATTATCATGATGGGTGGCATGCAAGCTGACATGATGCTGGAGAAGGAGCTGAGAGTTCTACATCTTGATCCAAAGCAACAGGAAGTGAACTGTGTCACAGGGTGTAGCTTGAGCATAGGAGACCTAAAAGCCCTCCCCCTCAGTGACACAGTTCTAACAAGGCCATACCTACTCCAAGAAAGACACACCTCCTAACAGTGACACTCCCTTTGGGGGTCATTTTCTTTTAATCCACCACAGTAATAGTAATCAATCTATCAGTGGCATCCATGGACCCTTCTAAATAAAGTCAAGCTAACAGGCATATGAGCAGAATCTACACACCATTGACTTCTCTGCTCCATATTTACTGGGAAACACATTTGAGAAGGCTACAAACACTTCACATTTGGCTGCAGCTGTGGTTCACATTCTGCTCTAAGATGTCTTTCAGGTCTCTCTGTTTCTTCCAGCTACTCTCTCAGTTTGCATTTTTCATTAAGCATCTCAGATTAGCTTTCATCCCTACACCTCCTGTCAATAGAACCCTAAGATGTTTTGACATTGATTATCACCCTCGATTTTAGTTTGATGCCATCTGTTAGGCACTGGGGGACTTCAACATGTCTTCTCATGCCTTCCTTCCTTTTCCCTGAGCTCATTTGAATTCCTGCATCTCCTGATGTGCAGGAACATTATGCTACTACAAAGCATTTTCAAACAGAACAAAATCAGATTGTATTTGAGTACTGCCAGTCTTATGTCTGTGAGAATCTATCTCCTTTGCTTTCAATGTCTTACCCGGGACCAAAGGACTGAAGCCAGGGACTTGCTGAGTTGTAATTTGTTCTCTCTCTCTCTCTCTCTCTCTCTCTCTCTTTCTCTCTTTCTCTCTGTGTGTGTGTGTGTGTGTATGTGTGTAAAGGCCAGAGGACAATGTTGGGTTTCTTGTCCAATCACTTTCCACCGTGTTTCTTGAGATAATCTCCCACTGACCCTGGAGCTCACCAGTTAGTCTAGGCTGACCAGCCAGTGAGCACTGGGAATCATTCTCCCCTTCCCAGCACTGGGAACACAGGCAGAGACTGCTGCATCCAGCTTTTTTATGTGGGTGGGGGGATCTGAACTCAGGTCCTCATGTTTGTGCGACTAGTACATTCTCCGCTGAGCCATCTCACCACCTGTGCAGTTAGCTCTCTTTGCAGCTACAGCATAAGACACATATGTGTGGAAATGCCTGATGTGTTCTCTAGGGGCCACTTGCTGATTTGAGATGGATGAGAACGGCTTCTTAGAAAGTCTTCCCTGCTCACATGAACCCACTCTAGCAATAGCTTATCATTGTTCTTTGGGGCATTTGTGTCCACATAGGCTAAAACCATTCCTTATTCCAAACACATGCTCTTGAACATGTGATGATGCCATATACCCTCCCAGACCCTACCAGTGAAAACCTCTCACCAGGACACTGAGTAGTCTCTGCCCTTGACCAGCTATTTGGCAAACATCATGTATGTAGGTATAAGGGCACATGGCTGCTGTCATATAGTACCCTAAAATTCTTGAGAAAGAGACAGCTGTTGTTTTGCTGTCCTAGATACCCCAAACTCTTATGTCTTTGTCTTTATAAACATCAACCAAGGGCCTGCTTCGGTATTTGCTATGTTACTGTAGGACTGCATGAGAGTGTCGTATTAATCTTTGGAAGTGTTATTCTTTCACTGTGAATGTGCAGATGCCATCTGAGAGGATTTCAGGTTTAGCTGAAACAGCTGAGACTTCATTATTACTAATTTTATAGTAGCTAAATAATGTGTGGTATTCATATAAAATCATTGCTTTATTGCAAGGAGAACACATACAGCCTGTGTGACTCAAGTGTCAATCAACTGTCAGCCTATTCATATGGAAATGCAAGCAGTTACTCGCTCATTTATTCTCTTGCAGAATCAGCCATCTTAAAAGTACAAGGGCCACATTAGCTCTCAAAAAAAAAAAATGGTATTCAAAAGGTAGCCCTATTATGGGCTAAGTGAATGGAATCCACATTACAAAAACTCAAAATTTTACCAAAGTCCAGGAAATTCAAAATATTGTTAAAGTTCTCATTGTTTTTCACATGTTTATTTATTTAAATGTGTGTGTGTGTGTGTGTGTGTGTGTGTGTATGTGTGTGTGTGTGTGTGTGTGTGTGTGTGCATATGTGTGGTACAGTGTGACGGTCACAGAACAACTTTTAGGAGGTGCTTCTCCCCTTCTACCTTGTTGAAGCAGGGTCTCTCTTGTTTTGCTGCTTTGCTGTGTACTCCAAGCTATCCGGCCCAGAGCTTCAGGGCAATTCTCCTGTCTCTGCCACCCTCCTGACCATGGGAATACTGTGGCTAAGATTGTGTACCACCACATCTGGCTTTTTCAACCTGAGTTCTAGGGGTGGAACTCAGATTATCAGGCTATTGGGCCATCTCGTCAGCTTCCAGAGTGAGTTCTGAGCTACACCATTTTATTACAGCTACTGGATCCTGAAGTCCTCTGGGTTTTCAGATTTCAGAGGCCCCCCCAAGAAGATGCTAGTAATTTTTTAAGAATTATTTGTATTTTCAGTTCTCTCTCTCTCTCTCTCTCTCTCTCTCTCTCTCTCTCTCTCTCTCTCTCTCTCCTCTCTCTCTCTCTGTATGTTTGTGTGTGTGTGTGTGCTTGCCTGCATGCATGCATGCACACATGTGCCCACAGAGACCAGAGCCATGGGACCTCTCCCTGGTGCTGGAGTCACAGATAGTTATGAGCTGCTCAGTGTGAAGGCTAGTCATCAGACTTGGACCTCTGAAAGAACACTGTGTGCTCTTAACCACTGAGCCATCTCTCTAGCTCAACCCACCCAAAAAAAATTTATTTTCAGCACTATAAGAAACAAAGTAAATCAATGTTTCCAAGGAGGGATAGTGCCACCCTACCTTCATACCACTGAAAGAAAATAGAGAATTGCAGTTTCCCTGTTAAAAATCAGTGTTGTGATCTTATATACCTGTAAAAGTTCCTAGAACATATTCAGAAATTCTTTGTTTAAAACAGAAGAATGATACACTAGATTCATGTTTAATCCTCTCACATACCAAATTTGAATAATCAGAGAAAATATCCTATTGCTACAAAAAAAATTGTATATTTTAGCTGTCTTCAGTCTGAGAGCCACAGTTCCAGTTACCTGTGTAGAAAACAGAGTTAGAAATTTTAACTGAGTAAGAACTGGACCAGCATTTCTGAGGACATCATTCTTCACTCCTTGTGTTCTAAATAAAGATGTTCATAGACTGTGTAAAATAAGATTCAAGTTGCCCTTGAATCTATAGTTGTCAATATTGTGAAATGATAGGAAACAGAACAGTGAATGTTTCTGCCAAAAGCCACTGCTCTTTCCCTAGCGCAAGACTAAGTCCGCATCCCACTAAGGCTGCTCCGAGCCCCCACGTCCTCTGCAACTGCTGTTTTCTCCCTAATGTCTCTCTGAGGCTGTGACCAGCTGTTCTTCCCACTCAAGTGTTTGAGAGGAAAATACCTGGAAAGAAATGGCCTCCGTGGGGAAATGCTTTGCATGCATACTTGACAAAAAAACTAAGCAAACACACAAACCCAGATGAAGAAGAGGGACATAAATGGCTACATTGTTTCTACTTTTGTTTTCTTCTCTGCTGGTGTCTATGGAACTCAGATGACTAGGAAAGCCAGCCCTCACTCACACTTTCAGACTTTACTGCTGACACCATTTCACTCTGCTTGCTTTAGTCCAAGGCAGACACTATGGTTGACTTCAGACATTTTATCTTCCGTGTACAGAGGTAACATATATATGGCTAATTAATTAAATCTGAAACACTTAATGCATCCTTTCAAGATGCACGTTATGAGAACCACAAAGCTGTCTGCTTTGAACTGAACACTGAGCCTCTTACTATTTCATGATGTCTAGTGTTTTGGTGTTCCTTTCTGTTGCTGTGATGAAAGACTTTGAACACAAAAACACAGAACAAAAAAAAAAAACAAAAAAACAAAAAAAAAACCCTTAGGAGATGGAAGAGCTTGAGGGAAATTAAGGCAAAAACTCAAGAAAAACTCAAGGCAGGAGCCTCCAAGCAAGGCTGACTTGCCATTTGATGTAGCATTATCTTTAATCAAGGAGCTCACACCACGTCCAGAAGCTGAAGTAGTACAGCAGGGAAACACGGAGGGTGAGGTTTGACAGCTACGATGCAGGCTCATGCTCAACTTTCTCACACATCCCAGGACCATCTGCCCTGAGAATGGTACCACCCTCGGTGTGCAGGGCCTCACTACCTCAGTTTACAATCAAGGCAATCTCCTACAGACATGTACACAGACTGGTCTGATCTGGGCAACCCTTCGACTGAGACTCCCTCTCAGATGAGTCTAGGCTGTGTCAAGTTGACAGCTGAAGCTGACTGGGAAAACAAGACAGTGTAGTTCTCTACGCTCCTTCTTCAAGCAAACAATTCCGAAGTACATCATGAAGAACAGGTGGACCTGTTGA
The DNA here is from genome assembly GCF_903995425.1 of Onychomys torridus. Classification (NCBI taxonomy): domain Eukaryota; kingdom Metazoa; phylum Chordata; class Mammalia; order Rodentia; family Cricetidae; genus Onychomys; species Onychomys torridus. Next base: position 41,389,214 of record NC_050447.1, read on the forward strand.
AACAACGAACAGACAAACAAACAAAAGTTCTGTGTTTGGTAGACCTAAGATCCCAGGGTTTCTACAACTATGATGTGTAACATCATTGTAATGATGTCCAGGACGGACCCCATGTCACGTGATGTGATTTATCAGCACACACGTGCAAATATGTGCTCAAATAAGCATGCATGGTGTTGCCAAATACAAACAAATCACACAGTCTGGAAATGGCCAAGGAAAGTACCCACCAGACTGCTTATAGGCAGTTTTTTCTGAGACTTAGAACTGGATGTAAAATGGGGCAGAAATTGAAATAGTTTGTTTCCTTGGTTGTTTTTTGTTTTTTTTTTTCAATATCTTACAACATTTAAAAGTAACCAGAAAATAGGCCAGAGAGATGGCTTGTGGATTAAGAGCACTGGCTGCTTTTGTATATGACTAGAGTTTGGTGTCCAGGAGGAACCTGAAGGCTCTCAACCACCTGTAACTCAAACTGGGGATCCACCACCCTCACCTGGCTTCTGTGGATACTGTACTGATGTGTGCATACCCACACATAGGCATGCACATACATATACATAATTAAGAATGAAATAAACCTATTTTAAAATAAGGTTTTGGGGAAGTACAATAAACTACAATGGAGTGAGCTAAGTGATTGTTTCTAGAGTGTACTATTGAGCTATCACCTTCTACAATCACTCTGTCAGTGAAAGATTATCTACTGCTAAGTGCAGTGTTTTCATAAGCCTCGAAGAGCTGTTATTGTGGCTATTTACTTCTCACCTTCAAATTCCCGATTAAGAGCAGATTTAACACGATTTACTAGTTCTCAGTTTATCCTTTCCATCCCCTGTACCACTCCCTTTGGTCCTTTGATTTTCTGTCAGACTTTCAATCACACAAACATTCATTATGTCTTCCAAGTGCAATTATTCATGGTGCAATTTGTACTGTCTATGCCTACTCTGAAATATTCATAGTATGTTAATTGTTGTGCCTGGATAACAGATCTCTGCGATAGCGTATCATGATTAGGGTATCACTCAAGTTTATTCTATACCAAAATATCTAGAGTTATTAACTAGCATTTTTCATGGTGGTCTGGATCGGACATGTTCTAAGCATCTATGCCATGAAAGAAGTAATGAAAGAGACAACGTAGAAGTTAAATACTTATTTATGACAAAGCAAGTGGCCAAAACAGTGAGATGGCTGCATGCCAATGGCACACTTCTTTGACATTGGGTCACATGACTCCTGAAAAGTAAAATAGGCCCAAGGACATTATTGCTCATCTCTCCTACCAGGTACAGCCAGTGGAGCATAGATAGCATGCATCTCAGCAAAGCATTCCAGGCTTAAAGAACTACATAGACAGATGGCTCAAAAGAACAGAAGGAGACACCTCAATAAAGCATGGTCATCCTGCTCACAGGGGTAAACAAGGAGGCAGTGGATGTGAGTTGAGTCAAGGCAGCTTCCCAAGAGATCATAACTGAGCCAAAGCTCTGTTCAGAATGAGAAGAAGTTAGACAAAACACATCTGTGAAAGGAGGACATTTCCTAAGGAAGAAAATTCTCCTTTCTTATTGCTTCCAGCATCAAAATGCCTATTTCCTCAGACTCAATGGTAAATAAACATTGAACACATTTTTAAAGATGCAAGTTCGAATAGGAAAATGTTACCTCAAATTAAAGGTTTTTAAATTTTTTATTACATTTTACTTATTGTGCATGCATGTGTGCATGTGTGTGTGCCACAGCAAATGTGTAAAGGTCAAAGGACAACTTGTAGGAGTCAGTTCTCTCCTTCTACCATGTGTGTCTGAGGAATCAAACCGAGGTCCTGGAGCTGGGCTCTAAGTGCCTTTACCTGCTGAGCCATCTGCCAGTGCTTCCTTTGAGTTTGAATATGCAAATTCAGAACTCTTAGTTTCAATGCTGATATTACTTTAGAGAGTCTGAAAAGAAACTAAGGCTGCAATCACCAAGTAAGCAGATTATAACCCTGCAGAGGCTGACAGCCAAGATCAGAGAGTGTTCTTTCCAAATCCAGCATCCTTTATAAGTTATCTAGTAAAGACCTGCAAAGTGCAACAAATAATGATCTTTCCCTGGGAAAAATAGTGTTTTAGGTGTACAAGATTCAAGAAATGAAAAGCGAATTTTAATCCACACATTAGGTTGAAGAGTCACATGCTGTAATAATAATGTAGTATCTCCATACTCCATGAAGTACTAGATCTCAACCATGTCATTTTTAGAATGTCATACTCCACAATCATAACAGTGGTAAATATCATTTTATTAATAGATTTAAATATTATTTTGTTAATTTATAATTGCTTTTATCTTCCTAAAATTCCTTTGTTACATTACACAGACCAAAAAAAAAAAAAAAAAAAAAAAAAGAGTCACACTTTATCAATTAACTAATTCTAGGCTTGCCTAGATTAATGCCACTAAATCAACATGGATTGATATTAAATCTTCTAAGTCTTTTTACATTTTAAACTCCATTTTGAGGTTTCAAAATAACAAAAGTAATATGGTAAACATCCTGTTGCCAAGTAATGTGGGAATTGGTGCCATATGAAATATGCAATAAAGGCTTCATGTCAAAGCAGTGGAGAAAGAGTGGTCCTTCCTTACAAACTGAATTTGTACCATTGCTTAGCAGTGTAGAAGTGGCTAACATGAAAGTATATAAACATTAGCAGAAAAAGCATGGATAAATTCTTCCACAAATTGAAAATAGAAAAAAATTTAAATATGACTCAACATCCAGAAACAACATGAGAAAAGAAGGTTAAATTTGACCATGTTGTTGTTGTTGTTGTTTGTTTGTTTGTTTGTTTGTTTGTTTTTCGAGACAGGGTTCTCTGTGTAGCTTTGGAGGCTGTCCTGGAACTCACTTGGTAGCCCAGGCTGGCCTTGAACTCACAGAGATCCACCTGGCTCTGCCTCCCGAGTGCTGGGATTCAAGGCATGCGCCACCAACTCCTGGCAAATTTGACCATGATTTTAAAAACCCATTTTAGTCAAAATATAAAAGCAAATGAAAAGCAAACAAAAAACTTGGAAATCTGTGCAATTAACATCACAGTGAAGAGTTAATGACGCTAATATATAAAGAGCATCTAAAAACAGAGAACATTCTGAGAGGAAAATGGGCAAGAGTCACACTCAAAGTAATGGAAACCAGGGGCAGAACCCTTTGCTGATTTCGTTAATTGGTGGCCTCATTTGAGGACTGTAACAGACCTTATGTCTGAATCGTTTGAGACAACAAACCAGATTCTAATGTGAGGACACAGACAGGAGCTAAACTGGATAGATGTCTCAGTTGTCAAGAGTACTTAATACTCTTCCAGAGAACCCAGCTCCTAACCTCCACAGATTCCTCCACATGGTGCATAGGAATGCACACGCACACGTACATAAAAAATAAAGTTAAAACTATGCATACACGCATATATACAGAAAATGTTGGCAGGAGTCTGTCAAAAATCCCACCAAGTGACCATTCCGCCTGTTTGTTGTTAGGTCCTTCCGCATTGGAGACACACCTGACACTTCATGGTAGTTACAATGGTGAATTCCAGAAAAGTCAGCTGAGAACCACGAAACTGGGTATGAGGACTGCTGCAGCACAGGAGAGAAACAACATTTGCACACACTGGGAAGCTGAAACTTTTGAAGATTAACACAATCCCCTGTGAAGAAGAGCTCACACCATTAGTCATGTTAAATTGCCAAGGTACATTATCAGTGTGAGCCCACAGCTGCCCGGTCACAGCAGCAAGGAATGTTATTTTTACCTTACAGTTACAGCAAGACTCTAATTACTGAAACTGCCGATGTCACCTTAATTACAGTTTTACTTAATGATCACATTGGGCACTGCTGCATGATGTGGAATTTTCCAAGGTAAAATATGGCAGAGACATGGAGGAGGAGGACTTAACTCCAGACATATTATTATTCAGCTCATTGGGGATGCATAAACTTAAGCCAGCAAACAGCCTCAATTCAGAGGAAATGTTGCTGGAATTTAAATTTATCATTTGTTGTTAAGATGTTGAGAAAATAGCACACTTTTTTTTTTCTGGAGCTGAGGATCGAACCAAGGGCCTATGCGCTTGCTAGGCAAGCGCTCTACCACTGAGCTAAATCCCCAACCCGCACACTTTTTATAAAATGCAAGTTCATGCCTTTCCAGACAGTCATGATTGGACATGATGACTGTTAGCACTTGCATTTCAAACTGTGTGGGAAAGACACAAGCTAACCATTCACATGTGTTCTCAATGCATGCTCTGGGCCCAAAGCAGACAAACTCCAGGGGCTTGCAGTTTCATAGCAGGACAAAGACATATGTTAGCCATCATAAACATCTGGACACTAAACAGTGTTGCAATAATATAAGTGATAATTGGTGATTGTCAGGTATGATGGATCCAAACACAATATTTTATTACCTCACAAGTTGTGAAACTTTCAGTATGGAGGCCCCCCTGAGAAGTGCCCGCTTTGTCTCCTTCAGTGTGAGAGTGGAGTACATGGAGATCAGGGCTCTCCTAAATTACTGATAGTCAACTTTAAAGTCTCAGCCCTGAGGCCCAGTCCTTGCAGCATCAAATCTGGTACAGCCTTTGGAACAGTGGTTCTCAACCTTCATATTGCTTTGACCCTTTAATACAGTTCTTCATGTTGTAGTGACCCCCAATCATAAAATTATTTCATTACAACTTCATAACTGTAATTTTGCTACTGTTATTAATCATAATGTAAATATCTGGTATGTAATCCCCACACTGGATATATTCTAAACGATAACAGGTGTGCCAGGTGGGGCTGTCAAAAAAGACATGAATTTAGCTGTGACATTAGTGGTCACAGAGAGGCACAAAAATGTGAGAAAGGTTACTGCCCATTGAATATAAAAATTACCTACAGCCCGGGATATGGACATGCTTTCCCACAATGCATGAAGACCTGAATTCCATCCCCAGCACCACATAGACCAGCATGGTGGCTCACACCTGTAATGACAGCACTTGAGAGGTGGTGGCAGGCTCAGAACTCCTAGGCCAGCCTGGGCTACATGAGATCCTGTAACAACAACAAAAATCTTTACAAACATAACTCTCTATACTCAACAAAAACATTGAAATAGCAGTACTTTACAGGGATGGAGAAACAGTATCCTGGTCAAAGAATAATACAGTATACTGGTACCTTTTTTAAAAGATTGGAAAAGTCATATAAAGCCTTCCTTGCTCTGTTCTGAAACTGAGGAATCATCCTTTAGATTATTGGAAATCGCCTGTCGCTCCATGAGGCTAATGTTACTCTTTATGGCACATAAAGCTGCCTTAGCATCAGGCTTATTGCAGAAGGCAGCTTGAAGAGACATATTTGCCCTGCTTAAGCCTTTAAAATCTTATAAAAATAGCAAGAGCGTGTCATCTGGCTCTACTGAAATAACACCCCAAAGAAGAGAAAGCATTGCAAGGAGACAGGAAAACAAATTCCTCCCCAGAGGTCGGCCCTCGCTTTACGGAGGAGGCTCTCTGTCAAAGCTCTTGGGGACTTTTATGTGGAGCCAGATGGGGCAAAATTTTTCTTTTACAGCCTTTACCTCTAATTGATGAGTCTTCAGGGAGAACCCATCTCATAAAGTGTAGGGAACCATCTCCATCCACGTTCCTGTGGTTTCCTTTTTGGGAACTTCATTCCATTAACCGGACTGGAATCAACACAGTTACAATGAGTAAAATCTCTTTGAAGGTCACCTCTTCTAAAGTCTAGATGGGTGTCGTGGTTTGGGGGTGTATAGATGTAACAGCCTTATTAAATAAGAAACACAGAGCCAAATGCAGAGTTAAAAGCCCAAGAGGTCAGAACAGGAGCTAAGAGCTGATACTAAAAAAACCTTTCTTACCGTTTGCTGCCACTGTTGTCCTTCCCCTCCAAAAAAGACCTACTTCCTGTGTATCTGTCTTTTTATTGACTTTCTGTTCTGCCTTCTCAGTGGTTGTAAGCCCAACCACATGACCTCCTCGTCACTGCCTGTCTATACAGACCTCCAGGTCTTCTATGGTTGGTATTGAGATTAAAGGAGTGTGTCACCACTGCCTGTCCTCTATGTTTAATTTTGTGGCTGTTCTGTTCTCTGACCCCAGATAAATTTATTAGCGTGCACAATATTTCAGGGAACACAATACCACCACAGGGGTGAAATGTTCCTTATAGGCTAATGTGTTTGAATGCTTGGTCTCCAGACGATGGTGTCATTTGGGAAGGTTGTGGTACCTTTGGGAGGTGGAGCCTTGCTGAAGAAAGTAAATTAATGAAGCCTGGACCTGGGGGCTATATGGGCATTGGTTCTCAACCTTAGGGTCGTCATCCATTTGGAGGTGGACTATCAGATATCCTGAACATCAGGTATTTATATTATGACTCATAACAGTAGCAAAATTACAGTTATGACACAACAACAATTTTACAGTGAGGGGTCACCACAGCATGAGGAGCTGTATGAAAGGGTTGCAGCAACAGCAGCATTAGAAAGGTTGAGAACCATTGCTCCAGGGCCTGTCCCCAGTTCTTATTTATTCTATTTATTCTCTACTTTGCGAATGTGAATGAAATGTAACCAATTGGCTTCCTGCTACTGCTGCTGAGCCTTCCAGGCTGTGAGGGACTACATCACAGGAAGCGTAAGCCAAAAAATAAACCCTTTCTCCATTAGGTTGCTTCAGTCAAGGTAAAAAAACAAAAACAAAAAACAAACAAACAAACAAAAACAATGGGTTTCCTCTAAAATCAATGAAGGCATTGGTGGCTACCTAACCCCTCTACACACTTCTGTGGAATTTGAATTACTACACATCCCTGAAGGCTCAGATAAATGAGAGAGAAGCTCAGCTTCAAAGATCAATACTTGAAACCACTCACCAGAGGCATAGAAGGGTTCTTTACCCTCCAACCTCTCCAATAGCTATTGAATTTGGTTTCTTGATTGAAGGCTTTCTGATTAGAATGAGATGGAATCTCAGCATAGTTTTTAATTTGTACTTTCCTGGTGACTAAGGAATGAGGAGCATCTTGTATGTACTTATAAACCAAACTCATTTACTGATGAGATCTTTTGTTCCTTGGTGTTTATTTGAGTTCTTCATGCACTCTGGACATTCATCATCTACTGGATTCAAAGATGACCGAGACTCTCCCTTCTGTGGATTTCCTGTCCATTGTCTGTTTCCCATGCTATGCAGAGGCTAGTTAGTTCTGTGTGATCCATTTGCCAATTGCTATTAGTACTTCCTGAGTGCTTGGGGTTCTTTTCACAAAGCCATTATCTCGGCAAGTGCCTCCCCTGTGTTTTCCTCCTGCAGCCACTGTGGAAATCAGTATGGGGTTTCCTCAAAACAGAAAGAGAACAAAATATTTATCCATCTGGGACTATACCTGAAGAATCTGCATCACATCACAGAGATACCTGCAAGCCCAGAATTGTTGCCACACTATTTATAATAGCTAAGTCATGGAATCAACCTTGCTGGCCATCAACAGATGAATGGATCAAGAATACGTGGCATATGTCCATACAACGGAAAACCATTAAGGAGAGCAAAATGGGGAGTGGGGGAGCAAATGGAACTGGAGATCATCTTATTAAGCAAAAACACTCAGAAACACTCAGGAATATGAGAATGGTTTGTGAAATAAGAAAGAACAAGACAGAAAGATGGAAGGAAGAAAAAAGAGAGAAAGAAGAAAGGAAAGAAAAAGGGGGAAATGAAAACAGAATGGGGAACTATTAGAGCTGGGCTAGGAGGGGGTCATTGAGAGGGATGAGGGGATTGATGTAGGCAAATGGAGGAATGAACGTTATCAAATTCCTTGTGCACACATTTGAAGGCATCAGAGCCAAGCCCCTTACTTTATACAACGAATATACTCCAAACATATTTGTTTAAGAAGACTTAACTTTGCCTCCAAATTCTACCTTTGGAGGTGAGGATTGCCTACATTACGCTCTTACCAGCCAGGCTGCCTGACGTGCCCCCAACACACACACACACACACTTTTTCTTGTTGTTCACATCCAATTTTGAGGGAGAGAGAAGTAATTATCAAGGAAACCTCCAAGTGGACACAGCAATGTGAACATTTTGCAGCTGCTGTCAGTGTTCTCTCTCCTCATCACCTGCAGAAGTTACTGCTGCAGTACATATGGAGGGTGTTCTGAGGACCCTGTCTGAGGAACCGCTCTCAGCCTCTGTGTGGAAGACCAGATGAAAACACTGAGGAGCTGGGTAGGAAGGCTCTGCAGGACAAAACCTCCATCTTTTCTATGCGTGTGGTAAATGAGCATGTGTGCACCCATGTGTATGCTGTGGAGGCCTGAGGAGGGATGTCAGGGCTTTCCTCTATTGCTCTCCACTCTATTTTCTGACATGGAGTTTCCCATTGAATTTGGAGCTTGCTGATCAGCGAGACTGGCCGGTCTATGAACCCAGGGTCCTCCTGTCTGTCTGTTCCTACTGGGATTACAGGTGCTCACTGCCACACCCAACTTTTTACAGGAATTCTGGGGATTGAACTCCAGTCTTCATACTTGAGTAGGAATTTAATGCACTGAAACATACCCCCAGGCCCTTGAACGTTTTATCTTTATTGTCCTCTGATTGGATAATCCTGAGGTCTGTTATTAAATCCCAATGTTTCCTGACAGTGCTCCTTCCTCATCGCCCAGCAGGAAATTGCTCCATAGACACTTGAGTGGCTTCCTACCTGTCCCTCCTTCACTTCCTGCTCCTCTCAGTACTTCCTGGAATGACCTCACTAGCTGACTACTTGAGTTGAAGGTCTGCTCTGTTAAGAATTGATACAATTAACAGCAACATAAGTCCATGTGAGCAGAAGTAAAACATACACACACCTGAGAGCATCGAGCCTGCTCCAACCCAATCACTCCTCTAATGATGTAATCTAAATAGTGAAGGGCAATTCGTAGTCCCCGGGGACTAAGAACAGAGGTACCCCTCTCTAGGAACTCATTCCCTTGTTTCCAGAGAAGATTCACTGCTCTGTTCTCCTCCGACCTATTTCTTCCTTTCGTCTAGCTGTCATGGGCAATCAAAGGCCAGTTTCCTGTTCTCTCTGTCTCTCTGTCTCTCTGTCTCTCTGTCTCTCTCTCTCTCTCTCTGTCTCTCTCTCTCTCTTTCTCTCTCTCTCTCACACACACACACACGCGCGCGCACACACACACACACACACACACACAGCAAAGCAAGTGTTCTGTGCTATTGTAGGAAATAATTTCTTGGAGGAACAGTAATCAAGTTAGATCCTCGGATCATCTACGCCTTTCTGGATTCATATCTTATTTACCAACTTTTGCACAAACTCATAGGAGAGGAATTCTATTTTGAAAATTTACCATTTCATGTGTGTAAGAAGTGTCTTAATTTATATAAAATCAGGACCAATGTCCTTCACCAGCACCGATGCAAATATTTTGAAAAAACATCTATAAACATCACTAGAACGTAACAAAAAAAAAATACCTTCTTTAAAGCAAAGTCTTTTCTAAACAGGGTAGATTTCTGAGCCTCTCTCATCACCGTTGTCCAGAGATTTCCTGTTCATGGAGGCAAGCCTTCCACCTTGTAGCTGCTCAGTGATGGAATATACAGTAATGGCTGGGAAGGCAGTCACATGAGTACCAATGCCCACCTGGGTGCTGATTATACTATCAACCAGAGCCCTCTGGGCTTCTAGCTGAGACTTCCTCTCCTAGCTTCCTCTTCTCTGGTTGAACTCCACAATCAAAGTGAGATGTTTCTGCTTAATTAATACCTGTGCTGCTCTATTCACTTGGCAATATGTGTGGCTGATTTCTTTCCACATGGCAGATACTCAGGCACAAATATTTTCTAGTCTGCATGGAATATGTGGCCCTGGATAACTGTCATCAGGGGTGGCACTAAGCTATGCAGAATGATGGACTGTTTTCCTTCACATTACCTTCCTTCAGGTAAACTGCTCTGTAGATTAGTAACTGGGTTTTCCTTGATTTATTTTTGAAGGTTACTCCATATGCCTCCTCTCCATACTTTTCTATGAATTATGCATGCTGCTAAGGTCCAACACCCAGCAAAGGCAGTCGGCTATAATTCCTTGACTTGTAATTTACATTATACCATCATAGAGGACTTAAGCTCCTAAATTTTTCACTCAGAAGGTAACAGTTTGATACTCAAAAGGGAAGTTCTTGAGCCACTTGACAATATTACAGTTAATTACCATTAATTTTATTTGAAATTTCCACATGCTTTAAGTATAAACTATGTGTATATGATCTATAATTATACATGTATATATGAATATGCATAAACATGTAAAAGCCTACATTGACACCCCCCATGTAGAATATATATAATATGTGCATCAACTTCTTTTCTACCTATAATTATAGGTTAGTTGTAGATTTTAAAAAATGGAAATGATGTGGATGGTTAAAATGTATCTTAAAAGATGATAGAGACATTACTCTTAGTCAGAAGTTGCTTCAGGTTATTTATTAATCTTCTCTAAATGTTGCCTTATTCTTTAACTCCTTTGTTGCTTCCATGAAGTCACATTTAGCTTCTATCAGTTATACTCTATATTTCCATGTAATTTTTCTCCAGTTCTTAAAATTGTAACCTAGCTGGTCTGATGGCACACACAGTCTATGATCCAATTTACTAGAAAGGATGAGATAGTAGGGTTGCAGTTTCAAGCCCTGCCTAATCTGTAGAGTGTGTTCAAGACCACTCCAAACAACTTAGTAGCAACCTGTCTCATAATAGAAAGTAACAAGACTGAGGATATAAACCACTGGTAGAGCCCTTGCCTAGCACATGCAACAAACTCCCTGGGTTTCATCCTCAGTACTCCCCCCTCACCAAAACAAACAACCCCCCCCATAGCCTAACCCTTTAGGCTTGGGGGACCTGAGATTCCCCAAACCAGTGGTCTTCATCAAAGACACTTCATCAAAGTGTCATCACCTGACCAGCAGAATTAGCATCACTCAGTACCCAACCCATCCTCTAGGGCAACTCCTTTATTAATTTTGGTGCTTGGAATAGAAATCTGGGCCTTATGTACAGTGAACTACAACCCCAGTTCCTATCTCCAAGGCATTCTGATGAAGACAGTAGGACTTCTGGCCACTTCAAAGTGCAAGAGATCCTCTAGTGTGCTGCCTTACCTCATCTCAGCTCTTGCTCCACCCCAGCCACAGCCCATGGCGACATTGCACCCCACAGGTGTCAATAGCAACACCTGGCCTCCATTGTTTCTTCAATTTCCACTTTCCCCCTTGGAATCAAGCCCCCTGAAGTACCTTGAAAGGACAGCTTGGCCCTCATGGTTTCACAGTCTAATAGGCCACTGTGAAGGTGACCCATGCTGACATGGATGTCAGCAGGTAAATCTTTTTGCAGCCATTCCTTAGATGGAGGAGCTGAGATGCATTGCATGTAGCTCTCTGTAAGGGGAAA